>NC_050576.1:95129556-95768723 GCF_011100635.1 Trichosurus vulpecula | reverse complement strand
CTTGCCACTTTTATGTGAGATAATTTACCCCATTCCATCTCTCCCTTTCTCCCTCTCTCAATATATTCCTCTCTTATCCCCTAATTTGATTTTATTATTTTAGATATCATCCCTTCATATTCAACTCACCTTGTGCCCTCTGACTATATATATATATATGTGTGTGTGTGTGTGTGTGTATATATATGTACACACACCTACATATATACATACATACACATATGTATACACACACATATATATGTATATATATACACACACATATATACACATACATATATATATATATATATATATATATATATATATATATATATATATATATATATATATATATATATATATATATATGTACATTCCTTTCAGCTACTCTGATACTAAGGTCACATCTCCTACTCTTAATTGTGACAAGTATATGATATTTCTTTTCTGTTTTTATATTATAATATTTAAGTTGCTTATCCATTTAGCATGTATTATGGAATATAGAATACTGTGACAAAAAGTGTTCATCTAAGTTTAATTTCTGCCAAACTGTTTTCCAGTTTTCCTAGCAGTTTTATCAAATAAGGAATTTTTTCCTAGGTAATTTACTTTTTCTACTTTATCAAACACTGTCTTATTGAGTACATCAGGTTACTGAATTCTATTGTTGCTAATTCTTCTTTGTCTAGTCTGTTCCATTGATCTAGCTCCCTGCTTTCTGACCAATACTAGATGGTTTCGGTGACTGCTGATTTATAACGTAGTATGAGATCTGAAGGTGCTACTACCCCTTTGTCTTTACTTCTTTTTATTATTTCCTTTGATATTCTAGATCTTTTGTTTTTTTTTTTCCAAATGAATTTTGTTATTATTTTATCAAGTTCTATAAAGTATCTCCTTAGTAATTTGGTTGGTATAGCATTTAAGGTACAAATTAATTTTGGTGATATTATACTTTTTATATTGGTATGGCCTAGCCTAAAATACTGAATTTTCCTCCAGGTATTTAAGTTCTTTATTTCTTTAAGGACCCTTTTGTAATTGAATCAATGCAAGTGTTGTGTGTTTTGGTAGGTCAATCCTTAGATATTTGTTAATTCTGTAGGCATTTGGAATGAGATTTACCTTTATATTTTTGTTTCTTGGCTTTTTGTTGTTATTATTTAGAAATGGTATTGATTTTTGAAGATTTATTTTTTAGCTCAAAATTTTGCTAAAGCTATTAATTGTCTCAGCATCTTTGCTAATTCCCTAGGATTTTTTATGTAAATCTTATCATTTGCAAATAAAGATAGTTTTGTCTTGTTTTTACCTATATTTTTGCATTCAGTTTCTTTGTCTCATTTTATTTATATTTCTGGCATTTCCAGAAAAATATCAAATAATAGTGGGGAGAGTGGGCATCCCTGATTCTCTCCCATAGTTATTGAATAAGTTGCTAGTGTATCTCTATGGCACATGATGCTAATATTTGGTTTTAGACAGATGCTTTTTATGATTTTAAAAAAGGTCCTTCTATATCTACACTTTGTGTGGTTTTTTAGCATAAAAGTGTATTGTACCTTGTCAAAGACTTATTCCACAACTTTTGAGATGATTATGTGCTTTAATGTATTTTGTTTGTTAATATAATTCATTATGTTGATTCTTTTGATAATGTTGAACCGTCCTTGTATCCCTGGAATAAACTCAACTTTGTTGTGCTGAATGATTTATTGGATAAATCACTGTTTGTTACATAGATTTTATTTAAAATTTTACAGCCAATGTTCTTTAATGATATTAGCAAATAGTTTTCTTTCTGTTTTGTATCTTTTCTGGTTTCATTACTATCATTACTAGGTGTATATTTGTCTCATAAGAAGATTTTGGTAGCATGTTTTCTTTCTCAATTTTAAAAAAATGATTTGGGAAAAATGAGTACTGTTTTCTATAAGTTTAATCTAAGTATCCTGAGATTCCATGCTGAAGTTACTTTATCTTTGGTGCATTGTAAGAATTGTGGGGATCAGAGAAAATGTCATCCTCCATCTTGTTGTTCACATGACCCAGAATCCTCCCCCCTTAATTTTATTTAATTAGATATTCCTATTAGAAAAAAAAGTGCTGATTATCTTTATTGTTAATCTTTTATTTTTGTATGTGAGAAATAATTCAGTATAGAGTTTCTACATCCTAATTTACAGTGCCTTTAATTTAGCTGATAGTACTTAGCAGAATTAGAGAATCGGGTGGTATTGCTTAGTAAATGGAGTGCTGGACTTGAATGAATGAAATCTGGGTTCACATTCTGTCTCTGATAATTACTAGCTGCATGACCATGTGTCCTATGAACCTCAGGTGCAACTTTCTAAGAACAAAATACATAGCCAGGTTGGGATTTGATTAAGTGGATTCTACAATAAATGTTTATATTTCCTAGTATCTTAGATTAGAGCTGGAAGGGATTTTAGAACACATTATTTTCTATTCCAGCTCCCTCAATTGACATATGACAAAACTGAGGCCCAAGGAATAGAAATTATTAGCTCGGTATCAGAGAGCCATAAGTAGAACCCAGGTCTCCTGACTCCTGTTACAGGGCTTTTTAAACTATAACACGCTGCCTATTATTATGCAATATGCTTTTCTATTAAAAAAGATTTCCTAGGAAATTAATTCATTTTTATGTAGGTGAAATAAAAGGTCTTAATTTAATAAATTTCAACATAAAATACACTATTTTTAATTTTGGGATTGATATTCCTTCATGTGCCCTTTTTTGTCCTAAAACTTTCTGCTTACATAGAAAGGGATTTAAGATATAATTTTTTATACTTTTTTCCCCAAGGCTCTATTCCCCAAGAACTTCATCCTAGTTTCTTTTTACTGCTGGAATTTTCACATTATACATTCCTTTTCAGTGAGTTTCCAGAGCTAAAATGAAATTAAAAGTGTAGATTCTTGCTTAAATAATTCACCTATTCCTCATCTCTTTTCTATCTCTGCCTCTCAAACAATAAATGAAAACTTTTCTGTTTAAATGACCAAAATGTTAATAAAAATATTTTATTTCTCTTTGTAGAAAATAAGTAAAAATTGAGATACATCACATTGTTCTTTTTATTAACTAAGTATTAATATGTATTCATTAACTAAATATTAAAAGATGCTTAAATTTTAATTGCATTTTGTAGAATAATTGAATTGTTTCACTTTTATGTGAATTCTAAATTGACTTAAAGAGAAATATATGTGATATGGTTTAATTCTTAAATAATACTACCCTATATTTTGAAAACATTTTATTTTTTTTTCAAATTTTTTAAAATTTTTTTTCTTTTTTTTTTGGAGGTGGGGGAAAGGCAGGGCAATTGGGGTTAAGTGACTTGCCCAAGGTCACACAGCTAGTAAATGTGTTAAGTGTCTGAGGTCGGATTTGAATTCAGTTCCTCCTGATTCCAGGGCCGGCGCTCTACTCACTGTGCCACCTAGCTGCCCCTGAAAACATTTTATAATTTGGAATTACTTAACATTATGAATTCAATGATACCTTATATAATATCAGTCATTATTTGAGGTATGGTAATTTTTTTGGTTGAATGTTAATTGAAATGTTTTGAAAGAGATTGAGATATGAAACATGTACTATTTTCTTTATGCCTCTGCCTTATTTTTCTTCATTTTTTAGATTTATTGATGCTTTTTAAAATGCTATAATCATTTCTTGATATATAACAAACACAGCTGAAAGCATGATACAGTTGGAATTTTGTCTCTTTCACTTACTACTTAGGTTACTTAAACTCCATGGTATTTCATTTCCTAGCTGGTAAAACAAAAGGGGTTTAATTTGTCTATGTTTTGAAGCTTTAAATCTATAATCCTAAATCCCTGGGAGTTCATTTCCTCACTCATAAAACATAGGGGGCTGGATTAGATGGCCTCTAAGGATCCTTCCAGCTCTGTATCTGTCATTCTATGATTCCTCCTCTAATTACTGTAATAAAGAAAAAACAAGTAAGAAAACCAACCTATGGAGGGACCAGGTCTATTAGTGTATGCAACGGTTGACATATATAATTTCTTCTTTCTAGTGCCCTCTGCCTTCCTCAACCTGGTCCAAACATAACAGAGAGATAGTTATTAACATCTATTTGTAACAATGTATAATCTGAATTCAACTGCATATTCCTGTTCTTTTCATTTACATTATTGTTGTCATTGTAAATGTTAATTGTTACTCTATGTTTTATTTGCTCTACAGCTATTTATAAAAGTTGTTCCTTGCTTCTCAGAGTTCATCACATTCATAATTTTGTGAGGAGCAATAAATATCATTACAGTCATATACTAGAATTTGTTCAGGCATTCTCAAATCAATGACCACTCATTTTATTTCCAGATATCTCACAACTTAGTTAATACACATTTTTTAGGTACCTACTATATGTCAGGCATTGTGCTAAGTGCTGGGAATACAAAGAAAGGAAAAAACAAACAAACAAACAAAAAACAGTCCTTGCTATCAAGGAGCTCTTACTCTAATGAGGAAAGTAGCATGCCAATAGCTATTACAAGTAAGATATATACAAAACAAATTGGAGGTAATCATCAGAGAGAAAGAACTAGAATTTAGAAGGACAAGGAAGGACTTCTTGTAGAAGAAGAGATTTTATCTGGGACTTACAGGAATCTAAGAAAACCAGGAGGTAGAGATGAGGAAAAGAATTCCAGCTATTGGGGATGGCCAGTGAAAATACTCATTTGGGACATGGATTGTCTTGTGCAAGGAATAACAAGAAAGCCAGTGTCACTGGATGGTAAAATACATGGTGGCAAGCAAGATGAAAAAGATGCAAAAGGTTAGAGGGGACCAGATTATGAAGGTCTTTGAATAGGGGACTTTATATTTGATCCAGGAGGTGATAGGGAACCACTGGAGCTTGTTGAATAAGATCAGACTCGTGCTTTAGATAGAATAATTTGACAACTAAAGGGAAGATGGGTTTGAATGGGGGGATACTTGAAGTAGGGGAATCAACCATCTGGCTATTGTAGTAAGTGTGATACAGGCTTCTGTAATAATGTGTAAGGTGATGAGAGCAGAGTGGTAGAATTATCAGAGGAGAGAAGGAGGCCTGTAAGAGAGATGTTGTGAAGACCAAATTGACATGATTTGGCAATAGATTGGATAAGGGGATAGCAATAAAAGAGATAAGTAAGAATGATAGCTTGATTGGGAAGATGGTGGTACCATTGACAGTAACAGGGAAGTTAGGAATAAAAAAGGTGTTGGGAAGAAAGGTAATGGGTTCAGTTTTGGACATGTTGAATTTAAAATATCTATGTGACATCTAGTGAAAGATATCCAATAGGCAACTGGAGAAATGAGAGGAAAGAAGTTACAACTGGATAGCTAGATTTGAAAATCATTTGCATAGGGATAATAATTGAATCCATTGGAGCTAATGAGAGTACCAAGAAAAAATATATAGTAAAAAATGAAAAGAGGGCCCTGAATAGAGAGCTGAGGGGAAACCATTTTTAGCAGGTTTGAAATAGATGAGGATTCCCTCAAAGGGGACTTGAACAGAGAGAGAGGTCAGAAGAGAATCAAAGTAGAGAGAACCAAGTAGAGATCAGTGTCATGAAAACCCATAGAGGAAACAGTATCAGGGAGAAGATGATGACTGGTAATGTCAAAGGCAGAAGAGAGATCAAGAAAGCTAGGAGTTGATAAAAAGCCATTAGATTTGTCAGCTAAGAAATCACTGGGTTTTTTTAATGGATTTGTCTATGTTTTGAACATTAATTCACATATTAACTTTGAGATATTTTATGCATTTCATAGAAATTTTGAATGTTTTCTATTTCAACTGTTTTCATTGTTTCTATTAGTAATGCACAGAAATTATGGTGATTCATATAAATATACATTGTATCCTCCTACTTCACTGGATTTAATCATCTGGAGTATTTCCTTCAGTGATTTTCTGGGGTTTTCCAAAATAATAACCTTACCTTCTGTGAATAGAAATAATGTTGTCTCTTGTTTGCCAGTGTTTATTCCCTTAATTTCTTTCTCTTATCATTATAAGTAGATTTCTAGTGTAATATCATATAAATAGAGGAGAAAGCGGGCATCCTTTATGTCTATGCTTGTGGAGGAATTTTTAAGTGTTTTTTACATTGCAAATAGTGCCAACTTTGTTAAATATATGCTTTTGATAATATTAAGAAGAATGTATACCTATATTCTTCAGGGTTTTAAAAATAAATAATGCTGTACATTGTCAAAAGGTTTTTTCTACATCCATTGATATAATTAATTGAAATTAATAGAAATAGAATTAATAGAAAAGTATGTAGTACATATATTATTGCTCTACTCTCCAAAACGATCTGGCTTGGAAGGGAAGACGACCCTGGTTAAAGTACTCTATTCTGGCACTCAATGGCTCAGTAACTCTGGGCAAGTTACTTAAATTTTCAATTATTTAGGAAGTTCTTCAAGATTTTAAGTTGCAAACAAGGTACTGACATTTCTTGGTAAGAGAGGGTTTCCTCTTCTGGGAGTTCCATGTAATTGTGATGTCACAGATGTAGTCCCAATCCCTACTGATATAATCATGTTGTTTTTGTTACTTACATGTGTATGGATTGGAGCCCAAAACATTCCATTTGGCCCCTAGAACCTTAACTGGGGCATTTTTTTAAATTCAGTGAGATCTGAGTGTGAACATGGCCTGTATACTTAATGGAATCAATTAACACCATTGTGTAAGAAAATGGCTCTCTCTATTCATTTTGTATGAAAGGCAGATTCAGATATTAGAGGATGGAGCAAGCATGAAGTAAAGGGAAGACTGAGTTATGGAAGAGAAGGGAGATGTTGAGGAGATATACAGGCACTATACTACTTGCTGGGGATTGAAAAAAGTCCCACCCTCCAAAACAATCCTTGTTGTCAAGGAGCTCTTATTCTAATGAGGAAAACATTTGCTCTACAGGAATGGTGAAGAGGATGATCTATTTTAGACTGAGGGAGGTCCAAAGAAAAGTTTGGATCTTTCCTCAAGTTTTCTCTCCTGATACTTGTCTATCCTGAAACACTATAATAGAGATAACATTTTCTTTTTTTTCACCCACATTTCCTAATTTTTACTGAGAAATGAATTTTACTTAACAATAAAGGGTCTAGGAGTTAATTAGAGAGATATGCAAAATATAATGTTAAGCAAAGAATGCTAGGTATTGCCTAGGTATTATGGATTTTTCCCTAATGGAGACTTAGAGCAATTGCAACTGAATTGAGAACTTTTCCTATAACATCATCTCCCTAAAGCCAAAGACAAGGAAACCAAGGAAACCTCAGGGTACATTATATTGCCCCCTCCAGGCTTAAATTGACCTTATTTTTGTAGAAGGGTATTATTTGTGGTTAGTTGTATGAATATGTAGTAGATACACTAAAGAGCAAAAAGTCACAGAAGACCTTTTCTTCCAGGAGATGTGGGAAGGAATGTAAATTCAGAGAGGTGGTGGGGGGAAGCATTATATGTGCAAACAGTGAGTTAAGAAGTATAGTTCTACCTTACAGTAGGATCTAAGAAGATTGTAAAGACAAGAAGGAGACAGATTGTGAATAATTATAAATGTCAGAGTAGTTTATGTTTGATGCTAGTAGTGACAGGGAGACACTGGGGTTAATTGAGTTTTAGGTTGACACGGTTAGATGTATACTTCAGGAAAACTACTTTGGCAGCTGTTTGGGGGACAGATTGGAGTAGGAGAGATGAGGCAGGAAATCCAATTGAAAGGCTAATGCAAAGTCCAGGTGAGATGACTTCTGAGGAACAGAACTCAGATTGTGGCTGTGTGAGTGGGAAAAAAAGGAATGTGTCCAAGAGATATGGTAGCAAATGAATTTTTAAGATTTGGCAAGTGATAAGATACGAGATACAAGTTAAAGTGAGGAATCAAAAATGGCTCCAAGGTTTCAAACCCATGTGACTGGAAGTTTCATGCTTCCTTTGACCAAAGTGGGACAGTCCTAAAGAGGGAAAGATTTGGCAGGAGAGATAATCCATTCTGTTTTTTGACATGTTGAGTTTGGGATGCCTAGGGGACATTCAGTTCTAAATGTCAAAGGTAAGCTAGTGGTGAAGAACTAAAGCTTAGTACTAGAGTGAGTTAAGTATTCAGGAATCATCTATGTATAGCTGATCATTGAAACCATGGAAACTGTTGTGATTTCTAAGTAAAAGAGTATAGAGAGAAAAAAACAGGAGGGCCAAGACAGAGGCTTTGGATACACCCAAAGTGGGTGCTACATAGATTAGATAGTACAAATTTGTAGTAGAGCCAGCCAGTATAGTTTCATGATTTCTATAGTTCTTTTCAGCAGCATATACGTGTAGGAGGGAAGGAGTTAGATATTGTGGGCAATCCACGTTTGGGATTTGCAAGGCATTTTCAGTGAAAGGACAAGGCAAGTAGAGGGTAGTGGAGAGTTGAAATGGTTCACCCAGGGTTTGATTTTAGAAAGAGAGAACAGTGTAGCCAAAATGGGGATGATGGCCTGGATAAGTACATAAGTGAGAAGGGATTGGAAGTTTGGTGTGGATGAAGAATAGGTGTTTTAGGAGGGGTATGGCAGAGGAGATGATGGAAAGATAAAATGTTATCATCAAATTAGGCAATTTGAGTGCCTCTCTTCTTACTGTAATCATTACTTTATTTGAAACCCCAGCTCCCCTTTTATGTTTGCTTCTATGTGGAGACAGGTGATCCAGGACCACATGTAACTTCTTATTCTGCCATCTTGTCAGCTCTTATATAAATATTCATTTTTTTGTGCAAGTAGGAAAAAAGATAACCAGATAAAATTAGTAAATTTCAAGTATGATATTCTTGCTTCTTAGACTCAGTGCAATAAATCATTCTTCTTTCCATGGTGATGTTCTTTGACCTTTTGTCATCTTCTCAGCACAAGACTATTTATTCTGAGACTAAGTCCCATAGGTTTCCAAGTGGAGAATGATGTAATTCCCCCATTTACTTTATTGAGTCTTCTAAACTACTTTTGTGATTCATGTAGATTCATGATGAGAAGTTAATATAAGTTAGACTTATGTCCCAAGAGTAGAATTAGATATACATAATTGGAAAAGTCTATGCATTTTCCTTACAAAATACACATTACTAAACCATAGTTTTCAGCTGTTCAGATTATTCTTGTTTAGAGGTGTCCTGTTAAATAAGTAGAACTTCCTGGAATTATTAGGTATGTTTTAGACATAGGAACACAGTCCAGAGGTGTAAGAGATCTTAGGCCCTTCTAATTCAACTGTCTCATTTTATAGATGAGGAAATTGAATTACAGTGACTTGACTAGGGTCACACATATAGTGTCAGAGGTGAGATCTGAAGCCAGTTTCTCTGATTCCAGAGCCAATATCCTTTCCACTATACCATGGCAATCAAGATTAAATACCTATTGTGTGCCATACACTGCTTTAAGTACTGGACACCATGCTAAGCACTCTTTTAAGTAACTTTGAGATGTAAGATCATACAGAATTAAAAATTATGTAATAAAACTTTACTAAATCTCTAGCAAATTTTTGCTCACTAAACAATTCTAACAGCAATTTGTCAGCACTGGTTTAATATTTTCATATTGTTAGCTTTTGTTTTATCTTAATAATTTCAAGTGGTTATTGATGTTCCTGTGGTTCATATGGGTAAATGTGAAATTCTACCTTTAGTTTCAAGAAAAGTTAAAGGCATGAATTTATGAGAATTAACTGAAATGTAGTGCCCACATTAATCAATACATTGACAAATAATGATTTATTAAGTCCCTACTATAGGTCTAGTAAATAATAATGACAATAAATACTAAGTTTAATAATAATAATAATGATGGAAAGGCAGAGGCACATAGTAAATTGAGTACTAGACTTGGAATCACAAAGAACTGGGGTCAAGAGCTATGTGAGTACTCTTGACACATACTAGCATTGTGCCTATGAGTAAATCACTTCACCTCAATGCTTTAGTCACTCTATGAGACTCTAAATTATAGATGAGTTGCTGGGCTGCCACAGTGGAAGGAGTTTCCATTCCTGAAGTTCTGTAATAATGAAGAAAATACAGGTTCGAATTGAAGTATAGTAAAGTATAAAGAGTATAAAGTATATTAAAGTATAAAAAATGAAAATAATAGCTGATGTTTACATAGTATTTTAAGGTTTGCAAATCAATTTTCACATATTATGTCGTGTCATTTGATCGTATCCAGAATATTGTGTTCAAGTCTGAGAATCGTAAAATCAGGCATCTAAAGAAGAGATGCCAACACAATGAAGGGCCTAGAAATGGAATATATTAATAATATGAGGAACAATTTAGAAGAAATATTTAGTAGAGGAATGATAGCTATCTTTGAATGTTTTTATGCATATATGAAAAAAGAGGTTATTTTGTAGTTCTTCCAATGTAATTTTTCATTAAATAACATGTTGGTATTGCCACCAATAGGACAAATTTTTAATTTATAGTTTTGTGCCCATAAACATTGTAGGATGAAAATACTATAAAATAGTATTTATATAATACCATGGATATGACTTTATTTCCTAATTTTGCAGAAAATTATGAGAGTAAAGTTGCTTATAACAGAGTTCTCCAAATTTAGTTTCTAGTATACTTTAAGTTCTAAAAAAATGCTGCATCATATTAGCATGTATAATATTGTAGCCAGAGAAAGGCCTATACTTGGTTATTTTTCTTTTCTTGACGGGATTCAGTATACATTTGATCTGTTTCTGTTCTTTTTTTCTTAAAAGGGAAATATCTGGGAGCAGATTTTACGCATACCCTTTATCCTGGAAATCATTAATGCTGTCCCCTTCATCATCTCAGTAAGTGCACTAGAAGGAAGGAAAACTGCATGTCATTTGAGTTAAATTGAGGCTTTAAGGATAAAAGTTGGTAATAAATATAAAAGTTGGTAATAAATATTTAATGTTTTGGATGACTGGATATCATGCTTGTGTCAATAATGAAAAATATAGTGAATTAACATCAACTGGATGGATTCTGTGATTAAATGAAAACTAATGGGTATGCTGTTTATAGCTGTAGAATAAAGCTCTCCAGATAGAGAACTCTTGGTGTCATTAGCCCATGTTCATCCCCCTTTAAAGCTGTATATTCACAAAAAACTGCTGCTTAAATATCTAGTACTAGGGTCAATAGCAGAAGAGCAATTGTACTTATTTTAAGAATATTGTGTAGCAATGATAGAAGAATAATTGTATGGACAGAATAACTTGATTTTTCCTTACATAATTTATGCACTAAAATCACATCGATTCATGCATTTTTAGTTATTTATCATAATTTACTGAACCTAATTCTCTCTCCAGCACAGAGACTGCCCGGAAATTGCCAGAAATTCTTCTCTTCATCTACGTTTATCCATGAATTTACAGCCAGTACTTTCCCATGTGCAAAAGGGAATTTCAGCTTAAATGAGCTATTGCCTCTTTATAAAATGACTTATTGTGAATTCAGGGTTTGTAGCAGTTTAGCATTAGGTGATATGTGTTTTCTTCTTCTTTCAATCATGACCTAAATTGGACTAAGCTATATGACTATTTATGGCTATAAAACTCTTGAGCAACCTCTCCAGCTGTTGCTCAGATCTGATAGTTTTTTCATTTTGAATAACTAATGTAAGCAAAAAAGCTGGAGTTTTATTAAATAAAATGACTGATCTAGATTTAAAACTGATTGAGCGTTGGATAATTCAAGCCTTTGAAAATATTTGAAGGCCAGATATAGCAGCAATAGGGGCTTTGTCCTGTCCCAACCCATTTCCTAACTCTACCTTTTGTAAAAGCAAGATCCAATGTTTAGCTAGCTTTCTACAGAGAATGGTTGGCACAACAATTTATTTAGTTAGGCTTTATTATTTATTAGGTGCATTTCTATTCTCTTCTTCCTTTTGATATTTCCCTAAGAGATGTTAATGCCTTCAAAAATCAATTGCACCTGCCTTTTATCTGTCTCTCATTACTACTGTTAGCTATATACCCTTCATCTTTCCCACAAGAGGATAGGATTTTGGGTGTTGCTTTCAAACTCATGCAGCTCTTCCATTAATGTAACTTTTTTATATTGACTTTATTTGCATGGAAACACCTTTGCAATCTAATTGATGTCTTTTTTTTGACAAAAAAGGTTTTAGTTTTAATTTATTTTCCAGATATTCTGGCCTTCATTAAGAAATCTATTCATCCCTGTCTTTCTAAATTGTTGGCTTGCCAAACATGCTTTGGAAAATATGATTGTAAGTATAAACTTAAACTGAAATTATGATTTAAAAAGATGCATTATTTCAAATTTGCTACTATCATTCTGATTGAGTACAAGTAGATTATGATTTTAGCACTTTTTTATGGGGTTTTATTAGTTGTTCTTTTTTGGCTTTCCCATGCCTCCTAAATAATTTATTGGTTTCAAATTCATTCCATTTAAAAATAATTTCTAGCCTTCATATTGTTTTTATTCTTATCTTCTGTTGTATAGAGATAACATTACAAAAATAAAAGATCAGTATCTTGAAATAAATTTTTTTAAAAAGATAAATTAGGAAAGCAAGAATGCTTGAGATGAAAATGTCCTTGCCCAGTGACTTTGCCAAGTTTTTTCCCATCCTGATCATCTAGAGCAAAACTAGACTGGGAATGTTCCTATAATTCCAAACCAAAATGTTTACCAGTCTCCGATGCTTACTATTCTATTCACCCTACCCCCACTCCTGTTGTCTGCAACCACAATAAAATCTGACCTGGCAAAGTACAAAAAGTTCAGATGATCTTAGAGACTACTAAACTAATGACTGATTGTACTTGTTGCTCATCTAAAGTCACACACACACTCAAAAACATGTTCCCAGATATTGGTAGTTTAATGATGTTAAGGAAATGATGATGCAAAGCATTACACTTATATAGGGCTTTCAGGGTTATAATGTATTTTTCTCACAAAAATCTCAATAAGGGAGAGTAATAATATACTGAAATTGAGTCTGGGAACAGTTCAGTGACTTGCCCATGGTCATACAGGTATTAAATTGCAGAGCCTGGATTCAAACTCAGTTCCCCCTGGTTTTTGGATCCAAGACCTAGAAAATAAAACAGCTAGAAAGGGGTTTGTAGGAGGTGTCTGACACCTCTGTTTATAGGTGGCCAAGGATTTCATGAAATTTGTAAAGCAATAAAAGACAACATGGAAAAAGCTAAAGGCCTTCTTTCATAGGCTCTGGTTTGCCACCCACTCTGTTTAGGAAGGATAATGAGTGACCCCAAATAGATAAGTTTACTGCAGTTTTGGGAATTCAGAGTGCTAGAAGGAATACTCAGAGGGAAAAAGAGGAATGTGAAACAGAGCAAGAAATGATGAATTAGATTAGTGAAGGATGCTTTTACCGTAGCCTTTTTGCCTAACATTGGATCCAAATAGAGGGAGTAGGACAATATCTAAGAAACACATCAAAAGTAATTAACTAAATTAATTTTTGTTTTTTATTTTTAAAATTTTAAGCAGCTAATGCTTGGTAGCTGAAAAAAGCCTATGAAATTTCCAAGTGACATGCGGGTCATTAATGGATAATATCTACCATGAGTTTTTATATGAGGAAAAAACAAGAACAGCAAAGCCAAGGTTACATTAGAAAATAAAATCTTGTGGGGGAAGACGAATGTGTTTCAGACATATCCTAACAAGTGTGTTCTGACACAAGTTTTGACTGTCAAAACATTTTGGAGAACATTTGGGTTTTCATAAGTGAGCAAATGTTTAAAAAAAGTTTTCCTGCAGTAGTTACTTGAGTCTCATTTAAGCTCTTAGCCAATGATTAAGTAATGCAATAGGGGAGTGACTGACTGTGGAATATTTTGCAGGACATTTGGCTGTCCTTTTAATTGTCAAAAGGGAAATATCTGTTTCACTAAATACAGATCACATAAATTACATTTGAAACAAAATAACTTTCTGACAACTCATATTACTGTTACTTGGGAAAGTTACATAAATGAGAAAAATAACCCATTGATTCAAATTAAAATGGAGATATAGTTGGTGTAATATAGGCAATGCTCATTTATGCCTGGATTATCCATTTTAGAAATATTCTTGCCCTTTGCTTCTCCCTGTTCATGATGATCTTTTGTCCCTTTTCCTGCTCATTAACCCCTCTCCCAGAAGGAAAGCAGAGTAAGGCTAAGAGATGAAACTCAAATTATTCAACTTAGCTATGTTCAAAGAGTTTTCTTTTAAAAGGGGATCTGTTGGAGAAGAGGTTAAATTGATATCTAAAATGAGGTTTTAAAAAAAATCAATGAATTTTTATTTTTCAAGCTATTATCATAATTCAAAATTAAAGTTGATTGTATATTTGCATGCTATTATCTCTCCCTTCCTCTGGATACTTTCTATTATTTTAAGAAGAAAGGCTTACCATTAGCATTTGTCCAACAAGAAGACATGATTCCCAAAGGATTAGCAAAGAAGTGCTGATGGGTTTAGGAAGGCCAGATTTATAAACTTTCAAACAATTTTTTGATGATGATATCAATGGATGCATCATTTTCCAACTGGGATGACCTTGTCAACTACTGCATCCTTTCCTTGTTATGAAAGTTCAAGTACCTATGTATGAAATGTGAGAAGCCACATAGAATAGTGTATAGGAAGCTGGCCACTGAATTAGGAAAACCTGTATTCAAGTGGGGACTCCGATGCTTACTGAATGTGTGACCCTGAGCGAATCATGTAGCCTCTCAATTCTCCAGGGGACTCTTTAAGACTGTTATCTGCAGAACTATTGCTAATCTGCATTGGTAGAGAGATAGTTCCCTAAAGTGAAACTCCCAGGTCTAGGCCAAACAATGATTATAATTGTAGTGAGACAAAAAAGATAGAGGCACAGTGAGACTTTTATACAAATATCATCCAAATAATGTGTGTGTTTTGGAAGGAATGTACTGTATGAACCGATGTAATTTTTACACATACCAAGAGTAACTTCTTGTCTTTACTTTTACTTTAGAATGATCTTCATAGAGCCATTCAGCGGACGCAATCAGCAATGTTTAATCAAGTTTTGATTTTAATATCCACATTACTTTGTCTTATCTTCACCTGGTAAGATGCAAAGTAGTTTTTTGTTTCTTCTTTCAACTTGGTGATGAATCATTTATAAGACACATGTTGATTTTTTTGGAAAATATGACAGTTTTTAAAATCAATTTTTAATTAATAGTTGGTTTAAAAGAGCATTAGCAATTGGTGTTTGTTCTGAGAAATGAACATCATGGAAGGATGCAAATCCTATATAGAAATAAAAATGTTTCAGGTTTGTTTTTACCTTTCAAAGAGGACAAGCTAACATAAATCTCATACAGGAATATTAATTTCATTTCAGACATTTTACCAGACATATGTGCATCATTTATCTCTTTCCTCAGGAAGAGGATAATCTACTTTAGTAGAGACAGAGTGGGATAGGAAAAAGAGACTTGGTTTGAAGTCTGAAAGATCTGGGTTCAAGTCTTGCCTTTCACATATTCTTACTGTGTGACCATGTATATGTCACTTAACTTAGTGACACAGCAACTTTCTAAGACTATAAATTGTCTACAAGTTGCTAATCTAAAGTATTTACATACTGGAAGTTCCCTACATCAATGAAATGAAATATACATGTACTCACATCTCCCCAAAATAAATATGCTATTAATTTATTTAAGGAAGAGAGAATATAGTAAATCTATCACTAATCTTGACTTTTTAAAAAAGTAAAAATGGCTATTTGCAGCACAGTAGACCAGTGTGAGGATAGAGATTGCTGTTTTACTGCTTGTGCCTTTTAGATGTGGGGAAAGGAGGGAAGGAGAAGGAAGCAAGCCTTTATTTAGACACTTACTATATATCCGGCACTGCGCTAAGCATTTTACAAATATCTCATTTGATCTGCACAAAATAAAATGGAATCTGGAAATTATTAAATTTGGTTGATCAATGTAAACTGTTAAAATAATGTTTTGGCCTGTTATACTCCTCGTGACTATTAACACGTGTCAAATTAACTGAGTAATTATTTTGATTACTGCCCAATCTCCTTCTCTGTGTGCTGTGTGAACCTAACTCAAGATATTCCAGACAGGAAGGATATATTTAGAAATTACCATAACCCAAACACTCTAACTCTACCTACTGAGTCCTGAATATGCTTGTTCTGTTCATCGGCTTTGAATGTTATGTTTCTTATTGAAAACTACATGGTACAAACATTATGAGCTATTTTTGTCATAGCCTGTGGATTTTTTTTTGGATAGCAAAAGAAGAAAGATCCTGCACCTTCTTTCTTAGTCTTTTAAAGCATAAAGATCTCCAAAAATAAAACTGTCATTTCAGATTGTTGTCACCAATGTCATCTTATCCATGATGATGTTTCCATGAAGTCCTAGGTGTGGGGAAAACACTCATAAAAAAGTGTCAAGAATGGTCTGGCATTTAGTTTTATTATAGAATACAAAGTTCAAGAAGTCATAGGCTGATATTTCTATATGAAATGGCACATTGTATTTGTAGGCCTCTGCTACTCTGACTATGGAAAAACAAACAAAAATAAAAACACCCCCAGAAAATGAGATGACCACTGATAATTGTGTCCATTTTAAAGCAGTCCCAGATACAGGCAAACTCATTATGTATCCCTGTGTACTGACCTGGATTTGAGTTTACTGCAAAAGAAAAAATGATGAAAAAAATGTAAAAACACTCAGTAATACATTTGCAATATGTAGGATAGATTTTTTTTGTACCAGCAGGATTTAATAAGTCTCCTTAAAATTAATAAAAACTTTAATGTTAATTTGTGAATACCTAGATAATTTTTAAAGGATATAAGCACATTTTAGGACTGAGAAGATACTAAAATATCTCCCCAGAAAACTTGGCACATTGGAATTCTGCATCTTTAGGCTTCTTCCTCCAATGGGATAACTGACTTCCAGTCTCGTGGCCCTAGCTGCTAACTGGATATCTCAAACTAGATGTCCCATAGCCATCTTCAATTATCATGTTAAAAATAGATCTCATCTTTTCCCAGAAATTCTCCCCTCTTCCCAAATTCTCTTTCACTGCTGACTATACCACTACCCTAATTGTCCAGGATCCCAGTCTTGGTGTCATTCTCAACTCCTCATGCTCACTCCCATATATCAAATCTGTGGCCAAGTCCTGTCATTATTACCTTCACAACATCTCCCTTTTATATTCCCTTTTCTCTGCTGACCGAGCTACCCATCTGGTGCAGGCCATCATCACTTTACTCCTGGATTATTTTAGTAGTTCTTTGGTTGGCCAACTTGCCTCGAAATCTTCTCCCATGCATACTCTAGTTAATGTAAAAATTATTTTCCTAAAGAACATATATGGCCATGTTACCACCTTCCTTGCTGCCCCCCACTCCAACTACCAGTGTCTCCATATTACCCACAGGATCAAGTATAGTAATCTCTGTCTGCCTTTTAAAGCCTTTAACAACCTGGCCTCTTCCTGCCTTTCTAGTCTTTTTACATTTTACCTTCTTCCATTTAGTCTACAATCTAATCCAGTGTCACTGGCTGCCTTGCTTCTCCTCAAGAATGTTACTTATCTCCCAGATCCATCTGTTTTCAATTCCTGTCTCCTTTGCTTAGACTGCTCCCTGTTCTTGCCTCTTCCTCTTGGCTTCCCCAGTTTCTTTTAAGACTCAGCTCAAGATATGCCTTTTCAAGATGCCTTTCCCAGCCTCTTGACTTACCCTCTCACCCCTCCTATTACCTTCAATTTATCCTACATATATTTTATGTACATAATTGGTTATATGTAGTATCCCCCTACCCCCATTAGATTGTGAAATCCTTGCAAACAGGAATTTTATTTTTCTGTTTTGTCTCTGTTTTTCCATTTTGTATTTTTTTTTTGTTTCCGCAGTCAGTCAATAAACTTTTATGAAGCATTTGCTGTGTGCCAGGATTATACTTAGCACTGGAGATACAAAGAAAGGCAAAAAACAGTGTCTCCCCTCAAGGATCTCATAGTCTAATGGGGAGAGGGACAACATGCTTATATGCAGAAGCACTTAATAAATTCTTGCTGTTTTTAAATATAAAATAAGAAATATATAACTATTAAATTATAAAAGTAATTTTATGTTAAAAGAAAGTATAACTATGTATTGGTAATTGTAAAAGTCAACTGATACTAAAAGAATTCTACAATAAGAACACTGCTCTGCAGAGAGTAGGCACCTAATGAATATTTACTCAATTTTATTTGAATTGAATCACTATATGTGGTGTTGTTTCAGGAGTTCCCAAAAATTTTTGAGCTGAAAAGACCCTCAATGGCCATCTAATTCATACTAAGCCTAGCACTTTTATGCTGAGTAAGGAAGGCTTAGGGGACATAAGGATCTAGGTTTAATAGCTGTTTTTCAAGTATTTCAAGGGCAGGGGATAATTGGTTTACTCTGTTGGTCCTAGGTGGCCAAACCTGGATCAACAGCTGAAGTTACAGATAATTAGAATTATACTCCATATAAGCAAAAATTCCTCAATGATTAGATTATCCCTTGGGGAAATGGCCTACCTCAAGAGGAAGTAGTTTCCCCTTCATTAGAGATCTACATACAAAGGCTGGATGACTACTTATCTGGAATATTTTAAAAGGGATTCCTATTCAAGCATTGGTTGAACTAGATGGCCTTTGAAATCCTTTCCAACTCTGCGATTCTGTGATTCTACATTTAGAAATCAGTAAAATTGATATTTCTGGGTCTCATTCCACCAGCTGAATAATTAGCATAACATTTGTAAGCATAACATTGTGTTCTTTATTTTTAAGTATTTGCCCCTAGTTACTGATTGTAGAAGTTTCTGAAGGACGGTTATTAGCATGCAAAATACTCTCTTGTTTGGGAACTCAAGTTTTTCTGATTCAGCTGCCAAGCAAATAGCCCTTTGTAAATAGATATAGTAAAAAGATGTCCCTTCTGTGATGATGAAGAAGCATGTTATAATTCTTTTCCCATACTGTTGTCATTCATTACATGTAATTGTGATTACAGAGTGGATAGAAATTTCATAGAATTTGGATTTCCACTATATTCACTGATTAACAAGATTAAAAAATTTCACAAGGTAAAACAAAGTTCAGCCTTAAAAAAGAAAAAAAAAGTCCAAAAAGTATCTAGAATTCTGAAGCAATAACACAAGTTCTCCTCTAAATCTTCTCCAATCTAAACATACCTAATTCCTTCAAAAGGAAACTCTTCACCATCTTAGCTACCCTCTTCTGGATGCACTCCCTGTTATCAACACCCTTCCTAAAAATGTGGGGGTCAGAAATGAAAACAATACTCCATTAAGTGGTCTGACCAGCACAAAGTTCAGTTGGGCTGTCTTATACATCTTAATTCCTAGATGTGATACTTTTCTTAGATTAAGGTAGCCTAGGATAACATTAGATCTGTTAGTGGCAATATCAGTAAATTCATTCTTAAAGGTAAGAACTCTTTCATATTTGACTTTGAATCCTAGTAACTTGTATGTAGGTGGCATCTAATAAGTGCTTGTTGAATGGAATATCACACTGACTCATATTGAGTTTTCAGTCCAATTATTCCCAGACTGTCTTTCAACAGAGGGCTATCTAGCTTTGTTTCTCTCATCTTCTTACAAAGATGATTTTTGGGAACCTACATATAAGCCTCTACATTTATCCCTACTGACATTCATCTCCTCTGATTTGGCCCAGTATTCTAGCCTATCAAAGACTTTCTAAAGCCTCACTGTTGTTCAGTGTTTTTGCTGTGTCCTGCATCTTTGTGTCAGCCAAGTATTGCTCTTAGTTTTGCCCTCTGGATCTAGGCCAAATAAAATTAATTTCAAGTCTCCTTGCTATGCTATAGTTATTTGAGCAGCATTTACATCCATGGAGAGAATTAGTTGTCTCATTTACTTTGGATCTAGAATCATAATAAATTGCAAGAAAGTATGGTTGTTTTAGGTAAGGAAAATAACAACAATTTCATAATAATCAGAGTGATTCAGAAATGAAATGAATGAATGGGCTCCCTTAGAAGGTGATAGGTTTGCTTTCTTTTTTAAAGTAATTTTTAAAAATCAATTTTATGTTCCCTCAATTTCTGAATATATTCTTCTCTATATATACTAAGCTATTCCTTGTAACAAAAATATTTTAAAAAAACATTCAGAAAAACCTGTTAAAACATCAACAAATTCTGACAGTACATACATACACTATTCTCCATTTATTGTCTCCCACCTTGTCAAAGAAGGGAGAGAAGTGAAGTTTTTCATCTCTTTAGGACCAAGAAGAAGCGCTTATCTTCTTATTGCTAGTTTTTTCCCATTTACATTGTTGGTCACTGGAAATAAGTTTTTCCTGTTTCTTCTTATTTTATTCCACATGCTTCTCTGAAATCTTCACATCTATCATTTCTTATGATATATTAACATTCAATCGCATTCACTTATCACTTAGCTATTCCCTAGTCAAACCAATTCTTTTTTGGGTGAGTCATCTTTCATTGGAGATCTGATTTAGGCAAAGGTTAGGTGACTACTTCTTAGTATATTATAGAGAGAATCTTTTTTCAGTTTATGTTGGGTTAGATGGCTACTAATATTTCTGCCAACTCTGCAATTCTGTGATGTATGAGTAGGTTGAGCCCTGAAAGTAAAGACAACAGTACTACCACAAATTATATATAGATTGAAAATAATTCCAATCACAATGCCCTTAGCAATTTTGTAGAATTAGGTGAATTGATGATATTTATATGAAAGAGCAAATTGATAAGAATAGAAACAAATATTATGAAGAAAAAGAAAAGGGAGACTTGCAATGTCAGATCTCAAGTCATAAAGTAAACTTATGTTTAGCAAATTTGTCTAATTCTTATAAAGACAGAACATTTGATTAATGGGATAAAATAGATAATACATATCATATACATTTCAATATATTTTTATGATAATGGCCTGCTGTTGGTAGGGTAATATAATATGCAGCATATACATAGAAATATGTATATGATATATAATATATAATTTATATTTGATATTGACCTACTATTGGTATAATGTTATATATAGTATATACTCACTCACATATACATGTTATATTTGCCTATTGTTCATAAGAAGGGTACTTTAAATTATTTTTCTTGTCATAATAATGGAATTTGGCTAAGCCATCTTTACTTTAGCTAGGTCCCCTTTTGAACCAATGAGCCACATTTAGGAGACAGCTGGCTTTGATTTTAGATTCAGTGTCTGGCTGTGAAACAAAGCCAAGTACACTGGTGCAAAAGGGGATCAAACACATGACTTTGGCTTATTATAAATGTTCACTGAATAGAAGAGAATAAAATTGAAAAGATTTAACCATATATTCTAATCAACTGAGCTCTCTGGCAACAGATTCTTATAGCTGCTACATCAAATAAAATAGCAGCAAATTTGATTTTTCAATGATCTCATTTTTTGCTGTTCTCTTTTTTCTCCTTGTTTTCCATATTTTCATGTGTATTTTACTGAATTCAGCTTTCTTTATATAATTATTATTTATGAATACGTGATTTATATCAGAAGCCATTTTAAAGAGATGTATATTTTGCATTTTAGGCCAAATTTAATGCCTGAATAAATACCCCAATGTCCTGCTGGGGCTGCAACTAAATTGACCGATCTATTTTCCAAAAGTTTAGACTACTTAGAAGTGATTAATGCTCCCTGTCCAAGTTTATTTGAGACTTTCTTGGTAGGTGTTCACTTATTAGTGAGCATTTGAAGTGGATCATTGAAGGACTGTCATTAGTATGCAAAGAACTTGCTACTGATTCAGCTGTTAGGCAAGTAGCCCCTTGAGAATAGATACAGTGATAAGATAAGTACTATTGATTGAGGCAGGTAGATTAATATACCATAATTGCATTTATCATCAAGCCTTTGATGTTTGATTCACACAGTTCATTTTCTTATAATTTGATATTATACCAGCCAAGAATGACAGTCACAAAGAAGCTTGAAATGGATGCTATGAATTGCTTACTAAGGCTAGATTTATATAATGTTTACTAATGTAGAAGTATGGGCAGTGCATTAGCTGGATAATTCAGGAAAAACAAATGTTTTGGCCTTAGCTAGCAGTCCAGGCAAAATTAGTGTTGAGAGGGCTGATTTAACTGGAAAATAACTATATAGAGCTGGTCTGAAGTTATTTCTGCTGATCTTTATAGTTTTGCTTGATCAAACTTCCAGGATTGAGTTGCCATTAATTCTCAGATTTATGTTTGGTGTGTCTTTCTCACACAAAGGATTGATTCTACATTCTTTTAGATGCATTTGTTATCCTGGCATTTTCTTAGTAAGAGATTAGATGTGGCAAAAACTAACTTAAATCATGACATTTTATGGGATTATTGGGACTATACCAGTCCTGAACAATGAACAGCCTGTGGAAGGATTTTGGGGGCTGTCTGTGACCTGCAGCAACATGTGACAGCTGCCTGAAATCCTTTGGTGGGCTGTATGTTGTAGAGGCCTGGACTAGACACTTCAATGGTCCCCACTCCAGGGGACCATTGAATTAATGAGTTGCATGTAGTCTAGTTCTACTCCTTTAAGAAGAACCATGCATAAACTATACCTTATAAATGAGAGCAGAACTATTTCAGGCAGAACTCCTTAATCTAAGCTTGGAAAGATGCTGTTTGCAAGCTGTCTTCATTTCTTGACCCATGGATATAAACTAGAAACCCATAGGAGTATGTGCCTTAGGATGTTTCCTATCTTACGGTGGCTTAATTGAAGTGGGTCTACTTCGGTTCTTCATGGATCTGTGATTTTTATTAAGGTGGATATTCCTACCACAGACTCAGGTCACAGTTGCTTTATGATAATAAAATGAGCTGGAAAAGGAAATGGCAAAGCATTGTCTTTGCCAAGAAAACCCCACATGAAGTCATGACAGTTGGACACAACTAAAATGACTCAACAACAAGGCCTGCTGGCTAATCTTCAAGAATTACTACTGCTGAAAACATTTTCATTTTGTAGTCAATCTGGTGATGAGATGCTCTCAACTTAACTAAGGTAGTACTCATATCATAATAATAAATAATAATATTAATAATAGCATTTAAATAGTGCTTTGGAATTTGCAAAGTGCTTTAAAGTAGTATCTGATTTTATCTTCACAGAAATTCTTGGAGATAGGTACTATTTTTATTCACATTTTACCAATGAGAAAACTGAGGTAGACAAGTTAAGTTTCTTAAGATTCCTGAGCTGTCAAGCGTCCATAATCAAAGTGTTCCCAGCTTGGTTGGGTCCACCACATTGCCATTACCTTTGGAAACTGGGATCAAAGTCTGCTACAAGCAAACTTGGGAACCAGTTTTCTTTTTGTCCTGAAGCCTCTTATATATTCATGATAACCTATACAGGGACTAGGCCTATAGCCTCTGGGAAACTGTCAGAGCCCAGCTAGAACCATAAAAATCAGTGCCTCATCTGTATAAAAACTGAGCCAAATTCAGTTATTGTGAAATTCCTTTTTCCTTTCTTTGCCCCTTTTATTAATCCCAAAACAAATGCTACTTTCACTCTCAAATCCATGATGCAGATGTATTAGCTAACACCTTGCTTCCTCACTGACCACTGTCATAAAACCCTATGAAGGGAGGAAAATTACTAAAACACTAAGGACACAAGAATGAGGGCCCCCAGATGGCAAAACACATTGGCGTAATAGAGAAAGCAAAGTAGTTGAACCACCATGGGAACGGACAAGGACAGGCATGGTCAGAGTGTACCGGAAGTATGTTGTCATTGTCTACTCTGTATGGCATAGGAGTGTGCTTCTGGGAAAAAATAAGTGGAAAAAAAGGGAGAAGGTATCATAGGTACCTGGGGAAGGTGCAGGTAAAGAGGGGAGTTCAGTCCTTGCAGAAGTTGAGCTATTGAGGATTGCTAAATTGAATGAATAAATGAATGAAGTATATAAATTATCCTTACTACCACCAAAACTTTAACTAAAATTGATAAATGTTTCTCTAGTGAGAATATCATTACTAAAATGAAATGTACCTTAGTTGCCATCTAATCCATTGCCTTTATTTTAAAGCTAAGGGAAGTAAAGGCAGGAAGAATTATTATGACTCTCCTAAAATCACACAGGGGTAGAGCCAGGGCTTGAACCTATTTCTGCTGGCTCTCAGTCACTGTCGTGTCCATCACACTATACTGCTTCTATAATAGGTTCCAATCACAACCGAATTATTTACATAGATTATAAGCTCATAAACTTTTCCTGCAGGGTAGAAACAGAGTATTATCTTTGCAACATTTTAAGAGGGTTGTAAATATGACTCAGGTAGGCACTATACCACAAGTGTCTTGAAGATAGTTCCCAAATTATATTGCAGACCCTTAACGGAGTAAGATAAAAGCTGAAGAAAAATTCAATAACAATCTGCTTCCTGAACAGGGTGGATTTAGAAGGGGACAATTTGCCTTTGTATACCTTTCCTTTACTTCATGTCACAAAGTTTATGGGTCCCCATTAAACAACTTCATCCTGCTTTTGTGTATCAAACAGCAGTTATCTGACTTGGTCATCAAGAACAGGCCCTGGCACAAAGTAGGTGGCATTAACATTGGCTGCAGTCTGATTTCTGCTTCGATGAAATGGTGATGATAGTAATAACTGACATTTAGATAGGGACTTAGAGTTGTGATGGTGATATAACTATCAATGTAAAAAAAAAGGATTTTCAGTTCTTTAAATGAGATAATGTAGACCAGTGAGGGGAACTAGGTTACATTTTAAGTCCTTCTTTTTGACTTTGCTCTTAAGGGCACAATTAACAGGCTAATTAGCTCAGCATTTTATATCCCCTCAATTAGTTCTTACAAAATCTCCCTCTACCTCTATAGTGAAAACATAGTCTAACTTTATATGATACTATGTTTTGTCCTATGAATAGTTCTCCAAAGGCTACTGCAGAAAGTAAAGGACCCTGTAAGATAATGTAAGGTAATGTAAAGGCCTCTCCTTTTTATGACCTTTTGCCTTTTGTACTTGCTCCACGCTCCTTTGAATATACTCGTACTCCCAGACCAAATGACAATTTTAGAATGAATGGAATTCTGCCTGATGCGTCACTTAAAAACTTAAATGGAAACAAAGTATTTTCTGTATGGTGTGGATCATCAGGTAGCCATCCCTGGCATCTGCCCACTAATGGACTAGTACAGGCAAGATAACAAAACCATATACTCATTTGCCTTTTTCTTTGATCTTCCTAAATGCCTTTTCTATACACTACAATAAACCTTGGTCCTTTAGTATTCTCTCATTTGAGAATCTATCACATGAATTTCTAGAAAGCTACTTTTTAGTTTCTCTCCCTGCCTTCCACTGAACATTGACACAAACAAATAATCAGGGAACACAATTCCCTTTCATTCAGTCACCTTTCCACATGGCATCATTTGAACCAAAATCCACAGACATTCCCACTAAGGCTTTCCAAATGTGCCCTACCACTCTGCCAAATTAAAAGAAAAACTACTGAAGGTAATTGTTAAATTTTCTTGTTTAGTTCTCAAAATCTTCAGAGGGACATTTTCTGTTTGGGAATATCACATCTACCAACATCTCTGGAAAATTAACATTACTCCCAAAGGATTTCTGTAGTATTGATTGGACCTAAGAAATATGTCTGTTATAAAATACTACATTAAGTTAACTACTAACATAGTGCATTAAGTTAACCATGTTTCATTTCCATGGAAAAATAATTTATGTTTAAAGCTTTAGAAAATGAATCAACATTGTTTTGTTAAATCTTCTGCACCCCATTTGTGATTTTTATTTCTAATTAGCTGTGAAGAAGATAAGATAAACAAATCAGAAAAATAAAACTCTCCTTAACAGTATGCCTCTGGAGAGTGCTTCCTGGCAAATTAGGTAATTTCTTAGTTAATCTTTTTTTTCTTCCCAATTCTCCTCTAGAGATTATGGTGCTTACCTCAAATCCCTCAGGATTAATAACTCACCCACAGCAGAAGCAAAGTCTCTGATAATTAATTTCAATCACCTCTGTTCCCAAACTACTTGCTTCTCCATTGTGCAGTTTCTTAAGATACTTTCCCAGAAAGTATTGAAAGGGACTCAGTCCTTGTATCTAGGCTTCCCTCTGCCACAAAAACAAAACAAAACAAACAAAAACAACAACAAGAAGCAAAAAAAAACCACTAGAGACATGTATAAGGCAATATGTTGGGCAGCATGAAGATCAACTTGCTCCTGAGGATGTGACTTTTCACATACACTTGAATATGGAGAAATTTTAAAAGGAATTATTTCAGGGAAATGGTAATTATTAGCAAAATTGGGATAAAGCATAGTTTATGTCTTTCCTCGACCATGTCCCCCAAATTGCTATGTTACATTTATTTCACATATGTCTTAGTTAGAAAAAAAAGCTAGTAGCATCTTTTTGCACCACTGAAATGGAGATATATTCAAGCTTGGATAAAAAGAGCTCAGGGACATATGAAGGGTGCAGAAGAGGAGTTGGTCTTATTCTATGTGGATCCAACTATTCAGAGCTAAGAGCAATGTGTGGAAGATAGAAAGAGGCAGATTGAGGCTTGTTGCCAGGAAAAAGCTTCCTAACAAGTGGGAGCTATTGATAAGTGAAATAGTCTTCTGTGGAAGGTAGTGATTTCCCTTCAAAGGAAATCTTTGAGAAGCAATCAGATGACCCTCTCTCGAGTATGTGGTAGTGGGGATTCTGTTTTCACTCTGGGTTGGACTACATGGTTAACCCTTCTAAAATTTTGATTCTCTAAAGACAAAAATCGTTTTCAGTGTGAATCAAAACACTCACCTTTGTTGCTACTTATACCTCTGACTAGTGTGGTATTTCTGCAATAAAAATATTAAAGGATAAAACTACATCTTCTCCTGGATAAACAGAATTAAAGTGATTAACCAAATTTATAGTGTTTGCAGAAATTGTGTTCTGGTTAATTATATATTTGGTTTAAAAGAAGGAACCAGATGTGGTAATCAATGCATAAATTATTGGTTTTTAGATAATAAGAATATAATAAAATATAATTATCACTAAAACCAATGTTCACATTTTTCAATGCTTTTTGTTTATTTGCTTTATGATTAAGAAAACATTTTAAAGATTTCTGGATCCTTCTGGGTTGTGATTTTAAAAATCAATTCTCATGGTATACTTTTGTAGCTACAAAATGTATATAAAAAGGATTAGATTGGTAGTGATCATAGATCATATTCTGCAGGTCTATAATTTGAAAATCTCTCTGGTTACTGTTTTTAGAATATCATTTATCTTTGCATCATGTTTTCAGTGTAGGAAAAAACTAACTCTAGGTATCTGAGATTTCCATTTATGTTGTGGATAATTATAACTATTTTCTCTTGATATTAGAAAATGTAAGGTTATGATTCTACTTTGATGTTTTTAGCCTATTTCAGTGATTCTTCGAGGGGTAGAGAAAGTTATACCAATAAAGTACAACTTTGGACAAGTTTTACTGTTTTCTAAAGTGTCAAATATGTTCCTGGCAAGAGATTGTGTCTTTTTTTGCAAAGTCCATGTAGCCAACCATAACAAAGCTGGCCATTCGATGATGAAGTTTTGGGTCAGGTCAACCTTTGGAACAACAAAAATTGCAAAATGATCTCCAGTTTTTTGCTTACCCCTTCTCATTCTGCAATGATGGTTACAAAGTAGAGTGAAAGGGGGGCAAACTATTCCAAGAATCACACAGTTTCTTGACCTTTCATATGTATTAATTTTGCAATCCAACAACATTGGTTTCCTTTTTTTTTTCTCATATGTGACCACATCTGTTGATTCCAGAGTGTTTATACTGGCTGTCCCTTATGCTTGGAATGTTCTCTCTTCTCATCTCTGTCTCTTTGTTTTCCTGGCTTCCTTCAAGTCTTAGCTAACATGTTTCCTTCTGCAAAAAGCCTTTTTTAGTCCTTTTTAATCTTAGTGCCTTCCCTTGGAGGCTATTTCCAGTTTATCCTCTATTTGTATTTAGTTGTTTTTCCCATTAGATTGTGAGCTTCTTGGTGGCAGGTAATGTTGCTTGCCTTTCTTTATATCCCCAGCACTTAGCACGGTGCCTGGCATGTAGTAGGTACTTAATAAATACTAACTGACTCTCATTGACTAGCTATTGATATTCTATATGTGACATGCCCATCCATCGGTAAATGAATAAACATACACCTGGAGGAACTGAATGATACCAATCACGACATTCTTACTATAAGTGACATTGGAAGATGAAATGAAGACGTAGATAAATGGAAGAATGACTTGAAGAGTTTCCTTGGAGAAACAAATAAATCACTTGGTAGAGTTGGTTTTATTGTGTGTACCAAGGCAACAAGAAACATAATTTTGTGGGCTATTTAATCATCTCATAATGTTGCATTTGTGACACACGTTTAAAAAAACAGCTCTGAAAATGTTTGCATCTCGTTAGACATGCTTTGAATTGTGTGGTGAAATCACCTGCCTTGCCAGAGTGCCTGGACCCTTACTTCCACTGGCACCATTGAAGCAGATAGCTCCATCTCCTTTTCCCCCATGTTGAAAGAAATGCAGCTGAACTCTGTGGATTTCCTACTCAGGCCATGGAGAAGCAAAATATAGAAAAGGTCACATCAGCAATTCATACTAAGTAGCTTAACGAGAAGCCCAACCTTGCCTGGCAAAGCATTGTGGCGCAGAACTTTTACAGTTATGTAATACTTGAGACTAAACATGTCCTTCGCTTCTTTTTGGGTCAAATTGTGCCATTCTTCTGTTGAAGCCTGAGTAAAGTGTGGACTACACTCACTACCTCACTACCTACTCCGTGGTACATCCAATGTAGGACTTTTAAGAGTGAAGCCTACATTTTAAATACTAGAGACTTCAGTCTCGTATGGGGATACTTTAATATTTAAGCATTTATTGTGAGTTTATTGTACAGGGCATCCTACATATCAGATTTTTGCAGTGAGAAAACACTCATACAAACTGTTTACATTTGGATTTTTTTCTATTTCATACTCTTTCTGTTTCCTAAAATCCAATTCCTCTTTTAAAAATAAACCTGTTAAAGATATGTGTGTGAAAAAGTAAAGAAAATAATTGCATCTTATTCACCCATATCTGTTGCAGAGGATGAGAATGTAGATCTTTAAAAAATAACTATATAATTACTTATGTCAAAGTACAGATAGTTTAATATTTCAGTGAAATGATGGGAAAAGGGAACATGACAAAAATATATTGGAAACATGCTTTAACAGAAATACATGAAACCAAAGGCTTCACAGATACCTTACATGTCTTCAAAAAAGAATGCTTTCTTCATGGACCAAATGACATAACTGAAAAATGAAAATGGTGATATTTTGACAGAAAAGTAACAACTGGTTACCAATGTGGGAGTCATTTCCAAATTAGCTGTCTGTGTATAGTTGGAGCACTGAATTGTTTGAGCATAGATCAAGATCAATGCCTAATTAGAAGCTCTACTACTGTAACTGCTCTTCTACATTGGTAAAGGGAGTTTCCTCACTGGCAATTTCCTACATTAATAAAATCATAGGTCTGAAACAAAAGAATGAGAATACACAAGAAGAGAAGATAGTGTGCCCAAGGGAAGCAACTTTATCCTGAACTATTTCAGTAATGTATTGAGATATTAAAGAAAAAAGTAAATGTATTGTAACAATAATTGACATAGCTTATCAATCTTACCAAGAAAGTTTTTCCAATGCAAACCATTGCTCTCCTAAGAGCAAACCAAATGTACCCAAAAATCCAACAAAAACTGGATCTCCTTGCCAAGTAGAGATGGATAAGAAAGATAATATTGGTTCAGAATATAAACTCATTTGTAAAATTTAGAGAGGTGGTTGCTGAATGAGTATGAACACTATCACATCATTAAAATAGTAAGAAAGTGGAGGGAAAAATTACACAAAATTTGGCATAGACTTAGCTAAGCCAAATAAATAAAAAGGCATTTAAGGGTTAACCTGAAAAGAAGACAATGAACAGAAGAAAAATGGATAAAATCTGTATAAATTTTTGTATTAAATTCCCTTATCCCTTAGTTACAAAGGAACTATCATACTTGGACTCTAATATCACAATCCTCACTTTGCTACTTAAGTTGAAACATAACTAAGAAAACAAAGGACGAATAACTGAACCAAGAAGAAGAGCTCTGGGAGGTAACAAAATTTTGAATTATAATTTCCACAAAACAAGGATGCTACCTGGTTATATCCAGAAGGGAAGAAAAAATCCATTAATTAGCTGAAGTAAGGCAACTAAGCCTCATTTGAGATGATCATCAGGGGATGGTAGAAGGAAAAAGGCGATCAAGGATACATCATTTATGGAATTATATAAGAGCCTTCCAATGTTAAAAGTGAGCAAGTAAAAGGAATGGGAAAGTCTGTGTGATATACTGATTACAGACTTCAGGTGGTACTGAGAGGAGTGAGAAAATACAGAGGAATAGTGAACCATACTGTCCATTGGGGCAAGAAGGGCGGGAGATGGAGATAAACCCATCAATAAATAAAAAGAACAGCTACTAAGGAATACTTAAGCATGAAGTACACATTCAAAAATTTCTGACTCAAAAATGATTAAGTAGAAGGTGTTAATGATTTAAGTTACCAGGCTTTTTTCAAGTACCAGCTAAAAGCTGCCTTTCCGCAGGTCCCTTAATGTTATGCCTTCCTTCTGTGATTATCTCTGATTTATATTTGCCTTATTGAGGCACAGTCATTTGTAAGTTGTCTCCCCCGTTAGACTGTGAGTTTCTTGAGATCAGAATGGGTGGCTCTCTGCCCCACCATTTTTGTATCCCTAGTACTTAGTCTGATATATAGTAGGTCCTTAATAAATGCTTATTTGATTTAAGATTGAACTTTAGAATTGAGCAAGTTATTGAATAATTCAATCCTTTATTCTTCATCACATCCCAGCCTTAAAATATCCTTTATGTGCTTGATGATGTCAGATGTCCCATTTTTAAGATACATTGTAGATCCCTGTGGTAGGAGTGATATCTACTAGGATCCTTGCCAAGTAAGCTGTGATAGTTTTCCCTAAGTCAAATAGGCTGTGTGTGAGATTGCTTGGTGCAGGGGAGTAGGGCTAGAACTGTTGACATGACTTCCTTGTCACCTTAATCATAAAACTGTGAACCTGCAAGGATAGGGCCCCTTAGACTTGATAGAGGATCAAGATAGATGCCTCCCTGATGTTTGAATCAGCATATCCTTTTGACTACATGCTCTGTCCGAACTGATTTTGCATCCTTGTAGAATATCTTATACTGAAGTTAAGTAAACTTCATTTTTGTTAAGTGTTAGATAGAATAATATTTTCTCATTTCATTTCAATTCTGAATCTGAAACACTGGAGAGTCTGAGTCAGACCTGGCCCAGAACAAGCTTCTGTACTACTTGGGGAAAAATTACTCCATAAATATATTACTACTACTACTCCTACTACTACTCCTACTACTACTACTACTACTGCTGCTGCTGCTGCTGCTGCTGCTGCTGTTACTACTACTACTAATGATATTACTGCCACTACTACTATTGCTAGTACTACTACTACTAGCAGCTAATGTTTGGATGGTACCTACTTTATGCCAGGTGCTATGCTAAGTGCTTTATAATTATTATTTCATTTGATCCTCACAACAACCCCGGGAGGTAAATGAGACAGATGCTGAGGCAAATAGAAGTTGGGACTTGCCCAGGGTTACATAGCCAGTAAGTGTTTGAGGTTGGATTTGAATTCAGGACTTCCTGACTCCAGGTCCATCCACTGTTTGGTGTGATGGAAAGTGCCCTTGTTTAGGTGTCATGAGACTTGATTTTAATTCCTGCCTCTGATGCTTGCTAGCTTTGTGACCTTGAACAGAACTGAAGCTCAGTTCTCTCATCTTTAAAAAGAGAATAATAATGGATGTACTCTGCATATAACAAGTCATCAGAAAAGTGTTTTATAAACCCTCAGTTACATATTAATGTCAGTTATTATTCAGGAAATAGAAAACTCCACACAAAAGTTTTTTTGCATTGTTTTCTACTTTAACTATCTGTATAATCACTTACATTTCTCAGTTAAGAGAGAATTGGTACCCATCTGAACAGGAAGGTTTAGTCACTGATCTGCTTAGAGTTAGGGAAATGGCCTTGTGGACTACATACTATTTTAAGCAGACCTCAGAGTCATGATTTTTATGAATGAATAGGACCAATTTTTTTTTGAAGAAAAGTGTGTTACCAGGTGCTTTCTATTAATAATGCTATCTTTTCAGGTTCTAAGGGAGAGTGACATGTTTAATAGGGGATGACTAATGTGAAAGTTGCTTATCTATTGAAATCCAATTTCTACCCTCAAATCACCATCATTTAATTACCTTTTGCTTCCAGTCTTAAACTAATATTAGCAGAAGACTTCAAAACTTTCGTACTCAACAATGTGTTAAACAGTTTGATAAGCTTATTAGAAAAAAGCAGGGATTAACTAGTAGATAAATTTGAAAATATAGTTTTTGTTAACATTGGAAAGTAGATGTTATTTTTTAGAAATAATCAAACCAAGTGGATAAAATCATAGAATAAATAAAGCAAGTGGGCTTTTTTGACCTAAAATCACTGAAAATATATACATGTTTTTTTTTTTTAAATCAGAATGGTTTTTAAAGTGATTATAATTACTCCTGATCTCATGTTTAATAGGTTCCCTGGGATCAAACCTCTCATGGGATTAATAATTTTCTGGGTACTTACTTTGATTCTGATAAAGAAACAGCTTAAATGAATGAACATTTTCTTCTTAAGCGTAGCTTAATAAGAAATTTCAGAAATACTAGACATCTATGACTTTTAAACACCAGCCTTTGGAAAAAATGCCTTCTTATTCTATTTTCCTCCTCAATATGTCTCCCCAAATACTATCCTTTCTTCCTCATGTCCTCTATTAGTGAATTTTACCTCCTGAAAAGTAAATGTTACTTTTATTTTCCCCCTAAAATTCCCATCTGGGATGGGGGGAGTAGGGAAAGAAGGTTTGGACTAAATTATTCAGTTTGTCTCTATTGATTAAATCCTTAGTTATATGACCCACTACTTTTTGCCTGTGTAGTACAAGAAAATTGCCTTAAAATCCAGGAAAGCCCTTTCAAAAATAAATAAAACTAACTTAAAAATCTCATCAATATTTTATTTTCCCTGGAATGATTTTCTTTGATGCAAAACATTTTCAAGAATAAGAACAGACATGCATTCATCCATATATGAGAATATACAAACTAGCACAGTTTCTGGTGCATATAAGAGTACTTGTTGATTGATGGGTTAAAAAGAGTAATGCATGTGCTAAGCTCCACTGATATGAAGACTGAACAGGGGAAACAGTCCCTTATCCTCAAAGAGCTTACTTGTACTGGTTAATTCAACAAACATTTATTAAGGACCTATCTTATGGGAGGCATTCTGCTTAAACAAATAAATATACAGAGACAGAAAGAGAGATACACAAAGAATAAATGCAGAACAGAAATAATCATAACTTCTTCTCACATTGTTTTTGGTTATCAGGTTTTCAGCATAAGCCCAATATGAAATGAAAATAATTTTTGCAGCAAGTGAAGAAAATCTAATTGGTATTCATTCAGTAAACACTAAAGAGGTACAAGTCCTGAGCTGATTTAAATGCTGAAGACCTAACACCAGGCATGAAATCAAAGTGCTAGCTGTTTTCAGCACAGAATGCCACAGCTAATTAAATTTCTGCAGTAACAGTGCAAAGCAAAATGATCATTCAGATGTTTCCAAAACGATAGAGATTCATATAGAGTGTATGGGTATTTTAAGGTTATTAATTCTTGCTGCATGACTTCCTCACTTGCAAACAGTCTGTTGTTTTATTTGATTTTTCTTTTTTGGTGAAATGCAATAAAAATTTACTAGCTCAATAATATTTTCTTGTCATTTGAATTGAATATTATCCTTGAAACCACGCTAAGCTTGAAAAAAACTTTTATCACTGAATGGGTGGTTTATGTGGAAAATGAATTATGCTGTTTACTTTTTTGTGAAAAAAATTTTAAAAGTAGAGATTAAATGCTTTATACTTATTTTACCCCTGTAGTGTCATGGGAATGCTTAAATAAGAAAATTAAGCATAATTAAAAACTTATCATTGAATGTAGGCAAAATTATGAATTGAACTTTAAATTATAATCAAATTTTCCTTAGCAAATGGATTTTGAATGCCGCAATACTGACATTCTTTTTTATGGTTTTATTTAAAAGATAACCTTGTGCAAAACAGCTGTGTATAGATGCACAATGGAATCTAAATAAGACAACTCACAGCATGTGTTATATCAAAATGTAGCCACTGTATGTGGCTAATTTGAAGCATCTCTAAGATAAAATTCATATTTTAAAAATACTTATGCTGACACAGATATTTTTTCCCAGGAAATTGTTTATTTTCTAAACAAAAGTCAAGCAGTAAAGAATCAGAAATCAAATAAGCCAAGCATGAGAAGACTGAAACCAGGATTATTTCTCATTTTACCTGAATTATTTCAGCAGAACAGTAAGAGTAAATATTATTTTCTGTACTTTGAGTGTAAACTCATTACTGGGCTTAATTCTATGGCTTTTTTGTCTATTTGTCCTGTGTCACTTACTTTATGTATTCAGCTTGTACATATTTCATACCTTCCTTCAAATTTTATAAGCTCTTTGAAGGAAGAGATTATGTCTATTCTGTCTTCATGTCTCCCACAATGCCTAGCACAGGGTATTACTCACAGTAGAGACTCAGTTAATGATTGTTCAATTCAGTGTCTAAAATTTCTCCCTGGTTCTAACTTTTTCAAGAATACTATTAGCAGAAATATTATGAAGGTTAAATGACTTCATTTCTTTATTTCTTCATTTAGCAAGTATCTGATGAGATCATTGAAGTACACTAGGCACTATGAGGAAATACAAATGAATATGAGGTTTCTTCCTGCAAGGAGCTTGGGAACTAATTGGGAAAAAAAGAAATGGACACATGAATAGCTAAATATCAACTCAAGATAAGAATTTGATCTAATTGAACACTTATTTGAGAACTAAACTGAATTGAAAAGAACAGAAGCTATCTTCAGGCCTAATTTTTTTTTTACCAGGGAAACAAATTGATAACTAATAAGAAAATCTGAAAAGAAAACTTTTTATCCATTGAATAGATACAAATTTTCTCCATAGACAAGTTTTCACTTTCAAAATATTTGCTTTTTGGGATTTGGTTGTTTATCTCACCCAGGTTAGAAGTATAGTGGCCAGTTTTGACCCAATTTCATTACTGACCAAAGCACAAGAACTTTGACCTATTTTATCACCAACCTGGGCCAGTTTGCTGCTCCTTAGGCAGCCTGATGTCACACTTCTCCCCATTCCCCTCTCTCTCTAGTCAAGGGAGGTCACATGTTGGAGTGTAGACACCTGATTGGGTTAGCCTACAGCAATTCAGAATTCCAAAGCACAGGTATTCAACCATCTTAAGCCTCCTTGATAGAAGAGATTACAGGTCTAACTCATCATATAGCACAGTGTCATTTGATGTTGAGGCAGTGTGATGCAGTAGATAAAAGGCTATGATTCAGAAAGATCTGCATTCAAATCTATCCTCTGACCTGTAATATATAGGACCAAGGGCAAGTGAGGAGAGACAGACAGACAGACAGGCACACGTACACATACACATACCCATAGAGAGAAGAGAGAGAGAGAGAGAGAAGCAGAGACAGATACACAGAACCTCAGATTTCATCTAGTCCAACTCCCTGCTGTTCTATAGACAAAGAAACCAAGACATAAGGAAGAAAACGAACTTTCACCTAAATAGTAAGAAATATTAATTTCAACTTCATATTACTTTACTCCAATAAACAGAGAAGTGGCTTTGTCTTCCTGGTGGTTTCTCTTCCATTGGGCTGTCAATACACTTTCTATTACAGCTACATGATATTTCCAGACTAGGTTACAACCATGTAAGATAAAAATGACAGCATATCATTAAAGAGATGCATATTTCCAAAAAGGGGGGATCATGGGTTGTGGAATCCTTTAGAGAAAGGTTGGGTTATGTTGGAAATTAGGTAAATAATCAAATAAATATCTAAAATCAATGACTAAAACAAATATAACTATTTTCACTTTTTAAAGGATTCTTTATCTCATTCAACCTTTTCAGAATGTAGGCACTGCAGCAAGCAATTAATTAAATCAATTTTTGAGCTACTCATTCTGAGACTTTGTACAATACAAATCAAGTCTGATAATGACAATTTTATTATAAATTTAGGCTACATTCAAATGTTTTAGATGAATGGTGAATTTCATGATCTTGATTTTCTAGTTGGGATCCTTGCATTGGGCAAATACTAGGGGAAATGTTCTTGCCTTTGGACAGATCTGAAATAAAAAAAAAGAATACAACATTGGGAATTACTGTATAAATGAACGAGAAATGTACATTCAGTCAGCTTGGATATTTAAGTATCCAAAGACATTTTCTATACAATGCAAAGCTATGCTAATAGATGTGGCAATATTCAGTGGTAATATAATTTCTTAGGGATTAGATTATTTTCCTAGTCTAATACTTTGGAATGATTGCCCATCAGCTTGATACCTTCACCTAGTAAAGATTTCCACTTTGAAATTTCTGAGGTGTTACAATCCTTAATGATTTGGTGTTTGTTTTGAAATGAGCCTGCATATGAAAAATAAAGCCCAGGCCTAAATGTAGGGCAGCTTCATCTTTGGCTCTGTCTAATAGGGTTTGCTACAGGGAACAACAGAAATTTATAACAGCCTTCTTACTTGCAACAGAAACTCTGGTTGAAAGCCCAAGGGCCATGTTATAATGAGTAGTGTAGTGTTTAGTTTTTTCCTTTTCCTTGCGTTTATGTTATATCTGTTTGGTTTGATAGAACATCTTTAATCTATTTCAGAAACCATGAAATCAAACCTAGCTTCAGTAATTGTGGGATTTTTATTAATGAAAATCTCTTAAGCTCCCCATCATAGATCACTTGTTTCTTTTTTTTTTTTTAGATCACTTGTTTCTAATGATCATGATATATTTGTCCTTCAGCATCCATATTATCTATTGATCAGCGAGAGAATTTGGGGTGTAGTCTATGATAATAGAACTGAGAAATTTTAATTGGGACATATTTTGACCAACACTCTATCGATTTGTACTGAGTTTTGATCTATGAATAGCAAGCACTTAAATGTTTATTGACTAAGTTCATGATATAAAGGAGTTGTTCACAGGATTAAGCAACTCTTGAAATCATTCTAAATTTAACTATCTAAAGAATTGAATGAACATATTTACAGTCTTTTTTATTTGGGCAAATTCAGGGGCTATCTTGGGCACCTAGGTGGCTCAGTGGATACCCTGGAGTAAGGAAGAATCATCTTCCTGTGTTCAAATCTGCCCTCGGAAATTTACTAGCTTTGTGACCCTGGGCAAGTCACTTAATCCTGTTTGCCTTACTTTCCTCATCTGTACAATGAGCTGGAGAAGGAAATGGCAAGTTGCTCAAGTATTTTTGCCAAAAAAGCCCAAATGGGATCCACTCAGAGTCAGATACAACTGAAAATGACTGAACAACAACAAAGGGAGCTATTTTTCTTATTGTATGTACAACTTCTTTCATTTCATAATTCTTCAATATGTTACCTTTCTAATCCTGTCATCCTCCTTATTGCCCTCCCCTTTCCTCTTCCACTGTTAGTAACAACCTGTGTGCCTTTCCTTACTCTTTACTCTCCATCGGGAATGCCCACTTATTCTTTTTCGACTTGCCAAATTCTATTCGTTCTTCAGGTTCAGCTGAAGTCTTAATTCCTTCAAAAATCCTTTCCTGACCGTCTCCAGCCATCCCGATTTCTCTTATCTCTGGTATTTTGTCAGAGAAACATTGCTACCATGTGAAAACTCAAGAAGGTAATTTGTGAAGCAGAAAGATGGAATCCACTGTTTTTTAAAGATACTTAATAGTACACTCCTCTCCAAGGCTACTCCCAGCAAGTGGCTCTAAGATAGTCTTGTCTTTCTGCTGTCTTTCGTTTTCATATGGAAGTTGCTCCCTGCAACTTTCAGGACCTCACAGAAATGATGTTTGCTCTAGCTGTACCATGAAAAAGCATAGTCATATTTGTATAAAAGCTGATTGATTGGTCTCAGTCAGGAATACTCTAAATAAATTTTAGGGTTCTAATGCACAGTATTAATTTTGATTTTATACTGTGATATACATTTATCCCAAGGCCTTGTTTTGGCACTGCTATGTAGATAAGACCATGTTGCAAATCATTTACATTCAACAATCATTTACTAGGTGACTACTGCGCTAAAAGTACCATGTTAGGTGCTGATGATAAAAACAAAATGAAAAGTCTTTGCGCAATAAATCTTAGAGTCATAGCTTGCACATGCTATAACTCATATCCTCCTAATTGCATGTAGTAATAAGGTCATATAAATTATTGTTCAATAAAGAAGAACATTACTAAGAAGACAACTGTTTTTCCTCCTCCACATAGGAAGTCATTGTAATTAAACAAAGAAAGGCAACCTATAAGAAAGAAAATCATAGAAAATGTCCTTGGGGAAATTTGTACCTCAAAAATTATTTATATACTAATATTTGAAAAGACACATGACATTTTTCTTATACTTCAAAGTTGTAAGCTAAGTTACACAATTTAAAATGAAATGTTCAAAAGTCTATTTAAGGTCTTTTAGGATTAAAAATGGAGAGTTGAAACACTGTAAGGCTGCTGTCTCCATGGTTATTTTTAGATATGAATGCATCCTGGAATAGGACTGAGTGCAATTAATTAAAACTGCATGAAATAATTAATTAATTTTAAATATGGAATCAGTGCAGAAAGTGAGGTCAGAACATAACTTAGTTAATTTCCTACTGCAACCATAACAGTAACTAAAGCCAGGCAAAACAGATGCTTGTTCAGTTCCTAACAAGCTACGGCGGGAAAAATTACAGGACAAATCTTATTTTGCCCTAATTTTTCTATTCCCTGATAGCTATTAAAGATTCTTTTTAGTACAGTTGTCCTTAAATCCATAGATTTCTATTTTATGCTTACACATATACTTGAAATATTTCCTGCTTTTTCTTCAGTTTTTAAGTTCTTGGCCTGGTGGCACATCAATGAGTTTAGTCACACAGGTATCAAGAAAGTTTCAGGTATCTCCTATGATCATTTTACCTCTATATCTGTCCACTGGGCAAAGAGAGAAGAAGTACCTCTAATGGGCAAATTTATGCTTAAAGAAAATTACTTTGCCAGACATGTGTAGGATGCACTACAGTGATGAGATACTTGGGACACGAAAACTAATTAATAGACTGTTTTAATAATCTAGGGGAGAAGTGTGGAGGGCCTGAAGTAATGTAGTAGCTGTGTGAGTGGAGAGGAATTAGATGAAAGAGATGTTATGTGAGGTAAGAGTGAAAAGTCAAGGATAGTGCTGGGATTATGAAAGATTGAGACACTAGAAGGATAGCGGTGCTTTTCCAAAAGAAACAGTTAAGTTTTGAAGAGTGGAGAGTTTATGGGGAAAGATATTGAGTTGTTTTAAGTATGGTGAATTTAACATCTCTGGGAGATTCAGATTTAAATATCTAAAAGGAGATTGATGATATGGGACTAGAATTCAGGGAAAGACTGGGGCTCAATGTGTTCATCTCAGAGACCCTGACTGAAAAGTCAGACAGGTAGAAGAACCAGAAAAAAGTGATGTCACAACAATCCAAGAGAAGAGAGTATCCAGGGGGAGAAGGTGGTCAAGAGTACCAAATTCTGTGGGTTTCAACAAGGCTCTATTTCTCCAAGGATGAAGAAAAGATTTGGTAACTTCAGAGAAAACAGTTTCAATCAAGTTATGAGGTTGGAAACTGGATTGCACAGTGTTAAAGAGTGATTTTTTTCAGGGATTTTGACTAAAAAAGGAGAAGAGATATAAGATGATGGCTTAAAGTAATGGTAGGGTCTAATGAAAGCATTTTTTTTTAAGAATAGGAAAGATGAGTATGTTTGAAAGTGGTAGAGAAGGAATTAGCAGACAGGGAGAGCCTTTATGGCAGGGGATGATTAAGGATGCAATCTGCTGGAGAATACGGGAAGGAATGGAATAAAATATATATGTCAAGAGTGGGGCTGACGTTGGCAAGAAAGGCCACCTCTTTGTCAGAGACTGGACCTAGGACTTTCCAGTTTATAGAGCTGTTTCCTCACAACACTGTGAAATAAGTAGAGTTAGTGTTATTTTACACATTTTACAAATGAAGAAATTGATACCAAGGCCAAGTAACTCTACCATGGTCACAGTCCATAACATCAATTTTCTCTCAAAATCCATCCCTTATCCAAAACTTTCCTGTTTCAGGTAGAGGCTCTGTCGCATTTCCAAACATTGAAGGTCAAAACCTGTTTCATCTTCAATTTCTCACTCCCCCTTACTTCATGTATCCAGTCATTTCTCAAATATTGTTATTTCTTTTTTGTTTTTTTTTTTTGGCAGGGCGGTTGAGGTTAAGTGACTTGCCCAGAGTCACACAGCTAGTACAGGTGTCAAGTGTCTGAGGCCACATTTGAACTCAGGTCCTCCTAACTCCAGGGCTGGTGCTCTACTCACTGCGCCACCTAGCTGCCCCGGTAATCTTCTTATTAGTCTCCCTGCTATCTATGCCATACAAAGGCTTTTGCAGCCTACAAATAGGACTCAAGTCAAATTAAAATGTAATTGATAAATGTTGAACAAAATAAATGAAAATACATAGAACACAAGTAATATTAATATGTAGTATTCTAAGTCAATATGCTGCCTACAAGGATCCTTATGTATAGTTTAGTGGCCTTGTTTCTATTAGAGTTTAATACCCCTGGTCTACACATTGTATAGAGTTTACTCAATCACTGCTATCAACCCATTCCCTCTACACCAGCTGTGTCAAACACAGGGTCCCTGCATATTGACTTTATATTTTTACTTTCTTAAGCATTTCCTAGTTATATTTTAATATCATTCTGAGAGTTTTACAGAGTTTGACACCTCTGCTTGGAAACCAGTGCTCTCTCCCTGTACATAAGGATCCTTAAAGGCCTAGAAAAGCACATATTAGCATTATCAATGCTCTATTGCATTATTTATTTTGCTAATTATTCCCAGTTACACTTGTATTTTTATTTATTTTGTTAAACATTTCTCAATTACATTTTAATCTTGTTTGGCTCCACTCTGGAGTATTACCATTGCATTTGGTGTTTGATACCTTTGTCTATACAACCACTAAAATGACTTCCCTAAAGTTCAGATCTGGCCATGCGAACCCCTTACTCAATTAACTCCAATGGGTCCCTTTTACCTTTAGGATCAAAGACAAGTTCCTTTCATTGACATCTAAAGCTCTTTACACCTAACCCATGCTACCTTTCCATTCCTTTTACACTTTACTCACCTCCACACAGTCTGTGGTGCAGCTCTACTGACCTTCTCACCATTCTTACACATAACCTTGCTGCTCTCCATGCCAGTAATACTCTCACTCCTTACCTCTAGAATCTCTGATTTCCTTCAAAACTTAGCTGAAGGATTGACTTTTGCAGGAACTTTTCCTGCCCTCCTGTAACAACAAAGCTACTTGCAGCTGCTGTGCACACAGGAGGGCTGCTAGCACAAGTTCTTTGATCTGCTTTTCTAAAGGAAAGCAATTTTAAAGGGGTCAACAATCTTACTTTAATTAAACATATATGTATCAGTCACTTAGTTCAGGGAAAAAGTCAGCACTCTGAACTTCAGAGAAAATACAAACAGAAATTACAAGCAGAAATCATATAAACAGAGCAAATACAAACAGCAAAGACTAACAGACAGGGCTTCCAACTATCTGACCTAAAACAATACATACATAGTTACCAGAGAGAGAAGCATCAACATCTGGGTTTTTCAAAACCAGAGGGCTCCTTAACAGCAACCCAGAGTCTCATCTGGCTACATCACACGAACACTCTTCCAATGAGTGAGCCCCAAAGCAAAATGCTAACCTCAGAATATATACATATATACACACAGTTCTTCAGCGTCAGAGGGCATCACAACCCTTGTGACACAGGCTCATGTGACTCAAGCTTCCATGTGACTCAGGTTCAAAGCAGGTCACGTAGGCCTATTAAGGGGTGAAGATCTTCAAATTGTTTTAACATTATACCTCCCTACTAGTACCTGCCCTCCCAAGGTTACCTTGCCTCTGGTTATAGGTATTTTGCATATGTTTCCTCCATCAGAATGAAAGCTGTTTGAAGCCAGGAATTCTTTCGTTTTTGTCTTTATATCCCCTGTGCCTACCACAGAGCCTGTCTGGCATGTAGTTTTTTTTTTTAGTTGTTGTTCAATCATTTCAGCTCTGTCGACTCTTTGTGACCCATTTGGGTTTTTCTTAGCAAAGATACAGGAGTGGTTTGCCATTTCATTCTCCAGCTCATTTTTACAGATGAGGAAACTGATTCAAATAGGGTTAAGTGACTTGCCTGGGGTTATACATAACTAGTAAGTGTCCGAAGTGACATTTGAACTCAGGAAGATGAGTCTTCCTGACGCCAGCCCTGGCACTGTATCCACTGCACCACCTAGCTGCCATTGTAGTTAGTAAACACTTAATAAATTCTTGTTGATTGATTAATGAATGGTTGAGTCAGGGGTTGGATCTAGGTTTCCTGAGTTTGAGCTCTATGTGTTCTTTCCACATTGCAACTTTTAATGAGACTAAAGTTGAATTTAGGAAGTGATACAGTCTCTACTCCACAAAACTGCCAAATTGGTATTCCTAAAGTGAACTTCTGACTATATCACTCCTCTCTTCAACAAGCTCCAGGGATTTCCCCTTTTCCTTTAGGATAGAACAGAAACTCCTCTTTTTTTTTGGAGGGGGAAGGCAAGACAATTGGGGTTAAGGGACTTGCCTAAGGTCACACAGCTAGTAAGTGTGTCAAGTGTCTGAGGTCATATTTGAACTCAGGTCCTCCTGACTCCAGGGCCGGTGCTCTATTCACTGTGCCACCTAGCTGCCCTTTTTAAAAAAGTTAAATCCTTTCACAGGCTGGCTCCAACCTATTTTTCCAGGCTGCTTGTACATGCTGTCCTTCATTCACTCTACATTTCAGCCTAAATGGCCTATCTGCTGTTTCCTATGGATGTCATTTGAATATTTCATCTCTGCCTTTGCACAATCTGTACTTCATGCCTAGAAGACTCTCCTGTCTCATCTCTGACTTTTGGAAGTTGTAGTTCCTTTGACAGCTGAATTCAGATGACATTTCCTTCAAGATGACTTTCTTTTTTCCCCCAGTGGTATATTTAGCTATTCAGTCAGCTAGCATTTATTAAGTACCTGCTGTGTGCCAGGTAGTATGCTAAGTGCTGAGCACATAAAGGAAGGTAAAAGACCATCCCTGCTCTCAAGGATGTCACACTTCATACTTACCCTGAATTTACTCTCTGTGAACACATTGTACTCCCCTCTTGTACTCTACTCACCCCACCCCGGTAGAATGTAAGTTCTTTTAAGGTCACGGGGTGTTTCATTTTTGCATTTGTATGCCCATTACCTGGTACACTGTGGACATTTATATTAACAATTGATAGTAAAAATATTTCTCAGAGATTTTAAGTAGTATATTATTCTTAATACATACTCTCCTGTTGAGAGGCTAAGTGGAGCTGTGCATACAGAACTGACCTCAGTCAGAAAGATCTAGGTTCACTTCTGACTCTGACACATATTGACTATGACCCAAGGTGAGTCACTTAAGCTCTTAGTGCCCTTGGCAATTCTCTAAGACTGTATGTTGCAGAAAAGGTATGTTAATCTGCATTAGGTGAAGAAGGGCCACACTAGGAGAACTCTATAGAAATGACATTTCGGTTCCTGTAAGTCAACAAGCATATTAAGCACTTCCTATGTGCCAGGTGTTATGCTAAGGATTGGGAATACAAAGAAAGGCAGAAACCACTCTCAAGAAGTTCATATTCTAAAGAGGGAGGCATATAGCATGTGTATGTGTTTACATACACATATGCATATGTACATATATATATATCTACACATATACGTATGTATATATACATATATGGATAAATATCCATGTCTATACACACAAATATAAGTATGCATAGCATACATATACACATATATCCCTGTATATTAATATTATTATTTATGTGTGTGTATAAATCTCTCTGTGTATATGTGTGTATATATATATATATATATATATATAAATATATTTAATATATATCCCTGTATGTATCCTGCTTTTCATCCAATTGCTTGGAGAGGAATATACTATTAACTAATATTAGAAAGAGTGGATTCCATCTCTCTGCTTCACAAATTACCTTCTTGAGTTTTCACGTTAGCAATAACTTTTACTGACAAAATGTCAAAGATGAAAGCAATCAGCATGGATGGAAATGGTCAGGAAAGGATTTTTGAAGGAATTAAGACTTCAGCTGAATCTGAAGAATGAATAGAATTTGGCAAGTAGAAAAAGAATAAGATGTGGGCATTCCTGATGGAGAGTAATGAGTAAAGAAAGACACACAAGTTCTTAGTAACAGTGGAAGAGGAAAGGGGAGAGCAATAAGAATGGCAGGATTGGAAAGGTAACATATTGAAATGAAAGGTAATTGAAAGGTAACATATGAAATGAAAGAAGCTATACATACAAAAAGAAAAATAGCTCCTTTTGTTGTTGTTCAGTCATTTTCAGTTACGTTTGACTCTTAGTGACTCTATTTGGGCTTTTATTTTGGCAAAAATACTTGAGTGATTTGCCATTTCCTTTTCCAGTTCATTGTACAGATGAGGAAACTGAGGCAAACAGGGTTAAGTGACTTGCCTACGGTCACACAGCTAGTAAATTTCTGAGTGCAGATTTGAACACAGGAAGATGATTCTTCCTGACTCCAGGCACAGCACTCAATCCACTGAGCCATCTAGCCGCCCAAGATCGCTCCTGAATTTGCCCGAATTTAAAAAGAAAACCGCAACTCTAAATATGTTACTCTAAGCATTCAATCCTTTAGATAGTTAAAATTAGAATGAATTATTTTAAGAGTTGTTTAATTTTGTGAACAACTCCTTTATATCATGAACTCAGTCAATAAACATTTAAGTGCTTGCTATGCATAGATCAAAACTCAGTACCAATCAATTGAGTGTTGTTCAAAATATGTACCAATTAAAATTTCTCAGTTGTGTTATCGTAAACTACAATCCAAATTGTCTCACTGATCATCTTACTCTGTAGCTGCCTGTCTTACTTCCCTTTTCTTCATTCTCTCCCCTCTATCATTATCAATGATTTACTGAGTTTATTGGTGTTTAAAAACAAAACCTCTTTACCAGTTCAATGGTTTTAAAAATTTGTATGATCACCCCTATCTATCTATATCTACCTATCTATGTATTTTCTCTTCAGATTTTCAGGAGCTTGATGTGTATGTCCAGTAGACATCTTGAACTGAATATGCCCAGAAAAGGACCTGTTGTCTTTTCCCCAAAACTCTAATCACTTTCCCATCATCCTCCCAGTTGTTCATGTTTACAGCCTAGGAATCATCCTGGATTCCTCAATATCTCTCATTTGTGCCCCTCCCCAACCCGTACCCATATCCAAGCTCTTGTGAAGACCTGTTGATTTCATCTTTGCTGCATCTCTTTAATATGCCCTCTGACACTGTCACTGCTCTGGTCCAGCTCCTCATCCCTTCAAACCTGGACTACTGCAATAGCCTGCTGATGGGTCTGTCTGCCTCAAGTCTTTCCCCACTCTAATCTGTCCTCTATTCAGCCACTCAACTGATTTTCATAAAATTCAGGTTTGATGGTATCATCCTCCTACTTAATAAACTCCAGTGGCTTCCTGTTCCCTCTAGGGGCAAATACAAAATGCTCTGTTTGGATTAAAAGCTCTTCACAACTTGTTCTCCTACTTTTTCAGTCTTCTTACATCTTACTCCCTGCAGGGCATGTACTCTTCAGTCCAGTGATACTGGCCTCCTGACTGTTTCATAAATAAGGCACTTTATCTCTCACATCTGGGTATTCTCCCTGGCTGTTGTTCCCCATGCCTAAAATGCTCCTTTTGTCCTCTGATTACTGATCTCCCTGGATTTTTAAAAATCACTACAATCCAGCCTTCTACAGGAAGCCTTCCCAACCCCTCTGGATTCCAGTGGCTTCCCTCTGTTAAAAATTTTCTGTAATGCAGATAGCTAGCTTTGAATGTATTTGTTTCCATATTGTCTCCCCATTAGATTGCAATCTCCTTGAGAGCAGGGAAGGTCTTTTTTTTTCTTTGCATCCCTGGCACTTCGCAAAGTGTCTGGCACATAGTAGGTGCTTAATATATGTTTATTAATTGATTTTATGCTTATTTCAGTGTTTTTTTTATTTTTCTGTCTTGGTTTTAAAATTATGTTCTCAATTCTTGAATCCTCTTTTTCTATTTTGCTACATTATGTTTTTAGAGATATAAACATCTTTTTGAGGACTTTAGTTGCATTTCATGAATGTTGATATGTTCACTTACTGTTTCATTCTCTTGAAAATAGTTATTGACTGTTACTCTAGTCTTTAACCCACTCATTATTTAAGATGTAAATATTTTTTGCCCATTTAGCTTTACCTTTGCTTATGTTTCCTTTATTGATTAGTATATGTTTTCATTTCAATATGATCTTTAAAGTAGGAGTCTAAAACATCTGCCTTTGTACATATATTTCTGATTTCTTTATGTGCTGCTACCTGTTCAATTTATATAAAGGATCTATATGATACTGAGATATACACACCCATATACAAACACACATATACACATATATAGATATATGTATGTATAATCTTTATATTGTCTTTCATTCACACATATGTATATTATATATTACACATTATATATTATTATATTATATATGGAAATATATTATATATGTATATGCTACTCAGAACCATAATTTTATTCTCTCGGTATTAGGTTTATTTACCTTCAACAGAGTTAACTGTTACAGTTACCTATTGTTAACATTGTTTTTCATGAATTTTTGATTTTCCTCTTCAAATTTAAATGCTGTACAATTTTGTGTGAATAGCAATATGGTGTCCTTGTCTCTGGTCCCTGTATACATAATATTGTTTCCCTGTTTATTCCTCTTGAATGCATCAACTTTTATAGTTTCCTTATGAAAAATTGTGATCACAACTTCTACTTTTTAGCTCCATTTGATATACAAATAGTTTTGTTTTAGCTTGTGATTTTTACTCTGTATGAATCTTTATCTTTTAAATGCTTTTATACATGCAGCAAGTTACTGGATTTTGTGTTCTTACATGTTCTGTTATTACTTTCCATTTTATTGTCAAGTTTAACCTATTCGTATGGAAATTCGTAATTGTGATTCTTGTATTTTCTGCCATTAAGTTTTGATTTATATATGTACTTGTAGATTATATGTGCACATATATGCACACACTTAGAAGTCCTGCTAGTGACATATATACGTATATATATATATATATGTGTGTGTGTGTGTGTGTGTGTGTGTGTATATGTAGGTATATACACATAGACACACATACATGCATGCATAAAATTTTTTTTAAAGCGGCACTAGGTTCCTGAATTTGTTTACATTCATTTCATTCTAGTTACCTTCCAGAAGCTCCTATTCCACATGATACTCTTTTGTTGTTCAGTCATTCCAATCATGTCCAATTCTTCATGACCCCATTTGGAGTTTTCTTGGTAAAAACACTGGAGTAGTTTGACATTTCCTGCTCTAGCTCATTTTACAGATGAGGAAACTGAGATAAACAGGGTTAAGTGATTTGTCCAGGGTCACACAGCTAGTAAATGGTTGAGGCTAGATTTGAACTCAGGTCTCTGTGACTCCAGGCCTGGAGCTCTAATCTACTGTACCACCTTGTTGCTTCTTCATGATAGTCTACTGAAGACAGCCAAATTTTTTGAATCTACTTTTACTCTTTCTCTCTGTCTCTGTCTGTCTCTCTCTCTTTCTCCCTTCTATCCTCTTTCTTAACCAAGATAAGAGTATGTTATAGAATTCTCCCTGCCCTTTCCAACTCTCTTTCCATCTTTCAGTCTGTGTTTGATACCACTGTCTTATATTGCCTTTTAAAAAAAAATGTCAATTTAATTCATCCACTTCTTCATTTCTTCCCCTTTCTGGGATACTCTAGTATTAACACACCTTGGGCATATATGTTAATTTATTATTCTCTCTATGACTACAATACAAGTTTAGGCTTCTGTAAAATTTAAAGCTTTGCTCCCTCCTCTATCCAATTCAACAATCGTTACAATTGCTTTTCCTTTTGTATTCCTTCCACACGTGTTATTTGAAGACCTTTGTTCAGTTGAGCCCTTTTCCCAGAAATATGAATTTGTGAATGAGTCAGTGTGGTGTCACAGAAGATACTCAGTATTAAGAATAAGAGAACCTTCAAGATCACTACGCCCTCACTTTCAAAAGGTTGGATGTCATCAGACTAAATTGCTTTAAGCAGAAATTTTCGCAAGAAAAAAATTATATGCAGCATAGTACTTTTTTTCTAACTCTTTTCTAATTGGGTGATCTTTATTTTGTAAATTCAAGAAGCAGACACTGAGTGATGATACATAGAGAACTGGCCTGAATGATACAGGTTGAGTGACCCTAGGCAAGTGGCTTTACCTCTCAGGGGCCCCAGGCAACTTTCTAAGGCACTTAAGTTACGTTGTCAGTTTGCATTGAAAGAGTTTCTTCACTAAGAGTGGCCAATGTCATGGAAATCAATGTAGCAGTCCCTTCTCTCTAACCTCTATAAAGGTTGACAATTAAAGGCTACTATCAGTAGCAATCAGTAGAATTGAAGGAATGTTCTTAAATTGAAGCTGAATCAGAATGAGGGAATTATATTTGGTTTCTTTTATTATTTAAAAAAATCATTTAAAGTATTCTATGATTATCATTTACAATGGGAAAAGGGAAAGTAGAAAGACAGGTTTTCTTACATCATAATTGTGAAACTGATTCCCAACTAAGTCCTTAAGAGTTCAAACAATCTGATGAAAAATGTCCTATAAACTTAGAGAAAGTGAAAATCACATGATTCAGAAGTACAAACTACATTAGATAAACATTAATTCCATCTACGTCTGCCAGTTAATTTCTCTAGTCTGAAATGTTGTGTAATGTCTTGAAATTGTCCTTTGAACAGATATTTCCAACAAGGAAAACAACTATTCCAATAAAGAAAGTAAAGAGAGAATTCCAGTAAAGACAGAATAAGTATTTACTTAGGCTGCTCAACCTACATAGATACCAATGTACTAGGAAACAGATTAAAATCAATATAGTAAACACCCAACAGAGTTGCTAGTCAATTGAATGTTCGCCTTAACCTAACAGATGTGTCATTTGCTACCTAGGGTTGTATTTAATCCTTCACGGTGCTCTAGGAACATTTGTAGTATACTAAATGGATTTAACTTAGTTTAGCTATGTGTTACAGAGTAGTGGGGAATCTCCTAATGTGTTATTGTGGAAGTAAAGATGGTTCATTAGTCTAAAGTTTATCTGATGCAATGAACATAATATATAAAAATCATCCATATTTTTTAAATTGAGTTAAAGTAAGTAATTATCTGAAAAATAGGGTATCTTTTCTAGGAGGAACAACCAATTTTAGTAGTTTGTCCGGCTTTAGTTTTGCCATATGCAAAATGAAGTGAATTGGACTGGATGACACTGAAAAATCATTTTAAGTTTAGCATTCTAATATTGGATTGGAGCTCAGTGAGCAATAATTGCATTTGATTAAGTGTACCTTTTTATTTTCAGAATATAGCTAATAAAATATCCACCTGAAGTCACATATCTATGTAGGCCCAGGAATCAAGTCCTGACTCAGCCACCTGACCTTTTCTTTAGGACATACTGTCAAAAATCCATTTTGATTATTTGATACTTTTAATTTATGTTTGTCTTATGGCTGGCTCACTCAACACTAATGCTTTTTTATGATGTAAGGGGTGTTAGAGCTTCTTTGTTCTCAATTAGTCAGTCCTAGGAATCAATCATTTATTGATAAGGGGTTTGGGCAGATTCTTTAAAGGGATGGTAACATCTCTACTGTTAAATGTAAATCTGGGCTTAAAAAATGTAAGTCAGGGCAGGTAAATATTTTCTGAAAAGTCAGAAAACAGTTGTACATTTCCCCACCCCCAGCCCCCTTAGAGTTATGCTACATGCCTGCAAAAGTGACAAAGGCAAATGGCTCTAAAAAGGGAAGATGTATATTCTTAAGCACAATATTTATTATGTTTTTTTTTACTAACATTTAAAAAATTTCCTTTGGGACCTTCTAATTTAATGGGGAAAATGTGATTCAATATGTATTGCATTCACTATCTTAGTTTAAAGATGAAAAGGACCTTTGAGGTCTAGTCTACCCCCACCTTTTGAGTTGAGGAAATCGAGACTCAGAGCATTTAAGAGATTTGCCCAGAATTATAGAGGTAGTAAGAATTGGCATTTCAACCCAGGTACGGACTCTAAATTCAACACTTCTTACAGTGCACCAATTGCCCTCAAATATTTGCTTAACATCCAACTATTTAGGAATAAATTTTCCTGCATTACTTTGGAGACATTACTTCACCTTTTCCAGCCTCACATTCATTATATCTAAAATGAAGGAATTGACTTAAATGATCTCTAAATCCTATGATCCTACTTGAAAAAAGTGTTATCTCTTCGAGCTCTAAATCCTGTGATTCTACTGTAAAATGTGAGGTCAACATATATAGTAAAGTTATAGGCACAGTTACAAGGGGACTCTATATAGAGTATAAACCAGAAATTACTACAGGAGTCCTTTACAACTTTTTTCCCAGCCAGCAGTTAGCACTTTTCAATAGCTTGGGTTGTACTAGGATGTTAGGCAGGGTCAAAATCATAGAGATGATTAAAGAGGAAGATCTACAAGGAAAGGTTACAGGAACTGAAATTATTCAGCCTGGAGAATTGAAGTCTGGGGAAATACAGTAATGGTTTTTATGTATGTGAAAAGCTCTTACAGAAGCTGGTGACCAGCTGTTTTCAGTTTTATTGAGGACAATAGAGGAAATGGGACCAAATAGCAGTCTGAAGGATTCAGGGTATGAAAGGGCATATTTTATGACCATTTAAAACATATATAATGCAATATTGCCACAAGAGTTTATGGATTTTCTTCAAGGAAAATTTTTTAAAGTGGAAATAATATTCATTTGTCTCTTTTGCTTTTAGTATGGCCTTGCTTAGTCTGTTTCAGGCTTATAGTGAAGTATTCACATATGGATGAATCAGGGAAAGGAGGCAGAATTCAAATTGGGTAATTAGGCATCTTTAAATGGAGGATGTTAGTTAAGATGCAACTTCAGAATTTAATTTATTCATGCTACCCACTTTTCTCATTTCCAAAGATAATCAAGAGTTGTCTGTCTTGTAATTTCTGTACCTCCTAGGTCTAGGTCTATCTCATTGAATATTCCTTATCATCTTTTCCAATTAACATACTTCTGATTTTACCTCATGGTTTCACAAGATAAGATATTTACTAAAGGTATGCGTGGTGAGGTACTGTAGCGAAAAAATGAAAAAAAAGGCATCTTTATTTTTATTCAATGATATCTAGTGTTGAGGTTCAATTTCCATATGAAGTGGGTTGCTTTGTGACTGAAGTTTAAAATAATTGCAGTGCCTCCAAAATTCTTCCCAGTTCTCCCAGCTTTTTTGTGGGCAGAGTGTGGAAGCTAGCTCTATCCTGGTTTAGCACTAAGTATTATCCCTCTAGACATACTATCATGAATTATTCTTGCTTGCAATGTACTGTAGATCCAGATGAGTGGGGAGTAGAAAGGAAAAGAATTGTTCAATAGACAAGTGATTTCTGGGGAACCATGGAAAGAGAGGAAAAGCATTCCAAGGCATTCACTGAGAATTTGGGGGCAGAGTTTGGGGATGTAGATGCCAGCCTTTGAAAACTTTTGCTTGGAGGCTTATCATTTAAATTTATGCTATTGATAAAGAGGCTTTTTTCTGCCTGTATTTGTATATCTCTTTTTATAAAGGAGGGATAGTATCCATTGCCTATGAAATAATTTGGTTGAATATAAATTATGAATAAGAATATGAATGTTATGAAAGTCACAGGATATCATTTTGTATATTCTTGCTGTGAGGTGGACATAAGGAGGAGGGAATGCTATAATGGAAAAAAAAAACATTGGGCTAGTGCCGCGTTCCCCCTAGGCCTCTTCCTGGGCCGGGGGTCGCGGGCAGTCCTCCCCGGGGGACCTCTTCTGCTCCTACACCGAGCCTTCGGTCGTCACCGGCCGGCCTGGCCTCCACCCAGACCGGAATTCACCAGACAGAACGCCAGAGGATCTCGCTCACGGTCTTTATTGGTACATCTTCCACGGCGACTGCTCGACTCTCACTCACTTCCCCTATCCCCGTACATTATATAACCTATTGCAGCCAATCCAGTGGCGAGAGCTATAACATTGCCTTATATGGACGGGCTTCATCCTAAGCCGGCACCGCCCAGCGATATACCCGGAAAAGCGTTATACCCGGAAAGCTGTAGTCCCTGCCCCACCCTCCACCCAGCCCTAAGCGGCGTCCCACCCCCACCCAAATCCCAACAATTCACCCCTTAAACTAAAATTAAAAGGAAGAAGGGGAAACATAGGGCAGTGCTCACAAAGCGGAATCAAGATCCAACCAACCTGAGGGGTCCTCCCCCACACCTACGGCCCGCAGGGCGCGGTAACCAACCCGCTGGCGGCGAGAAAGCAGGGAGATGCGGGCGCAAAGAACGCGGACCGCAATAAGCAGGGCGAGGAAGGCCGCCGCAGCAGCCAGGTAGGGCCACCACCGCAGTCGGCGCAAAGGAGCCATTCCAGCAAGGGGAGAGGTAACATTCAACCTTTGAACAGTTGAGAAGGGGGTCGGAGAGAGATGCGTTGATGAGGAGCCAGAAGAAAGGGGGTTGGACGCAAACGTCCTGGGGGGGAACAGTCTGAGGAGTCAAGGTCCAATTTTTTCCCTCTTTCTCCCAAGAGAGAACCGCCGCTCCCGGTGAACGATGAGGAACCCCCAGAGCAGGCGAAGTCCAGGTGTCGGGCACATGGCTTCTCAGGATCCAGGAACAGGCCCGCACGGTGTAGCGTCCTCCGAACATCTCTCAAGCAAGGGTCCAACAATTGCTGAGTAGGCGCCGCCACCAGGATATCATCCATATAATGAAGAAGGAGAGCTGAAGGGTGGTCCCGACGGACCGATTCCAGCACCCCGTCCACATGTCTCTGGCACAGCGTAGGGCTGTTGGCCATTCCCTGCGGGAGAACCTTGAACTCGAACCGCCTGTGGGGACGAGAAACATTAGTAGATGGCAGAGAGAACGCAAACTTGGGGGTGTCTTTCGGGTGGAGGGGAATGGAGAAAAAGCAGTCCTTTATGTCCACCACGGCCAAAGGCCATCCAGCCGGAATGGCCGTGGGAGAAGGAAGCCCGGGCTGGAGCTTCCCCATTGGTAACATAATACGGTTGATGGCCCGCAAGTCCACCAGGAGTCTCCAGCGGCCTTTTCCACCGCGTTTTTTAATGACAAAGGCAGGAGAATTGTAAGGGCTAGTGGAGGGCCTAATTTGGCCCTGAAGGAGCAGACCCTGGACAATCTCCTCCATTACGACGAGCTTTTGCAACGGGAGGGGCCACTGGTCTACCCACACTGGCGTGGTAGATGTCCAAGTGATTCGGGGTGTGGGGGTGCCCGTGTCACGATCAGTGGCCCTCAAGAGTTTAAAGTATCCGGGCCGGACAAGGTAACCTCGAGCTGTGCAAGGATGTCACGACCCCATAGTGCATAGGTGAGACCGGGAACGCACAAAGGGCTAAACTGGCCCTCAAGCGCGTCCCGTCTCCAAGTCATAGGCCTGGCGGCCTCCCATGCCTCCACTACTCCTCCCACTCCCTTTACTGGCTTGCCAGCTCGTCGGCGTGGAATTTGAGGAGGCCACTGGTTGCGGGGCAGCGCGGAGCGATCGGCTCCCGTGTCTACGAGACCCCGCACTGGCTGTCCCTCCACCAGGAGGATCATCATGGGGCGGTCCATTGTGATCTTCTCCATCCAAAGGCAAGAATCAGCCTCTGTGTCCTGGAACGGCACTGCCTGAGCGAGGACCTCACCTGGAAAAATATCAACTAGAATAGGGTGTGGGTTAACTACCAGTAACGGGTCACCGGGGGCCAGCACCTGGGTGGGAACGGTATAGCGGGACTGAAAAGGGTTCCCCGTGGCCAGGAGCACTCCTGCTGGCCCTTGGACCGGGATTTCTATTGCCCCCCACGAGGGAAGGGTGGTTGAGTCTCGGGCCGTAAGGACTGGACCCGGGGGGGGCGAGTTGCCCGCTTTCTCGGCCCCCCGTGCTCGTTTCCCGACTCCTGGGTGGGGTTCCTTTGGTCGGAGCGGCAAAATTTCGCCATATGGCCAGGCTTTCCGCAGCGGAAGCAATTTGGGGTGCCTCGTCCCGACCCGCAGCTTTGTGGACACTGGGCCCGAAAGTGACCCAGCTGACCACATTTAAAGCACCGACGGTCGGATCCGGAGTCCCGGGAGACCGCGAGGCGGTTCAAAGCCTCTACCAGGGCGTCATTTCTCGCGGCCTCCTCTTTCAAGCGATCCCTCCGGTCCCGTTCTATGGCCGTCGCCAAGACTTCCATGGGACAGGGAGGAGCGAGGGACATCACCTTTTCTATCATTTGGTCCGGGGTGGCGTCGGGGGGCAAGGCCGCCAGAGCTGTCTTCGCCTCCCCCCGGAACCCCTCTCGGAGGATCTGCTTAATGATGAGTTCCCGGCCCGGCCCTGCAAACGTGCTGTCCACGTATCTCCGCACTCGCGTGGCAAACTCAAGTGCGCTCTCCCCTGGCTTCTGGCGCATATCGGCCAGGCCAGCTGGGGTTCCTGCAGAGGTACGCCCCAGCCTTTGCCATGCCTGTTGATGCACTACCCGCACATCCTCCAGCTCCTGGTTACTAAAAGTGGCCTGTACCCGGGGATCACTGTATTGTCCCCGGCCCAACAACAGGTCTACCCGCCCCGGGGGCCCCTCGGTGCGCGCTTGGAGCGCTCTAGCCTCCGATTCTTTGATAGCCTGGAACGCCGTGTAGTCCACAGGGCTCAGGACCCCCAACGTGAGGTCATCGAAATCACGTGGGGTCCAGACTGTGGAGACAGTCATATTAGAAAGAAGGCGCTGTGCCAACGGGGAAGCGGGGCCATTCTCCTGCACCGCCTGCTTAAATTCCCTAATGGTCTTCAGCGGCAGGGGCTGAAAAACTCGGGTACCATTATCCAGAAATAATGGAAATGCCTCAGAGATTTCTGAGTCCACCACCTCTCCGGACCGCATAGCTTCGCGGATCGCGCGAGGTATCAGAGGAAGGTACCCGCCTGATCTATCCCCCGGGCTGAGCCGCTCATAGCGGCTTTCGCTTTCGCCGTCAGAGTGGGGAAAAGAGGAAGTAGATCTGCGTTCCTGTTCTGGAGGGCGGGGCAGTGGGCGGCCCTCTGGCACACCACCCCTCCCTCGCGCCTCCCCTTCCCCGCAGGAGGGAATCGCCCGCGACTCCTCCCTCGGCCGGAAACCGGCGCCATCTTTGCTGGGTGCGCCCACCGCTCCAAAAAGTCGAACTGCGCCTGAAGCGTGGTAGCAGTTCTCCGAGACTAGTCTTTTCGTCTCTAAAAGGGGCCATTGTCCTGTATGTTCCGCCTGAGGCCGCTCATTTCCCGCCTCCTGCATATCCTCCCAAGGGTACAACGGGGGAGCAGAGGCCGCGGGCCTTGGCCCAGTTACCACCACCTCAGTCAGATCAGTCTCCCCTCCCGGGCCCCCACCGAGCGGCCGGGTCTCCGTCTGAGTCTCTGCCGTGCTGGTGTCCGGAGGAGGCCTGGGGTCGAGCAACCCCTTAATGGCGGCCATCAAGCCAAAGTCCTCCGGAAGAAGAAAACCCGGGCACTGTTTTTGATAAGACAGCATTTGCTGCTGTAAGACCGGAAAACGGTCCGGCTGAAACCCCGAGTGTATGAGCCACGGAGCCACCACCAGCAACTTTTCCACGAGCCGCTTTAGCTGCTCCGTGGAGGCGGACAACCCCCGTTTAGACAAAGCAGTTCTGACCTGTAAAGTTAATAAGTCCCGATCCTCTGGCCGCAGCAAAGGGAGGCTGCGCGCTTGCCCCATCTCCGGGCCTTTCCCCCGTTACCTGCACGGAGAAGCTGTCTGGTCCGCCCTAGTCGGGCTAGTCCCCCCTATCACCGGGGCTCTTCCGGAACTCTGCAACGGTCCAGCCGTCCTAGGCCGGTCCCTGTTCGGGCGCCAACCTGCCGCGTTCCCCCTAGGCCTCTTCCTGGGCCGGGGGTCGCGGGCAGTCCTCCCCGGGGGACCTCTTCTGCTCCTACACCGAGCCTTCGGTCGTCACCGGCCGGCCTGGCCTCCACCCAGACCGGAATTCACCAGACAGAACGCCAGAGGATCTCGCTCACGGTCTTTATTGGTACATCTTCCACGGCGACTGCTCGACTCTCACTCACTTCCCCTATCCCCGTACATTATATAACCTATTGCAGCCAATCCAGTGGCGAGAGCTATAACATTGCCTTATATGGACGGGCTTCATCCTAAGCCGGCACCGCCCAGCGATATACCCGGAAAAGCGTTATACCCGGAAAGCTGTAGTCCCTGCCCCACCCTCCACCCAGCCCTAAGCGGCGTCCCACCCCCACCCAAATCCCAACAGGCTAGGAACTGTGACAATTTGATTCTGGTCCTGGCTGTGCCATCCCATATTCCCTTGGCAGATCACTTCTTTTCCTCTTTTACTGTAAAGATTGAAGTTAAATGGGGAGTTAAATTGAAGTTAGATGGGAAATTACTCACCTTCCTTCTAATATCCTCACCTGTCTTTTTAATATCCTCACCTGTCTTTTCCTCCCCCCATCTCAAAGGAGGTTGCCCTCCTTACCAAGGCTGACCTCTTGATTCAGCCCTTTTCTTCCCTCCATGAAATTGTTCCATTACTCACCACCTCTCTCTTTCTTTCTCACACACCTTAAATTTTCTGTCAGTACCCTCACTTCATCCTGTTAACACTCCATGGGTACCCCTATGCTAAAGAACAACAGAAGAATAAAACAGTAATTCCTCTATACCCAGTCAGCCACTCAAGCTTTTGCCTCCCTTCCACCTCCCTTTCATGGAAAAAAATTCTAGAAACAGTATTCTACACTTGTAGCATTCACTTTCTTATTACCAACTTGCTCCTTCTCTGCCATTTCCAATCTGGCCCCTGAGAACTTCTTTGTCCACAGTTACTAATGGCCTTGGCACTAAATTCAATGTCCCCTCTATCATTCCTGAGCTTTCACTTAGGTTCAATCTCTCCTTGTCTATTGACTGCCTCTCTTTTGCCTAAAAACGTGCCCAACTTATTCCCTCCTCAAAAACAAAAACCTCATTTCAGCATTCCTCCCCACTAACTGTCATCTCCTATCATTCTTCCTTTTTGGGGCTAAACTCTTTAAGAACGCTATCTGTATCCCAGGTCTCCATTCCTTTCCTCTTCCTCTCTTATCTGTCTTCTGATTTCATTCAACTGATTCTATATTCTTCAAAGGTAGCGATGATCTCTGAATTGTCATATCTAATGGCCTTTCCTCATTCCTCATCCATGACTTTTCTGTAGCTCCAGGCACTATCTATAGGCCTCCTCTCCTTGATATGCTCATCTATTTAGTTTTTTGGGGACACTACTCATTCTCTTCCTAGCTATTTGACCACTCCTCAGTCTTCATTTTTTTGCTTTAATTTTTTTAATTTATGCAATAAAACAATCATTTCTACAACACAGTACAATAAAAATGATAATTGTATATAAAACTGCAAATCTAACATGCGCAACTTGCTATTCCTTTCAAATACACAACAAAATTATCATGTAAAATTTTTTTCCCTCCTGCTCCCACCATTAGACACAAATAGGCTCCTCAGTCTTCTTTGCTGGATCTTCATGCAGGTCACACCCACTAAGCCTCGATGTCTTTCAGGGCTTTTTCTGGGGCATCTTTTCTTTTCTGTCTATACTATTTCATTTGGTAATCTGATCAGCTCAGAAGTATTCAATTCTCATCTCTATGCTAACAATTCTCAAATCCATTTATGTAGTCCTAACCCCTCTAGTCTTGAATCTTCAGTGGTCTATTAGGTATCTCAAACTGGATGTCCTATAGACATTTTAAACTGATCATATCCATAACTGAACTCACCTTTGTTCCCCACGCCCATACCCTCTCCTCTTCCTAACTTCCCTCTTACTGTCGGGGTGCCGCCATCTTCCTAGTCACTCAGGCTCACAATCTAAGTGTCCTACTTGGCTCCTCATCCTCTTTCAGTCCATCCTATTCAATCTCTTGCCAAGTCCTTTCATTTTTACCTTCATGACATCTCTCATATATGTCCCATTCTCTCCTTTGATGCTGCCACAGTGTGGTTCAGGTCTTTATTACCATAGTTTGGGCATTGCCACAGCCTTCTGGTGACTCTTCTTGCCACAAGTCTCTGCCCCTTTCCACTAAAAATACATCACCAATGCAATACCCACAGCAGCTGCTATGACTATGCTGGCGGGTATATTCCCAGGTTCCAATCACAAGATTTCTTCATTGAAGATGAAAGCAAAACATTTATTCCAACACCAGAAAGCCAAATACATCAGAGCAATAAAGAAACCTATACACATTATCAATGAAGGGGGCGCTGCCATCCCCAAGCCTTCCCACGGTCTGGCCTCCCCCCACATAAGCTCCCTTCAGTAAAATCATTCCCTCTCTCACTCACCCCAGTTGCTCCTGCTCTCTCTGCCTCCTCTCGCTCCCAGCTCCAACTCGCTTCAACTTCCTGCTCCACCCTTTCCTGCTCCATCCCTTCAGCAAGCTCCTTCCCCTACAGGCTCATGTGACTCAGGCTTCCATGTGACTCAGGCAGGTCACATGGGCCTACTAACAGATGAGAAAGATTACTTTAATATTACAGTCATCCTCCTAAAACTCTGGTCTGACAAGGTTACCACTTTTTACTCATTAAACTCTAGTGGCTTCCTATTACCTCCAGGATCAAGTTAAAAATACTGTATTTAGCATTCAAAGCCTTTCATAACCTGCTTCTTCACCCTGATCCCCCCCACCTCCAAACTTTTCAGTCTTTTTACACCTTATACCTACATGCTATGAAATTCAGTAACATTGGCCTCTTTGTTATTTGGTAATAAGACATTCCATCTCCTGACGGGGCATTTTCATTTGCTGTACCCCATGCTTGGGATTCTCTTCTACCTAATCAACGCCTGGTTTCCTACAGGTCCCAGCTAAAATCCCATCTTGACAAGAAGCCTTTCCTGACTCTCCCCTCCACTCCTCTGCTCAGTGCTAGTGTCTTCCTTCTGTTAACTATCTCCAACTTATCATATATACTTATATATGTATATATACATATATATGTTATTTGTATGTAATATTCTGCATCGTGCCTCCCACACCGGACTATGAGCGCCTTGAAAGCAGATTGTCTTTTGCCTTTCTTTGTGTCCCCAGTGCTTAGTACCTAATATTAGTACCTAATATATTATAGGTGCTTAAAAAATGTTTTTTAACGAATTATTGACTGATCGACAGCCACTTCCCCCGTCACCCCCGCATTCTCGTACTTCTTGATTTCTTGGTAGAATCTGATATTTCTATCCTCTCATTTTTGATTTTGACTAAATCTAATACTGCATTCTCATGATTTTTCTTCAATGTCTCTAACCACTATTTTTCTGTTTGTCTGCAGATTTCTCATATCCTTCTTGTAAACCCTCAAAATTCTATCCCTCAAAATTCTCAGCTTCCTCTGTTCTCTTCTCTTCCTTCACATTCTCCCTTGGTGATGTAGGAAGAGACAGAGATCCAGAGAAGTTCAGGGTCCTGCCCATGATCAAACAAGTAGTAAACGACAGGATCAAGACTCTTTTCTCTCAATCACAATTCTTCTTTGAATGCCATTTCCATTTCTTTAATTGCAGATTGGATATTACCCTTTAGGTGTCTTATCAGCACCACAAACTCAAGATATGCAAACTGAATTCCTCATCTCCCTTTCCCCATATCTTTGTTGTTATTGGTAGCGCCCCCATCCTCTCAATTACCTGGCTTATAACCACAGAATCATTTTGGTCTCTTTTACCTTTTCTTTCACCGTCTATCATTTTCCAACTTTTATCAATATTATTTTAGAGTATTTCTTGTATCTGTCCTCTTCTTCTCCAGTGAAAGATATTCTAGTATTGAATGGATAATTTCTTGACTAGACTATCGTTAATAGTCCCCTAATTAGTCTTACTATCTGAAAGTTGCCCTTTTCAGCCCATCCTCTGTACAGCTGTCCAAGTAGTCTCCTTAATGCATTCATTTGGTTTTGCCAATCTTCTAATCAAAAACTTTCAGTGGCTGCTCATTTTCTTTCAAGGAAACTATAGATTCCTTATTCTGCTAATAAAAATACTTCAAATTTTGACTAGCTGCATGACCCCGGGTAAGTCATTCAACCTCTGATTGCCTCAGTTTCTGATCTGTAAAATGGGGATAATATTAGCATCTACCTCATGGAGTTGTTGTGAAGCTCAGATGAGATAATATTTGTAAAAAGTGTTTAGCATAGTGTCTGACATATGGTAGGTGCTGTAAAAACACTTATTTCCTTCCTTTTCCACTTCAAATGATTTAATTCCAATTAAAAGGAAATATTTATTGTTCCCAGATTTTATCTTGCTGTATCTTGACTTTGGGTCTTTGTTCACAGTAGCCTCTACACCTGGAATGGATTCTCTTGCCCTCAAAAGTTGATCAATTTTCCTATTTTTTAACTAGGACCAAACAATGTCGATAATTACTGCTTTATAATGTGGTTTGTGATGGGATAACATTAGTTCCTTTTTGCTTAACTTTATTTACTCTTAATCATTTCCTTTAAGATTCTTGGTCTTTGGTTCTTCCAGATAAGTTGGCATTATTTTTACCTGGTTGTAACCTCTTGGTGGTCAAATAAGCATGACACTAAATCTGTAACTCAGTTTAGCATAATGTTGGTCACCCAACATGGGTCAGCCATGAACTTAACTAACTCTTAGATTATTTAAATCTTTCAAGAAGAACATTTTATAGTCATACAAATCATTAGTATATTTTGGCAGATTAATTCCCAGATAGCACATGTATTTTGTAGTAATTTTTTGTTTTCATAAAGAAAGGTGGTATTTTATATCCTGCTAATTTACTTGTACTAATTGTTTTGATTAATTTTTTAAGTATACCACCATATTATGTGCATATAAAGACAGTTTTGCTTCCCTTTTTCTAAGCTTTCCCCCTCATTAAAAAAAAATGTTATTGCTATACCAGCATTTCCACAACCATGTCAGCCAATAGTAAAGACAATAGAAATGCTTGTTCTGTCGCTAAAATTGTTATTCAGTCAATAGGCATTTATTAAATGCTTACTGGCATGTACTCTTTTTCCATTACAAATAATGCTAGCTAGGTCTTAGTTTTAGAAAAAAAAAATATTTTTTATTACATTAAGGAAAGGTCAGCTTATTCCTATGCTGCTTAGCGTTTTAATGTTATTTTTTTTTTTTGCCAAGGGCTTTTTCTGCATTTTTTCATATAATAATGTGATTTTATGTCTCTTTGGCTAGTGCAGTCTTTTGTGTTTATAGTTTTCATAAAATTGGTCAATCTCTGCAATCATGAAATAAATCTAGCCTAGTTATAGTTAATTTTTTTTTTGGAAAATGTTTATTTAGCCTCTTTGCTAATAATCATTTTAATGTTTTTGTATCCATATCCATGAATGCTATTGATCTATATCTTTATTTTCTTCTTTGCTCTCCCTTCCTTTGGATAAAAGTTCCACATTTGTCCCATAAAAGGAGTTTGGTAATATTCCTTCTATCTCTGTTTTTGCAAAGAATTTATGTAGTGTAGCATTGTTTTCTATGGACAAAATTCACCTTTAGGTTAATTTATGTGGTTTTTGAAAAAAAAAAATTTCCTGAGTTAGTTCATTTATGGTTCTTTCAATTTGTGTTTTTGAAATTGAGTGGGTTAAATTCTCTATTTTTAGTTCCATAATGGTGAATAATTATGTAAATTTCCTTCAATTTTATTTCTACTTTCAGTTATGTTTAACATATGTTTGGGTATAATTTTTTTAAACAATTGCCATTATTTACTCTTCATTTGTTGTGGATTCTTTTTTCTTTTTATATTGGTAATTTGGTACTTTTAGGAGAGATTATACAATGCTCCTATTTTTTATTCAAGAAAGCACTAGATACTTGTCCACAATTTTGTCATTATCTCTTCTTTTATTTTTATGATTTATGTGTTCATGTTTTTTTGTGGATTTTTAATTTGATTTCCTACTCTTTTGTTGCATGCTCAGTTAATTGATTTTTTTTTCCTTTTCTTGATAAAGGTGTCTAGAAATATATTTTCCCCTATGGCCTTTTTTGGCCACATTCCAAAAGTTTCAGCCTGTGATCTCCTTATGATTTGCTTTAGTAAAATTTTTATTGCTTCTATCTTTTGTTCTTTGATGTACTTATTCTCTAGGATCATATTATTTCCTTTCCATTTAATTGCTTCAAGTTCTTCTTACTATTCATATTTTTCTTGCATTAGATTAAAATTGTGATATGTTTAGTAAGTTTTTTTCCTTTTTCCATTTGTTTATGAATTCTTCACATATTAGCATATGTTCAGCTTTTGTAAATATGCCTTTATATCTGAGAAATATGTATATACCTTATTCTTGTCATCAAAGGTCTGTCATATCTGATTTTCAAACATTTTATTCAACTCCTCCACTTATTTGTTATACATATATCTGTTAGGTTTGCTTTTACATGAAAAGGACATATTAAATTCCCTAAAAGTTATTATTTTACTGTCTAGTTCTCCATTGTTTGATTAGATTTTTCTTTAAAAATGTAGATGTTAATCTATCTCTAACATATATGCTAATTAGTGACCTATTTTTGTTTACTATGATACTTCTAAGCAATTCATGTGAAATTAAAATATTATTTGGAACATATCCTTTGTGAAAAGTTAGGTGTGTTATTTGACACATTGGAAACATTTAATAAATGGCTATTGAATGAATCACCTGGAATTTTATCTTCAGAGTTTTATCCCACATGATTTCTTTGTTGTATTAATGGTTTTCTTTTCTTTAATTTTTGCTCTTATCTTTACTCCTTTGCTACAATTGCCATGTGAAGGTCTTCCTCTTTGCTATTGTTGCTATTTACAGATTTATCATCTTCTTTTTGCAGTTCTTTGAGTTATAGCTACTCTAGTCCCTCAGTATAGGAGTTGTGTTGGGATTGGAGGGTTGCAAGTAGGCATGCTAATTTCTCAGTACTTGACCTGGAGTAGGGCAACCAGTAAATCGGAATGATATCGGCATCTTGGTTATATCCTTCTGCAGCAGTCTTGGTCTGGCACACCTAGGCAGAGATTGAAGTACTGGATATTATAGATGAGTACATTGCCATACAATAGATGAGTAATCCTAGCCTCTGTGTTGCCCCCTTCTGTAATCATGAGGATGGGGTTCTATGGGCCCGTCACTGTGCTAGGCACTAACAAAATGAATGCCAAAGGGAAATAGATCCAGTCCTCAAACAAACTTGCATTCTAACAGGGGAGACAACATGTACATATATAGGTAAGGCACATATATACAAAACACATAATCTTATTGGGAAGGAAGATTAAGAAAAGTTACATGTAGGGGTCGGTACTTGATCTGAATCTTAAAAGAAACTAGATATTCTAAGAAGTGTAAGTGAAGAAGCACAGAAAAAATGAAGTGAATTGGCCTTGAACACCCATGAGGTAGAATCAGAATTCAAAATCAGGTCTTTTGATGACAGATCCAGGAGTCTTTCAACTGTGCCTCACTAAGTATTATGCTAAAGTAAAAAAAAAAAAAAAACCTGCCCAAATACAGGATGGAGGAGACTAATTTCAACATCAGAAAAAGACCTGGAAATATTGCTGGACTCCAAGTTCAGTAAACAATATGACTCGTCAGCTGAAAAAAGCTTATATAATTTTAAGCTGCATTAATAAAAGCATAGCTTCCAGAAGAAGAAAGGTTATAATTAATTTTATTTTGTTCTACTTTGGTTAGACCACTTCTGACAATTGTATCCTATCTCTCAGGGAGCGTTAGTTGGAAGTTACTCAGAGGCAGTTTTTGGCTCCATATAAGGAGAGACTTCTCAGCAATGAGAACTATCTAAAAGTAGAAGGGTCTGCTCCTGCAAGACACAAGTACTGATCTTAAAATCGCAGATTTTAAGGGGAAGGACTTCCCCACTATTTCAGTTTTTTAATTTAAGCTGGTGAACATGTGTAGGGTGTTGTTGAAAAAGTCATTCTCTTTAGGTTTAGGTTGGACCAAATGACCTTTGAGATCTCTTCAAACACTGGGACTCTACGGATCTATGATCTTTCCCACTAAAAAGATGATCTCTTTCCTTAAATCTCTTAAAGTACTTTGTTTTGATGTCTTCTAGGGGCTGAATGCTATTTTCACCTCTAGTGATTTCTGTAAAAATTTCTCCTAAGAAAAAGGTCTGTGTTCATCCATTCATTCATTTGCATATTTTTATTTATTCATATATTTATCACTTATTTTTTGTTTGCTTATTCATTTATTTGTTGGCTTGTTTGATCATGTATTTATTTATTTGGTCATGTTTTTGTTTATTTATTTATGAACTTTGTATCCCTATCATCTAGGACTTTGCCTTGCACATTTTGTTTCCTATTTTGAGGGTTTGAACTTGTAATTTCATTAGCTTATGGAATCCTACCTGGTCACATAAACACAAATCAACAGGGTTTTATTAAGCATTTGCTATGTGCTAGACATTGTGTTAAGTACGAAGTTACAAAGAAAGGCAAAAACAGTCTCAACTCTCAAGGAACTCATTCTCATGAGGGATACAACATGAAAACATCTATAGACATATGGAGTATGTACCAGGTGAATTGGAGATAATCTGAGAGAGAAGCCACTAACTGAAGTTGGGAGAGCCAAGAAAGACCTCTTATAGAAGCTGGGATTGAGAGTACATTTAGAGGACGCCAGGTATTATAGGAGGCACAGAGAGGGAAAGCGTTATAAAAGGAACATAGTTGTGAGATGTAGTGCCCTGTGAAAGAAATAGCTAGGAGACTAGTGTTACTAGATCATAGAGTACACTGTGAATAAAGTGTAAGAAGAATGGAAAGGTAGGAAGGGGCCAGGTTATGAGGGGCTTTAGAAGCCAAACAGGATTTTTATTTTGATCCTAGAGCAATGGAATTTATTAAGTAGGAGTGGGAGAGTGAAGTGGTCAGGTCGGCACTTAAGGAAGATCAGTTTGACAGCTTAGTGGAGGATGGATTGGAATGGGGAGAGATTTGAGACTGGGAGAGCAAGCAGAAGACTATTGTTATAGTCTAGTCATGAGCTAATGCAGGTCTGCACCAGGGTGGTGGTTGTGTCAGAGGAGAGAAGCGGGATGGGGTTTTGTGAGATGTTGCAAAGGTAGAATTGAAAGAACTTGGCAATAGATTGTATATTTGTGATGACTGAGAGAGTAAGTTGTTGCTCAGGACACCTAGATTGTGAGCCTAAATGATTGGGAGGATGGTGGCATCCTTAATATTAATAGGGAATTTCAGAGGAGAGAGAATGCCAATGCGATGAGCTTTGGACATATTGAATCTACAGGGCATCCAGCTTAAGATGTATAGCAGACAATTTGAGATGCAAGGTGGGAGGTCAAGAGTGGTTAGAGCTAGAGAGGTAGATTTGAAAATCATTTGCATAGAAGATAATTATCATTGGAGCTGACCAGATTACCCAGTGAGATAATATAGAGGGATCCAGCAAAGCAGACTGAAAAGTGGTCACACATAGAAAAGGAAAATCAGGAGAGAGCAAAAACCTAGAGAGGAATGAATATCAAGAAGAAGGTTATAAAATGTCAAAGACTTCAGAGAAATCAAAAAGCAAAAGGACTGAGAAAAGTTTATTAGAATTGGCAATTAAGAGACCATTGGTAACTGAACAGTTTCAGTTGAATGATGATATTGAAAGCTAGACTGCATAGAGTAAGAAGAAAGTTGAAAGAGAGGAAGTAGACATAGAGTAGATGACTCTCTCAACAGTTTAGTCGTGAAAGGATATCTGACTATAGATAGTAACCATGGTCAGATCAAGGTAGGGTTTTTAGAGGATGGGAGAAACATGAACTTATTTCTAGGCAGGCAGCAGGAAAGTAAACAGTAGTCTGGACAAGATTGAAGCTTTGTGAGAGAGTGGAGATAATAGAGGGTGCAATCTACTGGAGAAGATACGATGGAAAGTAACCATGTGAAAACTTCTCCAGATACAGATGGACAAGCCTGGTAACTTAAAGCCTTAGAGAGTTAGCTGCCTGGAAGCACTGAGTGGTTAATGCCTTCCCATAGACACAGAGCTACTTTGTGCTAGGGAGGATGGACTTGAAGCCAGAACTTCTTGGCTAAATTAGCAGGTTTACTTAACATAGTTCTTGAAGTAGTTCAGTGGTGCCATGGATAGAATACTAGGCCTGAGTCAGGAAGAACTGAATTCAAATCCTGCCTCAGACTTTTAGTAGCCATGTGATCTGGTACAAGTCAATTAGCCTCTGCTTACTTCAGTTTCCTCAGTTGAAAACTGGAAACAGTAGCAGCACCTACCTTACAGGGTTGTTCTAAACATTAAATGAGTGAATAATTGTAAAATGCTTAGCACAGTGCCTCATATAGTAGGCACTTTATAAATAATAATTCCCTTTACTGACTCCATGACCAACCCTATATTTACTGTACAGCAATGACTCTTCATTTTTCATATTGTGGGTGATTAATCTTTGTTCTTGAAGTCAATCCTTTTTAAAAAAATCCTAAATATGTCCTCAGAAACAGACCAGTGAATTTTGTGTTTTCACCAACATTTATTTGTCCAGTGAAGAGAAAAAGAATGTTTAAGTCTAGATTATTCAAGACTAGCCAGTACAGGAATATCTATGGAGAAGGCTAGGGAAAATACACTATGTACCTAGGTATACTGGTACCAAATATGTTCATTGGGTTCATTCCAAGGCTTCTAGTTCTATTTCACATGTGAAATGAGGAGCCTGGACATGAATTGAACATGATCTCCAAAGTCCTTTCCTGTTGTGGATATATCATTCCCTGCATCAAAGCATTTTTTATGTTTTGTTTTTGCTAGAGGTCAAAATATTAATAAATGTATGAAGTAAAAAGCATTTATTAAGTTATTGCTGTGTGTAGAGCTATGTTAAGTGCTGGGGTTATAAACGGAAGAATAAAACAGTCTCTGCTCCTGCGGATATGACATTCCAAAAAGGGGAGATAGCTTGTACTGGAGATTTCAGCTGCAGAGCAAGTGGAAAAGTCAGTGTCCTTAAGCTGTGGTGTATAGTCAGATGGTAATACTGGACTATAAGCAGAAGCAGTGTTATGGGCCTGACCCTGTTACAGTGGGGGTATTTGAGCTTACTTACCTAGCAATGACAGGTGATCCACAGCTGGAGTTAGGGGTGACTGCGATGGTGAAGCTCTTCTTCACAAAGCTTGCTCCCCTGGAGGATGGGTACACCTGGAATCAGGGCTAGTGGTGGGGAGTGGAAGGTCGAGAGTTAGGGGTTTCAGTGCTGCATTTCCCAGAGCTTTCCAGTGCAGGGTCCTTGTCTATCTCCACTAGAATATGGAGGGAAGTGGTTGTATATAGTAGCTGATATGGTAGAAGTGGTTTGACCCAACTGGCACATGCTACCTCATCTCTCCCATAGAGTACCTTGCTGTTTCAGCTAGGCTGGCTTTCTTGACTTGGTGGTAGCATTTGGATGGGAGGAAGGCAGATGAAGTGAGGGCTTCTCCACAGGGATTAATCCCTTGGCTGGTCTGGAAGCAGATCTGATGGCCTGGGGGAGGGGGAAAGAAGCAGGGAAGGGAATGAGCATTTATATAGCATCTGCTTCATGCTAGGAATTGTTGCAACAACCCTAGGAGGTAAGTACTATTATTACCCCCACTTTACCCTAATCCTCAGGAAAGCAAGGCAAATAGAGACTTGCCCAGGATCACACAGGTATTAGGTGTCTGAGGCTAGATTTGAAGCGGGGTCTTCTTGACTCCAGACCCAGCACTCTATTCACAATGCCACCTGACTGTCTAACTGGAAGGATGTCGGGTTGAAGACAGCTGTTCCTGGAGCATATGTAGACATTTCCATTACCAAAGGGGGTTTTCAAAATTTAAGATTCTAGAGTTCACATTAGATTGGGGGAACTCACTCAAGTGTTGAAAAGCAACACAGTGTAATCACATCAATCAATCAGGTCCCACTATGTGCAAGGCACTCTATAAGTATAATGAAGAACATACTGAATTCATCCTTTATGTTTGTCAGCAACAAAGTCTGAAGGCCTGTCTTTGTCACTTACATGTTATGTGACTGAGCAATTCACTTCCCTTCACTTATTTTTCCTCACATGTAAAATGAGGACAGTACCAGGATAGCAGCATGGCAGAAGGGATAGAGAATTTATTTGGGATTCAGCAAGATCTGGGTTCAAGTCCTTCCCCTACACATTGATACATATTGGCTGTGTGACTTAGGACAAGTTACTGAAACTGTCAGTGCCCCAACAACCCTCTAGGGGTCGATAGCTGCACAACAGATGCTAATCTGTATTGGTACAGTTTCCTCACTGGGAGACCCCTATGTCGATGAAATAATAAACCTGGCCCCAATACAATAACATCTACATTGTCTGCCTTACAAGGTCTTTGTAAGGAAAGTGTTATGTGAATAGTAAAACACTGTAGGCTCTTATGCTTTCTGTTTATGAAAATCTCAAAGGATTCTACGAGCCTAGTGATAGATTTGGAATCAGTACATGGGGTTTAATGTCTTGCCTCTGACATTATGACCTTGGGCAAGTCAGGAAGCCTCGTCTCCTTCATCTGAAAAATCAAGGACTTCCAAGGTTCCTTCTGAGTCTAAATCTTTGAGTTTATGTTTCCACTAGTGGATGCTCATTTGTCAGTAAATTACATCTGGGCAGAACTGGCTATGGGAATTATCACTGAAATTCTATTAATGACTCCATATTATGAGGATGAGCCTTAAAAATCCCACACAAATGAGCAAAATGAATCTCAAGCAGCCCTAATCATGATATTTCATAAGATCATTGTTTTTAGAGGTAGAAGGGACCTTAGAGACCAGCTAGTTCTCTTATTTTCCGGATAAGGAAACTGAAGGTTGTAGGAGTAGGAAAGAAGGCGGAATAAGTGACTTGCACAAGGTCACAAAGGAAAAATAATGACCATAAATTATATTCCTCAAATTTCAAATGTTTCAAGGAATGCATTACAGTTATCCCATCCACATTTGATTTTCCCCATCACAATATTGATATATCATGGATTGCCATAAGAAATTAAATGAGAATTTGTGGGGAGTTTTATGGAAGCCACAGATGACACATGAAGGCCAAGGGATGGCACAGAAAAAGTTTAGAAACCCAGAAATGAATAAAATACATGTATAATATTGCATAATATCAACCCAAAATTTACAAGAAGGTACAGTAAACACCCCATAAAAGAAAAATAAAAAATTCAGACTTATCTGGTTCAAAGAGAGAGCCAAAAAATTGTATATTTTCCAGATCGCAGGGGCACTGTACTCTTAACCTCAGTGATGAGGAAGAGATAACCGTATTTTCCAATAAAAAGGTTTTGGAGATTAGAAATTCTATTATGTGGGTTTGTGATTAAATATATATGTTTTATGACTTTATAAGTGATGATTCAGATGATATGAGCTGAATATAGGTACAATAATCAAATTTTCCCTGTTTAGGAATATTAAATATGATCACAAAACAGGAGGGACAAGGTTATTTTATCTTGTTCTTTTTTCTATTTGTATTTGCTCACCTTTCTGTGGTTACATCCTTTTGAGTTGGTTTCTTACCTGTAATTATGTCTATACTGACAATATAGCAGAGCTCCTAATCCAAAGAAAGCCAATGCAAATTTTCACTTGAGTGTTCACATTCTCTCAATATGTGTGTGTATATTTGTACATGTATATACATATATACATGATATGAGTAAATCTAGATGTATATGTGCCAAATATTCATATTATAGATTTACATACAAATTTCTATGCCAAATTAGCTATATAGAAACATTGACTAAGCAAATATTCCACATAGTACGGTTACCTACAACAAGGAAGAATTTCCCTTGATAGAGTTTTTTTTTTAAAACAGGGAAACAATGCCTCTGAAGGAAGAATATTTTTCTCAGAGCAATTCCTATGTTTAAAAATAAAACAAAACACAAGTGGTTTAGGAGACAAGGCCTGCCTTATGCATAGGTGGAGTAGGCAGTGTCCCATATGGTATGATTTCATGATTTCTGGAAGAAGAAGGATTCTGCCAGGAAAAAAAAAATCACTCTCAAACTGGTTTTGATAGGGTGCCTGAATTTTTAAAATTTCTCTCCCCTTTGTGTTATTGTGCTTAAGACTCCAAAATAAGACTGAAATGTAAATAGAGGCCTTGGGGAATGGGGCACCAGACAAATAAACCTAGATTGATATTAGAAACAGGAAGGGTGTCCAAGGATGGAAAACAGCCTAGTCTAGTGTTAATTAGGAGATATAGTCTAAATGAGGTATCCTGGGCAAAAAGAAACCAGTAGACCATAGATCCTTAACCTTGTGTGTCTGTGTTCTGGACTCCTTTGATGATCTGTTGAAGCCTAGGTCCCCTTCTGAGAATAATATTTTTAAATACATAAAATAAAATACATAGGATTATAAGGGGAAAAGTATGTTAAAATTGTTATGGACATATTGAAAAATACACACACACACACACACACACACACACACACACACACACAAGTTGACAGACCTTACTTTCAAAAGCCTTTCTAGAGGAATGGAGTCAGAGTGAGGAGGTAAAAAGCAAACATGATGTAGTAGATAAATGGGCATGAAGGAGCAACTGTAGTTGAAGCATTTCCTTCTTTGTAGCTTTCCCCAAAGATGGCCCTGCTAGGGGACATTTAAAAATCATGAAATACAACTTTTTTATGATCTAGGCGAAAAAAGATTGGGAATGCAGTAACAAGATTTACTACTGCATATTGTGAAACTCAAGGAGGGCATAATTGTGATCCAAAACAATTAAATACCCAGGTCTGAAATATGAACTATTTTCTTCATTTGAATAAATATTTATTAAACAACACTTACTTATTTAAATATGACTTATTTTATATTTTTAAAACTGCCAAATTCACTCCAACTCATCTCCTTTGGCATCCCGAAGGTTAAGTACCTGTACTGCTTAGCTATATAACAAAATGGCAAGCATGCTACATCACTGACATCACAGGATAGTTGTTTAGAAAAATAGACCTCTGCCACTGGTCTCTAGCTTCATTGCCTTACAGGTCATCATCTTCACTGGGGAGCACAGTTGTCTGAGCAATCTGTAAGTCCGGTTCATACTGTGCTGCTAGTGCTGGGTCTGTGACAATTTCTGCAGTTTCAAGAGCAGGCATGGCAACAAACTCCAAATTGTAGTCTCCAATAAATTGTTTTCTAGCAAGCCGAAGGAAAGGCTTCTCAAAATTATAGTTACTTTCGGCTGAAATGTCGTAGTTACTACAGATCCTTCTTCTTTTGGAAGGCAATGGATTGTACCTTGACTTTTCTGTCCCTGTTACCTACTTTGTTGCCATACAACATTATATTTTTCACACTCTTATAACAGATGCCTATGCCAGTTAGGTCTTTTTGTAAGTAATTTTTGATGTTACAACAACCATCATAATGTCACACTGAGCTTGGATGTAAAACAAAAATCTCTCAGACCAACAATTTCCTCTTGGCTAGCTGTATCCCATATGTTGAATTTAATAGGACCTTTGTTAGTATGGAACATAAGGAGATAGACCTCAGCACCCAAGGTGACTATGTACTTCTTGAATTCACTGATCAAGGGATTTTTTTAAATGTGATTTTTTTTAGTTCCTCCATGGCCAACTGTACCTGAAGTTCTCCTTGGGCAGCCATCATTATGGTTTTTCCAGAACCATCTCTGTCTCTGACTGACTGAACCACTATGAACATTTAAATCCCTTTACCTTGGGGATAGTTATCTTCCAGATAGCTAATGAAAAACATACGTAAAAATTCTAAAGAGTTCTCTATTTGGAGACAAGGAGACCTAAGTTTAAATCCCACCTCAGACGCTTACTAGCATTATGACACTGGTAAAATAAGCTATGTGTCTGCCTCAATTTTTTAATTTCTAAAATGAGGATAATAATAGTGCCTAACTCCCAGGATTGTTGTAAAGATCAAATGAAATAATATTTGTAAAGTATTTGTAAAAATATTTGAAAATTTTAAAATGCTTTATAAAAGCAGGCTATTATTATTAGTTGACTAATAACAATTATTAATTACAATTGTTAGTGATAATTCACTGAGCTCCATATTCTGGGTAAGAATTGGAGTCTATTTAGCAATTATAATTATAATAAGATAATAATATTAGTCAAATAGACTCCAGCTATCAGTGAATTACCTAGAATGCAGAGCTCAATGAATTAAGCAAGAGATGAACTTGTCCATCTCATTTCAACTATGCCCATTGTTATAGGGGCTGTTGACAGCAATCTAGGCCATCTTTTTTCATCTGTCTGGTTTCTTCATTCATGGAATCTCACCCTGCTCCCTGCTGTAAATTCTGAGTCCTCTCCCACTCCTCACACCCCCACACATAGCATTTCTACCTCCTCTGGGAACAGTAATCAACTCAGCACTACCATTCCTGGAAAGAATTTGTTAATCAATGGCCCTCTGACTCAACTCACCATTTCTGTGACCTCTCAAACTAAAGCACCCCTGCTTAACCACTCTACCCTGATATCTATTGTTAGTCCCTGCTATAATGTAAGCTCCTTGAGGGCAGTCTTTCATGTTTTTCTGCCCCCTTCTGCATTTGTATCCTAATTGCTAAGCATAGTGCCTAATGCTTAGTGAGTACTTAAAAATGATTTTAAAAAATTAATTCGAGGTTACAGAGTTACCTATTTTGAAACTAATTGAAATAAAATTTCTTTGAAGATATTTGAAAACAGAATTACAAGGAAATATTATTGGAAAGGGGGGGGAAGTGAGTACAAGAAGTAAAGGTAAATATCTGAATAACTAAAACTCTTTAACTTGTCTATGGTCACACAACTAGTCAGGGGCAAGACTTCAAACTTGGTTTTCCAGACTCTAAAGCTATCCCTTTGTCCAAGTGGTCCTAGGCCACTTTCTTTTTTTTAATTTTATTTTTTTTTATTTTTTAAAATTTATTTATTTAGCATATTTAGTTTTCAGCATTGATTTTCACAAGAGTTTGAATTACAAATTTTCTCCCCATTTCTACCCTCACCCCCACTCCAAGATGACATATATTCTGATTGCCCTGTTCCCCATTCAGCCCTCCCTTCTGTCACCCCACTCCCCTCCCATCCCCTTTTCTCTTCCTTTCTTGTAGGGCAAGATAAATTTCTACGCCCCATTGCCTGTGTATCTTATTTTCTAGTTGCATGCAAAAACATTTTTTTTTTTTGTTTTTGAACATCTGTTTTTAAAACTTTGAGTTCCAAATTCTCTCCCCTCTTCCCTTCCCACCCACCCTCCCTGTGAAGTCAAGCAATTCAACATAGGCCATATGTGTATCATTATGTATAACCCTTCCACAATACTCATGTTGTGAAAGACTAACTATATTTTGCTCCTTCCCAACCCATCCCCCTTTATTGAATTTTCTCCCTTGACCCTGTCCCTTTTCCAAAGTGTTTGTTTTTGATTACCTCCACCCCCATCTGCCCTCCCCTCCATCATCCCCCCTTTTTTTATCTTCTTCCCTCTTCTTTCCTGTGGGGTGAGATACCCAATTGAGTATGTATGGTATTCCCTCCTCAGGCCAAATTTGATGAGAGCAAGATTCACTCATTCCTCCCTCACCTGCCCTCTCCCCTCCTCCCACAGAACTGCTTCCTCTTGCCACCTTTATGCGAGATAATCCACCCCATTCTATCTTTCCCTATCTCCCTCTCTCAATATATTCCTCTCTCATCCCTTAATTTGATTTTATTTCTTTTAGATATCTTCCCTTCATCTTCAACTCACCCTGTGTCCGCTCTCTCTCTTTTTATATATATACACATACATATATACATACATGCACATATATATATATATATATATATATATATATATATATATATATGCATATTCCTTTCAGGTACTATGATATTGAGGTCTCATGAATCATACACATCATCTTTCTATGTAGGAATGTAAACAAAACAGTTCAACTTTAGTAAGTCCCTTATGATTTCTCTTTCTTGTTTACCTTTTCATGCTTCTCTTGATTCTTGTGTTTGAAAGTCAAATTTTCTATTCAGCTCTGGTCTTTCACTGAGAAAGCTTGAAATTCCTCTATTTTATTGAAAGTCTATATTTTGCCTTGGAGCATTATACTTAGTTTTGCTGGGAAGGTGATTCTAGGTTTTAATCCTAGCTCCATTGAGCTCCAGAATATCGTATTCCAAGTCCTTCGATCTCTTAATGTAGAAGCTGTCAGATCTTGGGTTATTCTGATTGTGTTTCGACAATACTCAAATTGTTTCTTTCTGGCTGCTTGCAGTATTTTCTCCTTGATCTGGGAGCTCTGGAATTTGGCAACAATATTCCTAGGAGATTTCTTTATGGGATCTATTTGAGGAGGTGATCTATGGATTCTTTCAATTTCTATTTTACCCTCTGGCTCTAGAATATCAGGGCAGTTCTCCTTGATAATTTCTTGAAAGATGATGTCTAGGCTCTTTTTTTGATCATGGCTTTCAGCTAGTCCAATAATCTAAAAATTCTCACTCTGGATCTATTTTGCAGGTCTGTGGTTTTTCCAGTGAGATATTTCACATTGTCTTCCTTTTTTTCATTCCTTTGGTTCTGTTTTATAATATCTTGATTTCTCATCAAGTCTCTAGCTTCCAGTTGTTCCAATCTAATTTTTAAAGTAGTAGTTTCTTCAGTGGTCTTTTGGACCTCCTTTTCCATTTGGCTAATTCTGCCTTTCAAGGCATTCTTCTCCTCATTGGCTTTTTGGAGCTCTTTTGCCATTTGAGTTAGTCTATTTTTTAACGTGTTGTTTCCTTCAGTGTATTTTTCAGTATTTTTTTGGGTCTCCTTTAGCAAGTCATTGACTTGTTTTTCATGGTTTTCTCTCATCCTTCTCATTTCTCTTCCCAATTTTTCCTCTACTTCTCTAACTTGCTTTTCCAAATCTTTTTTGAGCTATTCCATGGCCTGAGACCAGTTCATGTTTTTCTTGGAGGCTTTTGGTGTAGGCTCTTGCACTTTATTGACTTCTTTAGGCTGTATGTTTTGGTCTTCTTTGTCACCAAAGAAAGATTCCAAAGTCTGAGACTGAATCTGGGTGTGTTTTCACTGCCTGGCCATATTCTCAACCAGCTAACTTGACCCTTGAGTTTTTCAGCAGGGTATGACTGCTTGTAAACTAAAGAGTTCTATGTTCCACGTTTGGTGGGGATGTGCCAGCTCTGCCACACCAGCACTCCTCCTTCCCCAAGAACCCCCAACCCGGACTGGGCTTAGATCTTCAGCAGGCTGTGCACTCCTGCTCTGATCCGCCACTTTAATCCTCCCACCAGGTGGGCCTGGGGCCACAAGCAACAGCAGCTGCAGCTGCCCCACCTCCACTGCCCCGGGGGCAGTGGCCGAACTGTGAACTCCTTCCACTCCTACAGCTTTTCCCACTAACCTTCTCTGTTGTCTTTGGTGTTTGTGGATTGAAAAGTCTGATAACTGCTGCAGCTCACTGATTCAGAGCGCTAGGGCCCACTCTGCCCGGCTCCTGGTCTGGTTGGTCTGAGCTGCTCTGCTGTGCTCCCAGCTCCCAGCTCCGTGTGCGATAGAGCTCACCCAGAGACCATCCAGGCCATCCTGGGCTGGAGCCCTGCTTCCCTCTGCTGTTTTGTGGGTTCTGCAGTTCTAGAATTGGTTCAGAGCCATTTTTATAGGTTTTTGGAGGGACTCGGTGGGGAGCTCACTGCTTTCCAGCCTCTATCTTGGCTCTGCTGCCATGCCTCTCCTCCCCCCTCCTGCCCCCAGGCCACTTTCTAACAACATAACTGGTTGCTGATCTGTATAGGAGGAGTAGGTTTCCATAACACAAAGATGGAATCTCAGGTACCAGCACTGTACCATCAACAAAACCTCTGATTTTCAGTCATCAGCCTTGTCAGAATGTATCATCCCATATCTTTTAGTCTCAGGTCAATTTTTTCCTGTCAGAAAAGTAAATATACTATATTTAATGAAATCAGCTTTTTAACTACATATGGACATTTCGTTGTGGACATCATGGTCAGTCAGTCAGTTAAGAAGCAATTATTAAGCTTCTGCTACATGCCAGGCACTGCATTAAATATTGAGGTTACCAAAAAGGTGAAAAAGGGAAGACACTGGTATTAAAGGAGATCAGGAAAGGCTTCTTATAAAAGATGGGATTTTAGCTGGAACTTTAAGGAAGCCAGGGAGGCCACAAGATGAAAATGAGGAAGAGAATTCCAAATATGCAGCATTGCAGGTAAAGATGCGGTCAGGAAATGGAGTGTCTTATTTATTTAAGGAACATTGGTGCATTACATGTTTCCAAAAATGTGTGTGTGTCTGTGTGTGTGTGTGTGTGTGTGTGTGTGTGTGTGTGTGTATAAAAACACACATACATATACAGACAAGTTGCACAATAGAGAGCAAAGGTCTAGACCCAGGAAGACTGGAGTTAGAATCCAAGGCTGAAACATTTATACTAGCTGTGTGACCCTAGGCAAATTACTTAGCCTCCAATTTCTCTAGTTTAATCATTTATATAATAGGAATAATGATAGCACTATCTCCCAAGGTGGTTGTGAGGATCAAATAAGTTAAAAATAGTAAAGCATGTAGCAAAGTGCCTGGCACATAGTAGGCACTATAAAAATGTTAGCTGTTATCATTATATTATTGTTAGTTGGGGTATGTCTTAAATCTTTTAAAATTTAGCAGAACATTACTTTCTATCTGGTATTGCCTCAAAAGGTAAGCTCATGATAAACAAAAGGAGGTACCAAATAGGGCAAAGAACACAGGACCAAATAAGAGTCAATATTTAATTAACTGTTAATACTTTTTTGAACCCAGACTTTGTAGGACAACAGACATAATCTCAACCATCTCTATTTGCCCTTTTTCCTTCTCTTTGATTGTTTTGAAAGGCCTGCAACTTTTCATTTTAGATTGTGCTACTGTACCATAGCAACTGAAATTACTTATGACAGTCAGAGCCAAGAAAGACTGGAACATTGGGCAAACAAACAATCCCTTTAAAATTTTCAAGGCCGATTGTTTTGCTATCGGATTACAGACATTATTTTGCATATATATCTGTTCCCATAAATGCTTATTCCAACTACAGCTTTTAATGTTGCCATAACATGCCCTTTAAACATAATTGGATTCTGGTAACCCAGATCATAATTTTGTTTGTCTGTCTTGGTTATTTCTGGCTATATCCACTTTTTTTAAAAAAGCATTTAATTAACAAAAGCAGTAAATTAATTTCTTTTTAGTTGAATTTCTTGCTTTTAAATAGACTCAATGATAAAAAAAACCTTTTGCAAATCAATTTCTAAATAGGAAATTGACATTTTGGTACATGGAATCAGTGCCTAGTGTTTTTTTCTTCTTTAATTATCATTATTTTAACAGGAACTAGAGACACGTTCCCGTAAATGATCAAGATTAGCTCTCCAAAGTCCAACTAGTATCAACATCATTACTCTTTGCAAATATTTGAAGATTGAAGGTTTATATTGCAGATTACCCCAGGCAGTCTCTATTATAGAACACTTTTTAGAAGTAAAGTAGTAGAATGCAACCTTTAATAATAATCTTTTAAGTATTGGGTCTTGATTTGTTTCTTTTATTAAGAGTTGATTATTCAAGCTCTTTTAAAGTAAGAATTTGATTTGGGTTTCAAGACGATTATAGTATTACTATGGATGTGTTTGATTAGTCGTTTCCGTAGATAGTATAAATCCATGGTGTCAAACTCAAAAAAGAAGCAGAGGCCACTAATTGTCACATAAGGGTCCCTAATGGCAGCATATTGACTTGGTTTTAAAATGTAATGTTATCTGCTTTTATTGTGTTTACATTTATTTTGTCATATATTTCCTGGTTACAGTTTAACCAGGAATGTTGTGGCTCCCCAGCTGTATGTTTGACATCCTTTTTTACATTGTAAATGATTACACTCTAAATGTTTCTCTGCAAAACATAGGTCCATTAAGGAAAGAGAATTTTTTGGGATAAATTTAGGAGCATATATGTATTATTAATCACTAGGCCCACCTACCCTAATGTGTCACATTTGTGTACACAAGCTCTATCAATATGTTCAAGGAATAGATTCACCATTCTTACTTCCATATCTTTCCCTGTAGCAGTAGATGAAGGGTGATACAATTCATTGTGAGCTTGTGTGTTCTTTAGATTAAGATCAGAAAACCACATAGGTATCACATAAGGAACAGTCTCTAAATCTGAGGGGATGGGAAAATAGGACTGGGGAAGCATGATACAATCTATATAGAGAGACTCAATGCTACACTGGCAGGAGTAGGACCAGGTAAGTGATCTATGGGCCAGGAAACACTCAGCAATACAGGGAGGTACAGAGGAATGGAAGAAGCAGATACAAGGCAGACAGAAGAGATATATACTTCAACTATAAGCAAAGAAAGAAAGAATAAATGAATAAAAAGACCAGAAATCCATACAGCTTGCTCTACCAATGATCTGCCTTCATAAGTGCTCACACAGGTGAGAATCAACACCTCAGAAGTTTGACCTGGAGACCAATTAGTAAAAGCAGCCTGCCTTAGTGCTGAGTAAGGTAAGTAGGATCAGATAAAATTGTTGACAGAGGCTTTTTCTAATGGGGAAATTGTAACAGGTTTTCAGATAGATGGCACAGTGGATAGAGAATTGGATTTGGAATCAAGAAGGCCTGAATTCAAATTTGGCCTTAGATATTTTCTATCTGTGTGAGCCTAGGTATGTTACTTAACCACCATCTGCATAAGTTTCCTCATCTGTAAAATGGGGATAATAATCACACCTACCTCCCAGGGTTGCTGTGAAAATAAAGTGAGAATATATTTATAAAGTGCTTTGCAAACCTTAAAATGCTATATAAATGCTACTTATTGGAATCCAAATCTTAGTACATATACAGATGACTAAAATTCTATCCCCCGTCAACTCCTTTAAGACATTACAATTAATGACCTTTCTTGCATCTCCAGTATCTCCCTGGTCCGGGGCTATTTGGAAGGAGGGTTGTAGCTGAATGAACTAGAAACCTCTTCTTCATTTTGTACGGTTTGATATTTTTATCAACGGCTTAGAGAAAGGCCTAGCTGAAAGGCTTTGCAAATTTGCAGATGCCACAAAACTGAAAAGGATAATTTATTCATTGGGTGACAAAATCATCACCCAAAAAGATCTCAGCAGACTAAATCCAATAAGCAGAAATGTAACAGGGATAAATTTTAAAAGTTCTATACATAAGGGTTTTAAAATGAATTCCATAAGTACAAGACAGCTAGATAGCTGAAAAGAATTCTGAAAAAAATCTAAAATTTGTAGGAGACATAAAGCTCAAACAGTATTAAATGGCAGCCTTGCAGAAAGCAATACAAACTTGGGCTATACTAAAAGAGCCATAGTGTTCAGAACTAGAAAACTGATGATCCCACCTATACTTTTAGGGCCAAACCACATCTAGAGTATTGTGTCAAGTTTTGTTTGCCTTTAGGGATGCAGTGACCTTTGTGAAGACTGTCATGTAGAAAAACATTCAGAGGAAGGCTACCAGAATGATGAAGGGATTTGAGGTTATACGTTATGATTATCAGTTCAAGGAATTTGGAGTATTCAGCTTGTAGAAGAGAACATTTAGGTGGGACATGATAGTTTTCAATCATTTCATGGGCTATTATATAGAAGTATTAGATCTATTCTACTTGGCCCAGATTATAAAACCTAGAACAGTGCTCAAAATTTGAAGAGTACCAGATTTCAGTGCAATATGATAATAGCTAATATTTATATAATGCTTTGAAAAGCACCTTACATATGTTGTTTTATTTTTTTTCTCACACCAAGGTTTTGAGCTAAAGTTCTCATGGTATTTTTTTTTGGTATGGATCTGTGATCTCATTGGTATAAATAGCTGATGGTGAGGAAACTCTCTCCACTAATGCAGATCAGCAGCTCTTTTGCAACTTATCATTTTAGGATTTCCTGGGGACAATGAGAAATCAAATGATTTATCCAGAGTCAGATAGCTAATATGTTTCAGAGGCGGGACAGTTATTTAATCTCCGTGATAAGGATGAATGTTGGAATAAACTTGCTAACAATTACAGTTATCCACAAATGAAATAGACTTTGAAATATAGTGTGTTCCCTTTCACTAAAGTTTTTCAAGCAAAGTCAGGATGTCCAATGTTGTGTTTTGGAAATAATTCTTGGTTAAATATAGACTGAGCTAGATGAACTTCAAAATCTCTTTCTAACTAGGAGATTTTATGGTTTTGTGATCTTCAGTTTCAGGCTCTTTTGGGAGGGGGAGAGATACTGGGAGAAATTCTGGTGCTAAGAAAAACAAAAGATAATAATAAAATGTATTTTTAAGGCAACTTTAGAGATCAATAGGGAGTAGTAGTAGATAGATTTCTGATTATCATTCTGTATAGTCTTTGAATCTATCATTAAAGGCTCTTTTCCTCCCTAAAAAATGTCAAAATCTCCCTTTTCAATAAGCACATACATATACAAATACATACAAATAAAAAACCCTTCCCCTTGACCCTAGCATCTTTTTATGCCATCTATCTGTAATTCTTTCCTTTTGTAGACAAATTCCCAGGGAAGTGAAAAATGGTATGTGTCTATACTCTCGGCCCTCTATGTTTTTACCTTCCATTTATTTTTCAGCTCTTCAATCTCTGGCTTCCATTTCTATCAACCCAATAAATGCAATAAACATTTATTAAGTACCTACTATATATCTGGCACTGTTCTAAGCTCTGGAATACAATTAATAAAAAGAAAGATAGTCTCTGCCCTGAAGGAGGTCATAATCTAATGTGGGGAGAGACAAACATAACATGAGGCAAGAAAGTGAGTTGAAACCAGGCAGAGCAGTAGATGCAGAGTGGAGTGAGCCAAAAAGTCCAGTTTCTGTTCTCTGCAAAGAAAGAATTTGAAGGAGTTTTGTCTTCCACCTTCCATTTAGAGGGAAGAGGAGGCTGAGAGAGCTGGTGTCAGTCAAGGCTTGAGTTAGTAGCATGATGGCCAGATTAGAGGTGATTATATAACAAGTGATCATACTACTTTCCCCAAGATTAAAAATAATTAAAAAAATAAATCCAGTGATCTTTTCTCAGTTGTGACTTCTCTACAGCTTTTGACACTATTGACGACTTCCTCCTTTTGGTTACTAACCCTGCCTTTTCCCCTACCTGACCATTCTACATCTTGTATCGTTCTATTTTAGTTCTTTTTTCCCTCCATGTTGACTGATCATTCTCAATCTACTTTGCAGGTTCTTAATGTTTATGTCAGTATGTTTCTATTTAATTATTTATTTCTATTTATTCCAGCTAGGTGGCCCAATGAGTAGTGAAGAACTTGAATTCAAGAAGACTTTAGTTTGAAACTTGCCTCAGGCACTTATTATATATATACTATCCTGGATAAGTCACTTAACCTCTGTCTGCTTCAGTTTGTTCATCTGTAAAAAGAATGGGGATAATAATAGCACCTACCTCACTGGGCTGTTTTGAGGATCAAATGAAATATAAAGTATTTTGCAAAACCATAAGTGCTATGTAAATGCTTATAGTTGTAGTAATAGTAGTAGTGGCAGAAGCAGCAGCAGTAACAGTTATTATTACATTTGTTATTGTTGGTTATTAATGACCTGCTACTTATCAATGAATTAATCCTCTTCTCTGAACTCTCGTTATATTCTGTCAATGATCTCTTCTACTTCCGTATGCTGAATTATCATCTCTATGAAGATGACTCTGAAATATATATATTCAGCTCTCATCTCTCTCCTGAGCTTCAGTTCTTCACCTCCAACTGATTGGTGGCATGTCTTATGAGGCATCTCAACCTGAGGATGTCTAAAATATAATTGACTCTTTTTCTCCCCAAATCTACCCTCCTTCTAAAATTCCTATTTCTGTCCAGGATACAGCCATTCTTTCAATCTTTTGGGTTCACAGCCTGAGTCATCAGTGACACTTTAGTCATACTCTTTCTTCTCCCCCATATCTAGTCAGTTGTCAAGTCTCATCGATTCTAATCCCTCAGTATCTCTCACATCTGTCCTCATGTTGCTACCCATACCCAAACCACCCTGGTTCAGGCACTTTAGCTCCTGACAGGATTATTGGAGACAGCATGGCAGTAGCATGGAAAGAATGCTGAATTTGCAGGAAGGGGAACTGAATCTGAGTCCTGGCTTTGATACTTTCTAGTTATAAGACATGGACCAAATGGCTTCACCTCTCTGCCTCAAATTTCGTCATCTGTAAAATGAAAAGAAAGACTAGATGATTTCTATCACCCCAGGATACTATTTCAATATCATCTCCACTGGCTCTCCTGCTTCATGCCTCTGTCCTCTCTCATCTCTCCTCCACATGACTTTTTAATAGAGATTTAAAATCACAGGCCTGCTCGCATCACTCCTTTGCTCAAGAGGTTTCATTAGCTACTCATTGTTTCTGGGACAAAATACAGATTCCACTGTTTGTTACGTAGAGACCTTCATAATCAAGCTCCAGCAGATTTTTCTAGGCTCATTATGTAGTAATGAGCAATGCTCAAACAGTAATACCCAATTTGGGACTAAAGTTTATATGTGTGTGTGTGCGTGGACGTGTGTATATATATATATATATATATATGTATGTATGTATGTGTGTATGTATATATATATGTATGTGTGTATATATGTATGTATAGTTACATACATAGTAATGTATAGTATATAAAGTTAAATATATTTATATATGTATCATATATATTCATATATATTGTATATATATTATATATGTGTATATATGTATATATACATATTATGTATCTATATAGTAATTTCCCTATACCCTCTCTGCTCTAGACAAACTAGCTTGTTTTCCCATTCATTACATTGCCCACTTCTATGAATTCATGTAAGCTGTCTCCTATGCATTAGAATGTTCTGATTCCTTATCTTTATCTTATAGATTCTTAGTTCCATTCAAAGATCATCTCAAATGTCACTTCCTTTAAGGCCTCTTCTGATTTCCCTGGTAGATAGTGCCCTTACTCCTACAATTTCTTATGTATTTATTTTTCATATAACCTGAATTCACTTATCCATGAACATGGCATTTCTTCTTAGCCCAAATGGACTCTTCGAATAAACTGCCTCAGGCAATGGCTGGTTTCCCTTCCTTGGAGTTTTGCAAGGAGAAACTGGAGGACAACTTGTTGAGTATACTATTGTGATTCCTATTTTTGGGTATGGATTGGAATAAAGAACTCCTGATTTCCCTTCCGCCTCTAAAATGCTGTTATATCTTTTATTTCTCATTTTTTTTCCTTTCCTTCCTTTTCCTGTGTATCTTCTTTGCCTTTTAGTATAGTGCCTTAAAAGTAAAAAAGCATTTATTAAGCTTTTGTTACGTGACAGGCACTGTGTTAAGTGATGGAGATACAAATAAAGTCAGAAACAGTGCTTGCCCTCTAGGAGTTTATGTCCTAACGGGGGAGGCAACACAATAGTAAGTGCATAATAAGTACTTATTGACTTGCTGTGATGGCCATTTTTGTTATTGTCTTTAAAGTTTATTTAAAGCAAGAGCATTCATTCTTTACATTTTTTAAGATATAAGATAAATGAATAGTGATAATAAAATATCAATTGTATGCATTGGAGTTATTAGAGATCACTCTCATAGGATTTAAAATTTATAGATACTTGTTATAAAGCACTGAGATTACAGTAGGGGAATTGTAGAGACATGATGGGCATTTGTAATTTTCTTCAGAGGCAAATACCATCAACCACACTGTGTCATCTTCATACAAAATTAATTAATCAGAAAGATAAAACATGTTGTGGCTATTTTGTGATTCCTGTTTTATCAGTTTTCAAATGAACTCAAATATTTAATGGATGGTGTTTAGGATAAGAGATACAAGATAAACATGTTTTGTTGTTTTTTTTTCTTAACTAAATCCCTACTTTAAGCCTGGATTTTGAAAATGTTAAAGAAAGCCATTATTTCTATTAAATCTTAAAACCAAATTAAATTTAGTGATCTCAAGGAGATTTGAAGAGAAAATAGAAGTCTAATAATCTCCCATGGCTATGATAATTTCCAGATGTTAGCTTATTCAACTTTTCTGCAATTTTCCTTTTTAGGCATAATTTGGATGGATATGTTTAGTTCTTAAATTAGGGACTGAAAATGGCTCCAACTTTTGAGGGCACAAGTAAGGATGAATGACTCTGAGAAGTCTATTGTAGATATATACACAGACTTGTTTTCTGTATAACTAACATCTCTGCCTGATATATGCCATCACCTCAGGGTGCAAGTAGGAACAAGCTGTTAATTGAAATACATAAATCATGCAAGTGTTGAGAAACAGATATTCATTCAGTAATGATTCTAGGGCCTTCATGTATGGAACAAGATTGCAATCTAAATTAAAAGATAGGTCATTTTAGTTGACTACTCCCATGTCCTTAGAATAATAGGATATTAAAGCTAGAAAGGAGAGCACATCTAGCTTGCCCTCTGCATTTTTCTGATGAAGAAACTGTGGCCCTAGTCAAGTGAAATGACTTATCTAAAATCAATGGCAGCGCCAGTACTGTATTGTAACCTAAATCTCCTAATGACTCAAGTAGAACAGTAATCTTTCCCCTATTCTGCTCCATCTTATGTTGTATGATATTTTTTTTGTGGGGATGGGTAAAGGGGCATAAGAATGGACTTGTGATTTAATCAGTGTGCGAAATTTCCACGATGGACCTCCTTCCACTGTAACTTATAGTCTTATAATAATGCTTCAGCTCATTAAGAGGTTAAGTGACTTACCCATGGAAGGAATCGAGTCATGTCCTTTTTGACTTCAAAAGTCAACTACATAATCAACTACATAGTAGTCAACTACAATCTATTACAAAGTGCTGCTTCTTACTGGTAGCATTTATATTTTTCAATGAATGTAAAACTGGCATGCCATACAATCTGGCACACCCAATTTAAAAATCTGTCAGCCATGTCTTTCCATTGTAGAATTAACTTCACTACTGACTCCTATTTATTTTTTCCCATCTTTCTTTCTGTCTTTATTGCTGAAATTGTCATATTGTGGGTGATCACTGATCACCTAATCTGGAAATGCAATGACCTTTTATTCAGTCTTCATCCTCCTTGACCTATTATCTGCAGTTTTCAACATGGTTGACCATTCTCTCCTTCAAATTCTCTTCTTTATTGACTTTCATTACAATGCACATCCTCCTATCTCTCTTATAATTTCTTCCCTTTCTCTTTCACTAATGCTTTTTATTCCCATCAGATAAATGTAGGTGTTCTCCAAAATTCTAGCATCATTTTTTATCTTCTAGTTCTATAGTCTTTCCCCCCAAAGATCTTATCCATATGTATTCCATTAACTATCTCCCCAATTTAAGGAATTCCAAAATCCCTATTTTCTTTTTTTGCTTCTGAACTTATTTCTAAGTTCTGGCTTCCCATTTTCAAATTCCTGGTAGATGCCTCCAAAGGGACATCAGGTCAGAATTTCAAACACAAGTCGTCTTCACTTGCCCTAAACTAGCTTCTCTTCTAACTTTGAGACACACACACACATACACATACACACACACAGTCAGACAGACAGAGCCAGACACACACAGAGAGAGAGAGAAACAGAAACAGATCTTGGAAGAAATGATAATATATTTGTAAATTATCTAAATTGAGGTGATTCTTAAAGGCATGGGAATGAATAAGATCTTTGTGGGGAGAGACTTTAGAACTATGTATCTATGCCATCTGTATCTATATCTAATTCATCTATATCTTTATTCATAGCTTTATCCATATCTATTATTTATTATTTATTAAATATATAGATATTATCCATATCTATATATTTCAACATTTTCCTAGTAATTTGAATTAAAAACCTGTCATCAGTAACTCATTTTGTTCTCTTATAAATATATTTAAAAACCCTCTAACTTCTATATTAGTAGTATATCTTTTCCAATATTATTTTTCATTCCAATTACTATTTCCCTAGAAGCCTTTATTGCCTTACAGTGAAATCCTCATAACTGTTCTCCCCACCATCATTCTTTTAACTCTCAGGTTGCAAATTTATAGACAACTTGTATATAAATGCAATGATTTCAGTGGAGGGATTGTGTATTATATTATGCCAGTCTTTACCCACTAGGCAAGAAAAAGAGAGAGAGAGAGAGAGAGAGAGAGAGAGAGAGAGAGAGAGAGAGAGAGAGAGAGAGAGAGAGACAGAGACAGAGAGACAGAGAGAGACAGAGAGAGACAGAGAGACAGATAGAGACAGAGAAGAAAGACAGAGACAGAGAGAGAGATTAAAATTTCTCTTGTATAACTCTGGCCATATAACTTTTTCTGTTTCAGAAACCTTTAATGACCTCCTATTACTTCCCTAGTTTATTATTTATTCTAATCTCCTTTGTCTGAAATATAAAGTCGTCTCTTTTTGGACTCCACAAAGCCTTTTCAACATTCATTTCTAACTACTCTTCTATGTGTGCCCTATAATCTTGTCATGCTAGACTACTAGTCATTTCCCACAAATATTCTAATTTCCCACCTTGGTGCCTTAGCTCATCCTTTCCTTTCTACTTATAAGAATTTTCTCCACTAGTTCTGTCTTTGGAGATCATACTCATTCTTCAAAGACCAATTCAAATGCTGCCTGCTTCATGAAACCTTCCTTGATTTCATCAATCTGTTAGAATCACTTGTACCTTGCACCTGACTTGAATTTTGTTTGTTTTATTATGGAGCATATATTCTGAGTTGTCCTAGAGTTATTTCATAATTTTCATATTTTTCTGTTTTGTCATAAGTTTCTTGAGGGCACAGACTTTGTATTTCAATACTGTACCTCTCATAATATCTAGCATAATGCCTTGAAGAGCATAGGCTCTACACATTTTTTGAATTCTTTCTGATAGGCCCCCAAGGCTTTTCTTTTGTCAGAATGATGAAGATCATATCTACTCAATTCTCCTAGGGAACAACTGTCTTCTATTCCTTTCATTTGGTAGGTGGAACAGTTGGGTTCTATAAAATGTATTTTGTGATTAAGTTGTGGGGTAGTATAGAGAATGAAATAGAAGTTTAAAATATGGAAAAGGACAATTCAAAGGACATTTCTTCCCTTCTTTATGTGGCATATGAGCTAAGATCAGAATACTCTAAACCAGGGATTCAAAAATGTTTAGGCAAATAAGGCATGCAGTGGACAGAATGCTGTCCTTGGATTGAGGAAGACCTAAGTTTAAATCTTTCCGGAGACACTGGCATGTCATCCAATCTTTCCAGCTTCAGGTTTTTCATCTGTAAAAGGGGGATAATAATGGCACCCACCTCACAAGGCTGTTGTGAGGATCAAATGAGATAAGATATGTAAAGTGTAAACCTTATATTGCCTCTTATATGCTAGTTATTACTATTACTATTAACCACTCTATATTCCTGCAAAATTAATATTTGAGGAGGGGAACAAGACATGTTTTTGTTGCCATATGATAAGGTTATAGCCCCTTTGTTCTAAATCATCTTGCAATTAAGGATTCAGACCTTAGAGATTGTATAGTTCAATCATATAGTTTTTAAATGAAGAGGCTGAGGTCTTGGGAGATAAAATAAGTTGTCCAAAGTCACATGGCTACTAAGAAAAATCTAGATTTGGCCCCAGGTTTCTCATTCCATTGCCAGTGCTCTTTCTGTGACATTGTACAGCTTCACCTCATTTCTCCTTGTTAAACACCAGTTTAGTAACCTAAATAAAAGATGGGCTTAACAGTTGACACCTTCCATTCCTTCTCCATGATCTTCCACTCCATCCTCCTCACCCACCCAACAATCCATCCGTGGTGTGATTTCTATCTAAATTTTTTTTTGTTTTGTTTTTTTATTTTTTTATTTTTTTTAAATTTAATTTAAATTTATTTATTTAATATATTTGGTTTTCAGCATTGATTTTCACAACAGTTTGAATTACAAATTTTCTCCCCATTTCTACCTTCCCCCCCACTCCAAGATGGCATATATTCTGGTTGCCCTGTTCCCCAGTCAGCCCACCCCTCTATCACCCCCCTCCTCTCTGATCCCCTTTTCCCTTCCTTTCTTGTAGGGCAAGATAAATTTCTACGCCCCATTGCCTGTATATCTTATTTTTTAGTTGCATGCAAAAACTTTTTTTTTGAACATCTGATTTTAAAACTTTGAGTTCCAAATTCTCTCCCCTCTTCCCTTCCTACCCACCCTCCCTAAGAAGTCGAGCAATTCAACCTAGGCCACACATGTATCATTATGTATAACCCTTCCACAATACTCGTGTTGTGAGAGGCTAACTACATTTTGCTCCTTTTCAACCCATCCCGCTTTATTGAATTTTCTCCCTTGACCCTGTCCCCTTTCCAAAGTGTTTGTTTTGATTACCTCCACCCCCATCTGTCCTCCCCTCCATCATCCCCCCCCTTTTATTTTTTTTTTATCTTCCTCCCTCTTCTTTCCTGTGGGGTAAGATACCCAACTGAGTATGTATGGTATTCCCCCTCAGGCCAAATCTGATGAGAGCAAGGTTCACTCATTCCCCCCTCATCTGCCCTCTCCCCTCCTCCCACAGAACTGCTTCCTCTTGCCACCTTTAAGTGAGATAATCCACCCCATTCTCTCTCTCCCTATCTCCCTCTCTCAGTATGTTGCTCTCTCATCCCTTAATTTCATTTTATTTCTTTTAGATATCTTCCCTTCATCTTCAACTCACCCTGTGTCTGCTCTCTCTCTTTTACATATATATATACATATATAAACAGACATATATATATTTATACACATACATACACATACACATAGATATATACATACATACACATTCTCTTATATATATACATAAACATATACATATATATATATGCATATTCCCTTCAACTACCCTAATACTGAGGTCTCATGAATGATACACATCATCTTTCCATGTAGGAATGTAAACAAAACAGTTCAACTTTAGTAAGTCCCTTGCAATTTCTGTTTCTTGATTACCTTTTCATGCTTCTCTTGATTCTTGTGTTTGAAAGTCAAATTTTCTATTCAGTTCTGGTCTTTTCATTGAGAAAGCTTGAAAGTCCTCTATTTTATTGAAAATCCATATTTTGCCTTGGAACATGATACTCAGTTTTGCTGGGTAGGTGATTCTAGGTTTTAATCCTAGCTCCATTGACCTTCGGAATATTGCATTCCAAGCCCTTCGATCTCTTAATGTAGAAGCTGCCAGGTCTTGGGTTATTCTGATTGGGTTTCCACAATACTCAAATTGTTTCTTTCTGGCTGCTTGCAGTATTTTCTCCTTGATCTGGGAGCTCTGGAATTTGGCAACAATATTCCTAGGAGATTTCTTTTTGGGATTTATTTGAGGAGACGATCGATGGATTCTTTCAATTTCTATTTTGCCCTGTGGCTCTAGAATATCAGGGCAGTTCTCCTTGATAATTTCTTGAAAGATGGTATCTAGGCTCTTTTTTTGATCATGGCTTTCAGGTAGTCCAATAATTTTTAAATTATCTCTCCTGGATCTATTTTCCAGGTCAGTGGTTTTTCCAAGGAGATATTTCACATTGTCTTCCATTTTTTCATTCCTTTGGTTCTGTTTTATAATATCCTGATTCCTCATAAAGTCACTAGCTTCCACTTGCTCCAATCTAATTTTTAAAGTAGTATTTTCTTCAGTGGTCTTTTGGACCTCCTTTTCCATTTGGCTAATTCTGCCTTTCAAGGCATTCTTCTCCTCATTGGCTTTTTGGAGCTCTTTTGCCATTTGAGTTAGTCTATTTTTTAAGGTGTTGTTTTCTTCAGTGTGTTTTTCGGTATTTTTTTGGGTCTCCTTTAGCAAGTCATTGACTTGTTTTTCATGGTTTTCTTGCATCCTTCTCATTTCTCTTCCCAATTTTTCCTCTACTTCTCTAACTTGCTTTTCCAAATCCTTTTTGAGTTCTTCTATGGCCTGGGAACAGTTCATGTTTTTCTTGGAGGCTTTTGTTGTAGGCTCTATGACTTTGTTGTCTTCTTTAGGCTGTATGTTTTGGTCTTCTTTGTCACCAAAGAAAGAATCCAAAGTCTGAGACTGAATCTGGGGGCGTTTTCGCTGCCTGGCCATATTCCCAGCCAACTAAGTTGACCCTTGAGTTTTTCAGTGGGGTATGACTGCTTGTAGACTAACGAGTTCTATGTTCCACGTTTGGGGGGGAGGTGCCAGCTCTGTCAGACCCGCACTGTCCTTCCCCAAGAACCCCCAACCCGACCTGAGCTTAGATCTTCGGCAGGCTGTGCACCCCTGCTCTGATCCGCCACTTAATTCCTCCCACCAGGTGGGCCTGGAGCCGGAAGTAACAACAGCTGTAGCTGCCCCACCTCAGCTGCCCCTGGGGCTGGAAGCCGAACCGCGAACTCCTTCCACTCCTGCAGCTTTTCCCACTAACCTTCTCTGTTGTCTTTGGTGTTTGTGGGTCGAGGGGTTTGGTAACTGCCGCAGTTCACTGAATCAGGGCACTAGGGCCCCCTCTGCCCGGCTTCTGGTCTGGATGGTCCATGCCGCTCAGGCTGGGCTCTGCTCCACTCCGTTCGCAGCTCCCAGCTCCCAGCTCCCAGTTCCGTGTGGAATAGTCCTCACCCAGAGACCATCCAGGCTGTCCTGGGCTGGAGCCCTGCTTCCCTCTGATGTTCTGTGGGTTCTGCCGTTCTAGAATTGGTTCAGAGACATTTTTTATAGGTTTTTGGAGGGACTCGGTAACGGAGCTCACTCTAGTCCCTGCTTACCAGCCGCCATCTTGGCTCCAGAACTGATTTCTATCTAAATTTACAAAACCCATTTAGTACAAATTTCCCTTTTTTACATCTGGTATGAGTAGAGCTCATGTGGCCATTGTGACAACCATATAATCACAGGTATCTATGAAGAAGAAAGTAGACCATGTGTTAAAATATCATTAGCCTGAGTGGCTTTCCCATGTCACTAAACAATCATAAGGAAAAGAAGAATGTATCTGTGAAAATAAAATCTTGTTCTGTGCCTCCCAGCCTTTTTATTAGAGGAATGTCATTGTTCAGATTTATTCTACAACCCATCTAAGGCCTCAAAATTCCTAAGAACAAAAGGAAAATGGAAGTCTCTTACCTCTGAATTAAACTTTATTTACCCAGAAGGAACTAGGGTATCTAATTTTATGACAATTTGATTAAAAAAAACCCCAACATACTGCTGCCTTTATTAATTAAGCAAATCATGTACACAAGATATGCTTCAGAACAGCTTGGGCTTTAGTTTAAATGAGAATTTAAAGATGTGTGAAAACAGCTTTGACTATGTGCAGGAAATCTGGTCCATATGCTAAGAAATGGCATTTCCAACTTTTTCATATGTACTAAACGTCTAAATCTAAAAGTACACTTTTCTTGTTTGTTACGTAATTATCTCCTTAGAGGACCCCCTTTGAAAGAGATAGATTAGCTAGAGACGCATCTATCATAGATTATATATCATGGATACATTTACCAAATGTGTGGATGACATAAGACTGTAGGGGAATAACTGATACATTCAGCTATTTTGGCTGATCTTCATAATCCGGAACTGTGGTCCAAACTAACAACAATGAAATGAAGGGGAGCCAGGATAATGAAAAGTCCTACATTTAGATACTTATATAAAACATTAAAAAAATGTACAAGTGCAAAATGAGAGAGTTGGCTTAAAAGCAGTTTGTATGAAAAAATATGTGGATGTTTTAGTCGATCTCAATCTGGAACTCATTTGCTAAAAAAAAAAAAAAAGAAAAAATACTAAGCCGTGGCAATTGAAACTGTATTAACAGAAGAATGGCGCCTAATCAAAGAAGGTAACTTTCCTACCGTATTATGAATTGGTCCAAGCAGATAATGGAATCATAGGGGAGATCATTTACCTCAACCCCCTTGTTTTATAAATAAGAAAATGGAAGCCCACACAATGGTCTCAGTTACCAGCAAGATTAGTAATAATGGTCATGTGTATTGCTCTCCAACAAGGTTTCCCCCACCCCATTATATTAGGATACTTACATATTTTGTTCAGCCTGCATTTTAGTAGGGCCAGTGAGAAACTATAGGTCCTCCAGGGCAGGGCAACAAGGATGGTGAAGGGTCTGTAAAGACTCTCATATATGAAGCAGATGATAGAATTGGGAACATTTATTCTGGAAAGGAAAAGACTAAAAAGAGCATGATTAATTTATTCAACTGTTGTAGGGACTATGAGGTAGAAAAAGGAATAGATTTTTTCTGATTTCCCCAGAGGGCAGAATTGAAATGTTACAGGTAATTGTATTGGTAAGGAAGAAATTTCCAATAGATACAACTTTCTAGTTATAGGTTATGCTGCCTCTTGAAACACTGACATTTCAATTAGGAATTATTAGGAATATTCAAGTGGAGAGCATATGACCATTGATCAGAATGTGGTAGAAGATTTGGGGAAGAGAATTTCATTATGTGACCATGAAAGACATTTCCAGTTCTAAGATTATATGATTTTGTTTGCTCTTATCAGCATCATTGACACATAGTACACAGTTACTAAAAATCTGGAATAGAACGGTATAGCCATATTCAAGAGGAACTGATTCGATAAAAGCATAAAAGGAACAATCTTATATGTCTATAAAATATAATACTATGAGAGAGTCTATAAGGTATTTCTGAGTTTCTAGGTGATATGTAATTCATGAAGAAGTGATATCAAGGTAGGAGTATACTAATGACCACCAAGGTAGAAGGAAGAAATAGATGGTGATTACTATAAGCAGATAATAAAGCTAACATAATGATGCATGTTTTAGCCTGATGAATAAGCCATTCAGAGATTGGATTTGAATTAAGAGGTATAAAGAATATATATTTAAGAGATTTTATACATACGGAGTGAATAAAGATTTATTTGCAGGATGAACATTAACTGGTTATTACTTATAAACTCCTTACATTAGTGGATACAGCCATATGAGGCCCTGAATTGGCAGCCTCATAAACCATTTATCACCCCAGAACCCAAATTTCCATACACTGGTGACATGGCAGGCTTCATCAGTAAACAATTGAACACTCATGTGCTGAATAACTTACCCCAAAGGAGCACTGGATGGAAAAGTACTAGCAATATCTTTTTGACATCCCCTCAGGTGGTCTTGCACAAGTCATCCAAGGTCTATCAGTGAGTCAATAAACATTTATTAGGCATTTAGAATGTACCAGGCACTGTGCTAAGTTCCAGGGATACAAATACTAATTTTTTAGAAAAAATCAATCCTTGCCTTCGAGGACCTTACAGTATAATGGGAAAAGACAACACACAAAAGGAAGTGGGGGTGGGGTGGAGGGAAGGTACCTAGCATGGAGACATAATGGAGAAGTCCAAAGAAATAGGGAGAAAACTAAACTGAGCCCTTTTTAAAATAAAGGCCCTGGAGCCTGTGTTCCTCAGTTAGAGAGTCCAGTGTAGCACAGGGCGCTGATGAGATTTGAATTCCAGGCAGATACAATATATCAGGATAATAGGATTTCCCAATGATTAGTTTCCTGGAAAAAGAAGGCATGACAAATAGGTCCAAAGAAGTCCTAATGCAGTACACCTGGTAGGAAATTGAGAGAATGGGCTTAACCTCTTTCTTAAATGAACATCTCAAGGGGGCTAAGAGGCTAGGAAGAACATGATTTATATGGAGGGAGGGGTCTGGGAACAAGAGAAACTCATCATTGGCAAGTATAAATTTAAGCAAAATTCACAGCATAACTACATGTCTATCATATGTGTTGTTAATGGAGCTAAATCATCAATATACCACTTCTGTTCTTCATCATAGTATGCAGTGACATAGTGATGGGGAATGTCATCTATCCAAGTATCTTTTGCAAGCCCCATTCTACTAAAAGAAGTGCACCTGGGAAAGAGCTCAAAGTATGTGTAGGATCTTACAGTCTAAAATTCTATAAGGCAAGATAGCTGAAGATACATGGGAGACTCTCTCAAGAACAAGATTCTCATGACAGTTCTGAGTAGGGAGACCAGGGGGCATTGTTTAAGAAGAAAAGAGGATGAACAATGAACAAGAAATCAATCTGGGTTTTAAAATCAACATGTGTAGATTATAGAATCAAGGACTAAAGAGGAATATAAAATTGGTCCCATAACAACAAATCCATGAAAAATAAAGCCCAGAACCAATTATATCTTTTGTTTAATTTTAGAAATAACAAAAATTGCTATTTTAGTGATGTTGAGGGCAAGGGGAAGAACAAAGAAGTGATAAGTACAAATTCTTAGGTTGAGAGAGAACAATAAAGAAAGAAGGCTGAAATACTCACTCAACTCTTATTTAAATTGTTTTTTTCTACCAAGGAGAAAGATCTTCAGATTGGAATATATAGATCACAAAAGAGTTCATGTTACCCTCCATATTTGGATAAACTACATTCCATTAATTTAACCATTTAACAATTGGTACTGTTTATTTTGACATAACAATCACTCACCAGCAAATGACTCTTCTGCCTAATACTGTACTTTAAAAATGAAACAAAGAAAAACCTAAGCAAAATTACATAATACACTGTTTGCTCTCTCAGTATGTTTAACTTTGGATTTTTAACACAGAGGAAGTAAGTGTTTATAAAATCCTTTCCAAACCCTTACTGTGTGCAGATGATTGGACTGGGTGTTTTCAGAGATACAGAATTTAAATAAGATGCAAATATTTGCTCTAATGAAGGTGGTCTAATGTTAGAGACAGCTAAGTGATGTGTGTGTGGACCAGGATCCAGTAAGAAGAGTTTAAATCTGGCCACAAGTAGTTCTGTGACCCTGAGCAAGTGATTTAACCTTTATCTATCTCAGTTTCTTCAATTGTAAAATGGAAATAATACCACCTACCGCCCAGTGTTGTTGTGAGTATTAAATGAGACAATATTTGTTAAGTGTTTAGCACAGTGACTGGCACATAACAAGTGCTTAATAAATTCTTGTTTCCTTCCTTCCATGTAATCTAGTGAGTACCTGCCTCACAAAGTTGTGGTAAAGATCAAATGACATTTTATGTAAAATTCTTTGTTATCCTTAAATTTGTATATAAATGTCAGCAGCTAGGGGGTGATACATGCGTTACAGAATTTCAAAACAAATTGTTATATGAAATGTAAGCAGTACGTTTGCTATTTTGGGGGCGGTATTCCACAAAGATTGAGATTTAAAGGTTCAACAGAAATTTGTTAGGCAAAATGGGAGGAGTATATTCTTGATAAGGGGAATATTATGAGCAAAGGCATAGAAAACGAGAAGTTTATTTGGCTGATAGAATTTTGCCCAGTTTGTTTGGAATGTTGAGTGAAAGCCAAAGGGTAACACGACAGGCTAGAAAGGAAGAAGGGTGCCTTATTGTAGAAGGCCTTGAATACCAGGCAAAATAATTTTAATTTTACTCAATAGACAATAAATATAAGGCTATTCAATATTATTGATCAGAGGAATGATAAACTAAACTAGAGAAGATTACTCTGCAGTGATACGAACATTTGATTCAAAGAAAGGAGGCTATTGCTATTGTCCAGATAGATGGCAATGGAGGCCTGTAATAGAATGGTGGTATTGGAAGCAAAGAGCGGGGATAGGAAGTGGGAGGTTAGGAGGGAAATCAGGTAGAGGCAATGGATGGGTAAGAGTCAAAGATAACTTCAAAGTTTTGAACATAAAAGATTGGGGAACAATTCTCTCTGTGATCTTAGGATTTAGAACTTTAGACTGGCAAATATTGATATTGTTCAAAAATGGAAAGGAAAGGGATTATTTAGCATACAGATTAGCAAGGTTGAGTTTTACTATGCATCTATTAAAAACATGACCTTAGGAAAGGAAGCAGAAATCATTTAGGGGCTGTCATAGTCTGTATCTGTCACTCTACATCAGATGGATATAAATTCCAATAGCAGTTTAACAAGGAACTTTCCAGACAATAAGAGTTTGGAACATCTGACTCCTTTTATCCACCCAAATTGCCCCCGCCCTGGTCTATCTTTTCATTTTTTGCCTAGGTTATTATAATAGCCTTCTCATTTTTCTCCCTCTTTCCAATATCTATCCTTTCAATCTATCCTACATACAACTTACTTTTTCTCAAGCACAGATCTGATCTTATCATTCCTCTAATAAACAACAAAACAAAACAAAACTCCACTGGCATCCTACTGCTTATAGTATAAATACATTCTCTCTGTTTAGCATTTAAAATCCTTCATAATCTTGCCACTGACTCTATTTCCAGAGATAGTTCATATTATTTCCATTGCATGATCTGTGTTCCATACAAATGGTCTACTTGCTATTCCCAGAACTCTGAATTCATTTTCTGCTACTATCTGTGTACACGACCTGTCCTCCCATATTTGGCATTCATATCCTCTTTGCCTTCACCTCTTAGAGTTCTTAGCTTTCTTCAAGGCTCTGCTGTGGTGACACTTCTTCCATGAAAGCTCTTCTTGAAGCCCTAACTTATCAGAGATCTTTTCCCCCTTAAAATAATTATTTTGCATTTCTTTTCCTCTTTATATTTTCCATATTATGTTATTTTATGTTACATATTCCTCTTTATATTTCTTTTCTTCTCTATATGGTGCATTCCCCAATAGATTAGAAAATGCTTAAGTATAAGGAATATACACACACACATAAATATATAAATATATACACACATATGGAGTACTTATTTATGTATATATGTAAATAGTATAGAGAGAGCTCATATATGTATTATAACTATATATCATACGTGTATATATGTATATACATACCTAGTGCTTAACACAGTACATATGGTAGACAAGTAGTAAGTGTTGAGTTGAGTGAAGAGAAGAACGTCACCAGCCTGCATATAGATAGGCTTAACACACATTTTGCATTGGTTTTTATTGTAATAAGTTGAATCAACTTTTTTTGTTTTCTGTCGCAACCCCTAACCTTTTTTCCTGGCACTAAACTCTTATAGGAAACCAAGACAATGTTACCCCTACCCCTACTGCCTCAATTCCACTCTGGGACCTTGTGAATTTTGATAACTTTGAACAGTTCTTAAATACTTAAATGGTCCTGTGACCGCCAATTTCAGAGTTCCTTCTAATGATGCAGTTTGCAACCTACCCATACCTGCCTATCCTATGTGACTCTCATTAATGTTTTCTCTGAAACTCACCACATGGGGTGCACTGGAGGCCTTTCCTTCTTATGACATTACAGGGAGAATTCTGACTGTCCATCTGTCATTTTATTCCTTGCTGTAGAACAAGTCCATCTTCCCTTTCTGTCTTACTATTTGTTGATGACATCCTTTATTCCTATTCTTCAGAGATCCTCATCGTTTATATATGGAAACCTGCTCACCCACAGTAGGTGCTTCTTTACTGCCCTCTCCATGATGTGTAACTTCCCCTATCCAGTGGCAGTGATGTTCAAGGTCTCTTTTTCTTACAGTAGCATTAATAAAATATTTGTATTAAAAACATGGTCCTTTGCTGTTGTGGGAAGCCTGGGGTCAGTCATAGTACTCTGAGTTTCCCTAAAGCAATCAAGCCCTTTTTTTACTTTTCAACTCCATGCCTAGCTGGTTGTCTGTCTTTGTCATTCATCTCCAATATTTAAGTTTTTAGAAAAACTCCAGAGGGTGTCCATTGAAATGCATGTGAAAAACCAAGCAAAAGACATTCTTCGTCTCTTTGGTCTTTTTACTGTTCGTAGTCCAAATTATTATGAGTCTTTTACTGATCTGTTTCTATATTCTCTGTAATATGTTGGGGCTTAATTAAATCAAGACAGGTTATTCATGAAAAGGAGCTTCAGGAGGAGGGGTCCCTCATTAACCTGGAGTCTGTGCTGGTGTCTCCTTCTTCACACTGGTAAACCCATTTGACAATATAAATCCCTCTGTTGTATACCTCTCCTAATGTTTACTATCAGGTGTCACTGAGCAGTTCTTTCAGTTGTTACATCTTCCAAGGAATTCTAAATGATCTTGATATATGAATGGGAGGAACTTATTGTAAAAAAGCCTTTGAAATGACATTTTATCCTCTGCACTTCTTTTTCTACTATCACCCTTGAAACCTTCACACCCTGGAAGTTCACTCGAACCCTGTGACCCCTTCCTTTTATTGGTCAATTCTTCATGAAACCTTAATTTTAAGTAAAATGACCAGCCCAGTCATGTTCACTCTTCTACTCTTCTCTGGGCTCCAGAGTCTTCTATACTTCTTTCTCCCCCTTTACTTTCATGATAATACCTTCTCCTGCTTTTTATCATTATGCTACGTATGGCCTTCTCTCTCTCACTACAGTGTAAGTTCCTGGAGGGCAGGGATTATCTTTTATTTTGCTTGTATTTGTATTTCCATTGTTTAGCACAGTTCCTAGCACATAGAAATAATTTTATAAATCCTTGTTGACATGACGTAAAGCAGGAGAATGATTTTTTGTAATCAAAAAACAATCATCAAAATGAGATCTTATATTCTCTACCTCTTTCCTTCAATGTAGACATGGTATGTCTGGGGATATTCTAATATTATGTATAAAATCCTGCTTCTTTCCTTCTAATTCTTTTATCAAGGATGGAATTCATGTATGGATAATCCTCAAAAAGCTTTTTTTCTTTCAATTAGCAAAAATTTAATTTTTATTCTTTTTTCCTCTCCCTAAGAAAAGAAAAAAAACTGTAATAAAAAAGCATATTTAACCAAAACAAATTTCTATATTAAACTGGTCTGAAAATGTGTCTCATTCTATATATTAAACCATCACCTACTATCAGAAGGTGTGTAGCATTCTTCACCCTCAGTCCTCTGGAAACAGGGTTGTTCATTTCATTGATCAGAGTTCTTAAATCTCTCATAATTGTTCATTTTTATGGCTTTGATGTCATAGTATACATTGTCCTCTTGGTTTTGATTACATTACTCCACATACAATTCATCACAGGTTGCTCTGAGAGTATTTCTTTTGTAATTTCTTATACCATAATGGCATACTGCTACATTCATACTGCATAATTTGTTCAAGTCAGTTATTTGTCACCCTCTTCCAGTTCTCTGCACTACAAAAAGACATTTATTTTATCTCTTGGAAGTATAAGACTAGTACTGAGTATAATGTTTTGAGCAGTTACATTTTTTTGATGTCTCTTTTTTCCCCCAACAATTATTTTATTATTTAATATTTTAGTTTTCAACATTGATTTCCACAAGGTTTTGAGTTACAAATTTTCTCCTCATTTCTACCATCCCTCCACTCCGAGATGGCATATAGTCTGATTGCCCTGTTCCCCAGTCAGCCCTCTCTTCTGTCACCCCGCTCGCCCCCATCTCCTTTCCTCTTACTTTCTTACAGGGAAGGATAGATTTCTATACCCCATTCCCTATATATCTTATTTCTCAGTTGCATGCAAAAACAACTTTTTGGGGGGCATTTGCTTTTAAAACTTTGATTTCCAAATTCTCTCCCCTCTTCTCTTACTACTTACCCTCCCTAAGAAGGTGAGCAATTCAACATAGGTCACACATGTATCATTATGTAAAGCACTTCCACAATACTCATGTTGTGAAAGACTCACTATATTTCCCTCCATCCTATCGTGTCCTCCTTTATTCAATTTTCTCCCTTGAGCCTGTCCCTTTTCAAAAGTGTTTGCTTTTGTTTACCTCCTCCCCCTATCTGCCCTCCCTTCTATCATCCCCCTTTTTTATCCCCTTCCCCCTACTTTCCTGTAGGGTAAGATACCCAATTGAGTGTGTATGTTATTCCCTCCTCAGGTCAAATCCGATGAGAGCAAGATTCACTCATTTCCCCTCACCTGTCCCCTCTTCCCTTCCAATGAGCTTTTTCTTGCCACTTTTATGTGAGATAATTTACCCAATTCTATCTCTCCCTTTCTCCCTCTCTCAATATTTTCTTCTCTCACCCCTTAATTTAATATAATTTAATTTTTTTAGATATCATCCCTTCATATTCAACTCACTGTGCCCTCTGCCTATATATATATATATATATATATATATATACATATATATATATATATATGTATGTATGTATGTATGTATGTATGTATGTTCCCTTCAACTACCTTAGTACTGAGAAAGGTCTCATGAATTATACACATCATCTTTCCATGTAGGAATGTAAACCAAACAATTCAACTTTAGTAAGTTCCTTGTGATTTCTCCTTCCTGTTTACCACTTCATGCTTCTCATGATTCTTGTGTTTGAAAGTCAAATTTTTTATTCAGCTCTGGTCTTTTCACTAAGAAAGCTTGAAATTCCTTTATTTTATTGAAAGCCATATTTTGCCTTGGAGTGTTATACTCAATTTTGCTGGGTAGGTGATTCTTGGTTTTAATCCTAGGTCCTTTGACCTCTGGAATATCATATTCCAAGCCGTTCGATCCCTTAATGTAGAAGCTGCTTGATCTTGTGTTATTCTGATTGTGTTTCCACAATACTCAAATTGTTTCTTTCTGGCTGCTTGCAGTATTTTCTCTTTGACCTGGAAACTCTGAAATTTGGCAACAATATTCCTAGGAATTTTCTTTTTGGGATCTTTTTCAAGAGGTGATTGGTGGATTCTTTCAATTTCTATTTTACCCTCCAGTTCTAGAATGTCAGGTCAGTTTTCCTTGTAATTTCTTGAAAGATGATGTCTAGGCTCATTTTTTTATCATGACTTCCAGGTAGTCGAATAATTTTTAAAATTATCTCTACTGGATCTATTTTCCAGGTCAGTGGTTTTTCCAGTGAGTTATTTCACATCATCTTCCATTTTTATTCCTTTCATTCTATTTTATAATTTCTTGATTTCTCATAAAGTCACTAGCTTCCACTTGCTCCAATCTAATTTTTAAGGTAATATTTCCTTCAGTGGCCTTTTGGACCTCCTTTTCCATTTGGCTGATTCTGCCTTTCAAGGCATTTTTTTCCTCATTGGCTTTTTGGAGCTTTTTGACATTTGGGTTAGTCTATTTTTTAAGGTATGATTTTCTTCAGTATTTTTATTAGCAAGTCATTGACTTGTTTTTCATGGTTTTCTTGTATCACTCTCATTTCTCTTCCCAACTTTTCCTCCACTTCTCTTATTTTCTCTTCCAAATCCTTTTTGAGCTGTTCCATGGCCTGAGGCCAATTCATATTTTTCTTGGAAGCTTTTAATATAGACTCTTCGACTTTGTTGACTCCTTGTGGCTGTTTGTTTTGATCTTTGTCACCAAAAAGAAAATTTCTAGAGTCTGAGTCTGAGTCTGCATCCTTTTTCAATGCCTGGCCATGTTCCCAGCCAACTACTTGACCTTTGAGCTTTTTGTCAAGGTATGACTGCTTGTACAGTAGAGAGCACTTTGTCCCAAACTTTAGGGGCTGCACTGCTGTTTTCAGAGCTACTTCTACACAGCAAACTGCCACACCAGCACTCCTCCTCCCCCAAGACCTGCCAACCAGGATTGTGACCCAGATCCACTCAGGGCAAAGCTGCCCCTGTGCCAGCAAAGCACTCCTTACACTCTCACTCTGATCTGCCACTTGATTCCTCCCACCATGTGAGGTAGGGACTTGGGAAGAAGCTGACTATGGAACTCTGGAAGCAGTCACAGGAGCTTCCTTTTGCTGCCGCTGCCACCACCAAACCACCTCTGCTACCCCCAGGGCTGGGGCCAGACTGCTCTCACCCCAATACAGCAGTTTTCCCTCTTACCTGCTCCGTGGTCTTTGACCTTTGTGGGTTGAGAAGTCTGGTAACTGCCACAGCTCAATGATTCATGGCCCTCAGGCTTGCTCTGGCCCACTTCCTGTCTGGTCTGTCCTGGTGGGGGCCCACACTGGGCTGCACTTTGCTTCCTGCAGTGTGCGATAGACCCTTCCTAGCAACCATTCACTCTCTCCTGTGCTGGAGACCTGCCTCCCTCTGCTGTTTCGTGGGTTCCACATCTCTAGAATTTGTTCAGAGCCATTTTTTACAGGTGTTTGGAGGGATTTGGGGGACAGCTTAAGCCAGTCCCTGCTTTCCAGCTGCCGTCTTGGCTCTGCCTCCAGTTACGTTATTTTCAACAGGGACTATGCAAATTTACAACTCTGCTTCCAATGTATCTGCAATTATCTGTTTTATCTTCTGTGATTATTTTTTTCCTTATTTGGTCATGAACTCTACCCATATCTAAGAATCTAAAAGGCAATTTCCTATTCCTCTAATTTCTTTGTGATGTGACATTTTGTATATGTCATATATACATTCTGACCTTATATTGGTGTATGTTGGGAGATATGTTTAAACCTAATTTTGCCAGAATGATATTCAATTTTTGTCTAATAATGAGATCTCACCCCAGTACTTTATCAGATTTTATCAGACACTCTACTATCAGGTTTGTTGTCTTTTGTATGTTTTCTATGTCATATATTTCACTGATTGACTTCTATTATTTTTTTTTTACGGTAGGCAAGAAAATGATTTATTAAGACTTCTATTATTTTTTAAAAAAACATCAAAGTGTTTTGAAGGCTACTGCTTTGAAGTTTGAGGTATGCTGTTGCTAGGCACCTTTCATTCCCACTTTTTTTTATTATTCCCTTTAAGATTTCTGGCCTTTCATTCTCCTTGCATGAATTGTGATACTATTTTTCCTCAAAGATTTTGTATGGATGGGAACATGGTATGTACACCATCAGTTGTTATTGTTTTCTCAGTCATCTTTTTTTTTTGGAATGACTAAGGGCTGACATTGTTCCCCCCCCATGTCTTTGGTTTCCTTGTCTTCTTTTGATACTTCATGGTCCCACAAATTATTCTGACAATGCTCTCACAATTGTATTTTTTCTGGCACTGATCCCTTCTATTTATATTTGACTAAATATGTTTGCTTTTACCATATTTATTCTCTTCAGTGCCATTTCTACCTCTCTTAGAAGTAGGTACTTAGAAACTCAGTACAATTTGTCCATTAGTCTTGATGGAGAAAACAATCTGACTTGATAATATTTATAAACCATTTCTTATTTTCCTTTGTTTGTAATCCTCTTTCATGACCTCATGATGATTTTGCTTAGTTACATATCTTGTCAAGTTTCTTTAGACTGGTTTTATCTTCCTTTTTTCTGCTTTATGAGATAAAACTTATAACTGTCCAGAACAGGATAGACTTTAGTACCATCAACTCAATTTGGTACATAATGGAAATGTTTATAAAATAAAGTTATTTCTGGACTCTTTTTGTTGTAACAATTGACTTATATTGGCTTAACTTCTGGATGAAATTATTATTATCTGTGTTCAGGCTATTTCTATTGCCCATTTCTCACTTTTTTCAATCAGTTGTTTAAATGAATTAAGGGATTAAGCTTTTCTACTTCCCCATTGTTTCCTTTTCCCATTTTTGCATTGAAGTGGCCAAATATGAAAGCATATATTGATTTGATTTTGAGGATCTCATCAAATTCTTTATAAAATTTTTCCATCACTTTCTTTTCATTAACTGATATTGGTGCCAAAGTTGAAATTATTTTTATTGATAGATTTTTTATTGCAAATACTTATTGTTAATCCTGCAACACATGATGACCAAATCTCTCATGGAAAATAATTTCTTGTAACTTTGATTCATAAGATAAAACCTACTCTATTAATTCCTTTCTTTGCCTCCACAAAGAAGTACTTGTTGAGAGCCATTCTTCCATCTGGCTGCAACTTCTTTATATCTTTCAGGTTTATTTATAACAATAATATCAAGGTTGATGTGATTCAGCTTATCTGACAATATATCTGCTCATTAATCTCTGGAAAATGTCTTAATTCAGAATTGTGATAATCAATTTAAAGGTTTTTTGATGATCTTTAAACTCTGATTCTTAGCACAGTCTACACTTCTCCCCCTAAAACTGTCTCTTCAGAAGTGGAATTGGGCCACACAGGGCTGACAGGACTAAGTGCCATTTAAAATTTTTGCCCTGATTAATGGATTGCAATGATCATTTTTTGTCCATCAAGTTTCTAGCCTATTAGTGATATGTCATTTGGAGACTAGCTAGATTGGTTCTTAGAAAATACACCTGTTCTGTCCCCAAGGACATATTAAAGGCTTTTGTAGCATGATAGAACCTTCCAGAGCCTGCATTCTACTGGCATAGACTTAGAAAACACAGGGTCACTTTGATGCCATGATGAGGCATCAGAGTAGGACTTTTACAAATAATAAACAAATATTTATTAAAAGGCTATGAGGTAAACAGTATTATGTGGGGTTCTGGTTATAAAAATACAAAAATAAAACTGTTATTGACTTCAAGAAGCTTATAGTCTGCTATCATGCATGTATATGAGTAAAAACCAAGTATGTACAAAGAAATATGACATAATTTCATAAAGGGAAGAACATCAACAACTGGGAACATCTGTAAAGGTCCTAAATGGAAGGTAGCGACTGAGCTATACTTTTAAGAAAGCTAGGGATTCTATATGTCTGAGACTGCAAAGATGGAGATGGGAGATAGCATTTCCTTTACAGGAAAGAACCAGCTGGTTACTTTACCTAGCATAAAGTCTATGAAAGGGATTAATAGAAATTGGAACTATAAACGTAGGTGGGAGCTCTATGTTTGAAGTCCTCTAAATGCCAAGTTGAGAAGTTATTATTTTACCTAAGGGATAATAGGAAGCCCTTAGTGAATACAGAACAGGAGAATGCCATTATCAGACTTATAATTAGGAAGATTATTTTGACAGCTATGTGAGGGATGGGTAATAGAGGAAAAAAGACTGGATGGAGTTAGGATGATACTGCAAAAAGTCAGGCAAGTGGTGATGAGTCTGAAATAGAGTGGTGAGTGTGTGGAGAGGAAGGAATGGGTACAGTAGATGTTATGGAGGTAGAAGTTACAAGCCAAGAAACTGATTGGATATGGGGTGGGGGAAGTGAACAAGAGTGAAAAGTCAAAGATGATTCTGAAGATATAGTCATGGGGGATATGAAACATGATTGCGCTCTGAAAAGAAATAGTGATGTTTGGATGTAATTTAGGGGAGAAGAAAATTTGAGCATGTCAAGCAGGGAGTTAGTGGCATTGGACTAGAGTTCAGGAGAGATTGAGGCTAGATGTTATAGCTTTGAAAGTCAACTGGATAGACAATTATCATTGAATTCAAAGTCTGATCACTAAGAGAAAGGCTATTGGGAGAGAAAAAGGCCAGGATTGAATCTTGGGAGATACCTCGATGGGGCAGTATATGGATGAGCACTCATGATGAAGAATGAATGACAATCCTACCTTCCTGCCATTTTGTCAGTTATTCCCTGCCAAGACAGTCTTAGGTCACTCACACTATCTGCTACATGAGCTCCTACACATGTGCTGCTGAACAAAGATGAAGAAAATCATTTGACTACTCTGAATGGGTTCCCTACAAATTTGTGTTATACAGCCTCCACTGGGCTCTTACTGCTGCTTGTTAGTACTTCTAGCCCTTCCTAATTGATTCACTATCCCAGTCTCTACAGTGGCTCCTTTTCATTTCTCCACAAATTTCCCATTGATCCCCTGTCTACCCTGTCAAATAACTTTGTAGAGAGCAAGGAGAAGCTTGTCTTGTACTTCACTGATAAAATTGAGACCATTCACCAAAAGCTTCTTCTCTCCTTTTCTGCATCTGATATCATTAGACACCTTCTGCCAGGCTTACAATCTTGCTGTCACCCTCAATTCCTCACTATCTTTCCAATCTATATCCTATATCCAATCTGCTGCCAAGGCTTATCAATTTCATTTTTGTAATATCTCTTAAATATGTCCTTTCTCTCCTCTGATACTGCCACTATCCTGCTACAGACCCTCATCACCTCATACCTGGACTATTGCTGTAGCCTGCTGATTGAACTTCTCTAGCTTCTTTAATATCCAAGCTAAAATCACACCTTTTAGAGGAAGCATTTCCCAGTCCTTTTAATTCTAGTGCCTTCCTTCTGTCAATTATTTCCTATTTTTCAATACTTGGCTTGTTTATACATATTTGTCTTCTTCTAGTCTTTCCCATTAGATTGTGAGCTTCTCAAGACCAAGGACTATTTTTGCCTTCTTTGGGTCCCCAAACACTTAATGTAGTTCCTGGCACATTGTAGGGGCTTATCAGATGCTTTCTGACTAAATGACCCTTCAAAGAGCTGCCATGATAAACAATTTCAGAAATCCGGTGGTCCTGTGGGATCCAGAGTGGGGAAAAAATGTGAACTCAAAATGTTTTTCAGACAACAGACATATAGGTTTACAGATGGACATCATTGGGTCCCATTCTTGGAGTCTTTCCAAAGCTTGTAAGAATTGGCCAAATAATCTACTGTTGGCACAGCCTTAGGGATTAAGGGTCACTTTACTGCCATATTAAAGGATCAGATTAGGACTTTAAGAAGAAGTAGAATTAAATGTAGATTTAAAGTTAAATATAAAAGCTTATATTCTGATTCAGACAATTAGGTACATAACAATTCATATAAAAAGACTTAGAATTTTTTACTATAAATTATATGAATTTTCAAGGTGACATTACACCTTTAAAAGTAAGCTACCTCCAACTAGGCTTCATAAACATAAGTAAAGTGTTAAAACAAGTGTTGTGCCCCACTCTGCCCTGGTCAGACAACATCAGATATATTTGGTTCAGTTTTAGGTCTCACATTTTGCGAAAGAAATTGGCAAGCTAAAAAGTAGTCAGTAGAGTAAGATCAATGCCATACAACATGAGAATAAATTCAAGGGCCTGTGAATCTTTGGCAGGAGAAGAGAAAACGGAATGCACGTAATGCCTATATTAAGTATTTGAAGGACTGTTATGTGGAAGAAGTATTAAACTTCATTTGGTTGGCATCTACGGGTAGAACTAGGGAAAAGAGGGGCAGAGCCAAGATGGAAGCTAGAAAGTTGGGGCCTGCCTAAAGGTCTCCCCCAGGAACCTCCAAACACCTATAAAAATGGCTCTGAACAAATTCTAGAACTCAGACCCACAAAATAGCAGAGGGAAGCAGGGCTCCAGCCCAGGACAGCCTGCATGATTGCTGGGTAAGGCCTGTTACAATGTGCTGGGAGCGGAGCAGAGCACAGCCCAGCATGGGCCTCGCCTGGACCAAGCAGACCTGGAGCCCGACTGAACAGGCCATAGCACCCTGAATCAGTGAGCTGTGGAAGTTACCAGACTTCTCAACTCACAAACACCAAAGACAACAGAGAAGGTGAGTGGGAAAAACTGCAGGGACAGAGTGAAAGGAGTTTGCAGTTGGCTACTGCCCTGGGTGCAGTGGAGGTGGTGCAGCTTGGAGGCTGCTTACAGAGCTACAGCTGCAGTTGCTTCCAGCCCCAGTCACACCTGGTGGGAGGAATTAAGTGGCAGATGAGAGCAGGAGTGCAGAGCCTCCTTAAGATTTGCCTCAGGTCCGGGTTGGTTGTTCTTGGGTAAGGAGGAGTGCTGGTGTGGCAGAGCTAGTTGTGTAGAAATAGCTCTGAAAACAACAGTGAAGCCCCTCAGGCTTGGGACAAAGTACTCTCTACTCTACAAGCAATCATACCCCAACAAAAAGCTCAAAGGTCAAGTAGTTGGCTGGTAACATGGCCAGGCAGCAAAAACGCACACAGATTTAGACTCAGACTTTGGAATCTTTCTTTGGTGACAAAGAAGACCGAAACATACAGCCAGAAGAAGTCAAAAAAAAGTCAAAGAACCTACATCAAAAGCCTCCAAGAAAAACATAAATTGGCCTCAGGCCATGGAACGGCTCAAAAAGGATTTGGAAAAGCAAGTTAGAGAAGTAGAGGAAAAATTGGGAAGAAAAATGAGAGTGATGCAGGAAAACCATGAAAAAGATGTCAATGATTTCCCAAAGGAGACCCCCAAAATACTGAAGAAAACAACACCTTAAAAAATAGACTAACTCAAATGGCCAAAGAGCTCCAAAAAGCCAATGAGGAGAAGAAAGCCTTGAAAGGCAGAATTAGCCAAATGGAAAAGGAGGTCCAAAAGACCACTGAAGAAAATACTAACTTAAAAATTAGATTGGAGAAAGTGGAAGCTAGTGACTTTATGAGAAACCAAGATATTATAAAACAGAACAAAAGAAATGAAAAAATGGAAGACAATGTGAAATATCTCATTGGAAAAACCACTGACCTGGAAAATAAATCCAGGAGAGATCATTTAAAAATTATCAGTCTACCTGAAAGCCATGATCAAAAAAAGAGCATAGATATCATCTTTCAAGAAATTATCAAGGAGAACAGCCCTGATATTCTAGAGCCAGAGGGTAAAATAGAAGTTAAAAGAATCCATCAATCACCTCTTGAAAAAGATCCCAAAAAGAAAACTCCTAGGAATATTATTGCCAAATTCCAGAGCTCCCAGATCAAGGAGAAAATACTGCAAGCAGCCAGAAAGAAACAATTTGAGTATTGTGGAAACACAATCAGGATAATACAAGATCTAGCAGCTTCTACATTAAGGGATCAAAGGGCTTGGAATATGATATTCCAGAGGTAATTGAAGCTAGGATTAAAAACAAGAATCACCTACCCAGCAAAACTTAGTATAATGCTCCAAGACAAAATATGGATTTTCAATAAAATAGAGGACTTTCAAGCTTTCTCAGTGAGCTGAATAGAAAATTAGACTGTGACACACAAGAATCAAGAGAAGCATGAAAAGGTGAACAAGAAAGAGATATCATAAGGGACTTACTAAAGTTGAGCTGCTTGGTTTACATTCCTGTGTGGAAAGGTGATGTGTATAATTCATGAGACCTCAGTATTAGGGTAGCTGAAGGGAATATACATATATATATATATATATATATATATATATATATATATATATATATATATATATATATATATATATATATATAGACAGAGGGCACAGGGTGAGTTGAATATGAAGGGATGATAACTAAAAATAAAAGCAAATAGAGTGATGAGAGAGGAATATATTGAGAGAGGGAGAAAGGGAGAGATAGAATGGGGTAAATTATCTTGCATAAAAGTGGCAAGAAAAAGCAGTTCTATTGGAAGGGATGAGGGAGCAGGTGAGGGAGAATGAGTGAATCTTGCTCTCATCGGATTAGACCTGAGGAGGGAGTAACATACACACTCAATTGAGTGTCTTAACCCACAGGAAACAAGGAGGAAGGAGATAAAAAATGGGGGGTGATAGAAGGGAGGGCAGATAGGAAGAGAAGGTAATCAAAAGCAAACACTTTCAAAAAGGGACAGGGTCATGGGAGAAAATTGAATAAAGGGGGACAGGATGGTGCAAAATATAGTTAGTCTTTCACAACATTTGTATTGTGGAAGGGTTTTGCATAATGATATACATGTGGACAATGTCGAATTGCTTGCCTTCTTAGGCAGGGTGGATGGGAAGGGAAGAGGGTAGAGAATTGGAACTGAAAGTTTTAAAAGCAGATGTTCAAAAAAAGTTTTTGCATGCAGCTAGGAAATAAGATATACAGGCAATGGGGCATAGGAATCTATCTTGCCCTTCAAGAAAGTAAGGGAAAAGGGGATGGGAGGGGAGTGTGATGACAGAAGGGAGGGCCGACTAGGGAATGTGGCAATCAGAACATATGCCATCTTGGAGTCGGGGGGGGGGGTAGAAGTGGGGAGAAAATTTGTAATTCAAACACTTGTGGAAATCAATGCTGAAAACTAAAAATATTAAATACATAAATATAATTGAAAAAAAAGAACTAGTGAGAAGAGCTCAAAACTGTAGAGAGACAGACATTTGATTCAATATAAGGAGAAACTTCCTACTAATTAGAGCTGCTCAAAATTGGGATGCATGATGTTTGTTGGTAGTAATTTCCCTTTTTAAAAGAGGCTGTCATTTGGATGGCCACTTCTTAGGAAGTTTGATTCCCCGCTGGCTTAAGTGACCTTTGAGGTCCCTTCTAACTGTAAAATTCAGTGATTCTTTTGTATCTATTTTAACTGTTCTCAAATCTTCCTGTCTAGTCCTGAATTCCCATCCCAATATTCTAACTTCCTAAGGAATACTTTCACAAATAACTTCTTATTATCTTAAATTTAATATTTTCCAAATCACTGATTTTTTCTCCCTTAACCCTAAATTTATATTCCTCTCCAACTACCTCATTTGAGTATCTCCATACTTTTGTCCTTATTATTATTACAAGGCTATAAACTTGAATATGTCCTGAATATGTGTTAAAGGTTTCTCTCTCACTACCTGTATGATCTTTGGCAAGTAACTTAATCTCTCTGGGACCCAGTTTCCTCCTCTACAAAATTAAGGCTTCGGACTAGACAACCTCTCAGGTCATCTTCCAACTCTAAGTCTATGAGTCCATGGTCCTGTGTCTTCTCTAGCTTTTGTTCGCTGCATCCATGTTTCACCAAGTTCTGTTGTTTCTTCCTTCACCATATCCCAAGAATAATCTCTTCTTCCCCATTCCCAGGTCCTCAACCCTAGTTCAATGCTTTTTAAGCTTCTCTTGTAACTTCCTAGTTATCCTTCTTTCAAATTTCTTCCCCATCCATATGTTCTTTCTATACTATGAGAATAATCTTACTAAAACATCATTTTCATTATGAAACATCTTCCCCAAAAGATAATTCAATCCCATTGTCTACTATTTCAAGTTCAAACACTTCGGGATGATTTTCATGTACACCATTTAGAGGCAGCTTAGTATTGTGGATAGAATGCTGTACCTAGAGTTAGGAACATTTGGAGTTAAAATCCTAAACTTGATACTTAAAAGATATGTAATTATGGACAAAGAATTTATTGTTAGAACCTCAGTTTGCTCATCTGTAAAATCAGGAAAATTATACCGTAAGTACCTAAGTATTAAGGTAATTTTAAGGTTCAAATGAGATATGTAAAGTCATCTTCAAACTTTGAAGTACCATAGAAAATGGCAGATGATTGATATTATTATAATCGAACTCCCTCCTTTCTGCCTATCTACTATTGCTCCTTGATATGCATCCTCTACTTCTATTTAGGCTTATTATATCTTTACTCCCTTGTCAGCATATTCCACATTTATCTCTTTTGGGTGTCTGATTATGCTCCCTTCTTTCCAATGAGTCCGTCTGTAATGGTAAGCAGGTTGGGACTTTTTTTTTTTTTTACTGTTTTCTCTTTTAGAATGCTAAGGCAATCAAATGCCTTTAATGAGTCTTGCCTTTGTTTGAATCGGGCAGGTAAAGTGGGACATTTTGTTGTCTTTTGTTTTGCAGTGCTTCTCAGCACTGAGGCAATGGGTGTCTCTGAGTTTTGCCTTTGTTTGAATTAAGAGTCATTGATTGGAAACAATGTATATGATGTGATGCTAGTGATTAACAATCTTTCCCACACCTTTTTGCTAAGTAAATACTGAGCCCTCAGAGCTCTGAGATTGGTGTTTTGCTTTTGGGAGTACACTCCTTGGAAGTGTTGGTGATGAGACTGGGTAGTTGTTGAAGGCCTCCACCCCACCCTGGTTTTGAAAGCCCACATGTTGGTGCTTCTCTCTCTAGTAACTATGTATGTGGTGTTTTGATAAGACAAAAACCTTTCTATTGATCTGTTTATATATTCTCTATTTGTATTTTCTCTGAAGTTCAGGGTGCTGACTTGTTCCCCTGAACTAAGTGAATGATATGTGTATGTTTAATTAAAGTGAGATTATTAACACCTTAAAGTTGCTTTCCTTAAAAAAAGCAGATCAGAGAAGTTGTGCTAGCAGCCCTCCTGTGTGCTGGTGTTGTTGGTCTTACACAGCCACAGTGGCAGCATGTAGCATTGTTGTTATACCCCTCTCCCTGCCCCCCAATAAAAAGTTCCCACTTATGGAATTCTCATCTTGTAATCCTTACCTTTGAGCATCTAGGTGGTGCAGTGGATAGACTGCCAGGCCTGGAGTCAAGAATACTTGTCTTCCTGAGTTCAAATCTTCTGCTCTCACATACTTACTGGCTATGTGACCTTAGGCAAGTTACTTAATCATTTTTGCCTCAGTTTCCTCATCTGTAAAATGAGGTGGAGAAGGAAATAACAAACCACTCCAGTATCTTTGCCAGAAAAGCTCCAAATGACGTCATGAAGAGTCAGACACAACTGAAAAATGATTGCAGTGTCTACTTCATAGGATTATTTAGAGACTCAAATGTGACAAGGTGCTTTGACTTCGAATGCTATAAAAATAGAAAGCATGGTAAGGTGGAAAGATCCCTGAATTTGGAACCAAAGCATGCTTGAAATTCCTGTAGCTCTCTGATAATAGCCTCCTCATTCCTCTCTGCCTATTCTTTACTTTTCCTAAACTTTTATGTCCTCTTCATAGCTATCTTCAGTCTGTCTACCCCTAAACACTTTCTGAGGACATCCTTACTGCTTTGGCAGTACATTCCTGCCCTCCAAGTCTCAGTCCTTTAGTTCAGTTCAATTCTGCCCTGTCATATCCTCTCAAATCCCTTGCTTCCTTGTCTTAAAACAGCTTATCTCCTAACCCTGGATTGCTCCTTCCACCTGCCTCCTTAAATTCTACTCAGGTGTAACTGAACGGAACTATATGGAGTCGTGAAACCATGCTGACCGGGTTTACTATAAATCCATGCTATCTAATATCAACTGGACCTTCACTGCAACAAGGTAACCCTTTTAGTTTTCCATAATTTATTCTCTATTCCCCTACAACAGCTATTCCAAAACTTTTTACTTATCCTCTTAAGTAAAGTACCTCTCCTACACTTTGTCAATAAATAGTCAATAAACATTTATTAAGTGCTTATTATGTGCCAGGTGCTGCACTAAGCACTAGCTCATTTATAGGCTTTACCTCATATTTCCTAGAACATCAAAGCCATTTTTCCCTTGAGTTTTTTCATCTCCCCTTGACAACTCTTTGACATCATCCCACATTTTTGAGTGATTTATTCTAGTTTCAAATGAAGAGGTAGCCCTTCTCCTTGCCCAGGTCAACCTTCCTACAAGAACCCTGTTCTTCTTCCCTACCACGTTGTTGAGCAAATTGACTTAGCTATCATCCCCACTCTATAGATTCTCCTTCTCTACTGATTCCTTCCATACTTCCTATAAACAACTGGCTCCCTTATCCTTAAAAAGTTGATCATTAGATCATCCAATCTTTTCAAGCTATAATGCTGCTTCTCTCTTCCTTTTCTCAGCCACATTCTTAGAAGGCATCTTTTACTTCTACTTCCTTTCTTCTCACATTCACTTCTCAACTTCTTGCAGTCTTTTTTCTGTCTTCAAATGAAATTCTTCAGTCCAAAGTCACCAGTGATCTCAGCTTCCAAATCTGAAGAAAGTTCCTCAGTCCTCAGTCCATCTTTCCAGATGTCTCTGTATTTGATGTTATTGGCAGCCTTGTCTTCTTAGATACTCTCACCTCTTGACTTCTTATCATACTTCTTTCTCTTGGTTCTCCTAATATTCTAATTACTATTTGCTCTCTTTTATTGGATCTTATATGTGTCCTGCCCATTACCTGGATGTGTAGCATAAGGCTATCTTCAGAACCCCCTTCTCTTCTCTCAATAATCTCTCACTTGGTGACCAAATCAGCACCTCTTTGTTCAATTATTTTCTTTTCCTGCCTTTGCATCTCTCTTTAGCTCCTTTCCCACATCACCCTTTATATAGTTTGAATTGGCTATCCAAAAGACATCTCAATCTCAACATGACTAAAATAGAACTGATTATCTTTACCACTCTCTCCCAATACACCTATCTTCTGAACATCCCTCTTATGAATGAGCATAGCGTCATCCTTCCAGCTACCCAATTCTCAATCTTGGTTTCATGCTCAACTTCTCATTCTCTAGTATTCCAAGTATACATTCAGTTGTCAAATTTTGTAGTCTCTACATCAATATATCTTGCACATCTCTTCATTTATACACTTATATTATTTCAGGCCCTCATCACCCATCACTTATACTTTTGCAATGGTTCTCTAATTTGGCCTGGCCTCAGGTCTCTCCACATTTCATTCCATCCTCAATATTGTTACTAAAGTGATTTTCCCTAAAATGCAGTTCTGATCATGTCACCCTCTCTCTTTCCCCATTCCTTAGAATTTTCTGGTTCTAGGACCAAATGTAAGCTCCCCTGCCACTCAAAGCTCTTTATAACCTTACCTCAACTTACTTTTTCAGGCCAATTACATAGTACTTTCCCTTGACCATTATAGTCACACCATACTAGTTTTCATACTATTTTCACATAACACTCTCTGTGCTTCTCTCTGCCTTTATGCTGATTATCCATCATGCCTTAAAAGCACTTCTGCCTCACCTTCACCTATTATAACTCCTAGTTTCCTTAAAGATTCAGCTCAAGTGCCACCTTCTTCATGAGAGTTGCCTTTATTTCCTCAATTGCTAATACATTGCCTCTAAAAAATGGCTATGTAAAATATATGTGTTTGGGTAGTATAATATAAACACATCATGGCTCATATATGGGATAGATAGGTATCTGAATTGAAATCTGGCTCCTTTCTCAAAAGGGACACTGAAATGTCTTCCTTAGCATCGGAAAGTGGGCTGGTACTTCTCTCATCTATCTCTAAGAAGGATATTGAACCAGAGTTATATCTACTATACCTCAGATATTGGTAGCACAGGGGTACAGAGCTTTGGGCTGTGAGATAATGTCAGTTTCCCTGATTATTCTCAAGGGTGAGGTAATACTTAGCTTATTATTACCAACTTAACTTCCTCCAACCAATTGCTGGCTGATTATCGAAATAGATAATTATCAAAATATAAATAAATATTGAAATAGATAATTATCAAAGTATCAAGTGTATCTAGTTAACCTTTTTAATTAAGAATTATTAATTATGTCCTAGATTTATATAATTAATATACTAGAGTAAATGTAATCTATTTTGGAGAAAGATATAAACATTTCAGCAGGACGAAGGGAAGAATAATCTCATCGGGGAGAGTCGCTTTTAGCTGTTCCTAGGGCTTCCAGCCCTAAAAAGATATATAGAAAGATAGGTAGTGCAGTATGGCTAGAATACTGAACTTAGAGTCAGGAAAGTCTAAGTTTAAATCCAGTCTCAGACACTTACTAGCTGTATGACCCTGGACAAGTCACTTAATCTTTATATTTCAGTTTTCTACTCTATAAAATGAGAATTGAGTGCCTAACTCCTGGGATTGTTGTGAAGAAAAAATAATACTTGTAAAGTTCTTTGCAAATCTTAAGGTTATTTATATGCTTGCTAGTGATGATGAAGATGAGGATGGTAATGTTGTGGTAAAAGGGGTGGAGCTCCAGGGAAATTTCCTGTCATTCAAATGTCTGTACTTAGACTCTTCAGACTGCCTTGTCCAAACAGCTGCCCTGAAGTGTCTGTAGGGTCCACCCAACAATGCTGGCATATAAACTTGATGGCTCAGAATTTTCTCAGCCCATTAGAAGTCACATCTCCCTTGTATCTCCTTCCATATAGTAGAAGTCAAAGGGCTGCCCTTCAGGAAAAACATTCCAGGCTTAGATGGAAGTGAGGTTATACCTATACATGTACATACCTATTTCTCTAATTAAAATGTAATTTCCCTGAAGCTATGCAGTTTTGCTTTGTTTCGTATAACCAGCCCTTAGAATAGTTTGTAGCACATGTTAGATACTTGATGAGTGCTTGTTGACTGATTCATTGACCCTCTGAGTTTAAAACCAAGCTAAGTCCATTACTAGCCACTTATCCTCTCTTGGCCTCAGTTTCTTTATTTGAATATGGGGTCTTAGAGATCCCTTCCATTTCTAATCCTATCATCTTGTAGTGTAGTATCTGTTATCATCAAAATAGTGTGCTTGATATAGGTTTGTACATTGTGAGTTCACACTAACACTTTTGTTCCTCTTGAACCAACATTGCTTCTAATATTTCTTGAATTATTCAGCTTTGCAGTTAATATTTCCTGGGCAGACCTTGCTCCAATAATAATAATAGCATTTACATAGTAATTTAAGGTTTGCAAAGTGCTTTACAAAAAATCATTTTAGTATCATCTTACATTTAAGAAAACTGAGGTAGACACAGGTCTAGTTACTTAGAGGTAACACAGCTAGTGTTTGAGGCAGGATTTAAACTAAGGTTTTGCTGAACCAAAATCCATAGCTCTATCCCCTGTGCCACCCAATTTCCTCCATTATACTAATCCTTTAATACCAGTGAATCTTCCTATATGCAACCTATCCACTTAAAATTCCTAGTTGCTGAATATGACAGTGCCAGTGTTTTTATGAATAGCCTGCATTCAATAACAACACTGTTGTTAAAGAGAGTTACTGTTTATTTTGTATGTAAGTAGAAATAAGATATTAAGGGAAGAAGACTATGTAGAATAGTTTTTCCAAATGATTTCACAGTCCACTTATTAATCAATACACTTACCCTTTAGGCAAATATTTGAACCTTGGCATTGGGAAAGGCACTACTCAGATGTCTTTTTTTGGATAATTGGATAATAATAACTGAATGTCTTAGTATTTTAAAAGAAGGCACATGCAGGATGGCAAATAAAGCATAAAGAAAACTAAATTAGAGGTGGAGCCAAGATGGCAGAGAAAAGGGAGCAAATTGCCTGACCTCTCTGTAAACACCTTTAATTAATTCTATAAAACAATTTCTGCAGTGGCAAAACCCACAAAAAATATGTAGTGAGATAGTTTTCTAGAAAAAGACAAATGTAGAAGATCAGACAGAAAGGTCTCACAGTTGGTTGATAATGGAACATAGTCCAACACAGGCCATGCCAGCATAGAGCAGGTCACAGCAAACTAGGAGCAGTCATTGGGAGCCATGGAATCATCAGTGGAAGTGGCCGTTTCTGGAGCTCTCAGCCTATAGACAGTAAGAGGGTTGAACAACTGCAACAACAGCTTGGTAAAGGAGATAAAAATACTGAAGAAAACAATGCCTTAAAAAACAGAAATAGTAAGAAAAAATGGTACAAAAAGTCAAAGAGGAGAAGAATGCCCTGAAAAGCAAAATTGGTCAAATGGGAAAAGAGGACCAAAAATTCACTGCTCTGAAGGAAAAAAATACTCCATAAAAGGTAGAATTGACTAAATGGAAAAGGAGGTACAACAGCCCACTGAAGAAAATAATTCCTTAAAAATTAGAATTGAGCAAATGGAAGCTAATTGACTGTATGAGAAATCGAGGAACAATAAAACAAAACCAAAAGAATAAAACAAAACTAGAAGATGATGTTAGATATCTCACTGGAAAAACAATTGACCTGGAAAATAGATCCAGGAAAGATAATTTTAAAATTATTGGACTACTTGAAAGCTATGATAAAAAAGAGCCTAGACATCATCTTCCCTGAAATTATCAAAGAAAACTGCCCTGATATTCTGGAACCAGAGTATGAAATAGAAATTTAAAGAATCCACCAATCACCTCCTGAAAGAGATCTCAAAATGAAAACTGTCATGAATATTATAGCCAAATTCTAGAGCTCCCAGGTCAAGGAGAAAATATTTCAAGCATCCAGAAAGAAACTATTCAAGTATTGTGGAGCTACAGTCAGGATAATAAAAGACTTAGCAGCTTTCACATTAAAGGATCAAAGGACTTGGAATATGATATTCTGGAGGGCAACGGGCTAGGATTACAACCAAGAATTACTTACCCAGCAAAACTGAGTATAATCCTTCAGGGGAAAAAATGGATACTCAGTGAAATAGTGGACTTTCAAGCATTTTTCATTAAAAGTCCAGAGCTGAACAGAAAATTTGACTTTCAAATATAAGACTCCAGAGAAGCATAAAAAAGGTAAACAGGAAAGGAAATTCCTAAGTGACTTAGTAAGATTAAATTGTTTACATTCCTGCAAGGGAAGATGATACTTGTAACTCATAAAAAACTTTCTTGTTATTAGGGCAGTTAGAAGGTGTGTATACAGACAGAGGGCATAGTATAAGTTGAATATGAAGGGATGATATCTAAAAAATAAAATAAAATTAAGGAGTAAGAAAGAGGAATGTATTGGGAGAAAGGGAAGGGGAGAGGGAGAAGGAGGGTAGATTATCTCAGATAAAAGAGGCAAGAAAAAGCTTTTACAGCAGAGGGGAAAATGGAGGCTGGGGAAGTGAGTGAACCTTTCTTTTTTTAGCAGAATTAGGTCGAAGAGGGAATAACATATACCCTTAATTGAGCATAGAAATCTATCTTACCCTACAGGAAAATAGGAAGGGAAGGGAATAAGAGAAGGGGCAGGGGGAGAGAGGTGATAGAAGGGAGGGCAGATTGGGGGAGGCTGTAGTCAGAAGCAAAAAACTTTTGAGGAGGGACAGGGTGGAAGAAGAGATAGTATAGAATAAATGGAATAATCAGATGGAGGGAAATACATTTAGAAATCATAACTATGAAAACAATGAAGCAAGTTTTTCTGATAAAGGCCTCATTTCTTAAATATATATAAAACCTAGTCAAATTTATAAAAGCCATTTCCAGTTGATAAATGATCAAAAGATATGAAGTTTTCAGATGAAGTAATCTAAGCTATCTATAGAATGCTCTAAATCCCTGTTGTTGAAAATATGCAGATTAAAACAATTCTGAGGTACCACCTCATACGTATTTGATTGACTAATAGGACAGAAAAGGAAAATGACAAATGTTGGAGGTGATGTGGGAAAAATGAGTCATTAATGTGCTATTGGTGGAGTTGTTAACTAATTCAATCATTCTGTGGAGCAATTTGGAACTATGCCCAAAGGGCTATAAAACCATGTATACCCTTTGACCTAGCAATACCACTACAAGGTCTTATCCCAAAAGAGTTATAAAACACAAAGGAAAAGAACATATATGTATAAAAGTAGTTATAGCAGCTCTTTTCTGGCAAAGAATTGGAAATTGAGGGAATGCCCATCAATTGGGGAATGACTTAACAAATTGTGGTATATGATTGTGATGAAATACTATTGTGCTATAGGAAATGATTAGCAGGATGCTCTCAGAAAAACCTAGAAAGACTTATATGAGCTGATGCTTTGTACTTTGTGTAAAGTGACAGCAATATTGTAAGATGATCAGCTGTGAATGACTTAGCTATTCTCAGCAATACAATGATCCAATACAACTCTGAAGGACTTATGACGAAAAATGCTATCCATCCTCAGACAAAGAACTGATGGTGTCTGAATGCAGATTGAAGCATACTTTCTTTTACTTCATTTTTCTTGAGCTTATTTGGGGTTTTTTTTGGTGTTTTATTTTTGGTCTATGTTTTCTTCCACAACATGACTAATATGGAAATATGTTTTGCGTGACTACACATGTGTAACTCATATGAAATTGCCTTCTCCATGAGGGAGTGGGAGGAAGGGAGAGAATTGGGAACTCAAAGTTTTAAAAAGGAATGTAAAAATTGTTTTTACATGTAATTAGGGGAAAAAAAGAAATTTTTTAAAAAGGAAACTAAATTATGATAATCATAACTGACATTTAGACATAGACTGACAATTAGAAATGGAAGAAACCTTAGAAGTCTTTTCTTTAAGTCCTCACATTAAAATAAGGGAAATGAGGCCCAGAGAGGTTAAGTGACTTTAAGGTTACATATTTAGTAATGAACCAAACTTCGATTTAAACTCAGAGGATCAATGAATGAGTCAACAAGCACTTATCAAGTATCTCACATATGCTATAGCCTGTTCTAAGGGCTGGTTATACAAAGATAAAGCAAAACTGCATAGCTTCAAGGAACTTACATTCTAATTAGAGAAACAGGTATATGCATATATAGGTACAACTCTACTTCCATCTAAGCCTGGAGTGGTTTTCCTGAAGGACAGCCCTTTGCCTTCTATTATGCATAGGAATATAAAATTTTTGATTGTCTGATATTGTATGTTATGAGAGTTGTCATGTATATTGGTTGACAAGTCAGTCTTGGAATGAGGAAGACCTGGATTCAAGCCCTGCATTTAACATGTACTAGCTGTGTGACCATAGACAGGTAAGTTAGTCTTTCAATGAAATTAAGTTAGATTTAAGCTAATTATAGATATGCAGCAGAGGAATCCGTACACTGGTGTAACCATTGGTCCGAATCAAATCTCTCCCTTGTCTTCACCACATTTCCATATATACATACATGTACAGGCATATATTTAAATGTGTATGTATGTTTGTATGTGCATATATATGAATTAAATCATATAAACATTATATATACATGCAATGACTCTCTTAGTCCACATGTTTTACAAATTTACTTCATTTGAATCTCAGAAATTAGTGAAGTAAATAGTGCAAGAATTATTGTCTCCATTTAACAGATGAAAAAAACAGAACTTCAGAGAACCCACACTATTTGCATCATGTTCAAATCACTAGCAAGTGTCAGTCTGCCCTTGTATTCTGATCCTGTGTCTTTTACAAGTTCTACTACACCAGAAACATCTCCCTTGACTTACTTTGAAGATGATTTATAATCCCATAATTAAAGAATTTTATAGGAGGAAGGGAATTTGAGACCATCTCATCCGACCACTTCATTTTACAGATCAGAAATTGGGGATCAGGGAAATTGACTTGCCTAAATTGTTTCAGTGGAACTAGAACCAAAGTGGGTTAAGTCCCACTTTGGATTTTTCTTCCCAAAGCAGCACTCTTGCTTAGTATTGTCATGCTAAACATTACATAATAACTCTCTGGGCCCAATTCTCTTGACACATATTTACCACTCTGCATGCATCTTCTTTTATGTCCATGGGAGTCCTATGAGTGGAGGTGGTAATAAACATTGGGCTTTATAATTGTTTCTAAATGTAATTCAAGGTGTTGTTTTTAATCTCAAAGTCCCTACATGGTGTTACTCCAGGAAACCATGGAAACAGTGACACTCTCTGTGTGTTCTGGAAAGGATTTAATAGGTTAGGTCCCGGGATTTGGAAATTGGAGGTTATAGAAGTACTAGTCAATGTTGACTGGCTCCTTGTTAATAATGAAGCCATTTCATTTGAACAGCACACAATGCAGGTTGGATAGAGACCAAACTTGGTGATTGGATTGAATTGAATTATTAAATATTATTGTAAATAGTAGTTCTGGACATTTTATCCCATAACTTCCTCCATGAAATCTGATAATTTTCTTGAAGTAAGTAGCACTTCAGAATCAGCACTTGAACTCAGCTCTTATTGTAAATCTAGAATTATGGTTTTAAATCTCTTTCTATGACAGGAAAACTGCTTCCCTCAAAAACAACTTAAGGAGTGCAGATTTATAGAATTTTATAAGGGCAACAAAAGCTTTCTAGAACAACTACCTCATTTGACTGAGTCTCTGAAAATGTTTTGCAGTTTTGAGTGGGTTTTGTCAGAAGAGAAACGAGAAAACCAGCATTTATTAAGCATTTATCTTGTGTGATAAATGCCAAACATACAAAGATAGTAGTAATAATTCATAATAGGATTTATATAGTGCTTTAAGTACTACATAAAGTACTTGATGCCTTTACAGTAATTATCTCATTTGATCCCCACAACTGCCATATGGGGTCGGTGCTATTATCATTCCCATTTGCTGATAAAGATAAAGATAAAGAAAGTGAGGCTAATAGAATTTAAATGATAGCCCATGGTTACAGTTACTCAGCTAAGTAAGTCTGTGGCAGAGTTTGATCTCAGGTCTTCCTGACTCCAAGCCCGGAATTCTATTGACTGAGATGGAGGTCACATTTTAATGAAGGTGATAACACATAAATAACTAGATGTGTACAAGATATGCAAACTAAATAGAAGCTTGTCTTAGAGGGGAAAGTACTAGCAGCTGAGGCAGTAATGGAACTGAAAAAAGCTTCTTCCAGAAATTTGGAAGATTATGGGCTAGATATCAAGAACTCACTATAGCAAAGAAAACCACCATTCTTGTTTCTGTACCTATGGCTTCTTCTACTTGCTAGTTATGAGACTTCGAACAAGTTACAACCTCCCTTTGCCTAAATATCTTCATTTGTCAAAATAAACCAATAGTGTTTTCACCACTTATATCAGAGGGTTGTTGTGAGGGCCAAATGAGGTAGTGCATTTATCTATTAAAGTATAATATTAATTTAAACGATTTTTCTTTGGTGACTTGAAACATGCCTCATGATTTTCTTCTTTAAACCTTCCCTTAACACCACCATCAGGAACTTCAGTAATCATGTTGAAGCTTTTCTAATAACTTGAATATATAGTTCCTCAACCTCTTCAGATACATTGATTTCCACTCTCACTTTGGCCATACATATTGTCAGAGTTAAACCTTAGACTTCATCATTGCATGGAGCTTTATCACTTCTAAGTTCCTGGACTTTGAAATTCCCACTTTCCAGTCAGTATACTTGGTATCTTTCTACTGTTTGACATTCTTATTCACTTAAACCCTTCTCATCATAACCTCCATGACCTCTCCTTCCCTATTTTGTAGTTTATCACCCTCATTCTGCCTATACTTGCTTTCATATTCTTCCTTGATCCCATGATGTGCTACTTTATCATTTCACAGTGTAACACTTTAGAATCCCTTTTGTCTCGACCTTCTGTCATCGCACACTAGATGATTTCTCTGCTCCTATTCTTGGGGTCCTACCACTGAGGGAAATCACAAAATTTGTAGTGAAATCAATTTTATTATATATGTATGTATTTATAGTCATAGCCCTATTGGACCAACTTTGCTATTAACATTATCAGAGACATGACATGCAGGGAGTTTGCACTTTTCAAACACGAGAGATGATAAAATGAAAGGCAGGCAAGAACAGAACAAGAGGTGGTCAATAGTTTATGTCGGATAGAAAATAGATTGTCTGGAAGTAAGTCTTGTGACATAAGGCTGGAATGGAAGGGTCAGAGATTTAGAGCTTGAAGGGACCATAGAGGCCATTAAGTCCAACCTTCTAATTTTACGTCAGGGAACTTATGCTGAGACAGAATACGTGGCTTGTCTAGAATCACAGAGCTAGTTAATGTAATAGTATTTGAACTCGGGTCTTTTTGACACCATTTCCAGCTCTCTGTCTACTGTACTGCATTATTGCCTTTAAAGTTGGGGTCAGATTGTGGCCAAGATGAAGAGGTTATATTTTATTAGTTAGGCAACGGTTAACCTTGAAGGTTTTTGAGTAACGTAGTCATCAATTAGGAAGATTATCTGGGCAGTAATATAAAATGCAGAAAGAAGTGAATTCAGGAGAGGCAGGTCAGTTAGGTAGCTATTATAATGTTCCAGAAAAGAAGAGGTCTCATTAAAGGTCTAAACTGAGTTTGTGGCAGTATAAAGAGAAGAGGGAACAGATTTGAGAGATATTGACAAGGTAAAATCAATAACATTTGGAAACTGGTTGCATGTGGAGAATGGAGAAAGAAAAGTCAAAAATGAATCCAAGATTTCTAAATCTGGATGACTCTAGGAAGTTGATGGAAATAAAGAAGCTGATAGGAGAAAAATATTTCAGGGGGTGAGGATATTATCGGGTTACTTATAGACGTGTTGACTTTCCCATCAGTATGTACAATTGAAGCTTATGGTTAAAATAGATGTATAGGATTATCTGTGAATTTCTTCTGTTGACCTCTGTTTCACTCATACATCTCCCATCTGTTTATCACAGATAATTGAGAGTTGCTGTCATTTTAACTGCATTACCCTGATGACAATGTGATTCTAAAACACAAAGTGTAGCATCTCTAACATGCAATAGGAACAATTTATTTTCATCAAATTAGATTTCATTAGCCTCTTTTTCCATAAGGGCTTCTGACTTACTGGGGATAATTATCTATTCAATTTAGAAATTATGTTGGGCTGCTAACCTCTATATAGTAATTCAAGGTTCATGATTTCTATATTCTATTACTGCAGAGAGGTAGAGAAGTTGTACTTCTTTGGTTAAGATATCAGCTCATGAAAAATGTAATTGTCATAAAAATACATATTGGTGCATGTAGCAGGTCCCCAGAAGAAATTAGTTAGTGGATATAATCAGAATCAGGGAGCAATTTAAAAAGTAATTTATTGAACTCTACTTTTTTCTACTGAGGCTTTTTTCATTAATTTCCATTTGTTCGTGTGGTTACCCTGCAATCTTTACTGTAGAACAATGATAGTATTTTTAGCATAATAATCCTGAAAGCTGTAAAAAATAGAAATGACTTGAAGATTAAGGGTGCTGTTGTTACATTTGTGCAAGACTAATTCTTCAAATCATATGGAATTTTGGCATATTTAATGGTTTGGAGAAGAAAAAAAAAAGCTCTGTGCCAGGTTGGACTTGCAAGTTTGCATCAAGAATGGAATAACTATGATTGGTAATCAATGTTCATTATTTTACTAATTCAACAAAAATTGAGAATTTTGCTAGGCGCCCTTATTTATGTCATAGGTTAAATTTAATTATCCCATAATTATTTTAGTTGTGTTTGCTCATGGCATTTTAAGTTTATTTTCCAGTACCTTCCAAGTCATCAGGTTTGGGATTTTCATTTACGAAACACAAATACAGAATCGGCTGCCAAAAGGTCAAGCAATTGAATCATCACTCTCAAGTAGCCATAATAAATGGGTGGGAAGTGAGAATGGAGTAGAGAAGTGAACAAAAGAAATTCATGGAGTACCTTCTAATCCTATTTTAACCATAAACTTCAAATTAATATCTTCCTGGCATGTCAAACTTGCACCTATAGTTGAACTGATAACTGTTAACTGTATTGTAACAAATATTATTTCTTCCTTACTCCTTTACTTTTTTTAGAATAAAGCACAAAACATAGATTATAAAATATTTTTGTTTTTACTGCTTCTGATTGTAAAAATGACAACATAAAAGTAAAACTTAGTTTCCAGATATGTTCATCCAATTTAACAAACATTTTTTTCCCTAATTGCCTACTATATGCCAAGGTCTTTAATAGTATCTGGGAGTACAAAGACAAATGCAAAGTCCAAATACAAAGAGGTGACCGTCGTTAGAGTTTAGGAAATTGAAAAGTCATTCACTAATGCTACTAAGTAGCATGCATTCTTTTCAGAGGAAACAGGCACAAATATGTAAACACAAAATATAAGGAAAGTAATTTCATGGTAGGTGGGAAAGCACTAATACCTGAGGGGATAGGAAAGGTCTCATATAGAAGAAGGTAACACTTGACCTGAGCCTTGGGGGGGTGGGGCAGGAGACTAAGGAATCTAGGAGAGAAGCTTAATGAAGTAGAGCATCATAGCTATCTAAATCGACCTAATTTGTCACTGTTACATCAGGATACATAAATAAATAATATGGAACCAATCATGCTCGTTATATCACAGCTACCTAGAAACCCACCTTAATTTCTAAGACTGAGACTACAAAGCTAAATGTTCTTAATTGAGGTGACCATCCTTCTTAACAATAATTCTATATGTCCCCTCCCTTTATTGGGTAAACTCTTTGACAAAACTGTCAACACCAAGTGACTCTACTTCCTGCTTCTCATTTTCATCTTAACCCTTTGCAGTTTGACTTCCAATTTGTTGTTCAACTGAAACTAACCTCTCCAAAGTTTTAATCTCTTAACTGTCATATCGCATGGTCTTATCTTAATTCCTCTTGACTTCTCAGCAGTATTTGACATCATAAGTCACTTTCTCCTTCTGGGTATTATTTCTTCTCTAGGTTTTCATGCCATTGCTTTTTTCTGGTTTTCTTCTTGTCTGATTTCTGTCTGATTGCTTTTCTTCAGTTTTTTTTCTGGATCTTCATCTGTTATGTCCAGTAATAGTGGCTATAGTCCAATACTTTTCTAGGGCCCTCTTCTCTCTTTTTCTTTATGCTATATCACTTGATGATCTTATCAGCTCTCATAAATTCAGTTTGCATTTCTATGCTGATGATTCCCAGATCATTATATTCCATTTTAATCTGTGTCCTCCCTCAAACCTCCCCTTCATACTCAAAATATCTGACAGATTTTACTATTTTCCCTTCAAATCTTCTCCTATCACAAATGTTCTTCTTACTGTCAAGAGAACACCACCATCCCAGCCACCTAGGTTTGCAGTCTTCATGTACTTCTTAGCTTCACTCTCACCCACTCTGATCAGTTTCCATATCTTGTCAATTTTACCTTCACAATATCTCTCATAGACATTCCCTTCTCTCTCAACATGCCCCAATCCCTACTTTTCCAGTCTTTGTTATACTTCACTCACCTTCGCGCACTGCCCTGCCTGCTGTTCTTTTTATTTATTTTTCTTGTTGGCCATTTGCTATCGTATACTTTTAAAAAACTTATTTATTTATTAATTTTTTAATTTTCAACATTTGCTTTTATAAGATTTTGAGTTCTAAATTTCCCCCTTCCACTACTCTGTTTCTTAGCCAATACCAAATAGTTTTGATGTTTGCTGCTTTAGAATACAGTTTTAGATCTGGTATGGCTGACTGCTGTTCCTTAACAATATACTTCATTTCCCATTTTCGTGCCTTTTAACTGGTATTCCCCCATATCTGCAATACTCTCTCTTTTTACTTCTACATCTTGGTTTTCCTGGCTTCCTTGAGGAAGTTTTACCAGGCTTCCAAGCTATAGTGCCTAACCCTTTGTGTTCACCATCTCTCTACTATGTATACGCACAAACACCCACACAAATACAAACACATTTGTACTTAGCGTGGTGTGAATGGAAAGGAGATTTTCTTCCTTCTACATTATAATGTGAGTTCCTTGAGTTCAGGGACAGTATTTTTGCCTTTCTTTTTTATCACCAGTGCTTATCATAGTGCCTGAAATACAGTAGCCCTTAATAATTTTTTTTCACTAACTTATTAACAGTTACCCTGATGACCCAAATTCCAGAAACAGCTACAGTCCCCAGGTTGAGGCAGTGAGTAAATATTTCATCATGAGGACATGAGGCGTAGAATAATGAGAGTATACAGAGGACATAGCAACAGCAAGAGCAACTATTGTTGATTTTTCTAGGAGAAAAATTTAAAAAAATTGCCCTCATAGCTGCTATTTAGCTTTGTCTTCTATTTTAGAATAGCATGTTAGAGTGTGGCCTATATCTCCATCCAGGATAGAAAGATGGTATTGCATAGTAGAGAGAAGGAGGTGATCTTGAGTCAGAACTATGTTTGAATCCTATCTCAATCAAATGTGATTATGGGTAATAATCTCTCAGAGACTTTCTTCAATAGTGAAATAGGGAGAATAACATTTGTAACAACCACCTTATAGGGTTGTTGCTAGGAAAGTGATTTGCAAAATGCAAAAAACTATAAAATTTGTTATTTTTAATAATAGAAACTGAATCCTTAGAGCTTTCCAAATTCTGCTTTGGTTCTGAAGCAACTTCTTTAGCTACTGACTATTTTGTTACCTAACCAACTCTAGTTTGAGGATCTTGTGATCTCTATGGCTGATCAATCCATCCATGATACCAGTAGGCTTCATTATGTAATTGATTCTTTTGAAGGGTCTCTTTTGCATCCATCAAAGGGAAGTTGGAACATCATAGCCATTTAACATTATCCAGTCTTAAAAGAAATAGGTACTATCAGCATAAGATCCCTTATCCCTGCCCACCCCATGCCTTAAAACATTTCCATCTCTCCAGTTACTTCATCATGAAACCATCTTTGTCATTTTGTTATTACCTGATTCTGTGATTCCCATGTTGGGATTTTTTTAAATGAAGATCTTTTGGTCTATTATATGATTTAACCTTTGGGATGACCTCCAATATTGAAGCATTCTTGCTCATCTGTAACCATAAAATTATAGTCTTGCAAAGTCATTTAGAGCACTGAAGAAGTAAAATGAAGTCAGCTAGTGTCTGTCAAGAGACAGAATTTGTACCCTTGTTCTACTGATTCTAAGGTTGGCCCTCTACCTACCATGTCCCATTGATTTAAAAAATGAAATGCAACAATAAAATGTTATTTATTCCACAAGCCACACATAGATATTATTCTTATTGCTTTACAATCAGGATTTATTACACTATATCTGAGTTGTCATTGGGACAAAAAAAGTTTAGTTTTATTTCTGACAGCTCTTTTGTAACCAACTATTAATCAAAACCTACTATGTTATTATAACTAGAAATACTAAAATATGTTACTGAAAAAGCTATGTTATAAAATATTTTAAAAGTATAATACCCTCTGTGTGAATATTAAACTATTTTGTATGAATTTCTTCTTCTTTTAACACAGTGATGACTAATGCCTACTCAAGGTATTCACTTCGATGTTTTTGTCTTTATTTACTATAGCATTTGTGGAATTCAGCATCTTGAGCGAGCAGGGAAGAAACTGACTCTCTTTGACTCCCTTTATTTCTGCATTGTGACCTTTTCTACTGTGGGCTTTGGGGATGTCACACCTGAGACAGCACTCTCCAAGCTTTTCGTTGTCATTATGATCTGTGTTGCTCTTGTAGTCTTACCCATACAGGTGAAACTCAACTCTCTTATGTTTTCTAAAGCTGTGTAAGTTGTTATAATGGCTCACATTTTATTTATTCCACAAACTTTACTAATAAATATAGGACTTTGTTTTGTCTGGCCAAATAATAAATGCCTAAAATTGTCACACCTAATAACTGAAACAATGATAGGTGATATTGTCTTTTGTCATTCAGTAATACCAATAAAATCTATATTTACTTTTCAGGAACAAGAAACTTCCCATTTTTGATAACATGTTTTCAAAAACATCTTTTCTTTCACATCATATGAAAAAACATGGAATTTACTAGGTCCTTGGGATAAAGTACCAACTTCTGAAAATATTATTACTTCTTTTTTCCCAAAAAGGGAATACAAAAGGGGGGATTCATGCTACCAGCTTCATGTTCAACAAACTTTTCAATTTTTACATTGTTCAGTGAATGAAACATAACCTTGAAGAAATTATTCATGTTATTTCATCAAAAGGACAGTAATAAACAGTACATAGGAAGCTGGCCTTAGTATCAGGAAGACTTGTGTTTAAGTTCTGTCCCTGACAAATATTGGCTATGTGATTTTGGGGAAGCCACTACACTTTAAGCATATACTGAACCTCTCATGTTCCCAAGCAGCTCTCTAAAAGTCAAGGTTATGGAATGGGTATTGGTATACAGGGCTTCCTCATTGGGAATGCCCTATCCCAATGAAATTAGAGGTCTTGTCCAAAAACAAACTTACAAAATCAATAACAGTTAAACTCTGATTTGGATCTGAGGAGGGTAGAGAGGGAAAGGAAATGTTTACTGGAATAAAAGTGGAGGCATCCCAGATCAACTCTACAAATAAGGAAGAATGTGTCTCTTCTCTCTATAAATGCAGTGGTCCTGTCTAACACTTTGCCATTGCCTTGTGCATGACATCTGTATAACAGAGGTTTGGCTGGGCAGAAACATGCTGAAATGAGCCAATAGCATTTACAAATTCTATTTTACAGCCCTAGTGGATTGGAAAAGTTTACCTACACTTTCAGTTTATATAGGAGAATTCTTCCTAACCTGTTCACTCCCTTCATTCCTTGAGAGGTAGAGAAGTAAGGAAAGAGGGAGATCTTCTAGGTATTGAGTAGCTGGAATAGGATTACATATAATGTTGAGTATCTTTTAAAGGCAAATATGAGTTACATATACCTGATAGCATTTAATAGGAAAAATCATGCCAGTACAAAATAGCATAGGGTATAGAGTGATGCCCTTGGGATTAGTAAGACCAGTACAATTTAAGTGCTGCTTCTGACTGTTAATTAGCTGTATCAGCAAAAACAAGCCTCTTTGCTATGCACAGTGCTTCCAAACAACTCTCTAAGAGAATAAGTTATAGACAAGTTGCCCATTTACAACATGGGTGACTTTCCACACAGGAGGTATCCTAAAGTGATGAAATCACAATTCCAGAGATAAAAAACCCACTCTCCTGAAAAATCTAACTAACCAAGAAAATACAACAATAGTGTATGTTTGGCGGGGGGGTTGGGAGGGTTGGGGGGTTGAGCCTAAATATTTGAGAAGAGTAATTGAGCAAAGATTATATTTACTCACTCATCAGTTTTCATGTGAAAGCAGCATTGTTGAAAGGCAACAAAGATAACTGAAATCTCAGGAATTTCCATTTCCATTTCAGAGAAAGTAAACATAATGAAACGCTAAATATATTACATTGATCTATGTTTCAAGCCTGACATTCTTCATTCATATATCAAAATTCATTATAGTTTGAACAGCTGGCCTTTTTGTGGATGGAGAGACAGAAGTCTGGTGGAAACTATAGTCGTCACAGAGCTCAGACAGAGAAGCATGTTGTCCTGTGTGTTAGCTCCTTGAAGATTGATTTACTTATGGATTTTTTAAATGAGTTCTATGCTCATCCAAGACTACAGGTACCTTTGATGTAGAATATTATTCTACTGGGTTAAACAAAGTAAGATAATAAAAAATAAATTAGAAATTGATGCAGTATGCCTTCTGGAAAGTTGTCATTTATATGACTGAGTTTAGGAAGGAGTGAATAAAGACACTGCAGTTATGATCAGTGGCACGCATAAAATAATGCATCCATTCTTTGTACTTTATGCTGCCTTCTGTAGCTAAAAAGACAAGACAGATGGAATTATGCTATCACTACAAAGAAAGAGCTTTCTGTGAATTAAAAGTTGTCTCTTTCTCCCTAGATCAGGCATAAGTAATATTTTCATGAAACATTGAGTTTTAATATACAATGATATAAACAGTGAAATTTGGCCCTTTTACTATCATCTGCTTATTTGAATTCTATGAAATTTTAATACATGTTGCTAAGAGAGAAATGTCAGGCAATTTGTACTCAGTTATAGAGTGCCAGCCATATCTTTGTGATAAAGTGCTACCTGGAAGGTTGGCACTAATCACATGGGTTTAGGACATGTATAAAGCAAGTCTTAGAGCCACAAAGTTTCATGATTGTACATCTTTGTCTATGCAGATAGAATTTAGCCCTCCCTGTTGCTGTGGCCATGACATATGACAACTTTCCTTTTCTGTTGAGTGCTCCTTAAAATTCAAATTAAAAATATAATATGGAGGTTTAGCACCAATGAATATTGATGAATTTGAGTAGTATAACTGGCTAATACCAAGAGATAAAGACACCTTTTTAAAAAGTGAACACAACTCACAGCAGAAGATCTATGAGTTCAGCCTTTGTGAAAAATTTCCTATTCTTAACAGTCTTGTTAATGTGTTAAATAAAATTATGTAAATATTTGGGATATTATTCACATAATTATGTATTTATTTGAAGAAATTCACATTTATTTTCTGTATTTTTTTTCCTTGTCACATTCATACTGGGAAATCTGCCAAGTATGCCCATGATGTACTGTAGAGAGGATCAATCTGGGGGGAGCAAAATAAAACCTGAGAGAGGGAAAGAGAGAGAGAGAGAGAGAGAGAGAGAGAGAGAGAGAGAGAGAGAGAGAGAGAAAATGAGTTAGTTTTGGAAGTTTATATTTACAGAACCTAACCCCTAGAGAAAATCAGATAAATTTTGTTTTTTAATTCTAGACAGTATTCATGAAGGCAGATTTTCTTAAAAGCCCTTGGTAGATGCAGCCTAGGAAAAGTAGGTGACCATTTATCTAGGGGATTGCTATTCCTGTGGCCAGACCAGCCGGTTATTTGAATGTAGCAAATGAAACTAATCCCACAGTGATGAATTTATGCCTTTATAAGATATGACACTAATACAATATATTGATTTATAGTATTCTGTATTCATTTAATAATAGTTAATAAACAGGAATTCTTCATGTATTGTGTGGTCTCAATGCCCTAGGTGTTCTGTTTAGCAAGAGTGTCGCTGGAAGTAGCAATATTTATTACATAAGCAACAATCCTTTCTAGCTATGAAAGTATTATTGCACTGTCTTCTGGAGTGACATCTTAGTTCTTTCACATGATACAACAAAATGACCCACATTCTTAGAGTACTTAAAGATTTACAAAATACTTTCCTCACAACAACCTAGTAAAGTTGTATAAATGCAATTATGCCCATTTTATAAGAGAAAACTAAAATAAAGGCAGATTAAGTGATTGGCCCATTATCACACCCTTAGTCAGCATCGGAGCAGGCATTTGAACCCCTATCTTCAAATTCACATTTCTGGGGCTTTTTTCTTCCTCATTCACAACTCTTTTAATAAGGTTCCTTAACCTGTGGTTCATGGACCTCTATTAGTTATATGGATAGATTTCAGGGAGTCCAAGAACTTCAGTGAATTCCCAAAAAATCTCTATTTTTTAACATCTAGCTGAAATCAAGCATTTCTTTACATTATTAAAAAAAATTCTAAGGGATTCATGGAGTTCATGATTTCCAAAGGGGTCCACACAAAAAGTTAAGAACCCTTGCTTTAAAGACATTCTTGCCTTAGAACTCTGACTTTTATTTGTTTGTTTTGCCATTGTGAATTTTTGGAATGACCACTTTTACCTATGCTTGGGATATAATAAGAAAACCAACCCTAGTCCTTATGTAGGGTTAAGGTGATAGTAATATTGTATAATGTTAAAAAGAGCTAATATTGCATTACTAAGGATGCAAAATACGTGTAAGTTTGCCTTCTGTTATTTATTACTTTTGTCAATAGGTATATGTTGAACAAGGAGGTTCACATGCGATTACCTATTGAGAAAGCTAATTATAGTATTAAAGTTCTGGGTAAATGGTGAGAGACATTTTTCTATCACATATATAGAAAGATAACTTCTCTGTTTCTATCTCTTTCTCTCTCTTCTTGACTCTCTCTCAATCACTATTAATATGGAGATGTCTGATATATCATGTTAACATGGATAGAGTACATCTTTTATTTGCATTTTTGACATTATAAAAACATCTTCATTATAAAGATGCTTTTTATCAGAGTTTTCAATTTAACTAGCTGTCATTATTTAGAAAATCCACTCACCTACATAGTACACACCATTTTTTAACTTTCCTTCATAGACTTTATTTTTTTGACAGGATTATTATGTGGTAATTTTATGTCCGACTGAAATAGATGTTCAGGTTCGAAGAGTCCTTCAGATTCCAATGTGGTCCCAAAGAGTCATCTATCTACAAGGTTCAGCCCTGAAAGATCAGGATCTATTGAGAGCAAAGTAAGTATTTTTTGATTATTGACATTTTTCTTATCCTATCTATATTCATTCACCACTATGTGGTGCTGCTACCATTAGCTTGTTCCTACTCATTGGAAAGTCCTTGATTTACCTTAAGAATCGTGTGTCCTATGCAATTCTAAAAGGAGTACCAGAATGTCCCAAGTTCTTATGTAACCCAGAGAGCTAGCAAACTCTTTGTTCCAGCTCCTTCTCTTTATAGGTGGTAATGCCAGTGTTGTTAGTGTAAGCAGTATAGTCACATTATCCTATTAGAGTATTGCTAACCTTGAAACCCCAATGGAAATGCTACTTCTACTCTGAATGTTTTACATTTTATTGTCACGTAGTCACAGGACTGTGATAAAATGGTATCCACCACAGAAATGAACTAAAATGCTTAATTGTATACATAGTTGTCTATTTGCTTTTAACCTCATAGGCACAGTGACAGGAGAGGAAAATAGATTGGAGCTGTGATTTCATTGATACAGAGAATTCCAAAGGGAAGAAAGTCCTATTATTGCAGATTTGCACCTCAGAGTCTTAAACAGAGTACCAAAATAAATACATAGAACACTGAGAGACTTTTGGCCAGAATCACATGACCAGTATATGTTAGAATTCAGATCTGAACCAAGGTCTTCCTGGTTCTGAGGCCAGCTTTCTACCCACTATACCACATTGCCTCTCAGAAGCATAAAATCAATAAAAAGTAGTAAAATTTTAAAATGCATTTAGACAACTACTGCACAAAAAATGTATCTATGGCTTCTGCCACACTTAAGTAGTCTTTAACCAGTCTAAAGACAAGTTCCTGTCCTTGAGTTTTTAGGTCACAATTCTAGAAGTTTTGGTTCACTCTCAGTTGCCCTCCTCATCTCTGTCCTCCCCCTCATGATACATTTACTAAACAAAAATAGGTATGATCTGAAAATTTGACCATCTACAAACTCTGAAATTCCCATTAACCTTCTTTTCTTCTTATTATACTTTCCTATTTAAAAGATTTCAGTCTTAAAACATTTGTTAAGTATTGTAGAAACTAAAACATTTATTGTCACACTGATAATCATTGTGAAAGTTTCAAAATTGATATGGGATTTTTTTCCAATGAAGATGGATGATTCTTCCCTTACCTCTCACCATCCCTTGGTGATACCATACAAGAAGAATCCTGACATAGCATAATTACCTTCTATAATCAGAAAGGTTCTAAATTTTTTAGACTATTTGTTAAAATACCTTCAATTCACTGAATATTTTAGTTCAACAAGGTTTTACTGAACACCAAGTATTTGACATTGTGATAAACATTTTGTGGAATTAAAAAAAATAAAACAATATCAAACATTATTCAGGTCCACTTAGTATAATTTTTGCCCAGATACAGCCAGTGATGGGCTTAGATTCAAATCATGGGAGCACCAGGACGGTAAGAACCACAACATGGTAGCAAAAATAATTTTTATTAAATGGAAATGAGTTCATGTTTTCAGCAGCAGAAAAAAAGCCCCAGTAATCCCCTGCAAAACAGCTATCTACAGTTCTGTTCCTTATGAATTATATTTCTTTGGGTAATTCATTTAGCAGCTCTGAGCCTCAGTTTCCTCATCTACATGTGGGGCTCACACTAGATTGCATTTAAGAACCTTTAGTTCTAAATGATATAATACTTCTTAAATCCATGATACATCATCAGTGGCTAGAGTCACTGTGTAGGAGGTTTTTATAGCAAGAGCCAGTAAAGTCTGTAACAGTAGTTGTTCTGACAGTTGCTAGTGAGTTGTTTTTCAGCAAGTCCTTTTGGAATGAAATGCTTCTTCACTGTATCTTCCGGGAGGCACACTTTCTCGAGGCCAATGAGCAAAGCCAAGAGGGAGTTCCAACTATTAGGATGGCTTAGAATACAAACGCTTTGTCCCTTGCTCTCCAGTGTTGGTATTCTCTGAGAGTTTGGCAGGAGCACTGAGGCTATTTTGGTTTCCTTATATAGTTTACCTTAATTAGAAGATTCTCCTAATGCTTAAACTATTTCTTGAAAGTGAAGTAAGACATTTTCTAAGCATAATTAATGGAATATGCTTAATGGTGCACTGAATTTAAATTGCTTTAGCAGTGTGTGAGTGCATCAGGTGAGTTGATTATATTAAATATGATAATGTGGCACTATAAAGAGAGAAATTGTTCCAGTCACTAACATCCGCTCTAGTTATTACTTTGATGCATTTTGGAAACTGTATTAACTGGGGGTCATCCTCTAGGCCTTAATCTTACCATACATATCCAATCAATTGCAAAATCTTGTTTTTATTTCTGCAGTCTCTTGTTAATTCACCCTTCTCTCAAATCACGCAGACCTTTGTAGTTCAGGTCTTTTTTAATCAGTCAAGAACATTTATTATGAGCCTGCTATTTGCTAAGTACTGTGCTAAGTGCTGGGGCTACAAAAAATGCAAAAGACAGTTCCTACCCTCAAGGAATTTACAGTCTAATGGGGAAAACGAAATGCAAACAATTCTGCACACACAAGATATATATGCATGATAAACTGTAGAGAATCAACAGATGGAAGGCACTAATAGTAAGACAGATAAGGGAAAGGCTTCTTATTAAAGGGGATATTTTAGATGGGTCTTAAAGAAGCTGGGAAGCCAGAAGGTAGAAATTAAGAAGGAGAAAATTCTAAGCATTGGGGAGAGTACATGGGTGAGGAAAAATAAGGTATAAGAAAAATAGAAAACTTGAAAAGGGGAAGCGCTTATAAAGGGCTTCAAATGGCAATTAGAGGATTTCATATTTTATACTATAAACTGTAGAGAGCCATTGGAGTTATTGGATAGGAGACAGACACTCAGAACTGGGCTTTAGGAAGGTCACTTTGACAGCAGAATGGAGAATAGACTGAAGTAGGGAGAGACTTAAGTCAGAGGCCAAGCAACAGGATATTACAATAGTCAAGGTGTTATATGATAAAAACTTGTGCCAAGGTGGTGGCAGTGTTATAGGAGAGAAGGAGGATTATACAAAAGTTGTTGTGAAGGTGGAATCAACAAGACTTAGAGACAGATCAGATATGGTTGATTAAGAGAGAGCAAGGGATGGAGGATAATGACCTAAGCTCTGAACCTGGGTGACTGGGAGGGCAGTGGTATCCTCCACAGTAATGAGAAAATTAGGAAGAGGGGAGGGAGGAAAATACTGACTTCACTTTTGGACTTGTTGGGATTAAGATGTCTACAGGGCATCCAGTTTGAGCAGCCCAATAAGCAGTTTGAAATATGAGTTGGAGCAGGCGGAGGGTGAAGCCGAGATGGTAGAGAAAGTGCAGGGGCTTGCTTAAGTTCTCCCAAATTCCCCTCTAAACAACTTTAAATAATACCTCAAAATGAATTCTAGAACAGCAGAACCCAAGTCTTGCTGGATTAATTAGCTTCCTATTTGGCTTCATGCCCTCAAAACTTTCCCCATTCCAAACTATCCTTCACACAAATGCCAAAGTTATTTTTTCTTCAGGTTTAATCCTGACCATGTCAGCCCCCTATTCAATAAACTCTATTAGCTCCCTATTAACTTTAGAATAAAAAGGGGGGAGGCAAAAAACAACTCACCTATCAATAAATGCCAATAGCTCCTGATTAAATTCAGGATGAAATAAAACCAACATTTAGAACTCTTCACAAATTTGTACCTGCCCATCTTATGGAGATAACTGGTGGTGTAGTTGATATAATATATCAGGAAGAACTAAGTTAAAATCTGGCCTCAGACAGAGACTAGCAGTGTGAACATGGGCAAGCCACTTAACTTTCTCAGTTTTCTTAACTATAAATTGGGGATATTAGTATCAGCTATATCCCAGGGTTGTTTTGAGGTTCAAATGTGATAATAGTTGTGAAAAGTGCCAAGCACATAGTAGGTGCCATATAAAACCTTATTCACTTTCCTTTCCTCTTCCCTTCATATATATTACTCTAGTCCATGATTCAGTTATACTGATCTGCTTATTATTCACACACCCTATGCTCCATCACTCTTTTCCATGCCATTGTTTTGGCTGTCACCCTAGATCGGAATGAGATTTCTCATCATATTCACTTCTTGGAACCTCAGTTTTTCTTTAAGATATATTATTATATCTTTTTTAGTTCCTTCAGGATGTAGTGCACTTCCTCTAGGGTTACCTGCCTTGTATTCATTTGTATGTATCTCTATCATCTACTTAAATTTGTCCATAATTCCCTGTTAGAATAGAAGTTCTTCTAGGGCAATGATTGCATCACTTTTGTCTTTATTTTCCTGAAACTTAGGAGAGTATCTTGAACATGGTAGTACTCACTAAATAAATGCTTGTTGGTCAATTTGATTGATCTGCAGAATGGGGAGGGTTATTGTGCATATTAAATCAGATGATTTAGATAAAATTGCCATACCGTGTAAGCAGTTATTGTTGAAACATTAATGTGAACATTTATCACTTCCTGATTTAAATAAAACATTGCTGTGGAAATATACTCATTTTTAGAATTGAGAAAGAAAATTGGCATCCTTTTCACTTTGACTCTGTAGGAAATGTTGAGTTAATTCTGGCAAATATAGTAGTGTCTAAAAGTGTTTAGAAGAAGCTTATATGATAAAAATGTTGTCATGATCTGTTAGATATTCAACTTCTATTTATTATTTGTGTACACTGACAAATTCTATATGCATGCATTATAACCCTTTTAGCCAAAAGTATAATATAGATTTCAGTACATGGTCCCTTTTGTCCTCTCTGTTTTTAGGATGGATGATGCTGAGGCCTGTTTCATCCTAAGTAGTCGGTGTGAAGTCGACCGGACATCATCTGTAAGTATAAAATTCCTACTGGTTATACTTTGTCCCTTACTGCCTCCTTAATCACTTGCTATCTTTATTTTTTCACTTGTAATAAATGTTTATTGACCCTAACTGAGAATAATGTGGTTCCAAAATTTCTTCTCTGAAAAAGAAAGTTGCCATGTTGACCAAGTTGGCCTGAAGGTTTTTGAAGTTCTTCCAACATCTTCCCACTGGTTCAGTGATGCTTGGTGCACAAAGTGGAGTAATGGATATACAAATTGTACCATTACTATTTCATTTATTCATTGAATATCCAACATAGTGTTTGTTAAGTGAAGTTGATCAATGGCTTCCATGTTTTTATTTGTAAAAGGAGAGGACTGAATTAGATGGTTTAAAAATCCCTTTCACCTCTAACATTCTGTTATCCTGTTGGCGGTGCATGTAGGTAGTTAAGCAACTTTCCTTGTAGTACACTAATGCGATACTGTACAATGCAGTCATAATTATCTTGGGAAAATGATTTGAATGATTGGCAAGGTTAGCCAAATGCCCAGTGCCTACCACACAATCTGAATTTTGCACATGCAGCCACTTAAATTGATTTGAATCAAAGGCACACACACATTATGTGTGTGTATACATACACAGAAATACACACACATTTACATATGTATGTGTATGTATATGTATATATACATACACATACATATGTTTATTTCAGGGACTGTGTATGGTACTGGATCTCTGTGTCACAGTTTCTGTATAATTTTGATTTCATGGATTCTGATATTGCCATTTTATGTTCCTGCCAGTCATGTCTTTAGTCATGTCTTTGTCTGATAAAGAGGAAACCATAGTTACAGTTCTGTATAATGAAAAATATGCTCTTTCCTGCAGAAATGATGAGCATGTGTGGTGGCTAGATCTGAGGTCTTCATAGTATAATCTGAGAAGAATATGTCATAGGCCACTGTTACTTTTAAGACTGCAAGCTTTCTTATTGTTCTGTGAAGATAGCCCTGCACATTCCTAAAATAATAAATAAAACTGCACCCCACTATCTTGACTAAGAGGTACTGCTAGGAATTTTTGTCATAGTATGCTGATGATGACTTTGTTTTTAGAGGACCTGCTACTTACTTAACCTTTGAGACCTTTCAAAGATCACAACTTCTTGGTCTCAGTTTCTGTGTCTTTTAAACGAGGGAACTTGGTCGGATGTTCTCAAAGGTCCTCTCTAGTGCTATATCAATGGTTATACCATTTCCTTCTGTTCAAATATGTTTTTTTAAATGCTGGTTTACACATATCTAAATGAGATATGATTATTAAAGGCTAAGCAAATCACTTGCTTTTGGCATACTCACTTTGTCCTGAGAGGCAGCATTTTGAGGTGGAAACAATGCTTAAACCTGTAGTCAGGAAGACCTGGGTGCTTGCTATGTGTATGAACCTCTGTGTGCCTGTTTTCTTATTTGTAAAGTAAGGATAGTAAACTAATAGTACTTAATAGGGGTTTTTTTGAGACTCAAAAGAGATAATATATGTAAAGTACAATAACTGTTTGATATATATAGCAAGAATAGGACTAGAATAGGGATAGATCTACTGGGGAAGATGGGGAAAACTTTTAGTGTTTTTACACTAGACATCTCTGCCTTTTGTAGTGAATTGACCTGATTTCCTGTTGAAGAAGTTACTGATTCCATCTAAGTAAAGGAAGTTGCCTTGTTTCCTAGGAAGGGGATTAGATTGGAATACAAAGTTGATTCTGTAATTACTATTGCTACTAATTTATAGGATTTCTTTCTTGGTCTGTGTCTACTCAGTTTTGTTTCACAGGAAGTGATATAGCATATCTCACTGTTAATACAAGAAATCTATGCCAAATGCCAAATCAAATTAGAGTACATGTAGCAAGTAACTCAAAGTCAGCATACATATTCAGAGACTTTATGTTTTTTGAAGTTATGGAGTACTTTCATTAATAATTTTGCGTATTGATCAATAATCCTCTCTCCCTCTTTCCCTCCATTTCTCTCCCTCCCTCCAGCTCTCCCTCCCTCTATTTTTGTCTCTATCTCTATCCCTGCCTCCCTCTTATTTGTCCTTCATTCAATAAATCTGTATTATCTGTATTATTAAATTCACTGTCGGACTCCTTCAGAGAACAACATATTTTTTCAAGTAACTTGCTTTTTTTCTTAGAATGTAGAAAAGGAATAGCAATGCCCTATCACCACTGAATGCTCAGCCAAGGTATTCTATTTGTCCATTCTGAGTCCAACCACCAAGATACACAGAAGTATATTGGCTTTTGTAACACAAGAAAATCTGTGTGTTCTAAGGCAGTTTCATTTTAGATTTCCCTTTTTAATAAAGAATGCCTTCCTACATACATTACCTATAAAAAAGAGAAGCATCAAAGAACATGTTGAGTTTATTGTGTTACTGTAACAGGTATGCCATGACATGCCTTTTGAAGATAGAATTTTCACATATCCTGCATCCTATAAGAGATTTATGATACTTATGTTAGTAATATTATAGTTGCCCAAGATTAGAACTTTTTTTCCTCTTTAATTAGGTCTCTGGGCATTGTTCTCTTTAATGCTAAAACATAACCTCTATGTAATGATACAAATATGTGTGTATATACATATATGTCCATATTTACTCTCCATATGTATGTGTATATTTATACTTATATATACATATATCTTCTATATGTGTGAATATATACATACATGTATATATATATACACACATACATCAATATCTTCTATATATGCATATATTTATACTCACATATACCCATATCTTTTATGTATATGGATATATACACATAAGTAGATACATATATACATTAAACACATATATCAATCTCTTCTATATGTGTGTGGATATATGCTGATACCTTCCATATATGTATATATTTATACTTCTATATACACTTATATCTTCTATATGTGCAGATATACATATATGTATATAAATACACATTTATACTAGTTTCTTTATATGTATATTTTTATACCTATATATACTTGTATTGGATATTTACACATACACATACACATGTACATATGTGTGTGTTTGTGTATGTGAATATATACAAAAGTACAGGTGAGGTATTTCCTCTACCAACACAGCAGTATCTTCTCTGCAATTCATTGTCTTAGAGTATTCCCTTAGATACTGAGAGATTAAGTGACTTGCCCAGAGTCACACAGTATGTGTCAGATGTAGGAATGAGGTCTTCTCTGACTGAGATGCTCTCTCTGTCCATACAATCCAAGCCTGTGATTCTATCCATATAAGGACTTTTCATTGAGGAAATTTCCTCTAACAGTGCAAATTAGAACGTTCTCTGCAATTTAAAGCCCTGGAGGGTGGCCTGACTATATTGAAAGACTAACTGACTCTAAGGCTGGCATATTCCATCATGCTGCCTCTCATGTAATAATAAGCAAAATGAATCAATTCATATTTCTTAAGCATCTTTATTAAGTATTCCATATTATTTCAGTGAAACTGAAGAGATGAAAAACTGAAGTGAGAAACATTATTCCAATGAAAATCACTGCCTTCCAACCAAATACCAGAATGGTGATTAAGATTTCACTAACAGGTTATGCTTGCTTTAAAAAGCCAAAAATTATATGATTATGTTGAACTCTGTTCTTTTGAGCTTACTTTATATAATTCCCTTTTATGTACTCTGTACTTTAGCCAAATTGTATTAACCATTATTCCTTGAGTATGTTCAACACTTTCTAGCATTTTATTTAAATGATGTCTTCATAGTCTTATTGATGAGTCATTTAGTAGAATGGAAAGGTCTTTTTCCCCTTCATGCATACTGAAATATAATTTATTCATTGAGTATAGTATAATCCTTACTTTTATTATTATGATAGAATTCATTTGAATCTAATACTTTTAAATGAAATTCTCTCTTCCCAAAAATCTGTTACTAAGCTATTCATTCTAGTGCCTTATTCAGAGCTCCTATATACTTCCTCAGCTGAGTATGGCAGTGGAAAATATTGATTGCTCTCTTTTTGACAGATAGGATGCCTTATTTAAAAAAAAATCTGACAGTTATTTGATTGCTGACACTGCAAAATTTATTGAATCATTCCTTTTTGTTCTTCTAACAGCAGTGTTCATAGAACCAGGAGAAATGCTTCCAACCCTAGAATTTGTTTCTATACATTGCTTTTTTTGTTTTGTTTTTTTCTGAATTAAATCAAACTGAAAAAAAGAATAGGTACTATAAAGACTCATTCCCTGGAATTAATAATATTTCATGAAAATGAATGCATTCATATGTTAAACCATCTCACAAGATGTCTTTATTAGAATGCTTACTTTTAGAAATTCACTGTTAGATCATGGGTATGAAAGAGGCATAGCAGCTGTTTTGGTGGTTTGATTGTTCTCCTGCTTCATAAAGGACTGGAATCTAATCAAAAATTAATATTCTGTGGTTGAGAAGCATTATTAAGGTCAAAACACTTTCTGATGATGTAGATAGAGGAATGGCTCATTTCTGGGAGAATTTTAACTACAGAAGGCTTATAAAAAGGAAACAAATTTGCACATATACTTAGCCTTTTATATAAGCATTTAAAATTAAATATTTTATTAATTTTTAGTTTTTAACATTCACTTTTATAAGATTTTGAGTTCCAGATTTTTTCTTTCTCCTTCCTTCCTGTCCCCCCAAGATGGCAAGCAATCTGATGTAGGCTATACATGAACAATAATATTAAATATGTTGTGAAAGAAGAATCAGAAAAAAAGGGAAAAACCATGAGAAAGAAAAAAGAAAAAAGTGAAAATAGTATACTTTGATCTGCATTCTCCATACTTCTTTCTCTGAATGTGGATGGAATTTTCCATCATGAATCTTTTGAAATTGTCTTAGACCATTGTATTGCTGAGAAGAGCTGAATCTATTAAAGTTGATCATCTCATGATGTTGCTGTTACTCTGTACAATGTTCTTCTGGTTCTATTCACTTCACTAAGCATTTATTTCAAAAGAAAATACTGGTATTTAAGTCAGAGGATAAGAAAGAAGATGAGGGGGAAAAAGCTGAATAATCCCTGAGGTCATGTGGACACCAAGACAGCATATTCAAGCATGCTGTTCAATTGATACTTTTTTAAAGCCCCATTTTGTTTGTCTTTAAGGTACAAAAATAATAAAATGATAACAAAACAAGGGGCTGGTGTGGATCCTCTTGTCATTCTCTCAAAATGATCAAGTTTGCATTTGTGTGAATCATTTGGGGCTTTACTGTCTTTCCTTTTTTTTATTTTATTTTTATGTTTTTTGTCTTTCTTCTTATATAGATCTTAGTGACATGTAGAGTGTAAGCATCTTAAAGACAGGAACATTATGTAGCCTCCTGCAGGCCCTCCTAAAGCTAAGGATAGTGCCTTACACATCGTAATTACATATTAAACTCCTACTTCGTGCATAGCATTGTACAAGGTTCTAGGAATAAGAAGGGGAAAATGAAATTATCTCTGACTTAAAGGAAATTTCATTCTACTGGAGGCATACAATCAGTACCTTTGTAATTAAAGAGAAAGTTTATGAAAAGTTATTTCAAGAGCGAAAGAATGCTAATAACTTGGCATAATGAGGAAAGACTTTTTATAGAAAGTGGCAACCTGAGGTGTGATTTGGAGGATGCTATGGGTCTAAGAAACACTGGTACATTAGTAAGGATAGTAGCTAATGACTGATTCATAATTATTTGTTGATTTACTTATACAAGATTACTCTGTACCCTGTCCTTGCTATATTATCTGTAACAATATTCTGTATATGGGTCAGTGATATCTCAAGACTATAGAGATACATGTTCTATCTCAGAAACAAATATACTGTGTTTCTTTATTAGCCATTTCTTTCATGTTACTATTTCTTCTATAATCATGTGATTCCTTTTTCCTATTCTCTCATATTCTTGTTCATGTCAAACTTATTTTCATGTATGCCTATTCATTCAATGTTTCTATATCCACAATTAATGGCCTTTCCCTTTTTTCCATTCTCTCCCATTTCCCATCCCATCATGGATATAACTGACCCTTTGTCCACTTGCCTAGCGTATAGAAGTCCAGACTTTGAATTAGGAAAATGGGTATGAACTTCTTGTAAATAGGGTCTGTCTTTTTCCTTTCTTTGTATACCCAGTGCTTAGGACAATGCCTAGAACATAACAGGTGCTTAATAATATTTATTGACTGATTTTGAATCTTGCCTCAGATACTAAGCATGTGACCCTGGGCAAGTCACTCAACCTCTCATTTATGCTTCATTTATCAAATGAGATAATAGGTGTAAAGCATTTTTCAAAACTTCAAGCACTATATAAATGTCACTATACTTACTAAAATTATTTCTTCTCTTTTTGTCTGGTTTTCCCTCATAATAAAGTCTGTGTTTATAGAATGCTTTTAAGAATATTTCATTTATTGATTTTCATCTATTTTTTGCATTCTTGGTTTTTAGTTCTCTTGCTATTCTATCCTTTCTTTCCAGTTTTTTTTATTTCACTGTTTTATTCATATTATGAAAAGTAGATAGCAACAATAAATTAAGTGCATAAAGAAAAAGAGATCATAATATGAACATGGCAATGAGAAAATAACAAAAAAGATATAGGTGACATGGTGAGTAAGTATCTGAGGATAGATTTGAACTCAGATTTTCCTGACTCCAGGTTCTATCCATTGTACCATCGAGTTGCTACTGAAAGACATGAAATGGAATAGAGGAGTTTTTGTTTTATTCTAGGCAGAAGTTCCCAAACTTATTTGGCATACTGCCCCTTTAAAAAATACTCAGCACTCCCCCTGGAAATCTACTTTCTTTAGCCCTTTAACTTTTTTTGAAATTTGCTGTCATTAAAAACAACCCATCCCCTCTGGATCATTCCAGCACCTTCCAGGGGTGGTATTGCCCACTTTAGGGACCTCTAGAGCCAGTTTCATAAGCGATGGGTTAACATAGTGAAACTTGTGTACTATGAATATCTGTTTGATAGCAAGATGGAGAATTGATTGGAGAGGGAAAAGACTAGAGGCAAGGAGACTATTTAAGAGGTTACTGGAATTCTCCAGGTGATCAGTGGTGAAGGCCTTGCTGAGGGACAGTAGATAGAGAATTTGTAGCACTTGGTGCCTGTTTGGATATGTGGAGTGAGAGAGAGGGGAGTCAAAGATGAATATAAGATTGCAAACCTGGGTGACTAAGAGGATGGGGTACCCTCAACAGAAATAGAGAAGTAGGGGAGAGGACAGGAATATTTGTTTCTTACAATGTAAGCTCATTTTTCCATCTTTGTATCCCTCTTATCCAGCACAGTGCCTTGCAAAGAATAGGTACAATATGCATTGGTTGCATTAATACTTCTTTGTGTATTTTACAGGATGATCTAATTCTATCTTAACCATGTTTGTTCTACTCTTTCCAGTTTGAAGATCATCTTCCTTGGTAGAAAAGTTGGAAACAAAATATGAGTGGATGAGTTCCATTTTCCTCTTTCATCTGTTATCATTTCTTATCCCATCCTATTCTGGTTCAAAGTAGTTTAAGAATCCCTTTTTAGAAAAAAATCATTTTTCACAAGCCTGTTTATTTTGGGCTTTAGACTTCCTGATATTTGTCTTATAGATTTGTGGTGGGTTTTTCATATTTTTCTTCAGTGACTGATTCCATCTTTTATACTATTCTTTTAAAATATGAAGTCATGAGAGAATTTCATGTATGCAACATTGATGCCTCTCCATTTTCATCCTCATTGTGTTTGTATGGTCACAATTCTGTATTTTAGAAATAACAACCGTCTTGAATATTATTCTCATTGAGATTTTTCTGATCATGCCATCATGCCTATATTTTCCAATGAACTTTTTAAAGTCAAATTTCCAAAATTTGTATGTTCAGTATTCTCTTAAATACAAGAAATGCTAAGTGACAAGGTAACTTTATTCCTAGGTTTCTGTCATTTCCATATTGTCAACAACTATTTTTTAATTGGTTAGAAGTAAATCTAGAGTCCATTCCTCTTGACACTTTCTCTACTTATTCAAAGTAAATGTTTGATGAAGTGAACTGATTTTTTCCCTGAGAATTAAAATTGTCAGCAAGGAAATCCACGAATTCAATATATACTCTTTGCACAGAATGAGACTTCTAGCAGATACCCAGGTACCCGAAGGTCAACAAATCAACTGTCTTTTACATTTGTGACATTTTTGTAATTTTCAGTGAGAAATTAGTATCCATATTCTCTGTATGGCTGGGTAGTCCACGGCATTTTCCCACAATCACATAACAAATGAGATAACATAAATAGAGCACTTAGAAAACCTTAATTAATGCCATTATTATTATTATTATGTTTATGTAGAATTTTTATAACTTTTGTTTCTATTTCTTTTTCAAATCCTCTCTACTTTAGGTTAATGGATTTTTATGCAGATTAACTTTCTAGATATACAGCATATTTCCCTGGTCCTATCTAATATCACAGAATGACAGACCTTCAGAAATGAAAAGGACTTCAAAGACCTCTCAGTCTAACCTATATCAGATTGAGGCTCTCCTTTGCAACAGTCACTTTTAAATGATTATCCAAACTACACTGGAACAATCTAATAATAGGGAAAGCTCATTAGCTCTTGAAGAAGTCCATTAAACCATTGACTAGTATTAATTGTTAGGAATTTTCCCCCTTCCCCTCTAAACTCTTAAATCAAGACTGAACCTGCCTCTCAAGAAACCTCTACCCATCGCTTCTATTTCTGTCCTCTAGGCGTAAAACAGAACATGTCTAATTCCTTCTTAGAGAGAATAGTCTATAAGTACTTGAAGAAAGCCTTTATGTCTTCTTTAAATATTCTTTCTTCCCTTAAGTAAATATCCCTAAATCTGTAATGTGAGATGTTGAAACAGGATGATGCAATAATAAATCTCTGGTACATGCAATTAGGAAATTTTTTCCATCTTGACATTGACCCATTGGAATTTGGTCATTAAACCTTTCCAAGCCTACACAATAATATTATTGTCCACATTTACTATCTAGCTTATATCTGTTCATTTCATCCACAAGGAAAACATGAAAATCTTTTGTCAAAATTTTGTTAAAACCTAGGTAAAATACATGTATAAGGCATTTTCTCACCTAATTAGCATGTCAAAAAAAAGAAAAGTGAGAGTTTAGTCTAGCATCTGTCTCTAAGGAAGCCACACTAACTTGTTGCATTGGGAAAGGTTTTTCTTTTGAACTAGATATGTCTTTATGGTGTTCTACTTATGAAAGAGTGTTATGCCATTAAGTCTTGGTGATATCTATGAGATAGCATTTGTTTTCTTCTATTCAAAGTTCAGGTTTGTTTTATTATCTGTACTCTATGCATTGGTCTATAAATCTTTAGACCTATAAGTATTATCTCCAATCCTCTTTCTTGTTATTTTCTCCTTAGAATTCATAGGTACCCCTTTTATTATTGTTTTTATTTCTACATCATAGTCATTCTCCTCTATAATGTTTTAATACTTCCTCCTTGATCTTTTCATTCTTTACTTAAAAATTTAGTTTAAGGCCCTCTTGATCAGGTTTGTAAGTCTCTTTCTCATCTTTAAAGAAGTCTTTTGCTAGGAATCTGATTTCTTGGTCTTATAAGCCGTGGTCCAAACAATAAAAACAAGAACACCAACCGAAGAACAACAATAAAAAACAACATCATGTCCTGCTCTTTGAGACTGTTTCATGGATAATTACTCACTTTAATATTGTCCCTTCTATTTCAGGGTCCTGAACTTCATGCATAAGAATTCAATTCAACAAATGCATATCAAACACTACTATCTACAGAGCACTGTGTTGTGTATAGCGGGAAATATGGCTTTTGTCTTAGATGTAGATTTTGTCATCAAAGTGCTTATAGTAAGAGGATATGGCACCTTCCTAACTATAATAAAATATGACTTGATAAGTATATAAAAAGACCTACTTAAGGTGAAAGGGATTGGATAAGCTCTTACTGGGTACGTTATCTGTAAATGCTTATTGGAACAGTTGACATTTGACATGGGACTTGAAGAAAGGAAGAATTGCAACACTCAGAAATAAGGGGGAAATGGGCCTTTTTTGTGTTGTTATCAGTAAAGGCACAAGAAGCCTAGTGATGGGTATTGAGCAAGGGTGGGGATCCTATGGCCTCGAGGCTATATGTGGCCCTCTAGGTCCTCAAGTGTGGCCCTTTGACTGAATCCAAGCTTCAGTATTCAGGCTGTACTCAAGGACCTAGAATGCCATATGTAGCCTTGACCCACAAGTTCTCCACTCTTTGTATAGAGGATGAAAAGTAATCAATTTGGGTTGTGTTATAGAGCATGTGGAGCAAAGCAGTATGAAATATATTAGGTAGGGTGAAAACAAGAAATTAAAACAGAGAGCAGAGCCAAGATAGCAGAGAAAAGACAGGAACTTGTCTGAGCTCTCCCCTATGCCCCTCCAAACAATTTTAAATGATGTCCTCAAACAAATTCTGGAGTGGCAGAACCCACAAAAGGATGGGGTGAAACAATTTTCCAGCCTAAGACAATTCTAGCAGGTCAGCAAAAAATGTCTGTTGTACCACAGTGAAAGGAGAGCACAGTCCAGCATTGGCCAAGCCCCAGAAAACCAGCTGTAGGCCTTGGGGGTGACTGAATCAGTTGCTACAGTGGCAATTTCCAGACCTCTCAGTCCACAGGAGGTAAGGGGATTGGACACCTGATCATAAGGAGATTACAAGGGTCCCTTTGCTGGCACAGGGAGCAGGACTCTGTTGCATTGCCCATACTTGGATCTACATCTGGGTCTCAGTCCTAGAGCCGAGATAAGCACTTGCACACCAGAGTTTGTGGCTTTAGGGAAGCTGAGACCCTGGACATAGCTCCAGGACAGAAAAGAGTGCTTATTGTTGCTCACTTACCAGAGCACAGGCCAGGAGAGTAGTAAATATACCTCTCCCTAACACCTTGGAAGAACCAAAAAACTTACAGGTCTTCAGAATTATCTTTAAAAACAGCTATAAAATATAAAAACAAAAAACCCTAAAGTTGGGTTTTGGAATAGTACCTCCTACACTCCAGAAGCAGAGCCCCACTTTAGCATAGAGTTAAAAGTCAGGAAATAGATTGAAAAAATGAGCAAAAAGCAGAAAAAGATCCCAACTATAGAAAGTTACTATCATTAACAGGGAAGGTCAAAACAAACTCAGGAGAAAGCAACAAAGTGAAAATGCCCACATCCAAAGCCACAAGGAAAAATATGAACTGGTCTCAGGCCATGGAAGAGCTCAAAAAGGATTTTTAAAATTAAGTAATAGATGTAGAGGAAAAATTGGAAAGGAAAATGAGAGTGACACAAGAAAATTATGAAAGAAGAGTCAACTGCTTGGTAAAAGAGGCACAAAAATACTGAAGAAAATAACACCTTAAAAAACCAAATAGCCCAAATAGTAAAAAAGAAAAAGAATGCCTTGAAAAGTACAACTGGCAAAGTGAGAAAAAAGGTATAAAACTGCACCAAATAAAACAATTCCTTAAAAATTAGAATTGGGCAAGTGGTAACCAATGCCTTTATGAAACATCAAGAAGCAATGAAATAAAATCAAAAGAATGAAAAAACAAGAAAAAATGTAAATATTTCATTGGAAAAAATAACTAACCTGGAAAATAGATCCAGGAGAGATAATTTAAACATTATTAGATAACCTGAAAGGCATGATCAAAAAAAGAGCCTAGACATCATCTTTCAAGAAATTATCAAGGAAAACTGTTCTGATATTCTAGAAGCAGAGGGAACAATAGAAATTGAATCCACTGATCATATACTGAAAGAGATCTCAAAATGAAAAGTCCCAGAAATGTTATAGCCAATTTCTAGAACTCCCAGGTTAATGAGAAAATATTGGAAGCAGCCAAAAAAACCCCAAAAACAAACAACTTAAATACGGTGGAGTGTTTGTCAGGACAACACAAGATTTAGCAGTTTCTACATTAAGACATCAGAGGGTTAGGGATATGATATTTCAGAAGGCAAAAGAACTAGGATTATAAACAAGAATCACCTACCCAGCAAAACTGAATGTGTTCCTTTGGGGCAAAATGGACAGTCAATGAAATAGAGGACTTTCAAGCATTCCTGATGAAAAGACCAGAGCTGAATAGAGATTTTGATTTTGATTTTCAAATACAAGACAGAAGAGAAGGATAAAAAGGTAAACAGGAAAGAAATCATAAGGGATTCAAGGTTAAGCTGTTTACATTCCCACATGGGAAGATGATACTTGTAGCTCCTAAAACCTTTGTTGTTATTATATGCATAGAAAATGGGTGCATGTGTGAGTTGAGTATGATGGGATGATTATCTAGAAAAATAAAAATAAGGAGTGAGAAAGAGGAATGCACTAGGAGAAGGGGAAAGGGAGAGGTAGAATGAGGTAAGTTATCCTAGCTAAGAGGCAAGAAAAAGCTTTTACAATGGAGGGGAAGATGGGAAAGGTCGGGGGGGGCAGGGATTGTGAACCTTACTTTCATTGGAATTGGCTCAAAGAAGGAATACATATACAGTCAGTTGGGTATAGAAATCTCTTAAGTAGGAAGGGGATAAATGAAGGGAAGGCAGCTCTTTATTGGTGGCAAAGAATTGGAAATTGAGGGGATGCCCATCAATTGGGGAATGACCGATAAAGTCATTGTATATGATTGTGAAAGAACTCTTTTTTGCTACAAGAAATGATGAGCAGGGTGCTACCAGAAAAACCTGGGAAGACTTACATGAACTGATACAAAGTGAAATGAGCAGAAACAAGAGAACATCATACACAGTTAACAACAATATTATATCATGATCAATTGTGAATGACTTGGCTATTCTTAGCAATACAGTAATCTAAGACAATCCTTAAGGATTTATGATGAAAAATGCCATCCATCTACAGAGAAAGAACTGATGGAGTCTGAATGCAGATGGAAGCATACATATTGTCTTTTTTGTCTCTGTTTTCTTTCACAACATGACTAACATGGAGATATATTTTGCATGATTGCACATGTATAACCTATATCAAATTGCTTTCTTTTTCAATGGTGGGGGGAGGAGGAGGAAAGATAATTTGGAAAGCAAAAATTTTTGAAAACTAATGTTAAATTTGTCTTTTACATGTAATTGGGAAAAATAAAATGTTAAGAAACCAAAAAGAAATTAAAACTTACGTATTCCCCTACCCTCAAGTACTTAAATATCCTCAAGATTTAAAAGTCACTAGACATATAATCCAAGTTTCTTCTGCAATAATTCATTCCAATTTGAATTCTCAGGAGTGGGCAATAATCAGTAGGTTTGATGAAACTTGTCAGATTCACTGTCATATCTCTTATACACACTTCAGGGAAATAGCATGCTTGGTAATTAACGATGTCTGTTCTACATCTATATACAGCTGTTCCCCTTCACTTCATCAAGGAATCACCAAGCACCAGCACATAGTATTTCTTCCTGAATTCAGCACTACAATTCTTTATACTTGCTAGTGGTAATGAAACCTCATTTTCTGTTCTAAGTTGAATGGGATTCTCAGCAGCAACAACAACAACAACACCAAAACCTATGGAAACACTCTAATGCCTTTTGTGTTCCTATAATAATGCACACTTTCTTCTCTTTCTTTTTTTCTTTTATGTGTTCATCCCTCCCTTCCCTTCCCCCACACCCCAGCAAAAATTTGCCAGCCTCTTAACATTGGTATTGATTTTTCTGTTTCCTTAGATCTCCATTTTAGCCACATCATCATCATAATCATTATTTATTTTGTTTTTTTTTAGGATCACCAAACAATTCTGAGAGCATGGGCAGTTAAAGATTTTGCTCCAAATTGTCCTTTGTATGTCCAGATATTGAAGCCTGAAAATAAATTCCACATCAAATTTGCTGGTAAGTTTAGCATTTACTGATCTACTTTTATAACTCATTGAAATGTATTTTAATTAGTGGAAACTTAGTAAATTGCTGATGGCCTATACAAAATGATATATATTTTCTCCATCTTGTACAGATGGTCTTCATTTTACCGTAGTTATATGCTGCTATGGATTCAAATGTTTTTTAGGTCAATTGGATTAATGTGTGTATACAGTCAGTTACTGGATGGTTGATTCATCAGAATAATTTCAACAGCTGAGAGAGGCAATACAGCATAGTGAATAAATGGGTGACTTAGTTTTCAGGAAGAGCTGGGTTCAAGTCTTGCTTCTCACATGTACTAGCTTTGCTACTATGCACATAAACTCTAAACGCCTCAAACAGATCTCTTAAGACTTAGTTATACATGAGTTGCAAGCTTGTAGTCGAAGATAAAGTTTACACATCAGGATTTCTCTACCCTGTTAGAATCACAAGTATGGAACAAACAAATAAACAAATGAACATGAAAAAAACACCCTGAAATATTTGGACATAGCCACCAACCAGAATTGATCCCAGAGTGGTAGACAACATACAGTATACAAAGCTAGTCCGATTGTTAAAGGTTTGATAAATAACCTTGACAACATGCAGTGACTTGTGTAAGAAATGTCTAATAATATTTATTTGTATGTGTTGTTGAAGATGACTTTGAAAACAGCACCAAAAGCGTGATACTACTGTCTTTTACCTTTCTTTTTAACCTCAGAGTTTAGCACAGTTCTTGGCCCATAGCAAACACTTAATAAATGTTTATTGACTTGCTGACAATAATAACATCAGGGAGGGAAATAGAAAGGGGAAATTAACCAGACTGATGAAAGATTATGCTATGAACTTAAAGAACTGGGGATGTTTAGCTTGTACAAACAACAGAAGATCTGGGGGCTGGGGAAGAGGTTGGGCAGGAGAGTTGACTTATGTCATTTGGAAGGCCCTTGTGTGAAACAGATACTATACTTACTGCCATTTTAGTATTAATTAAATAATAGTATACATAGGAATTCTCCATATTGTCCTTAACCTGTAGTTCATTACTATGCCTCCCAAAACAGAGTGAGTGAATGAACACATTTCAATTTCATAATTTTGATTTTGCTCTGGTTTGGCCAATAACATTGGTATGAGTGCATCTTTTTAAAATTGTTTTATTGATGGAATCCTTCCCAACATTTCATGTTTATGTTACCTCCTGAAATTCCATTTTATAGACTCACAGTATCTGTCTATTTTTATGACTGAGATTACAACTTCTCAATAGGGCTGTATTCATATTGTGCAGTGATGAAAGCATCCTGTGCTCATTAAAATGCTATGAAAGAGGCTTGAAAGTGATGTATAGAGAAACCATTAAAATGGGTTCTGTATTTAAGCATATGGTGAAAAAAGAATGTGAATTTACTAGGAAAGGCAGTATATTTATAGTGTCACTTAATGTGCAGTAAATTAAATATCATCTGCTTTTATTTCTTAATCATATCAATTAGGTAGTATTCATTAAGAACCATTTTCTTGCCTATTAATGAATCACGTAAAACACTAATTCTAATTATGCTATATGGAGAATAAAGATTTATTTTATTTCATTTATTTAAAATGTGTCTTTTTATCTGGAATTGTATAAATATTATTTTTTATATATGTATTCAGTAGTCTTTTTAAAAATTGTAAGAAAGTTTAGGTTATAAAGCTATGTTCAAAAATACAGAAATTTAAATTATCTATTACCACAAAAAGGTAAAAATATTAGGGAGCCCCAAATGTCTCAAACCAACAATTCGTTCTTTCTGGATATAGACTGTTATCTATGGGCAAATATGGCCTTTTGGGCGACCGAATATGTGGGAATTAGCAGGATTGGTTCATGATCCTTCTACATCCAGATGAGCCACTCCCAAACTGCTGAAATGATGGAAGGTGCTGATGATAGCGAGTTTATGTCTCTTTGTCTCTGCTTTCTGTTCCTTTCCCTGCCTGTACCCTACCCTTTGATAACCTTGGTCCAATGCCTCCCTTGCCCCCAAAACAAAATGTACTTTGTTTTCTGACATGTGATAATTATTTTAGTATTTAATAAATATCTAAATCATATCTTCCTTATCTCTTATGCGGGTATGCAGTTTTCCCTCTACTATGCCATTTCTACCTCTAAATAGAATACTAGATGCGAAGTCAGGAGTATCTAAGTTCAAATCCTGTTCCTTACATGTATTAGTTGTATGACCCTGGACAAGTCACTTAACCTCATTCATCCACAGTTTACTTATTTATAAAAGGTAGAGAAAAGAAAGCCATACTACTTCAAAAGATTATTGTGAAGATAAATGCAATGATATATTTATAACACTTTGAAAACTCTCAAGCACCATATAAATCTTCCTTGATGTTCTTACTTCTAAGAAAATGTGTGCTATTCCAGGTAGATATAAATTCCTCCTACATGTATGCAATGCTCAGGCATTGCCTTCGTTAACAGAGATGGCACTGTAATTCTGCTATCCATAGATAGTCACTTAAACGTGAGCACTTTTTTTAGTTCATAAGCTTGCAAGATAACCTATATCTAGAGCTGCAAAATTTTTGAAAGGCTGAGGGAAGGAATGAATTTTAAAAAGAAAGGGAAGATGGGGAAAAATTCTATGAGCCTTTTAAAACTCCCTTTATAGCTCTAAAGTTAGTTTAGAAAGAGCAGAACATATGGAAAGAGTCAGAGAAGGATTCCCTTTTACAGCATCTCCAACAAATGCTCATTCAGTCTGTTTAAATACCTCCAGAAATGGGGGTTCACAGATTCTTAAGACAGCCCTTTTTATATCAGGCTTTAGGCAAGCTAGAATCTACTTCTCTATAACTTCCCTTCATTGGTCTTAGTTCTGCCCCCTGGGGCCAATCACTAATGACAATACTAATAATAATAATATACTGGAAAGTGTAATAAATTAGAAAGTATTCTAATCAAAAGTAAGTACAAACAATACCATATAACATTAACAAAATGGGGACTGAAGCAGTAGTTTAAGAGGTTTTAAAATATACAGGCTAAAGAACTTTGTAAGTATGAAACCTAGAAATCAAAGCCATTTGGGAATAAGGTGGAGAACATACCATCCTCATCATCCTATCTGCTATTAGAGTTGTACAGGAGGCTGGGTGAATGAGTAGATAGAATGATGGACTGGAACAGGAATACCTGAGTTCAAATCTGGCTACAGATACTTAATAGCTTGTAACAGTGGGCAAGTCATTAAATCACTGTCTGTCTCAGTTTCTTTATTTGTAAGATGGGGATAATAATAGCACCTCTCTTTGCAGATTGTTGTGAGGATCAAATTAGGTAATATTCATAAAGAACTTTGTGAATCTATAAGTACTAATTATTATAATAAAGGAAGATTATAATAAAAAACAAAGCATGTTTCTGTTAATTCAACCTAAGGTATGTTATCTTTTACTTTAGTGGCTATGTCACACTGTTGGTTCACTGAGCTTGCAGTTCACTAAAACCTCCAAAACTAAATACAGGGGATACAAAAAGAGGCAAAAACAGTCCTTGGCCTCAAGGAGCTTAGAATCTAAAGTGGAGGGAGAGACAACATTCAAACAACTATATACAAATCAAGCTATATACATGATAAATAAGAAATAATTGAGAGAGGGAAAGCACTGGATTTAAGAGGTATTAGGAAAAGTTAATTGTAGAAGGTGGAATTTTACTTGTGACTTAAGGAAAGCCAGGGAGGTCCATAGTTGAGTGGAGAAGAAATAGAGTTCCAGGCATGGGAGACAAACAGTGAAAATTCCCAGAGTCAAGAGATGGAGGCCAATATCATCGGATGGAAGAGTATGTGTTGGAGAGTAAAGTATAAGAAGATTGGAAAGCTAGGAGGGGGCTAGGTTATGAGGAGCTTTGAATGCCAAACAGAGCTTTTTGTATTTGTTCCTGTAGACAATAGTAAGCCACTGGAATTATTATTGAGTAATGAGGGTGACATGATGAGACCTGAATTTTAGGAGAAATCACTTTAGTGGCTGAATGGAGGATAGATTGGAGTGGGGAGAGACTGTACCACATTACAATAGTCCAGGTGTGAGGTGATGAGGGCCTCTACTAGAGGGTCAGCAGTATCAGAGGAGAGAAGAGGAATTATTCAAGAGATGTTGCAAAGGTGAAATTGCCAAGTCTTGGCAACAACTTAAATGTAGGGGGTGAGAGAGAGTGAGTAATGTCTATTCTATTCGGTACTTCTGAAGTTGACTTCTTTTTGAGTCCAAGTGTTCCTTTAGATCAAGTTCTATTAAATGTAGTTTTATTTGGTTTATCCTATTATTTCAGCTGCCAAAATACTTTTAGATCCTATTTCTGCCATTCATTATATGATTTGGGAGAAATAGCATACTGTAATAGAGAGCTGACCTCAAAGCAGGAAGACCTGGGTTCGTGATAGAAAAATAAGTATATAGGTACATGATAGAGCATTTATTAAGTGCTGTGTGCCAGGCACTGTGCCAAATACTGGGAATATAAACAGTTTCTAACACCAGGTGGAGGTGTTGTCAGTGTGAGGAGAAGTCTAATGGATGCTGGAGTAGAAGTGGGGAGTTGGTCAGGAAAGTCATGGGTTGTTCTGCCTTTCAAATCTACTGGCTGTGTGACTGGGAAAATCAATCTCTCAATGCTCTCTCAAGGTATTCTATAAAACATTTTATACGTACATTTTTTATATAGGGACCACCCTGGTTTTTGCCTTTCTTTAAAATTTAGCTCAGTCTTTGAACAAAATAAGCACTGAATAAATTGCTTCCTTCTCAGAATGTTTGCATATGATAAAATAAAGTACATTACATTGAAGAGGATACCAATTACATTGAAATACATCTGTCTAAATAATTTTTTTTTAAAAATTCACTGACCCCTTTCTCAAAGTTAAGAATCCCTATTCTAAGTTACAAAGAAAAACTGATTTGCATTGGCAGATAAAGTTCCTTAACAGGAATATTTTGCACTCATAAAATTACAGACCTAGTAGAACAAAAACAAACAAAAAACTATAATTAATCTGTGAATCATGTATTTATTAAGTACTTATTATGTTTGAGACATTGTGTGGTAAGTGCTGAAGATACAAAGACAAAAGTAAACCAGTCTTGGACCTCAAGGAGCTTTCATTCTAATGATGATGGTATCTCCTAGCATTGTTAATGAGGAAAATTTGGTTAGACTGGTGTGACTTTTTCCTGGTGGTCCCATGCTCCATCTCAGGCTTCACTTCCCAAATGATCACAAAACCAAAGTGGTTTAGAATTTTGCCGGGAATCAACCTCAACTTCAGCCTATATCTTGAAGATATCTGTTTAAAAAGAAAGAAAAAAATTGACATTTACCAGTCTCTAAACCTGTAAAATTTCACCAATTCTTTTGTATATTTTAGTTAAATAATTACAACTGGCAGCATTTTCATTATGTGGCAAAGTAGTTTTTTTAGATCTGGTCACTTGAGGTCATCGATGGTAGCTATGTTTTCTCACCGTCTTATAATTTATCTTGGATTGTTAGTTCCATGTTAAATTTTCCCCTTTTCAGTATCTGAAAAGCATAATTGTTCTTTATTGGGATAGGATTTTAAAGGATTATATGCTAATGACAGTAATAACAAGAATAAAAACTCGATTTTATATAGTACTTTCACAAAAATCCTATGGGCTACATAGTAAAGGTTTAAATATGTATATTATATATATATTTATATACACATGTGGCCTCACTTTCTGCATCTATCATCTATCTATCTATCTACATCTAGCTATCTATATAAGACTCAAAGATGATAAATGATTTGACCAAAAAACATAATTTTTGGAACTAGCACTTAAGGTCTTCATATTTTTAAGTGCAGGGTGAGAAAAATTTATTTCCTTCAATTTGAAGGACAAAAAGAAACAGGAATCATTAGAAAAATCCCCTTCTATTTTCTTGAACCTCTGTCTTTATATTTATGGATATATCACTGTTCTTGATATCACCATTATGTAAGAGATACTACTGATGATGATGATGATGGTTATTTTTGCCTGTGGACTGTGACATAATTATAACACTTCCAGAATACTCGTATAAAACAAAACTGTTATATTTTGTACTTCCTATGAAACCACATTTCCCCAGTAGATTTTATCACTTTCAAATCTCTGAAGCCTTCCTTAGCCACATACTGCATTTTTCCTGGTAATTGTTGTCTGCTTCTGTAACTCAAAAGTCAAATGTCAATATAACTCTGGCTCTATTGTGAGTATCATGAACAAGGACAAATTTTTCTTCAAGGCAATGCTTTTAGTAAAAATGGTAATTGGGCATATATGTATAAGGTATGTATGGAATGAGGAAAATAGAAGAATGACTCATTAACTAGTGATATAGAAATTGTATTCTATTCTAGACTCTCAATTCAATTATGACAATTTATGTTCCAGGTCAGATCTCTCTACTGAAGTCCCCTTGATAGAAGGTCATGTATTCCTGCTATTGAAACTTCTCTGCCTTTTCCAAATTTACATTCCTTTCTTTAGGTTCAGATCTTTCTGAACCTCTTTAAAAAAGGCCAAGTTGAATATACTTTCAGAAAAAAAGTATTATTATTTTTATAATTATTTTTATTATATTATATTATATTATATTATATTATATTATATTATATTATATTATATTATATTATATTATATTATATTATATTATATTATATTATATTATATTATATTATATTATATTACATATTATTATTTAGATTATAATTAGTAGCTTCAAATTATAAAAATTAAATCTAATTTTACCTCTCCCCATATAGGAAATCTTATTTTATTTTGTTCTATTCCATTTTAAAGACTTGACATCTAGGTTGCTTAAAGTTTCAGGTATGTTTTTATAAATCAATTCTTTATCCAGAGAACTTGAATGAAGCTGTAGGATAGGATAACCTGTATTTAGATTAATCTCCTGCATCTGAGGTAGTTTTGCTGCATCTTCTTGGCAGATGAAGTCATTCAGGAAAATCAGTAAGAGGCTGCCTCTTCTTAAAGCAAACATTCACTAGTTAAATTTAAGTTGGCTTTAAAAAAAAACAGAAAATGGCCATGGACTCTCAAGGTCAGTTACTTTTTCCTCTCACCCTGTCTCATGCTGTAGTTTTTTGGCCATTTTATTCATTCTTTTAACAGAAGGGAGAAGAAAACAAAATTAAATGGCTCTATTTTCATCCTTAGGTAGCAGTTCTTTTTATAAAGAATGGGAAAAGCCAGTGGATCAAGTGAGGTTTTGGATCGTGGATTTATCCATGCTTTGACTCCACAGTATTTTCCCTGAATAGCAAGGAGAAAGTTGTAGTTCATGAATAAAAGGAAGAAGCTTAACTCAAAAGGGAAAGCTTTGACTGAATGAAATGCTTTATGCTTTGAAACTGAAAAGTGTCTAGAAGAGTGAATCATTGTGCTGGATCAGTAGAAAATAGATCTTCTGGGAGTTTAAAGACATGTTTCCAAATGTCAGAAGAAAAGTGTTTTTAAAGAAATGCATGCAAAATCAATGTATTTTAAATGATATTGTTCATAGTTTTGTACAAATATTATCTTCTATATAGTGGGTATTCCTGGCTACTTTCACATCAACAAGATTGTTGAAAAGCATATATCTTGTCTACAAGTGTCCAACTTACACAAGGGAAAAATACCAGCAAGGGAGAATATTTATCAGGGAACAATGCATTGAGCAAAGAAAGAGTTCCAGGTCAAAGTCTTCCCTATGACTAGATCAGCTACCTTCCTGCTCTTTCCTTGAAGAGAACACCTGCCCTTCCTATTGCTTATTTTCTCTCATATTCCCCACCCCTTCACTCCCCAAGTACCCAGACCCATTTAATCTGCCCTTAGTAGCACATCCTCATGTCTCAGATGCATCCCACCAAACTCCTCAAAACCATGCCTCCCCACATCAGGTCTTATGGGTTCTATGTCACATTCTCTCACGGCCTTGCTCGGTAGCTAAAGCTAATCTAACAGATTCCATAAACAATCATGTATTAATAGATTCATTATTACTTTGCCCAGGGTTTAGTAGATAAAGGGCTGATTTTGAAGCCAGGAAAGCTTGAAGGGTATTTCCACACAGGGAGTTTGGGAGTTTCCAATATGTTGAATCTATCCCCTACCTCCCACCTCCACACTCACATTTACACTCACACACTTTGTCAATTTGAGGATTTGTAAAGGTCTGTCTAGAAAAAGCAACATCTAGTGAAGTGAATATTTAATGAAGGAATTTCAGTAATTATGGCTGGTGGGAGAGGGAGTTTTGAAGAGAGGAGGTTTTTCCTGGAATTCCTCCATAGGCAGCTGCCTACTTTCCTTATTTGCCTTTAAAAAAAATTCAAAAGAAACAAGCAAGGGTGCATTTAGCACCTACTCTGAGAGTGCTGTGGACACAAAGGCAGTTGTGTGTGTGTGTGTGAAGGCTTACAAATGAACTTGGGTTAGTGCCCATAAAGTGAGAATGATTAACAAACTCATTAGAAGTATTTTAAAGTAATTTCTAGAGTATTTGAAAACCCTAGTCTCCACTGAATTCTCAAGTAAAACGCAAACATTGCTATTGTTTGGTAGAAATGTCATGTTTGTGTTTTCTAAGTTTCTGTGATCTTCTTAGCATTACATTTGGTGTCAAAGGGTCATTTTGTATTTTTGAATATTGACAATTCTTATTACAGGATGGGGTTTTAATTAAGCTAATGGTATAACCTCATTTAAACCACACAGTGGACTCCTGATAAATCAAATAAAAAGGGTTGCCTTTTCATGCACCCTTTGCCCAACTGTCATAAAACAGGGCTAATGATTATATGTATATATAATATGTACATATGTATGTATGTATATATGCATACACACATATATTTTTAATGACTCCCAGTTTCTCAATTTTCTACATCAACTTAAGTGGGACTTAGATAAGTCCTAGTGAGTGGCCTGAGAAAAATTGGGGTTAAGCGACTTGTGAAGGATTATTCAACTAGTAATCAATCAGTAAGCATTTATTAAGTACCTACTGTGGAACAGTCACTGCAGTAGGCACTGAAGATACAAATACAAAGAATGAAACAATCGCTAGGCAGTTAGGTGGTACAAAACATAGAGCACTGGGATTAGTTTCAGGAGGAATGGAGTCCAAATCTGACTGGACATGTACTAGCTGGCCAAATCACTTTGCCTCTATTTGCCTCAGTTTCCTCAGCTGTAGAAAGAGGATAATAACAGCACCTAACTCAAAGTTGCTGTGAGGATCAAATGAGATAATATTTGTAAAGAGATAGCACAGTGCCTGGCACACAGTAGGTACTATATAAATGTGTATTCCCTTCACCTTCTTACTAGCTGTGTTAACCTTGGGCAATCCTCAATTTCCTTATCTGTAGTATGGGGGGGTCCTGGGAAGAAGGATTAGGCAAGATGGCCTCTAAGATCCCTTAAAGCTCTACACTTATGATTTCTAGAGATATATAAACTTCCATTCAACTTGTACATTTGATTTATAGATTCTCAACTTTTTTTATCTCCCCTTAAACCTGAAAGAATACGGAATGTTGTTAAACAATTTTATGTAATCACACTTTTCCTTTGAAAATTAGGCTTATTCAACATATATTTGAAAAACAACTATATATGTATGCATATATGTGTGTATATTACATGTATTGATATATACACATATATGTATATGCTACATACACATATATGTGTATATGCATATATGTCTGTACATGTAACGTGTGTATGTAGTTTGGGAACTTAGATTCTGTTCAAGTCAGCACCATGAAAATGTTTTTGTTTTTAACTGAGACTCAAAGGGAACAGGGACTCTATATGGTATTGTGGGATTATCAATGATGTGTGGTTATAATGCTAATATGACATATTATTCTTTGGCAGACTAAATAAGGGCAGTTGGGTACCAGATATATATTGTGTATGAATGTGGATTAAACAATACAGAAATTCTTTATCTCAAAATATATCACCACTTCCTTTCCCAGGGAAAAAAGATGAAAGCAACTCCTTTAGTCATCACATGAAAAACAGCTTCAAAACTTGCTTACTATCTTTCTGATGTTGGCCAGATCACCTAATACCTCTAAGACTCATGTTTCTCGTCTGATATATGTCAGTAACAACAGCAATAATAACCTATCAATCTACCAGCAAGGATGTATTAAATGCTTGTTATGTGTCAGTAACAACAGCCACTAAGATTTCTATAACAGCTTGAAGTTAGTTGAGAAACAAAGTTTATCTCATGTGATTATCTCATCTGTAAAATAAGGGGTTTGGACTAAATGGTTTCCAAAATTCCTGCCAACTCCAAATCTTTGATCTTAAGCAGTTAAAATATTTGTGCACCTAGGTGGTACAGTGGGTAGAGGACTGGACCTGGAGTCAGGAAGATCTGAGTTCAAATTTGGCCTCAGATATTTATTAGCTGGGTACCCCTGAACAGATCACTTAACTCCTATTTGCCTCAGTTCGTCATCCATAAAATGAGGAACTGTAAATGTAAATCTGCAAAATGAAGAAGGAAATGGCAAACCAATCCAGTATCTTTGCCAAGAAAATGATGGACTTTGTCCATGGAGTCACATAGTTATATATTACTGAATAATGGCAACAAAGTAACACTAGCTCTGTTCTAGAGGAAAATGAAACTCAAGAGTCTTAAGTAATCTGCCCCCGTAAATATACATAGTACATTTCAGAATCAAGATTTGAACGCCAGTCTCTGCATTCCATGACCAGTGTTCTTTCCACTAGACAGAGCAACCAGACTATGTAGATTACATTTTTTTTCCTCCTCAGATCTAGTTTCAGTCATATACTTAATGAAGTCTGGCTAGAGACTGAGACTTATTAATAAGTGTGGCAAAGCTCAACTGTGATGCTCCTCTTTATAAATGGAATTGAGGGCTATGCAAATATAGCAATTAAGTGCCCTAAATTCCCATTAATTAATTTTGAGCACCCCAGCTGCTTGTCCTGATTCTTGTTTACTCAGAACCAAAACAGATGATACTATATAACTGTTAAGTTTTCTGCAAGTAGATGTATTAACCTCTGTAACTCTGCACATGTTGTTCCTTTCCTGTATACAGCACAATTCTTCCCTCCTAAGACAAAACAAAACAAAATTAAAAAAAAAAAAAACTAAAACAACAATACAGTTTTGACCAGAATTTGCAAATCAGTGATTCTATATAGGCAGAGTTATGATAATTTTAGTAATGTTATGATTTATATACTACTTTCAGAAAAAGTTTTGAGAATGGTTGACAACATAAGATGGGAAAACTAAAAAGAAAAATAGAGAGACTACCAAATAAAAGGAGGATGAGGTATTCTAGTGAATTGAGATGAGTCCATTACTACAACTAAGCACTGAATTTAACCCTGATCTTCCTAATATCATAGGCAAAAGGGGGGCAGCTCTCATATTAGACAAAGAAGTATTTATGCAATTCTTAAAAATAAAAATTTTAGGGGAGGAATTTTCCTCCATTGTGTTTGGTGAGTCCCAGTGTCAAGAAATTTATGATAATCTGACGTAAGATCAAGTCTTTCTGCCATGCAAATATCATCAAGATTAAATGCATAAAGATTTCTTGGTAGTTCCAGAGGAATTCTGAAGATCTTGTGATAGCAGAAAAAAATAAAGTATAAATAACAACTGGGAAGAGGGAATAGTCTAGAAGGACCCAGTTATATCTCTTCAGCTTTTTCCTTAAACTTTTTTCCCTGATGTCATCAGAAGAGAGGTAGGGATTGGATTGATAGGCACTGAGCCAAACTAAAGAAATTGTCACACATAAACTGGGCATGAGGAGACTAGGATAATTTGGGTGAGGCTAGGTTTTTGGCCTTTCAATCTGGTCAGGATAACTTAATGTAGACATGGGCAATCTACATCAGTAATTTTCAGGTCATATGCAAACCTGCGAAGTAAGCAAATCTTGTCTTTTTTTATTCCACTTCTCTTTCCTTTATCCTCTCCCCAATCCCCAGACAAATAGTTCTATTCAATCCATCCTTGCTTTTGATGAATTCAGGCATCATCCACTTCATATTCTTCCTGTGCTACCCTTCCATCTTTCCCACAAAAGACTTTGTCTATAGGCTACAATGCTAGGTAACTCCTCTAATACCACCATGGGCATTAAAGACATGAGTCTCAGCTGTGAAAAGAGATAAGGGCTGGAGATATCTATTTCAGATTCATGTGCAGAGACATGATAGTTGAAGTTATGGGAATGAATGAGACTTTCAAGGGGAAGGGAGTAGAGAGAGAAAAGAGTCAGGGTAGAGAACACACATTAAAACACTGGCATTACAAAGCCATGAAGAGTCAGTAAAGAAGACAGGGACAGAAAAGTAGGTAAAGTCAGTCAACTTGTCTTTATTACAAATGCTTGCTATGTACCAGACATTGTAATTAAGAACTGGTGATGAAAAGAAAGAAAAAATAATAATTAAAACTGTCCTTGCCCTTCCAGAAGCATGGAGGAAACAACACATAAATAAATAAGTACATACCAAAATATATAGTGTTCGGTCATTTTTTTTCAGTCATTTCCTACTCTTCTTGACCATATTTGGGATTTTCTTGGCAAAGATACTGGAGTGGTTTGCCATTTCCTGATCATAACTTATACATGTCTACCCACCCTTTGCAATTCTTGTCCATGTGGTTCTATAAATCTTTTTCAAAGGAGTACAAGGGTCTTCCTATAGGTCTCAACATTAGGTAGCTATCAATTCAGCACATGAGGCTTAATTCTTACTACATGACATGCTATTTCAAAAGTGTAATAGGCTTCATTGAAAGGTACCATGTTCCCTTCCTGAAGATCTTCTGGTAGGGGGCCTCTGATCCCTTATCAGGGATATTATAGTGGAGATTCCCTTAAGTGTGAGTTGGACTCAGTAGTCACCAAGGTCCGGTCCAACTCTCAGATTCTGTGACTCTATGACAGTCATTCATCTTCTTGATATATTTTACTCTAGTTCTGGCACATAATTAATCATTGGCAAGATGTTGTAGCCTATTTATGCCCATTACTCAGCTCTATAATGCCCTTTGGGTAATATGCAAATTTGATTCTTCAGAGATTACAGTAGTCATAACCATATATTGGTAAACAAAAGGGGCTCTTAGCACTCAGTTCAACCAAGTGCCCTTGAAGAGTTTGGCCTTTTTTTCCTTGATTAGATTTGGGTGCCCTTGGTGCCTCCTTGCCTCAGGGGAGGGCCTAGTTTACACATGAGTTTGAGTGACAAGTTTGGGACATCAGAGGCTTTTAGACCACGTGGGTTCAAGTTGCCTCTTTGTGACGATTCTAGGTCACGTGGGTGAGTTGCATGTGTGACTCACCCTTGACCCAGAAAAAGATATAAAACCAGGGGTTGGCTTTCTATTTTTCGGAGCTCTTACCCACAGCCATGGTGGCATGAGTGACTCTGGGACAGTCCTTGTTAGGAGCTCCCAGGCTGAACCTAGATGTTGGTAACTATGAATCTGTATTTGGTCTGTTGGTGTATGTTTGTAATTTGTTTGTATTTGCTCTGAAGTTCAGGGTGCTGGCTTTTTCCCGTGAACTAAGTGAATGGTATTTGTATGCTGAATTAAAGTAAACTTGTCAACCCCTTAACGTAGCTTTCCTTACTAAAGCAGATCAAAAGAATATGGGCTTTTGAAGTGTGCTGGTAGCGTGCTTGTTATTGGGCTTGTGTTGGTCTTTCACCCCCACAACAGCTGCTAGCCAGATTGTTGAAACACCATATAAAGAAACAGAAGAGAATAAAGATTTTTAAGCACTGCTATGTGCCAGGCACTGTACTAGCTCTTTACAAATATTTTATCATTTGATCTTCACAACAACCCTGGAATGTAGTTGCATTATTATCCTCATTTTATGGATGAGAAAACTGAGGAAAATAGAGATTATGCCTTACCCAGGGTCACACGGCTAGTCAGTTCTTGAGGTTGGATCTGAACAGAGATTTTCTTGACTCCAGGTCCAGTGCTTTACCTACCATCTAGTAGCTTTTGCAATCAATGCAATGCCAGCCAAAAAGAGAAATCACCTAAAAACCTTGTCATTTACATAGAAAATCCCTCTTCCCTTTGAAACTCTGCAATGGAATTCTCCATGAAAATGACAAATATCTCTCCCTGTCTAATGCTTTCCTTTTTATCAATAATCAGAGAATCACTAAAAAAATTCTCTTTTGGGGTTCCTGTAAGAGAATTTTGTCAATATATATAGGTGAGAAATTTGGGGAGGAGACAATATTTAAGGCAATATTTTGTTTACCACACAAATTTTTAAAACGTTTTATTGATCATTTTGGTTTCTTCTGATACTTTCATTCTATATATATTTCTCTCTATATGTATTATATAAATGTCTGTAGAGATATCTATTTCTATATCCAGCTACATCTATATTTATATATAGTGCTTCATTTCACCCCAGATTTGAATTCATTTTTATAACAAAGAAAAAATTAAGTAAAAACAACCTATACAGTAACCATATACAAAACTATAGGTAACATTCTTCCCTTGCCTTTCTTCTGAGAGGAGGAAGATATGCTTCATTTTCTATTCTTCAGAACCAGTATTGGTTTTTAAAATTACTCAGAGGTTGGCTTCCTTTTAGTGTTTTCACTTATGTTTTGGGGTTTGCTGGAGCCAGCATATACCAGCTCATTGAAGCCGACTGTAAAATTTTCAGTGTGACGATTTATACTTCATAAATCAGTAAGTACTGCATATCAGTGATTAATTTATTGTTTTGTTGGTTGTCTCAGTTTAATAAAGTGATTGAAAAAATGTTAATAATCCAGATTAAACTTAAAAGAGTCTTGTATACACATTTGGTTTGCAGAGGTAGCAGGAGAGTTGGTTATTAAACATTTACCATAACACTTTTGCTTACATTGCTTACAAAAAAGTCCCACCAATGGGACCCAGCGTGTGGGTCCTAGTAAATTTGGATCATTAACTGTAGCAATTCGAAAGAGTTTTTTTGTTAAGAGTTCTAGTCTAAAACACAGAGTCTTTATTCCTTTCTTCTACCCATTTCAATTCCTGGATTTGATGGCAAAAGTCTCTCCAAACGGGTACATGTGTGATCAATTAGCATAGGCAACATGAAAGGAAAAACAAGAAAACAAAACATTTATTATTTTGGAATTTATATGATTTATTAAAGGACATCCTTTTTGCTAACTTTAAAGCAAAATATAAATTCTATCATTATCATTATTTTTAAAATTTAAAATATGTATGCATGTACAAATTCTCTAAAAAGCAGTTTCAGTTCATCTGTATTCCCCAGAAGAAGGATGGCACATGAGGGCACAAAAATTCTAAGAAGCAAACATATCCCTATAAACCATAAAAAGGGGCATAGCCAGAAACAATAGACTATAAAAGGAATTGCAGCAGTCAGTTTAAGAGGCTACACAATACATTAACTTGGTTATCATATATGTGGCTTTTCTGATTCTATTTATTTTACCCTGCTTAGTTATATGCATTTCTCATATATTTTTTAATTTCTCATATATATCCTTTCTTATAATATAATTGTATTTCATTTCATCAAATGTTTTTAATTATCAACAAATTATAAAATTGTAGGATCTTATATTCTTTCTACCATTTAATTTTGTGACCAAAAGGGAATATTCTGCTCTAGGATCTTGTTTGGAAAACTCTTCCCATTTCTTTCTTATGTTTTCTTCAAGTGTGCTCTCAATATGTATATTTCTCATTCCTATAAAGATTTTGTATTGATCAGAAAAAATATGTCAGTGGTTATTAATCCTTTGTTTTATTTTTCCTCAATAATAGAGCCTGTGACTTTTCCCCAAATGCTATCTTACCCTCTTTCAGAGTTATATGAAACCTGATCCCCCAGGGCTCTAATAATCATATCATTTATATTTACAGTACTGACCTTCTACATATAATGTATACACACACATGTGCACACATGCGAACACACAAACACACCTATTCTTATTTAACTGTTAAGATTATGTTTAATTTCTTTCTGCCATATCCACTTTCTAATATAGCACATCAGGGACTATTATGTGAGAGTCTACATGTGGTGGCTCCCCTGCCTTGATGAAGAAAATATTTTGTTGAGATTGCTTCCATCCTTTTATTTTCCAGTTGTTGCAAGAAAACCTATGAATCAAAGAGTATGTGGCCTGAAAAAAGTCAAGTGAAATTGATGAATAGAATGTCCTTGGGGACCTTAAAGTGAAGATTTTCAATATGGTGGTTTAGACAGAAACCTCTTTATAAGGTTTGAATTCCCCAGGCCAACCTTACTGGCCTTTCAGCCAGTTTAACCATGATACATTCTACTTTTGGAGAACTCTAGAAATTGATAGGAAGTACTTCTTTATCAGGTACTAAAACATGTCTCTGAAACTTCCATGTATTTACCCTAGTTTTTTTGAATGTGTATTTATACATACATATATACATAATACATATATCCTACATATTTAAAGGCAGCTATCATTTCTCCCCATCTCTTTCTCTCATTCAAATCATCATAGTGGCCATATGATATGAGTTGGCACACCATACTTTTGGCTCAGTTTTAGTTTGCAATTAGTTAAATTTTCTAGACTATAGTTTCCTCATCTTTGAAATGCAGAATTTGAATAGGTTTTTGATATCCTTTACTAATATTATATCCCATTATAGATTGTCTTTGTTAGATCAAATCTAAATTATTATGTTCCTCAGGGACAAGTACTAGGAAGGACATTGACATCTGAAGTAAGATTATCAGAATGAAATGTCTGAAGACCACGCCTTATGACGATCAGTTGAAGGAACTGGGGATGTTTACCTTAGGAAAGAGAAGACTTAAAAAGGACACAATAGCAGTCTCCAAATATTTGAATAGTAGTCATGGGGAAGGTGGATGAGCCTTGTTTTGCTTGATATCTGAGGATAAAATTAAAACAGTGGTTAAAGATCAAAGAGACAGATTTTTACTCAATGGAAAGAAAAAAGAACAACTTCGTGTTAAAGCTTCTAAATGTGAAATGGTATACCTGACAAAAGAAGAAAGGAAGGAATGAAGGCAAAAAGGAAGGAGAGAAGAAAACAAGCATTCATTAAGAACTCACTGTGTGCCAAATGCTATACTAAGTTATAGGGATATACATATAAAAGGAAAGAGGAAACATCTTCAAGAAGGTCAAATTCTAATTGGGGAACAAATACCCAGAAAGGAGCAGTTACCATAGAGGGATACTACGATCTACAAAGTTCCTGGGTTGATGAGTGGTACCTTAGAGGCAAAGATTCATACACTCCCTCAAGAAACAGTGGCAGAATTGATTTGATCAGAGTTCCAGAGCTGGAGTGCGATATGTTAGGAAAAAAGGATACTTGTGGTAGGGAGGCTGAGGTGGCCAAAGAATTGAGAGTGAAATGAAACATGGCACACATGCTTCTTGAAATACCGGCTGTGGAAAAGTAGTTACCAATCAGGAGTACAGGCCAGTCTTAGTTGAAGATAAAATGACCATGTGTTATGCTACATTAAAAATAACATTAGTGACTCCATTTTGCCTTTATCCACCATTTTGTGAAGCTAAGTTTCAGTTGCTTTTAATAAAGTCACCTGATTTTGAAGACATCACAAAATTACTCCCCCTCTCCCAAAGGTCACCTAACTTAAGGAATGTCACAAAACTACCCCCATTCCCTCTCACCTCAGTGTCTCCCTCCAACATTGAGCAACCAGATGTCTCAATCCTTAGAATCCTCTTTTTTACTCCTTCCAAATTTTATTTTAACTATGTAGAAACCAGGCTTTAGGGTCCTTGGCTATTGAGAACTTCGGACCCACTCTGTTTTGCAACCACATGCATTGCTAAATAAATTGCCTGGATGAATCTCTGTTTTTACCTCCTCGCCTCTCCCAACTCCCAATAACAGTTGTGGTTGCAATAGAAGTGATTCCTTATAGACTTTGGTTAGACTGGATGTCCTCTGACATTTCTTTCAACTCTAAGATTTTGGGACTTTATGGGGAAATTTTTTTTTGAAATCCACACAAATCCAGTATGTGTTTGTGAAATGTACTTAAAAAAACCCAAGAATAGGCCATTAGATTTATCAGTATTTTTCCTAAGTGACAGTAGATTTATTCAGGCCTATTGAAATCTTCTTGGAACCCGATTCTGTCATCTGGTAAGGTGTCTTTATTTTCTAGCTGTGTGTCACATGCAAATTTTACAACTACATTGTCTATGATTTCATCTGGTCATTGATTAAAATGTTGACTAGAATAAAGCAATGTACTGATCCCTGGGGTACTCTAGTAGACCTCCTTCTGGAATGGCATTGGTTCCCCTAGTCTTTGAGTCTGATTGTTCAAGTAGTTAGGAACCCCCCAAATGAATTATTATATAGTCCAAATCTTTCCTTCTTCATCATGAAGATAACATGAGAGACTTTGCCAAATGTATCATTGGAGTCAGCCATAATGTGTCCATGGCATTACCCTTATCAACCCTAATTAACCCTCTTAATAAAGGAAATGAGGCATGAACTATTCTTAATGAACTCATGCTACTAATTACTGATCATAGCTTCACTTTCTAATTGTTTAAAAACCATTCCTTTAATCATTTTATCTAGAATTTTGTCAGGCCTCAAAGTCCCACTTACTTGTCTCTAGGTGGCTGCATCCATTCCGTTCCCTTTTTGAAAACCATTAGAGGGAAATAGATTTCTCCATGTAAAATTTTGAACAAGTAGTACTACCAAGAATTTGTGTCACAATCCTCGTCTATTCAAATTAAGACGGATATGTGAGGTACTAGATACTGGTGTGTTCATTTTGCATGAAACTGGAATGTTTTTAGAGTTACACTTATGTGACTGATTATGTTGGCTATTCACAAGGCAATTGCTAAGCAATTGGTGGGATTGCTAATAGTCTGATCTGGTTACCCACAGAATAATTATTTTCATTATTTTAGCGATTGGAACAGATTGACTGATCCAAAATAAATTGATTGTTAGAACCTGACTATTGTGGTCTACTAAAGAGAATCAAGTTTCATAACAACCATTCCACTGAGTGGTCACATAGTCTAAGGTGAAGAAAAGTACCTCCTTTTTTAACGTGCATTTTCAGATGTTCTAAATGCTTGTTATGCTTCCTATAAAATGCAGGGCATAAACCGCAAACATATTTTTAAAATATTTTAATTGTTTTCCATTCTGTTAAAAATCCTTTCGAAAAAAGAAATATTTGATTTTTGTTAAGCAAGACAGAACTACATCAGTCTATGCATGGGTGCTTTTGTTTACAACCTTCCAAAGAGCTGTTGCTTAGCAACTGCATTGAAGAAGCTTCTAGTGCTCTAAATCACAGGCTGTATTCATACAATTTAAGTTCTCAAAAAGGGCTGGATTCTATGAGGAGAGATTTTGATATTCAGCATTTTGAATACATTGGCACCAATTCTTTTGCACTACATATGCATAAAATAGATTTGAAAGAATGTATCTGTAAATATTCTATTTATTTTAGTTATCTAAGTTAGTCTATACTATTTAATTAATATTTGTTCAGATTTTTTTTCAAACCTATTGTTTTGGAACTTACATGACAGTAGTATACTATGTAGGCATTTCCATAACCTAAAATAACCTGGTAGCAAGAAAATCATGATTTATTTAAAATAAATATTATTTGCTTGGCAAGCATTTACTAATATTATCCAAGCCAAGCACTTTGGCTTCTTTTATTGCTGGAATATCATCCTGCATAGATGGTTCATTAGAGTATGGGGGTTGGAAATCCACAATATTAAAATGATTCCATTTCTTTCTTTTCTAATGAAGATTCTAAGCCAAGAGGAGCAGGGCGTGGTTAACATTCCTGTGCCTCACCACAGATCTAGTTTTATACTTTGTGAGTCTCAGGAGTTTTATGTAGGGTGTAGTTAGTCTAAATTGAGATTTTATACAAAATGATTTTCTCTCATAATGATCAATTTTGATGCCTGAATGTCGTTTGTCTCTTACTGTTCAGACATGGCAGATTTCTCTGATTATGCCACTCTAGTCAAAGGATCATGGATTACAGAGCTCGACGGGGCATCAGAAGATATTTAGTTTAATCTCTTTTATTTTATTGATGAGGCAACTGAGTATCAGTTAGGTTAAGTAACTTGACCAAGGTCACACAGGTCATAAGTAGAAAAGTTAGGAAGGAAAATTAAAATTTATAATTGCTGCTTAATGTGATTGATCTATTTCTTCAATAAAAAGTAAATGTAGAAAAAGGCCTATGGTTATATAAAAAGTAGCCGCTCAAAAAATTAAAACCCGTTTAATGATGATGTGATAATAATGATAACATTTATAGCACTTTAGGTTTTGCGAAGAACTTTATGAAATCTTATCTCATTTTATCTCCACAATATCCTTAAGAAGTAGGACCTATTGTCATTCCCATATTATCCCCACACATATAAGAAAGCTGAGGGAAAATGATAGTGACTTGTCCAGTGTCTTACAACTAGTATGTACCTGAAGCAGGCTTTGAACTAAGACCTTCCCTCTCAGAGATTCTTTAATTCAGAGGTTTCTATATTTTGATCTGTTCTCATAGTTGTAGAGGCATGATTGGCTTTAATGGGTTTTTGTTGGGAATTAGAGAGAAGGATCTTTTGTAATTACAGTTATACCTTCTACATCACGACTTTCCTCATCGCAGTTTTGATATGTCGCAGGTTGGCATAAGAAATTAAATTGGAATTCTTGGGGAGTTTTGCAGAAGCCACAGAGGATGCACCAAGGCCAGCAGACAACATAGAAAAAGTTTAAAACTTAGAAATGTATAAGATATATGTATTGTATAATATCAACCCAAATTTTACAATAAGGTATTATAAACAACCCATAGAAGAAAAAGAAAAAAATCAAACTTGTTTGGTACAAAGGTAGGGTCAAAAATTTTATGTGGATCATGGGGCACTATGCCCCTAACACCTATGATGTTATATATATATGGCATATATATGAAGCGTGAATATAAAGACCAGATTTTTAAAAAAAAAAACCTAATTATGGAATCAAGCTTATTACTTTGTAGCTGTACTTTTAGCGCATGCAACATGGTGTAAAGAATATTAAATTGATAGATAAAAAAGTTCTTTCAAATTTTGGGGGTTTGGATAAGTCACATATCTATCATCTATCTATCTATCTATGTATCTGTCTATCTATCTGTGGGATTAGGCAGGTATTGTGTATCTATCTCTGTCATCTTTATCTCCTCTATATCTCAAACTCTTGTATATCTCTATCATCTATATTTTTATCAATTTTAATATCTATATGTTTTCTAATTCACATTTTCCAAGCTTTAAAATCCATATGACTTCTTTTAAAACATAAGCAACATGGAAAAATAATGAAATATCTCTGAAAATGCTCTTGAAGGAAGATGGTATATGGAAGGCTAAGTGACATCATGAAAACCTGGTTTCATATACCACCCCTGATATATACTAGTTGTGTGGCTATGGGCTGGTCATCGAACCTCTCAGTGTTCTAGATTAGTCTCCAAAACTTTAAGCTGTTTGAGTTGTTCATCTACATACGTTGGTAGAGGGAGGTTTCATAAAATTTCCTGCACAGTGGAAACCTTAGCCACGTTCTACTCCTCCATCCTTGATCCCTCTCAAATTATTTTAGTCAATCTTCATTTGTTAGGGCCCTGAAAGGTTAAGTCTTGCTCTAATGTTTTTCCCAGAGAGAGTGGGAAAGCAGGATGTCTTTATAGGACACAGGGAAAAGACTAACAGCTTAAGAAAACTTCTGTGTTTCTTTGACAGAAACCATCCACATTCAATTTTAGCAGATAGCTGGATGTTACCATATGATCTAAAAGTATTTTTGTTGTTTTTAAAACACACACACACACACACACACACACACACACACACACACACACACCCCTTACCTTTGGTGTGATGAAAAGAGCACTAGCTTTTTATTACATTTAAATCCTAGTTTTGCTCCTTACTAGCTCCACGACCTTAGATTAGTTACTTAACTCTTTGAGCCTCAGTTTCCTCTTCTATAAATGGGAATACTATTGTACTACTTACCTTCCAGAGATTCTGTGAGGATCAAATGAAATGATGGATTCTGAGAGGGTAAAATGAAATGGTAGTGCTTTGAAAATTGTTAAGTATAGTGTGAATATATCACTTAAAGGTCAAAGCAGTCTATGTATGTAATGAAATTTCAAAGACCTTTAAGATGTTTCAAAATGTTTATGCCATGATGTCATGATTTTGTGAAACCAGTTTCAGTCTTTTTTTGTCTTTACAAGTGAAATTGAAGATAAAATTACATAAGCATAAATTTTTCAAACAAAAAATTTCAAAAGATAGGGAAATATATGAAAAGAGTAAAGAATTTCATTTTAAATTTTATTTAAGATGTTTTTAATGATAAATGTGAACTAATCACCTGCATTTTTTGAACAGATCATGTTGTCTGTGAAGAGGAGTTTAAGTATGCCATGTTAGCTTTAAACTGCATATGCCCAGCAACTTCTACCCTTATCACGTTATTGGTCCATACCTCTAGAGGACAGTAAGTATATATACACATTTTTTTCAATAATAATAGGATCTTAGAATAAATGTGAGTGTGACTATATAACTTGGACATGTCATGAAGCAAAACGTTTTGACTGTGTTTTAGATTGGTATTGAGTAAAGGAATATTACTTAAACTCAAGGATAAAGCCAATTCCATCACAGTGACTCCTTTGCAAAACTAAATTATCTTTCCATTTCTAAGATTCTGTATTTTATCAGTAACTTATATGTGGCCCAATGGTCAAATGTTTGACCAACTCCCAAGCTAGTTTCTGAGCCTGGAGCTACAAGTGAGTAAGTGATTGTACATTGCAAAGTGATTAGAAATCAAAATGATGTCTGTTTTGTGAAGTTATTTAACTGGGTAAAAGAGAAGAGAAATCATAGTTTATGGAGAAGAAAGGTAACTTCATTGGCACATGTAGGCCCCTTTGGAATTGCATAAAATTCAGAACTTGTTTTTGACTTTCATTTTATGAAATATGCTGCAAATATAGAGGTTTTATTTTCTGAGATTTCATACTCCTTACTTAGTACCTTAGGCAAAAATTCTAACTTTCTGAGCCAAATACATTTATTGGTAAAGTTTGCTTTGGGTTTTTCATTTCACATATTTATGGTCTCTGCAGTTAAACAAATTTAATAATTTGGCTATGACTTAAGTCACACTTGGAATTTTTTCCCTTTGCATCTCCATCTCTTGGCTTCCCTGACTTCCTTCCAGTCTCAGGTAAAATTGCACTTTTTGAAAGAAGTTTTTACTGATCCCCTTTAATACTAGTTTATTCCCTCTGTTTGATTATCTCTAGTTTATTATTTTTATATCTTGTTTACAATAGTTGGTTGGGCAGTATCTCTGAGAACTAGGAGCTTTTTTCCTCAGGGGGAAGAGGTACTTCTCTTTGTATCCTGAAATACTTAGCACAGTGCCAAGCACATAATACAGGCACTTAATAAATACTTAAATACTTGTTGGTTTGACTTGACAAGGCTCCATTAAGGTAAAATCTAGGGTAAAGAAAATGGTCTTTTGGAATCAGATGCAGCCATGCTGGAATGGAAAGAGGGAAGAGAAATAAGTAGAATTAAGGGTCTGCTACGTGCCAAACACTGCACTAAGCTTTACAGATATCTCTTTTGGGCCTCCCAACACCCCTGTGAGGTAGGTGCTGTTATGATTTCCATTTTACAGATGAGAAAACCAAAGAAGACAGAGGTTAAGTCACTTGCCCAGGGTCCCATATCTAATAAAGAGTCTGAGGCCAGATTTGAACTCCAGTTTTTCTGATAGCCCCAACACTGTATTCATAACACTACCTAGCTGCCTCTACAACACAGTACTGGGAATTTAAAAGATCTAGGCTCCATTCCTTTTTGGGCAAAATGACTTTGGACAAGTTACTTTATCAATTGGGGCCTAACTTTTCTCCTCTGTATAATAAGGGATTTGAATTTGTTGATCTCATTTGCAACACTTTATTATTAAAGTACATATTTCATGCTAAATTGCCAAAGACACAGCAGAGATTTAAAATATGATAGATAACGTAACATTGTTGACTTCAGCCAGAGTACTACAGAAATGTAAATGTTATTCTAAGTAAAAATTAAGTAAAGATTCAGAACTTTATAAATGTTCTCACATCCTGGCCATACCATGGGGGGAAAAATGTTTGGTAGCATGAAAAAGAGCCCTGAATTTGGAATCAGACTCCTGGTCAGACTACCCTGGTTCGAATTCTGCTTCTAATATTTAGCACTTTTGAGACTAGGCAATTGGCATCATCTCTCTGGATTTTAGTTTACTCCTCTGAAAAATGAAGAAGTTGGACCAGATGACCCGCCTCGTGGGTCTCTTCCTAATCTAAATAATCTTAGTGTTTATGCTACATAATCATAGAGTTTTAGAATTGGATGGGATCTTTGATGTCATCTAGTCTAACATTTTGATTTCCTAATTCAAAAAAGTGACTCTCAAATAGGCTAAGTGATTTACCAAAAGTCACACCTCTAGGTAATGGCAGAGCCAGGATTTTACCTTAGCCCCCTACTTCCAGTTTACTGTTTCTGTTTATACAATAAGGGTGCATTAGGTAGAATCCAAGAGAGTGACCTGGGCAAACTTTGGAGGAACTGACATAGGATTTCAGTTGCTATTTACCTAAAGGCACAGGGCACTGGAAGTGCATTATCCACACTGAGCTGTAATGACATATCTGTATTTTTTCTCAATACATCATTGAGGCACCCAAAAAGACCTCCATTCGATTTTGTTTAATGCTGCCATGGCTACAGATATTAATATGAAACATAATATTAATTGTAACTGCTAGGTAGAGATTTGATTCTCTTCAATAGGTAGAACATAAGATCTCTCTTTGTATTGTAAATCAATAAGGAAATATACTTTGATTGGAATGATCTTACTTTAAAGGGAATTTTTCAGAATTACATCTCTTTCATATGATGAATGATGCCTATAAATACAACACATAGATAATTGTATATAGTTTAGCCCCTTTTGAAATTAACTTGATTCTTAAATACATGTTTTGCTTTATTTGCATAAAGTAAAGCAGGATGAGTCCTTTTAATATTTGTGTATTTAAAAATACAAAAGCACAAACAATTCTATTAGTATTTTTCCAGATAATTCAAGCAAAATACTGTGATTTTAGAAACACTTAGCTTTCCTCAAAGCTCAACTCAGGTGCCACTTCTTATGAAAAACCCTTTATGATTCCCCTTATTTATTCTTAGTGTTCTTTCCTGATTCAAATTGTCGTAATTAACTGTTTAAGGGTTGTACTACTCATTCTCCAGAACTCACTGAAATGTAGGGTCCTTAAGGGTAAAGACTTTTTTTTTGTTTGTTTTTGAATCCACCAAAAGATAGTGCAATCCTTTGCACAAAGAAGACACTTAGTAAAGGCTTGTTGAATGAATAAATAAATGAAAATAACTAAATATGATAAATTTAGGGATTTACCACCCCCAAAGGCTCATGATTTGTTTTTCAACAATGTTTATTGGCCAAAACATAGATTACTTAACCTCAACAGTGACATTGTACTAATGGTGTTGAATGTTTAAGTTGATGGTTATTAGCAAGATCACTTCTTTTCAGATTTAGGACTTTTACTCTGCATACTTCTAACATGAATTTTGTGTATCTAACATTAGTAAACATTGTAGAACCAGACAATCCAAATAAGTTCATGAATTTAGTAGGATTCAGTCTTACAAATGATTTCATATGTAATATGATATTTTCCATTTGAATATTAGTGGAGTTCTGTGGTTGCTGGAAAAATCTTATTTGCACAAAGCTTTGACCTGATTTTTATGTGTTATTTTTAAAAATTATTTATACTGGGGAAAATGAGCTTGATATCTCCATATTTTAAAGTTCATCATTGGAGGACTCCTCAGATCAGACTAGTTCAAATGCAAACAAATTAACAAAATCTTCTGGCTTATAACAACTTTATCCCCTGCAATCTCTGTGAACCCACTTCTATAATATGTGTATGTGTATGTATATGTGTGTATACACACATTATTAAACATGTATTAAACATATTAAACATGTTCACTTGATTCTCCCGTGGATTTGTAGATATGTATATGTACACATACATTCACTTCCCTTCTTTGTTAAACTAACACGTTTACCTGGCCCAAATTATGTTGATTATCTTAGGTTAAATTTATAAAAGTATACTTACGAGTATTATTAAAAATGGTTGGAGTCCTTGTGGGGGAAGTGACCATTCTCTTACAGCATATGTGATAGAATGAGAAAGAAAAGCTAGTTATGGTCTGATATGTACATATGTACATACATATATACACACACACATACATATATGTATACATATATGCAGACATATATGTATACATACATATATATATATATTCTGGGAGAACAGATTTCACAGAATTCAGATGAAATTCAGAGGAATTCATAGAAAAGCTATGTTTAAGAAGAAACTTTATACGGAAAAATAGAAGAGGTCATGTTTTTGTGAAAAAAAAATCATTGCAAATTTTTTTGAATGACAAATGGCTAGTATAATAAGCTTGCTAACAGGAATAGGTTAAATTTGATTCTCCCATACATTCATAGATGTAAACACATGCACATAAGCACATACATGCAAGCACATATGTAGATATGTGCAAGTATAAATCCATACATTATATGTGCATGTATGTATGCATGTATGCATGCATAGGAGCATCAAGTTTAACATGTTTAATATCAGCAGGTATATTGCACTATCCTTTGTCATCCAACTAAAGAGTTTGCAGTGATTCTTTTGTTTTGTTTTTATAATACATGGGACCAGTATGTGATTTCTAAAGTTTCTTCTTAAATACTTTAATAGAACCCACTTTTAAGTACATACTTTTTAAATTTTTGCCTTGGAGATATACACAATTTGAGCAGTGTAAATATGTTAATTTAATAAGAAAGGAAAATGAATTGGTACATAAAATGAAAAACGGTGACTAGAACAACAAATGCATTATGCATGTTATATTAAACCACTAGTTAAATATAGAATTAAAAATGCTATTCAGTGATTTCAGCACCCACACATACAGACACATACAAAACCAAATAGAGTAACACTATCTTGACTTCAGCCTTAGTTAAAGTTTTGCTAGCATTAAAATATACTGGAATTATTATATTTCTATTTCTTTAAAATTGACTTTCAGGGAAACGGTCTCCAAAAAGCAAATGGTGGACATATTTCATTATACTTAAAAAGTTATTCTTTCTTTGAAAATTATGGAAATATACTATATGCATATGAAAGTGTAATTCTCACATTGTTAGAAGAATATTACATAGTTGAAAATTGTGTCAGTGTGCATTTAACCTTTACATACATGTATGAGAAGCAAAACTTTAGAAATAAAATCCAGAATTATATACTTATGAAGACCTCACTGATTCTTTCTAAATATTGATTTATGTATATAGATAAAGAAAATACATATATGTTTGGTCTCCTTCACTTTAAATAAAATCTTTAATTATGACTGTGTCACCAATTTTAGGATGTTGTAATTGGTATTCACTGTCACATATGGGTTATTCTATAGGATATTTAAATTTCCATCTATTTCCAAGTTTTTTTTTTTTGATTCTGAAATTGTGGGATTTATTTAGCATAAGAGAGGGAGAACACAATAGTGGATGGAGGGTTGCCCATGGAGCAACAAGGGGAAAATTTTGTCTTTGATTTATTTTCACTGGTTGATGGAGTAAAAATGGTTGGAGTCCTTGTGGGGGAAGTGACCATTCTCTTACAGCATATGTGATAGAATGAGAAAGAAAAGCTAGTTATGGTCTGATATGTACATACATATATATACACACATACATATATGTATACATATACACACATATATGTATACATACATATATATATATTCTGGGAGAACAGATTTCATAGAATTCAGATGAAATTCAGAGGAATTAATAGAAAAGCTACATATGAACCAAGGAGAGGTAGGTTAGGAGGAATAGGAATCTCAAGCATGAAACTCTGAAGTCAATAATGCAAACAATTTAAATGTAATGGGGAGGAAATAGAAGTCATCTAAAGAGAATGATGTGAATAAACAAGACCTTGGTATTGAAAAAAACTGGTAAATATGATTGTCAGACTACAACCATTGATAGTTAAGTTTATGACAAATGGGAGAAGTAGGCAGGAAAGGACTGGAGAAGGTCAAATATCTTGATTTTTTTAAAGGAAGAGAACATATTCTGCAAACTATAGGCCTGTGAGCCTCACTTTGATTCTAAGGACATTTCTAGAATGGGTTATTAAAGACATGACTAGTAAGGATCTAGAAAATGAATCCATGTTTCAAAAGATCTGACATGGCTTCATCAAGGACAGGTTATGCCAGACTGAAAGTTTTTGGGTTTTTTTGGTAAGGATTACTAAGCTTTTAGCTCAAGAGAATATTGTAAATATATATCTAAATTTTAGTGAGGCATTGAATAAAAGTCTCTCATGCTGTTCTTGGGGGAGGAATGGGAGGTGTGAATTAGATAATAATATATTTAGATGTATGTGGCACTCTTTGAATGACACAAAGCTGAAAAGATAGCTAAAGCACTCGATGACGAGATCAATATCCATAAAGGTCTTGACAAGCTAGGATTGGACTAAATTTAATAAGATGAAATTTGATATGAGGAAATGTAAAGTCATACACCTGAGTTCCAAGAGTCAATTTCAGAAGCCCACTCTGGGGAAGCATGGTGAGACCTAGCAATTTGAAAATAAAAGGGTGTTTAAGTGGACTGCAAACTTCCGTATGAGACCATAATGTTATGTGACAATCAAAATGCTAGTGTGATCATATGGGCTGGCTGTGTTAAGAGAAGAATGCCTTCCAGGAACGAACAAGTGATAGTCAGCTTTGGATACCACAGTTTAAGAAGAACATTCAGAAGCTGGAGATCATCCAGAGGTCAACTAAATTAGTAAAAGGCTTTGAGTCTGTATTATATGATAATCAATTGAAGGAGCAGGTGATGTTTAACCTTTAGAAGAAAAAAATTAGGAGGGACACAGTAGTGTGTCAGTGTTCTGCTATAGTTAACTCTAACTGGCTTGCTCATTGTTAAATCATTGTTAAATTTTCATTTTGAGCATTCACACCTCAGAAATCAGCAACCTAAAAATCAGTGAATGATTAATTGCTTTTTTGATCATATAGATTTACAAAAGTGTTAGTAATGAAGATTAAATTTGAAAGTGTGAGCACATACTTTTTTATTTGGAGAAGTTGGAGAGTCTAGTTATTAAACATTTATTAGTATTTCCCTATTTTGCTCAATGAACATGGCTTGAGCTAAGTAGGAATTCAGTAGAAGACTCAGAGAATAAAGTCATCAACCTACTGGGGGCCTGGTGAGCATAGGCTAAAAATAGTAAGAATAACAACTACCATTCACCTTGTGCTTTAAATTTTCCAATGTGCTTTACATCCATTATATCATTTGAGCCTCACAACACTTCTGGCTATGTTCATATGTGTGAAGAACTGTCATAGGAAAGATGGATTAAATGTATTCTGTGAAGTCATAATGAACCAGGACCAATGTCTGGAAAAGTGGCAAACTTGGGCTTGATGTTGGGAAAAACTTCCCAACAATCAAAACTCCTGATAGTGGAATGGGTTGCTTTGAGATCTGTTGATTTCCCCTTCATTGGAGGTCTTTCAGCAGAAGCTAAATTACTGCTTGCCTAGCATGTTATTGTAGTGATTTCTTTTGTATATGGGTTGGACTAGATAGATAAGAATAAAATATCTTATCATTCTCAAATTTTGTGATTCAAATAATAGCTGGACCCAGAGAATAGTTGTTAGTAGTTCAATGCCAACTTGGCAAGAGGTCTCCAGTGGAATTTTCTAAAGATCTTTGCTTGCCCTTGTGCCATTTAATATTTTATCAGCAACTTGAATAAAAGCAAAGATGGCATGTTTGTCATAATTGCATATAATACAAAGCTGGGAGGAACACCTAACACCCTGTATGATGGAAACAGTATCTAAAAATAAGTTGACAGGCTAGACATTGAATTAAACCTAATAATATGAATTTTGATAGATGTAAATGCAGATAAAATCTTATACATAGCTTCAAATATCAATATCAGACTTACACACGGAGTAGGCATGGCTATAATGGTAACAGTTCCACAAGGGAAGATCTGGAGATTTTATTGGATAGCAAGCCCAGTATGAGTCATCAATATGATGTGACAGTGCTAGTATCATTTGGGACATGATGAGAGAAATGACTTTCTGTGGACTTTATTCTCAAAATTCTTTTTTTTTTCAGACCTTAGTGGTTTTTAAAAAATAAATATTTAATTATGCCCTTTTGTTTACATATTGATATATGCATGTGTCCATTAACAATCAAGTGGCTGGGGCCCTAGAAGATAAGATGTTTATCTCCCCCCTCAGAGTTCTGCTAGTATCTTTGAGGGGTTTGATTTCTAGTATTGTTGATTACAAGCCCCAGCTTGTGTGTTCACCTTTATGAGTTTACCAGGAGACATTGATTAGTGTTGAGAAAAGGGATTTATGAGTTTACCAGGAGACATTGATTAGTGTTGAGAAAAGGGATTCATTAAGAAAGTATAATAAGAATAGTGGGTACAAAACATGGCCCTCAAGGTTTAATTTGAACTCTCTCACAAATTCACAAAGAGCCTTTAGGGAGAGTAGGTGCTGACTTAGAGTATAATAGCAGTAAGGTTCACATGTAGCAAATATGTGTGGAAAAGAAGTATCCCCCAAACACACCCACATTTCTTGTCTTGTGGCCTTATGAAGTATAGGCTGTGGCATCAGTGGAAGACAATTATTCTGCTGAGGTGACTCCTTACAGGGCTAGACATCTCTGCTGGACAAAATAATCTCCTGGTAGGCTGGGCTGCTTCTCTATGACTACTGATACTCTAAGGCATTTTTACTCTGGTTCCAAGGGAGAAGAAGATATCAGCTGTGGATTGTACAGTTCTCTCTAGACCGTGAAATGCTTATAAGGTCACTACTGGTGCATAGCCATCTCAAGGTTGCTGATCCCTTAATGAGGTCAGCAAACAGTAATGAGAAGGAAGCATTCATGTACTCAAAGCTGCTATTGGCTAAGATGAGAGACAGGACAGCAGCTCCCCCTCCCTTAACTCAGCTGTGAGGAAGCAACTCATGTGGATATTGCATCCTCTCAGCCACAAAAGAAAAAAAAAGTGTTACGGGGTAGGGGTGTCCCTTCCAAATACCTGCTGTGTGTGTCTCTGGATCCATAGATAGTAATAAGTATAGTAATAAGATTTTTGTCATCACACAGTGCCAGTCGCTCAACAATGGGGATAGTCTGGAAATAGGCTCCCTCCAATTTTCCACGTGCAAACATAAGACTGAAACCAGATGAGGAATATGTTTCAATGACTAGCTCCCCATTAACCAGTTCCTCCCATACCCCTATACAGATATCTCTGAAGTTTCACAGAATATCCTAAAGTTTTGTGATTGCTTCATGAGAGAGAACCACAAAACTTTTAGAAATGAGCATATAAAACATTATACATACTGGTATAGATCTCTATTAGACCAAGTCAGCTTGACCTCTGATAGGTTACTATACCATAAGTATCCTGGATAATGGGATTAAGAGCAACTTAAAGTTACAATTCTAGTAATTGGAATGCCAAGCTTTGGTAATCCAAAATAATAAGGAATATTATTTAGACACAGAACAAAGATATGCAGATAAAAGCTAGACTGGGTTTATAGGAGTTGTACAGTTTTTTGATGCTTAAATAGTTTCAGCATTAATCAACTATTACTGGAGGTGTTTGTGAAAGACTTGAGGTTTTTAATGATGAGAGAATAGTCAAAGGTCAAATACAGAGAGAGAGGATTGTCTAAGGATGTGGCAGAAGGCAGGAAGATGAAAGGGAGAGGCTTCAGAGAAAAGGATAGTTTGGTGAGCTAAAAAAATAAATAAATAAATGGAGCAAAATAGCCAGAAGCAATGATTAAAGGAAGAGCTATGGTTGAAATTTCGCTACAGAGACATAATTGCAACAAGAAGACAGAATCTGAGATTGATTCAGATGACAAAATGACTGGAGATGGGTTTTGAAAATAGGAATGTGGTAGGAGATGATTTTTTAAAGTATTCTGAATAGATGAAAAGGGAGAGAAGTGAGAAATCTCTATGCCACAGTCTATAAATAAATGCTCAATGTAGGGAAAATGCAGAACATTTCCAAAGGGTGCTGTACAATTTTAGCAGAATCAAATTAAAGATGACTTTCAATTCTGTTAAATACATCTTAAAAGTCTGTTGTAACCTACTGCTCTTTAGGAGTGGTTATTTGATGAAGAGCAGTTTATTAACTTACTGGACCACTTTGTTATTTTAATCAATGTGATCTGGAAAGGGAAGATTCTGGTATGTCCCTAGGGCTGTTTGAAAGGAGAATAAGATTATGAAAAAGAAATACTAAGATAAGACTGTAACATTCAAAATAATTTATGCCCAAATAAAATATAGGGAAGGGAATGTCCATGATCCATAATTTCATGTCCATTTACTTAACAATATTTAACTATGCCAAAAATTCAATAGGGGGTGGGGTGGGGTGGGAGACTAATGTATTATATTGAAATTGACTTTTCCCACAAAATATCTTTATAATATGCTTATAGGTAATTCTTAAGTAGATTTAAAATACTCTCATTTTTTAAATTTTCAGATGTTAGTAGTTTTTTAAATGAATGTTTAATTACACTCTTATTTATATATTTATGTGTTGCCTCCAGGATCAAATATAAAATCCTATATTTGGTTTTTAAAACTCTCTGTAACCTGTACCCTTCTTACTTGTTATTTGCTCCCCTCCCCCTGCCCACATTACACACACACACACAAACATACAAACTCTGTGATCCAGTAAGACTGACATTCCTGCTGCTCCTCAAACTAGACACTCATCTCCAAATTCTTGCCATTTTCCCTTATCCCCCATGGAAACTTTATCCCTCCTCATCTCAGCTAAATCCTGCACCCGTGCCCTCAAAGAACTTTCCTTACTGCTAATGCTTTCCCTCTGTTGATAAACTTCAATTTACCATATGCAATTGCTTCATGAGAGAGAACCACAAAACTTTTAGAAAAGAGCGTATAAAACATTACACACACACACACACACACACACACACACACACACACACACACACACAGTATCTACTAGTTCATAGTTGCTTGCCTGTTCTCTTCCCCCCATTATACTATAAGCTCCTTATTAGCTGGAATTGTACTTTACTTTTCATTGTATCCCCAGCACTTAACACAGTGATGCCTGATGCATAGTAGGTTCTTAATCGATGCTTGAATGCCTGACATGTGTGTGTAGTTATAACTAAACTTTTTTAATGTGCTTTATTGATACTTGTCTCAAAACTTTATGGTCATGCCCCATGATTTTTGGGATATGTGTAACAGTTTTTATTTCAAGAAATTAAACTAAGTGTAAAAGGAACTGTGAAAGCAATTGCAAGAGAAATAACTTTTTAAGCCTTGACAATAATGATAGGGAAATTTATAGAAAATATTGAAATTCAAGTTTTAAAAAGATGTTCTACTTTATTATGCTAACGTAGGATCATAGGATATATAAAAAGAGGAAAATAATTAACTACCACAGTAATGGAAAAAGCAAGTATAAAAGTAAAAAAAACCCGATGTTTTTTAAATCATTAATTTGGGAAGCATTTTCATAATCTGGAAAAAAGACCCTGTTGTTTTCATGGTATTTTCCTTCTCTTATTGTTCAGAATATATATGTATATGTATATACATACATATGTACGTGTGCGTATGTATGAATAAATGCAAAGGCTTATAGAGGAAAACAATGACATTGGAATACGGTTATCATAAAAACAAAAACAAGAAGTTCACAGACCTCTAGTCTAGAATATTCCCAAATATGATGTAGACCAATAGTTCAATTTGAAAGCTTCCTAGCCATGATTGAGGTAACACCTCATTGAAAAATAGTTGATATCTCTTTTTCCTTCATTTATATTTCCCAATATATTTCTGTTCCCTTCCAAAACTTGACCCATATGAAATGAATAAATAATAAATAGAAAAAAATAGTTCATCAAAACTAAACAAAGTACCAGTCAAGTCTGAAATAATGTACAGCATTACATCACCATAGTTTTCCGCCTCTGCAAAGGAAAGAACTAGGTACATTGTCATACTTTTTCTTTGGGATCAAGTTTGGTCCTTATAGTTTCACAGCATTGAGTTTCAATTGTTTTAGAGGTGGGTGTTTCAACAATTTGGCTAGCAGCTGCTTTGGGGGTGTAAAACCAAAAACAACCAGCACACAGAATGTGGCAAGCCCAGGTTCTTTTGATCTGCTCTACTAAGGAAAGCAACGTTAAAGGGTTAACAATTGTTTCAGCAATCCAGCTGGCAGCTGTTGTGGGGGTGAAAGACCAACACAAGCCCAACAACAAGCATGCTACCAGAATGCTGCAAAAGCCCAGGTTCTTTTGATCTGCTTTAGTAAGGAAAGCAACGTTAAGGGGTTGACAAGCTTACTTTAATTCAGCATACAAACACCATTCACTTAGTTCAGGGGAAAAAACCAGCACGCTGAAGTTCAGAACAAATACAAACAAATTGCAAACATCGACAGACAGACTTTGTCTGATTCAAATCCCAATACATAGTTACCAGAGTTTAACAAAGTCCCAACATCCAGGTTATGAGCTGGAGGGCTCTTAGCTACAGCTGCCTGGAGTCTCCTCAACAACGGCACCACTACGAGTGAGAGCCCTGAAAAAGAGAAAGCCAACCCCTGGTTTTATATCTTTTTCAGGGTCAAGGGTGAGTCACACATGCAACTCACCCATGTGACCTAGAATCCTCACAAAGAGGCAACTTAAACCTAAAAGCCTCTGATGTCCCAAACATGTCACTCAAACTCACGTGTAAACTAGGCCCTCCCCTGAGGCAAGGAAGTCACCAAGGACTCCCAAATCTAATCAAGGAAACAAAAGCCAAACTCTACAAGGGCGCTTGGTTGAACTGAGTGCTAAGAGCCCATTTTGTTTACCAACACAACAATCTCACTTTAATCCAGTATACAAATATCATTCACTTAGTTCAGGGGAAAAAGCCAGCACCCTGAACTTCAGAGCAAATACAAACAAATTACAAACATCAACAGACAGACCTTGTCTGATTCAAATCTCAATGCCTAGTTACCAGAGTTTAACAAAGTCCCAACATCCAGGTTTATAAGCTGGAGGGCTCTTAAATACAGCTGCCCAGAGCCTCCACGTCAGCGCACTGCCAAGAGTGAGAGCCCTCAGCAAATAGCTCTGTCTTCTCTTTTTATGCACTCTTTAGCCATCATCAAACGTCATCTGAGCTACCAGAACTTAAACTCTTAACTATTGGCTCTGGAGTTAGCACCTCCCTCTAGGACCTTGAGGGTTTCATGCTCACCTTGACTTAGCACCTAATAGCTAGGGATTTTGGGCCTACTTGGGAGCAAAGATATAATCAGATCTCCCTTGATGGGCCCCACCTGGAGCCCCACCTTAGTTACCTAATTTAATCAAGGAGATAAAGGCCAAAACTCTTCAAGGGCACTTGGTTGAATAAGTGCTAAGAGCCCATCTTCATTGCCAATACAGTGAAGTTCCTTCAATTTACAATTTTATAATCATTATCTGTATTATTTTCCTGGTTCTTATTTCACTCCATCCCTTCCAGTTCTTTGCTTCATAAAAGCAAATGCAATCTGTGCATATGGGGGCCTTTATTTATTTACTTAAAAAATATTATTGACCTCCTTTGGTCATTTTCCAGAAAAAGTTCTATAAGGGGAAAGTTTCAAAGATAGCTCACAAAAGCTAAAAACACTTCAAATATTTTTGAGCAGGTTGACAAAAAGCTTAGTTCCAATGAAATTGGAATGAACATCAATTACACACACACACACACACACACACACACACACTGCCAACTTAAGAACTTTTGCTTTCTTAAGTGTAAAAACTCCCTTTACCAATGTAGATCACAACCTGTATGTAATTTCTATATATAATTTCTATCCTTACAAATTTCACTAATAGTTTAATTAGAAAAGAACTGAGTACAAAACCTAGTTGAACAGTTACAAGTAGGAGGTTGAAGAAAAATGAGAAAAGGAAGAAGAGGAGATGACAAAAGAGGAGAAAAAGTAGATGGAAGAGAAGAAAAAGAAGAATAAATTAGAAGACAAAAGGAGGAGAAGGAAGAGTAGGACACCGAGGTAGGAGGAGAATCAGGAGAACCAGGTTATGTTCAGAGAGGAAAGAAGCCCAAGATGGCCCTGTGCCTATTGTAAATATCCATGTAGGATCTTAGCATTGACTATATTTAGGAGAGGGGAAGCAGTGGGTAAAATTTTAGCAGTGGAAGACATTTTAGCAATATCTCTTATGTTGTATGTGAGAATTACAAGACTTATCTAGCACAACATCAAGTAAGTAGTTGAGCTGGGAATCAGAACACAGATCCCATCATTCTCAATTCAGTTGTCTTTCCTTTTAGACTCATTTGATTGTCTGTGATCAGAACAAACTAACCTAATGATATATAGCCCTTGGTTAGTGGTTTTTTATTTACTTATTATATATATATATATATATATATATATATATATATATATATATATATAATTTTCCCCAATCACACGTAAAAACAATTTTAACCTTCATTTTTTAAAATTTTGAGTTTCAAATTCTTTCCCTTCTTCCTCTTCCACCTCACTGAGAAGGCAAGCAACTTTATATAGGTTACATGCATGCTGTCATACAAAACATATTTCTATATTAGTCATGTATAAAAGAAAACCCAGACCAAAACAATGAAAAAGAAAGTAAAAAAAGTATGTTTTGATCTACATTCAAACTTCATCAGTTCTTTCTCTGGAGATGTATAGCATTTTTCATTACAAGTCCTTGAGAATTGTTTTGCATCATTATATACTGAGAATAGCTTAGCCATTTACAGTTGGTCATTGTACAATATTGCTGTTACTGTATACAATGTTTCTCATGGTTCTGCTCACTTCACTTTGCATCAGTTCATAAAAGTCTTTCCAGGTGTTTCTGAGAACATCCTGGTCATCATTTCTTATAGTACAATAGTATTCCATTACAATCATATACAACTTGTTCAGTCATTCCCCAATTGATGGGCATCCCCTCAATTTCCAATTCTTTGCCACCACAAAAAGAGCTGCTATAAATATTTGTATACATATAAGTCATTCTTGTTTTTTTTTAATTTTAGTTTTTTAATCTCTTTGGGCTACAGACCTAATAGTGGTATTGCTGATTTTATATGGTATGCATGGATTCATGTTTTTTTGTCAGTATTTAAAAATTGCTGACATGCTGAGATTAAAATTAAGAAGCATTGTTGTTGTGAGTGTAGAGAAAAGTTGTATAACTTAAATGATAAAAAGATACATAAGATTACATAAGAATATTAGGATTTCTAATGAATATTTTAATCACATGTAAGTAACTTTTATTTATTAAAACTATTTTTAAAAATCACCAAATCAATCATCAGACACTATTATAAAAGATAAAAATGTGTTTCAGGAAGAATAATTATCAATGTCAATTGCCTTTTAAAAGAATAGTTGTAATAGACAACTTTTTGAATTTTGACAGGATGTGACAGAACATAACAAAATTCGAGCAATTTCAGAACAATAGTGTAGATCATCTAAATGACTTACTCTCTCTTCCAGTGTTATATCTGGCTGTCTTTTAGTATCAATTATATGAAGATTCAATTTGAGTTTCATGTACATGGCATGCTTCAAAGGCAGTACGCACAAGTAAATGAGCTAAGAGCCTCCATTAATTTGCTAGTTTTAAAATTCTGTAGATATATGCATACAAAATGTAAGTACTTTTAGATTTTACTGTATTCTTTATATAAAACTTTTTAAAAAAACTGTGGTAAACTATGTTGTTTGTCTGAGAGTTATAAGATGAATAGGGAAATAGACTTGGAATCAGACTGATGAATTCAAATGCTGCTTTCAAAACATCTCAGGTCCCCTTGATGTGACTCTCTTTGTGATCTTGAAAATGCAGATTAAACTCTTTGTGCCTTAGGCATCTGTCACACATCTATATAAGGAGTTGCCCACCCATCTGAAATCACAGGTGTGATTAATGTACTCTGCCTCATGTATTTTATCTACATGAAGTTAAATTATCTTATAGATAGATACAACAGTGTAAAGATATGGTTCCCTGCCAAGGAATTTAGAGACTTTTGTTTCAAACACTCCACATCCATCATTCCTGTGAACATTTAGGCTAAGAGGCTATACACCCCAAAACACCATGAATTAAAGTAGTAAATGGGGGGATCTTGATTGTGGGCCAGTATTTTATAACTGCTTCATTGGATATCAAGATGTTTTTATGGTGCCATATAGCAAAAGCTTGTCTAAGAGATACATGGAGCATCTAGCACTTAGCACTATGACTGACATATTAGGCACTTGATAACTATTGGTTGATTGTTCCAATAATTCAGTACTTATATTTTGTTTATATTAATAACAAATCTTTGTTATGTCATTTATAAGATGTACCACAATATGTTATAATATATAGAAATATTATATAATATATATAATAACAAAATATTTAAATTCTACATATTTGTGTTATTAATATAAAGATCCAGTGAGTATCAGCTTTGTAGATAGCATTTTCCTGTGTTCTTAGGAAAATACAAAGAAGAATAAAGGACTGTCCCTTAACAAGCCTGTAGAAAGCATATATGATCAACCTTCAATAACCAATAGTAATGAAAGAAGCAGATAACTATAAAAGACCCCTATATTGGGGAGTTTTTATTTATTTTACTTATTTATTGTTTATTTATTATAATATATAATATAATATTTATATCATTTATTATTTTATTTGTTTATTATACTTTCACCCTAGCACTTTGAGAGATAACATTAATTTTTTCACTTAATTTAACATATTAATGTGCATGACCTGCAAATAGATGAACTAAAAACATAAGAAAAATGCCCAGAACTTTCCTTCTTGACAAGCCAATTTCTGATGATATTTTTTTTAGAAAATGCACAAAATGTATAATATAAACAGACATAAGGAGAATTCACAATACTTAGTTATGATGCAAATTTGTCATATCTATTTTTTCTCTAAGTATTATTATTTATAGAGTAGTTGTCATCTGGGAGAGGGTATCAGGAAGCAAAATAGATGTAGAAGATTTATTTTTCTGGAATTGAGGCAATAAGACAAGGCAGGAATAGTGATATGATAGTCTTGAAGATTAGGACCATAAATTAGTTTTCCTTAAAGTTAGAAATCCATAATTGAATGAGAGGGCAAGGAGGTCCCAAGTTAAAACTTGTGAATTTGCATATGATTGAGAGAGACAAAGGCAGGCATACAGGGAATGAGTGAGAGAGAATGAACATAATCATGTTTTAGCTCAAATGTTTTGCTATTTGGAACCTGGCAATGCATGAAAATTATGAAAATGTTGCAAAAATCATTAAGAAGCCAGAGAAAAGTAAGAACATCTTTTGTACAGAAAAGATAAACCTTTATTAGACTTAGATTAAGCAGTTTCAAGAAATGTAATATAGTGATTTTGAAATATATTTGTGAACACATACATTAATAAAATTGGATAAGGAAAATTAGGTCCAGGGAGGTATGTGATTTGTGTAAGTTTACATAATTAATAAAGGGTATATACCTGACTTAAAGCCCAGATCTTCTAACTCCAGTTTTCTTTTCATTATTTGAGTCTGGTGGTGGAGCATTAGGAACAATAGCCAAACAAATAGGGCATGTTCTTCTCAATATGATTTCCTGACCAATCCATTTGTTTTTGGTTAAACCTTTGAGTTTGCACAGACCTTATTTATTTAGCATAATTTACTTAAAGTCCAGAAATTGAGGGGTGTGCGTGTGTGTCTGTGTGTGTGCATATGTACACATGCACAGTAGAAAAAAGGGATAACAAAATAATGGTTGTTTTTCATAAATAATACAGGAAAGCCATTTCATTGGTGATGGTTGTATGTTAGACTATAGACATGTGGATTATTGATATAATATATGGTATGAGGACATGAAATATTTCCTCTCTTCAGCTCTGTGCAGTAAATGTCCTGTTGGTCTTACATGATGGAGAGAAACATGTTGATTACAGAAGGAGAAAAAGCTATGAAAACAGTATTTTTTTTCAAAACATGAACAAAATGCTTTTATTTCTAAGCTTTCCTGCTTTCATTTTCATTGGATTTCTCAGGAAATGGTTCCTGTTTAAAATCTTGGTTGGAAAAAATGGTGCCCTTTACTCTAGTCTTCATCTTTGCTGTTGAATTTTTGTCATTGAAGACTTAGAAAACAGTTTAATACCTCCATCTAGTGGTGTTATATTGAAGATACCTAGGCTTGTTACGTTTCTTTGTGAACTTTAGGATTTCTGTCTTGGTGATTTATGAGAAGCAATACAAGTACCCAAGTTATTTGAGAATAAAGGCATGTTAAGGATTCTTTCTGCCTATTCTATGGAGCTTCAGGGAAACTACACCTAATTAGGTAGTACGTCATTATTTCTGTGACCCATTTGTTTTCTTCCTTTCTTTACTCTTATTTCAAGAAAGGAAACTAGCAAGGGAGAGTAAAAATCAGTTAACGTCTATGGGAAGTTAATTTGTTGCTTTATTAAGAAGCATGGAAAAAGTAGAAGATGTAATCAGGCGAGACCAGAGTTTGAATTTTTCCTTCTATCTTTAAATTGTGTACACCTGGTAGACAAGGCATTTACCCTTCAGTTTATTTGTTTGCAAAGTAGGTATAATAATGGTATTTACTCTGCAGGATTATTGTGAAGCTCACATGAGATAAAGTTTTTAATACACTCTATAAATCTGAGCTATTTGTTGCATTTCATGCCTAGTGAAGAAATTGTTCCCAGCAAACTTTCAGTCATGTATTTTCAGTGATTAATTTTCAATTTTAAAAATTTTTCCTTAATGACAACAATAGCAGGCATTGGAATAGCATTTTTGGGTTTGCAAAGTGTTTTTTAAATATCCCATTTAATCCTTATGATAACCTTTCAAGGTAGGTGCTATTATTATTCCCATTTTACAAAAGAAGAAGCTGAGTCAGACAGAGATTAAATGACTTGCCCAAAGTCACACCGGTACTAAGTGTCAAAGACTGCTTTGGAACTCAGGTCTTCCTGACTCTATGTCCAGTACTCTATCCATTACACCATGTAAATTCATAATATTTAAAGTTATGTTGAATACACTATTAGATTAATATGTGCATGTTTTATTCTGTAAATAAAGCAAGAGCTTACTAGTGTCTTTAAATTGATATGCTTCATATGATCTTTGCAGAACAGCACCCTGGGAACCTTTTAAACAACTAACTGGAATCAAGCAGACTTTAAACAGGTGAAATGCTTTATCATAGGGCAAAGATTACAAATCTGCCACACGTTACTTTTTTATTACATGCATCACCTTGTGATCACCTAGTTGAAACTACTTTCTTATTTTTAATCAATACTCATATAAAATCAGTGTATCCATCCATCTATTCATCCAATATGTATTCAGCAGCAACTATGCACAAGAAGGTGCTCTAGAGACTGTGGGGGAACACAAAGAAGACAGCTCCTGTTTCCAAAACTAAATGGTTTAGCAGATGAGATTTGAAAAATGAGCAAATAACCATTAATAGAAAATAATGTTAAAATACAATGATTCACAAAGTGCTTCATTCACATAAGGAAGGGATCATTTCTGGAAGGGTTGGGGTAAGGTCAGAGTAGAAATGTGAGATGCTGGTTTATGAAGAAGCAGGAAAGATAAAAAAAACTGCATAAAAAAGAACATTTGACTTAGCTTTAGGGGAACAGTAGAAATTGGCAAGGTAGAGTTGGTGGCTTAGGGGGCCCATCAGAAGAATCAATACTCATAAATGTGGGAACTAAAGCCTTTCTTTTATCTTTAATAGTATATTATCATTTTATACCTTTCATCTATGTTTACAAATACCAATCCAAGTTTATTTTTTCCCAAGTTAATCCTTGACATATGGATATGTAAAAACTTCTAACCTTCAGAACAGTAGCAATTCATTGAAGGAGTGATATTTCAGGTAGTTCAAGGACCTCTGATTTCTGTTTGGTTGGATACTCCTGCTACTGTCTCAGGTCACGAAATCTCTAAAACCTGGTAGATGTTCTTCAGGAAATAGTAATGTCAAAAATCTCAGTACCCTTTGGCTAACTTGGTAAAAAGCCTCTGAATTTAGCTAGGATAATTTTCTTGCTAGACCTTGTGCCTCTCAGGAATGGCCCTCAAGAAATCAAGGCCATATTCAGAGACTGATAAGGACATTTGTAGACATGGTGACTGATGGATTAGATAATAAACAGATAATCAAAAAAGCAGTTATTCGCCTCTGAAATACTGATATCAAAATAAACTAATTTGATGATGTTACTTGAATTAACTTGACATAACATAGTAAATAAACCTATATGTAAGGGACAAAAATCTACAACGTAGTTGGCAATTTTTTTGTTAATGTTTATTTTGGCAAAAAACCACAATCAGTTATTTGGCATTTAAGTTTATTATTGAGGAGCTAAAGAGAACAAAGTGGGAGCAAAGATATATCTAATACTTAGAATGAAGAAGATTTATGCATATGTCAGTGTAGTGGTAGGATGGAGAATGGCTTCCAATTAGAAATTGTACTTGCAAAATCTTATGCTTTTATTCCATAGTATACTAAGTACCTGATATAGCTTTAAAATTATATATAATAGAATCTTAGACTTTGAAGAAACTTCTAAAATTGTCTTGTTCAACATTTTAATTGATACAGAAAGCTTCTTTACAATGTTACTGCCAAGGGTTCATTCATATGATACTCAATTTGATGCTATTCTTTCTAAGATTATGCAAATGAAAATACGAAAAAAGTCAATTGATCAAAATAATTTAATATTTAAGTTTATTTTTTTCTGGACCTATTATTTCACGGGTAAAGTGAAGCCCTCATGTGAAAACTTCCTCTACTGCTACAAATAAGTAAATGTCCTTCAAATCATAATCTTAGGGAGTTTGCCTGAGAGAGTATCTTGCTCATAGTTTCACAAACAGTATGTGTCCAAAAATGAGTTTTAACCCAATTCCTCTTGACTTTGAGTCCAGCTCTCTATCTACTATGACATACTTGTGGATTCTCCATTTTTAATTTGTGTATAAAATTTCAGAGACTTAAGTCAAAATGCTGCCTCTCTGATGCTTCCTATCTTTGTGAGACATTGGAAGCCAATCAGCTACCCTGTGGGTCAGGTTCTTCATCTGTAAATGAGATGTTGATCTAATTGGTCTGGGTTCGCTTCTAGCTCTTATCCTATAATCTCCCTTTATGTATTAAGTTAATATGAATCAAAAAATTTCTTACATATGACGATTCGAGGGCATATAATGTCAGTTTCTCCTGTTTTTCTCCAAAATTTGCATGACCTTTCATTTATTCCATATTTAATACTCTTTAGTACTCTAAATTTTAATTTGTCGTGTGCTTTCATCTCAGTAAAAGTGAAAATACTTACTTAGTGGTGAAAGATTTGTGAAGTGCTTTATATATATATGTATGTGTGTGTGTGTGTGTGTGTGTGTGTGTGTAAATATATATTAAACTTAAGGGACAAAGTCCTTAAATCTTTGTCCTCTGGGTAGAATGTAAGTTTTTTGAGAAGCTTTGAAGTACTTTATGAATATTAATATCAATTGATCCTCACAACAACCATAGGAGGTAGTACCATTATTGTTGCCATTTTACAGATAAGGAAATTGAGGCAAATAGAGGTTAAATGACTTGCTGGGGTCATACAGCTAATAAGGCATCTGAGACTGGCTTTGCGCTCAGGTTTTCCTGACTCCAAGCCCATCACTCAGTCTACTGTGCCATCTACTATGTATGAGTCATTATGCTTGTCAGTGAAGTTACAAAGACAAAAATGGATCAGTCCTTGCCATAAAAACACTTTCAGTCATTACTATCGATTTAAAAAAAAAAAACAAAATAAAACATTTATTTGTAGTATACTATTTTAGAAACTGAAGGCAATACAAAGCTAATCTCTGATCTCCAAATGTTCATAATCTAGCAAGAGATTATGAACATGTAATCATGAGATCATTTGTGATCATAGGTCATAGATTTAGAGCTGGAAGGGGCTTTAGAGATCATCTAGTCCAATCCTCTCATTTTACAGGTAAGGCCCAGGAAGGTTCTAGTTACTTGTCTCTAATCATGCAGCCACCACTGATTCAGGCTTCTATTACCTCATGCCTACCCTATTGAAATAGCTTTCTGTTTGTTCTCCCTGACACTAGTCTTTCACCATTCTAGTCTATCCTTTACTCAACTGCCAAAATGATTTTCCTAAAGGACCGATCTGGTGCTGTCACCTCCCTACTCAATAAACTCCACTGGCTCCCTATTACCTCAAAAAGAAAATATGAAATATGCTGTTTGACATTTAGAGCCATTCACATCCTCATCCCTTCTGACTTTTCCAGTCTTCTTACACTTCATTTCCTTACATGTACCCTACAATCTAGGTAAAGTGCCCTATTCACTCTTCTCTCCATTTCTAGAACACATGCCTTTTTGCTGGCTATTCCTCATGTCTGGAATGCTCTTCCTTCTCTCTTCTGCCTCATGGCTTCCCCGAATGCCTTCAAGAACTGTGCTCAAATCTTACCTTATGCAATAGGCCTTTCCCAGTCATCCCCATTCCCCATTCCCCCATCCCCTGTCAATGCTATTGCCTTTCCTCTGAGACTACTTTCCATTTCTACTCTTTATATTTTGTATGTTAACGCAAATGTTTTGGCAGAACTTATGTGTGCTTTGCACATTGTCTCTATCATTAGAAAATGAGTTCCTTGAGAGCAGGGATAGTGTTTTCGGCAGTACTTACCACAGTGCCTGGCACAGAGTGAGTGCTTAATAAATACTTGCTGAGTGACTGACATAGTACGTAAACTATACTTAGTGATAGGAGCAGTGTCAAATATACCCCCTTTTCTCTTTTTTTTCAGTTTTGTATCTAGGGTCGAACAGAGAGCAGGGACTGAATAAATGTTTATTTGAATTAAAATATATAGTACTATAAAGCATTTACATAGTAGCTATAATGTAGAAAAAAATAGTAACAGGTAGGTGAAAAGTGCTATGTAAGAACTGGGGGGAAACTATTTTTTTCAAACTAAGGAAATTTAAGTAGATTCCCTGGAAATGATGGTATTTGTACTGCCCTTTCAAGACAGGTAAACACTGGGGAAGAGAAAGAGGGGAAGAAACATAGGAGAGGACATTCGAAGAACAAAAAAGAACATCAGTAGAATCAAATAGCATTAAGTTTTGGCTAAGCTTACTTTTGTAAGCTTACTTACAAATACTAAGTCTCTGAGCCAGAATTGATGAACTATAGAAATAGATCAATCAATCAATAAGCAATACACATTATTTTGTAATATTTTATGAACCTGATTGCCCCATACAAACATGATTTTTAAAAAAACCCAACAACAGAAAAGAAGACTCGTAATTTCCTTCACAAGAGTACCAGCCTTGTACACAAGTACCCTTGTACAAGAGAACAAGCTCTCACCCATTCGTAATGCTACTTAGGTCTCTACCCACAAGGTCAGAGAGATAAGAACAAAGCCAGGAAAATAACTCTGATAGTGATTGCTAAAGAAGCCTCCATAGTTGTGAATTTTAGATACTAACTTTTATCACAAAGAGGAAGGATATAGCAATCTGAGAGTATTAATTCTCTGTATACATGTCACCTCCATAAATAGATCAAAGTCTGACAAGCAAAATTTTTTTTAATCTCTCCCCCATGACAGAATGAGGATCAGGAAAGCGGTCCAACAGAAACTGACAAATAAGTTATGTTGCTATTCTTGTTGTCCTTGAATCAAGTTGTTTTCAGCTATTTCTAACTCTTTGGGACCCCATTTGGGGTTTTCTTGGCAAAGATACTGGAGTGGTTTGTCATTTTTTTCTCCAGCTCATTTTGCAGATGAGGAAGTTGAGACATGTAGAGTTAAGTGACTTGCCTAGAGTCTCACAGCTAGTAAATGTCCAAGGCTAGATTTGAACTCAGGTTTTCCTAACTCCAGGGCTTGTGCTCTATCCACTGAGCAACCCAGCCCAAATTAGTTATACAATAAGGGTTTTTTTAAATTTTAAAAGCTTCTAATTTAAGGTACAAAGTCTAAAAATGACAAATATATTCTAATAGAGTGCTTGTCTTAGAGCAGGATGACCTAGATTCCAATCCTGCTTAGTAGTTATATGACTATGGTCAAGTTAAATTTTTCTAAATATCGTGTAACTCTCTAAGATTATCTATTGGTCAATCATTCAATAAACATTTGCAAAGTGTCCCTGTTCCTGTCCTCAAAGGGCTCACAATCAAATGGGGGAGATAACAAGTACAGTACAAATAGGGAATAATTAAGATGGAAGGCAATAGAATTAAGAGGAATTGAGAAAGGCTTCCTGTAGAAGGTAGGATTTTAATTGGGGCTTGAAGGAAGCCAAAGAATGTGGAATTAAGGAAGGATAGAATTCTAGGCATGGGAGATGGCTAGAGAAATGCCTGGATCCAAGAAATGGAGTGTCTTATTCAAGGAACAGCAAAGAGGTTAGTATTACTGAATTGAAGTGAATGTGGTAGAGAGTAAGGTATAAGAAGACTTGAAAGGGGTGTGTGTACCTCTGTGTGTGTGTGTGTGTGTGTGTGTGTGTGTGATAAAGGTCTCTCAGTGCCAAAGAGAAGATTTTGTATATTTTGTATTTGATCCAGGAGGCGATAGAGAGCCATTGGAGTTTATTGAGTAGAGGTGAGATATGATCATGCCTACTTTAGGAAAATCACTTTGATTGCAGAATGGAGACTAGGAGAGAGTCGAAGCAAAGCAGATCCAACAGCAGACTATTGCAATAGTCCAAGAATAATATGATGAAGGCTGATACCAGAATGATGTCAGAATCAGAGGAGAAAAGGGCCCATATTTGGAAAAGGCTGCAAAAGTAAAATTGACAAGCCTTAGCAACACATTGGACATAGGGCAGGGAGTGCTGAGAGACAGTGAGGAAGAAAAATGACACTTGATTTGTGAGCCTCAGGGAACATGGTATTGCCCTCTGGGGGAGTTTGTTAGGAAGAAAGATGAATTTGGTTTTGGACATCTCATCTTGAGTTTAAGATGTCTACTGGGTATGCATTTTTAGATATCTGGAATGCCGGCCGAATAAATGAGACTAGACACCAGCAGAGAGGTTAGGACAGGATAGGAAGACTTGAGATCATTAGCATAGTGGTGGTAATTAAATCCATGAACATAGAGGGAGAAGAGAAGAGGACCTAGGACCAAAGCATTTGGATACCTATAATTAGAGGATATGAACTGAATGAGAACCCAGCCAAAGAAATTGAGAAGGACTGGACTGATCAATAAGGGGAAAACCAGGAGAGAGTGGTATTCCAAAAACCTAAGTTATAGGCATATTGTTTTCTATGTTGGCTTCCTATTCTTGCACAGACAAAATTATAGATCCTTGATGTACTGATAAATTTTACAATACTTGCACTGATAAAAAAGGAGACCTAATGATTCCTTTTCCTTTTTCTTTTTTGATTCATTTTTCTAAGGCATATTTGTGTAAATGAAACCAAGAAACAAAAACTAGAAAATAAAAACTAAGCAGGTTTGTCAACTTCCTAGAAAACATTAATTTTATACAAATGTCCTGCTATTTAAGAAATTGTTATAAGAAAGTGAATGCAAACAATACATCCCTTAACTTCCTTGTTAGATTGAATTGCTCAAACAATTATCTGTTTAGTCATGAACAATTTATTGTGCTCCTACTCTGTTCAAGATAATATCCTAGGTAGTGGAGGGTTTAAAGAATACAATACACAGTCTCTTCCTTCTCTGAGTTTATAGTATGATAAGGATCAAGAGATACTGACACAATGAATGCTAATGCAAGGTAGTATCTGAAATTGCAGTGAAAGATAAAATTATAAGCATCAAAAAGAGGAATTGTGTGACTCAAAAAGCTGGGTATCACCCCTCATTAGAGGTCTTCATGCAGAGAGTAGATAACTACTTATAAGTATTTTATGATCTAGATTCCTTTATGAGTTGGAGTGGAAGGTCTCTGAGTTCCTTTCCAAATCTAAAAGTGGATTATTCCTTGAGTTTGGTAAGTGGAAGCAGGTTTATGGAGACCTTGAAGGAAGTATAGAAATTGGACAAAACTTGAGGATAGGTAGCATTGGCAAGGTGGACGTTTCAGGCTGAGGAAATAACTGTAAGCAAAGGCAGTGAGGTTAGAAAGCTTTGGGACTTGTTTGGGGATCAGGAAATATCCTACTTTGGCCTGGAGCATTGAATGTTTAAAGTATTTGGAGAAGTGGCTGGAAAGGTAAATACGACTTCATTTATTTGGGTTATGCAAAATTACATTGTACACTGCATTATTTTCCTTAATTATAATATTGACTAATTGGTATGTTTATTTCTTAAAAGGCACTTTTCCCAATTTTGATCTACTTAGAGGCTATGTGCCAGATATTTAGAATCATAGGAACACAGATTTACAGCTGGAAAGGCTCCTTTGAGGTCATCTAGTCAAACACTCATTTCTTTGGATAGTATCTCCTCTTTCTTGGAATTACTAGTTATAAGATCTTATGGATCATAATAAGTCACCATACATTTAGTTTCCATAAGGAATTTATGCACTGGGTTAAACTAAACACGTGTATATATTCTTTGTTTCTGTATTTCAGAGAGGGCCAGCAGTCACCTGAACAGTGGCAGAAGATGTATGGGAGATGCTCTGGTAATGAAGTGTACCACATTATCATGGAAGAAAGTACATTTTTTGCTGAATATGAGGGAAAGAGTTTCACATATGCCTCTTTCCATGCACACAAAAAGTATGTTCCTGTTGCCAAGGTTTTTTGAAAATATAAATGAATCTTACTTTTTGCACATTACAGTTCTTTACAAATTGGTGTTTTCTGGGCTGCATTGAAAAAAAAAATATCACGCAATCCCTGCAAATTCTCTGAGTTTTTATATTGTTGTTAAGATTTAAGATTTTCAAGAGAAAGTTTCTATCTTCTTAAAAAAGACTAAAGAAAAGCAGCATTACATTTTTAACTACCAAGTATACTTTCCTATTTCAGCAATTAAAAACTGATAAAGGGAAAATAGTCCTTTTGAATCTAATCTCTTAAGGGAGTTTGCAGATGAGAATGGAAAAAACCATCTTGAATATTGACAGATTTCTTGTGGCCAAATATTATAATTTGGGACATCATCCCTCCCAATCCTGATTCTTTCTTTCTGCCTTTTAATCAGAGAACCAGAAAATGACCTTCTGTGGAAGGAAATTCTTTTCTGTCAATTAAAACTGTCACAACTGCCTAAAAGTAAAAGCAGTTATGAACATATTTCTTAATATATTTAGTAAGTTAGGATTTACTTTTTAAATCTAATATAGCCCTAGTAATGAGTATAAATATACAGTTTCCCATGGGACCCAATAAAAAATGCTTTCACTATTTTGAATTTTCAAAGGCCTTTGTGAGTCAAGTATTACTTAGGCATTTTTCTCAGAATTAAAAAAAATAGACAAAATTATTTCATTAGGGGAAAAATTAACTTCATTTTCAAAGGTCTAAAATTGCAGTGTGAACACAATCTAGAACACAATATGATATCCATGATTGTATGTATATATATACATATATAATGTTTATAGACATACATGTACTATATATAATACAAATATAGTATATTATATATGTACATATAATATAATACTTTATGGTTATAGACAATAATTCTGCATATCTAAATCAAACCATTGTAGAAGAAAACTTATAGGCAGTTATTATTTATAATAATGATGATAAGTAGAGTAAAGCAGAAAGACTATTGGTCAAGGAATCAGGAGAACTGAGCTTTAGTCCCTTCTTTGCCATTCGCTACTCCCTGTGTGATCTGGGATATTCCTATCCTTTGAGCATCAGTTTGCTCATTTGTAAAATGGTCTAGATGATTCCCCCCTTTCCCTTATGATATTGAAATTCTGTGAGTCTGTGTGACTCTGTAAATATGAATGTCTTCTGCAAATTAATATTTGTCTCTGTTAAATTATAATTGTTACATTATATTTTCCTTTTTTTAAATTAAGGTTTGGCGTCTGTTTGATTGGTGTTAGGAGGGAAGATAATAAAAACATTTTGCTAAATCCAGGTCCACGTTACATTATGAATGCTACAGACACATGCTTTTACATTAATATCACCAAAGAAGAAAATTCAGCATTTAAGAATCAAGACCAGCTAAGACGAAACAATGCATCAAGATCATTTTATCATGGACCTTCCAGATTACCAGTACATAGTATAATTGCCAGTATGGGTAAGTTTGCAAGAAATATTTCCTTCAATATGCATTCATTAAGTACTGAAAATTTAGTAAGAGGACTTTGTTAAGCACTGAATGAATTAGATACATGTGATAAAGTCAAACTTCTGGGGAGTTATCTGAAAAAAAATTTCTTAATGATTTTTTGTAGATCGATAATAAAAATATGTTTATGAAATACGAGAATGTGTTCTCTTAAACTAAGATAGCAAAGCTTTAAGAATATCAACCCTAACATTTCTACCTTTTTAACACTAGCAATGCAGTGTAGAGTGTATCATATGTTGAGCATCATAACACAATTCGTTTTGACTTGACAGTCAGAGGAACTGCTCATGGCTTCATGTACAGAGTACTGGGTATGGAGTCAAGAAGACCTGAGTTCAAATTTGGCTTCAGATGCTTACTAGCTGTGTGACTCTGTAGCAAATCACTTACATTCTGCTTGCCTCAGTTTCCCCACCTGTAAAATAGGAATAATAATAATTGCACCTACCTTGTTGGATTGTTGTGAGGATCCAATGAGATAATATTTGTGAAATAAATGTACTTAGCACAGTGTACGGCATGTGCTACATAAATATGCATTCTCTTTCCTTCCTCAATTTGATTTGATAGACATAAGATAGGTGCTTCAAACTCATCACACTCAAAATGATAAAGTATAGTTTTGCATGAAATAGTAATTCTGAAGTATTTATTTTGCAAAAAGAATACTCTCTTGTATTCAAAAAACATTGTCCTCACCCCACCACTTCCCAAAAGATTATAAGGTCTTGTAAGAGAGGGACAGTTTTATTTTTCTCTTTGAATATGTAAAAATTCTTAGTGAAAGTCTTTTGACTTGTGAGTAATCCATGTGGAAGTAAATTATTGTTTATAAAAGAATATACATGTATATGTATGCAAGTATACCCCACATATATACATCTATCCATCTATCTATCTACCTATCTGTCTGTCTGTACACAAGATGTGCAGGAATGCACCTATTGTAAAAATCAAGATATATAGACTATATCTTAGAGGGCATAGAATGTGTAAGAGTCTCTCAGCTTCTTTAAACCTGTGGCATGCTGACTTCCTCCTCATAACTGTGGCATGCTGACTTCCTCCTCATAACATATTGCTTAGATTTTTCTGAAACTAGTTTTATTGTCTATAAAACGAGGGGTTGGACTTTCTTTTTGAAGCTCTCTTTTAGCTTTCAAATCTATGATTTCTTAATTGTCTTCTTTCAAACTTTGCTTGTAAAAATCATTCCAAATCGACTTTTTAAAAACTTGCCATTTAAAAAAAAAACATTACATTGTATCTTTTCAGTTGCATTGTCAGTCCTTTGTATCATTCATTAGAAAACATGCTGTTACAAATTAACATTCTCACTTAGTTTTCTCAGTTAAATCACTCCACTTATAAAAAATGTAAGCAGCATCATTACATAATATAGTAGACAAAAATAAATGGAAAAAAAAGACTTTACAGATTAAACTACTTGACCACTGCTCTATGCTTAGAGAGGGTGTGAACCAAAGTGAAATTTAGACACAAACTAATCCTACTGTAGTCTGGTATTTTCATATGTTTGAGACTGTGTTTCCACGGGATGTCAAAATAACCCTTTAAAAAGCAAGTAAATTTCTATACACTATTGTCGTATAGCCAGTAGAAGCTACTTGACTGAACACAAGTTTTAATTGTGTTGTATTCATTTTTTGACAACCTCACATAAGCTGACTTGTATCTATATCTGTTTATATCTATCAATATCCATACTGATATGTTGATATATAACTATTGTTCAGTCATTCAGCCGTGTTTGACTCTTCATGACCTCATGGACCATACTGTCCATACTGTTTTCTTGGCAAGGATACTGGAGTGGTTTGCCATTTCCTTCTCTGGTAGATTAAGGCAAACAAAGGTTAAATGACTTGCCCAGGATCACACACCTAGTAAGTATCTGAGGTCAAATTTGAATTCAGGTCTTCTGGCTCTGGGCCCTGCACTCTATCCACTAGTCTCCTAGATGCCTCCTATCTATATATATTTACCTATGTATATCTATATATAACAGATGTGGTGATGGCCATTCCCGGCATGCGATTCAACTCAATTCAACAAACAGGGCCTATTCTGTACAAGGAACTGTGGCAGACCCTGGGGATTATATTTAAAAATGAATAGGAATCTTAATTATTGAGCTTACATTTTTCTGGTGCAGAGGATTGGTAAGTCAAAAGATAAGGAACTACAAAGTATATACTAAGTTATACACATTTATTTCAAGGAGAGAACACTAACAACTAGGTGATTCAAGAAAGGCTTTGTGTGGGAGGTGATACTTGAATGAAGATAGGAATTTTAAGAGGCAGAGGTGGGGAGAGTGAATTCCAGGCATGAAAGACCACTATTAAAATGATGCAGAGAAGGGAAATAGGTATACTGCATGTGGAATAGCCAGTAGGTTTGTTTAATTGGAATGGATAATGTGCAAAGAAGAATAATATGAAATAAATATAACATTAGAACTACTAGAGGGAGCAAAGAGATCTGGTGTATTAACCTGGTTTCCCAACCTCATGGAGACAGTGTCTTATGAGAAAGGTTTTCTTCTAATTTCTTCTCTTTGTCTCTTTGTGCTCCCTACCATGATACCTTGGGGGAAGATGATTAAAGCTTACATTTTGCATCATGTTTAAGGTCTCTTCCAAAGGAGGGAGTAGAAAAATATTTACCATCCATTGTAAATCAGATATGGGGCAAGTATTTATTTTCTACACTCAAAAGACATGCTTAACATAAAAGATTCTCAAAAGCACACATTGAAAGAAAAAAATCTCAAAATAACCAAGTATTTTGAGATAATTAAAATACAGACTTGTGTATTACTAATAGCTTTTCACCCCATATCGAACATTAACTTTAAATTTGGTAACATGTTGACCATTGAGTTGTGGATTTTTTCATTTCATGATTCAGGCACTGTGGCTATTGACTTACAAGATACAAGCTGTAGATCGGCAAGTGGCCCTAACTTGGCTCTTCCTCCAGAGGGGAGCAAAGAAACCAGGAGACCTAGTATAGCTCCTGTTTTGGAGGTTGCAGACACATCATCAATTCAAACATGCGACCTTCTAAGTGATCAATCTGAAGATGAAACAACACCAGATGAAGACATTTCTACTAATTTAGAGTATGTATAATTCTTCAAGGGGTAACAGGTGTAAACATTTTATATGGGGAAAGTGTGAGGAAATATCCCCTTGGAGATACCTTAATTAATCTTCACTAGATTTTTTTTTCATTGGTTATGGGTATATATAATGTCCCCATTGCTTGCAAAACTGGCTCTTTCCTTCCTTGATCTCCCACATAAACTTGAGTCATTCTTTCCACTTTAGAATTTCATGCTAGAGGAAAAATGAACTTAGCCTGCAGCTTTTCAGGAAGCAGCAGAGATAGTGACTTCATAGGAACTATAGGCTAATATTTGCTTCTGAACGTATTTTGATTAATAAAAAAGATAATCCCTTAAGCTTATCCTCTTACAACATGATCTCAAAGCCCTTTTCCATCTGTTCATCCACTTTTGGCTGTTCTTTAGCTTATCATTCTTTTCCTAAAATGTAACTCTGAAATCTGTAGTACTCCAAGTTTTATCTGACCAGCACACAGGAAGCAGGATCCTTACCTCCCTATTTCTCAACAACATGCTTTGCTTAATTGAACCTAAGATTAAGATATCTGTGATTGCAATCTCACCTGCCATTTTAGTCCCGTGAAATTTCCTTCTAGACTTGTCAAACTGTGCAATATGTCTTCTTGGCTAGTGAAGGACTTTCAAAGTCAGACCTGTGGATAGTTAAGGTGGGCTCAGCTCATGACAAAGAAGGAGAAGAATAGATCTGCAGAGAAGTTTTATTATTACTTTCATGAGATTACTTCTCTAGCCATTTTCAGTACACTCCTATAAACAAGCCTCTCAGTGTTATTATTTAAGAAGCTTTTATTATGCATTTCATGATCATCTAGGTAAGCAACATGGTAACAAGTTCTAGAGAGAAATCATGCTGCCTTCCAAAGTACTGACAAGTCAATTTTGTGTCACGGACCCCTTTGACAATCTAGTAAAGCTGGTAAATTCCTTATCAGAATAATATCACATATGTAAAGTAAAATACACAGGATTATAATATCATTACAAATGATATTTAAACAGTCATCAAAAATATATCTTTTTTAAAGTTCATAGGCCTCAGATTGAGAACATTTGCTTCAGATAAAGTTTTAAGTCTGACTCAAAGAGAGGTCTGGTGAATATGTACATTTACCCAGAAGATTTACTTATAATCCTCTACTTATTTTCACTGTGAATATTACATATTGGTAATATTGATATGAATAATTAGCTGATGAATCTTATCTATTGAGGAAGATTAATGAGTAATGATGGTTACTGCATCAAGACTTCTGTTCTTGGAGTCAAGGAGATATGGGTAGTAGTCATGTCTCTGGAAAACACTAACTGTATGACCACAAGTCAGTCAATTAACCTCTTAATGACCCAGGCAACTCATTAAGACTTGAAGTCACAGGTGAGCTGCCAAACTGCATTAGTGGAGGATGTTTCCACACTGAGGGTTTCTGGCATTGATGAAATCACAGTTCAGGACTAAAATTAAAGATGACTTTTAAAGTGCTTTGCAAAGGTGCTAAAATGAATAATGATATTTATTATTATCAAAAGACTTCAGTAACTTTGGAAATATTTCCTCCTAGCAATACATTGACAAGAAGCAAAAAAGTATGTTTCTTTACAGGCTTTAGTTATAATAGAATAGAAAAAATCAAAGTGGTTTAATTTACCATCACAATATTGCATGACTTACTCAGGAGAATGATTTCATGTTATTTTTCAGGTATGCTAAAGGCTACCCTCCTTACTCTCCATATATAGGAAGTTCTCCCACATTTTGTCATCTCCTTCATGAAAAAATTCCGGTTTGCTGTCTAAGACTAGATAAGGTAAATGCTTTTTCTTCATGGATACCTGATGTATTCAATGATATAACTACTGTACAAAACTATAGTTTGAATATTTTAAGTGTGTGCTCATTTTGAAAAAACAGTTTTTTTTAAGAAAGACATATAAGAAGAAATAATCCTATGAATGTGAAGTACAATTGAACTTTAAAAATCAGTTATTTTCTCTGCATTAGAGACAGCATAGCAAAGACAAAGTTTGAGTTTCAATCAAACAAATTCTAGCCTGCTTGTTTCAGATTCTTAATTTATAGAATGAGGAGATTGCATTGGACATCATTTTAAAGGTATGCTAGATCAATTTTTGTGAATTATTTTAAACTTTTTTTTGATGCTATATGGAATCCCCTAAATTTTTGCTACTCTCACCAAATAGCAAGCTTACAATTAATTTTTCTTTGGCCAACACCTGTCAGCAGCTTTTTAACTCTAACTCACATGTATACATGAATTTGTTTTACAGACTAGAGTTGATAAAATGTTTTCTCAAAGCAACTTTTTGGGGTAGGGATTACAAATATTATCATCATTTCAACTTTACAGATAAGAAAATTGAAGATTAGAGATATTTGTCCAAGGTCAGGAAATAATTAATATCAGAGCCAGAACTCAAACCAAAGTCTTTCTCAATTCCTGAGACCAATGCTCTTTCCAGTATATTATGCACTCTTCCCATTCTTTCCCTTGACATTGAAACACATATTAACATCCATGAGGGTCACAGTAAACTAGGGCAGAGGAAATATGTTCTAGCAGAGGAAATATGTCAAGTCACTCAGTTCATAAAATTTCCAATTTGTTGTGAAAGGAAATAGACATTCAGACCTTCACAATATTTCTGCCTTCATAGCAACAGTTCACATGATTCCTCAACCTTTAGTTTCAGAAGCATTAATCTTGAATAGTGACTTTAATAGCATAATTTAAAATACACATTATACTTTAGAGTTCCTTCTACTCTCGTTTCTACACAAATGTTTAACATACTTATTTTCCCCTTCTTTGTGGAAATTAAAAATATTTCTCAACTTTAGGTTGGAACTAGAGGCTAGTGGATCAAAAGACCAATCTGGGTCTAAGGAATATTGTTCTTTCTTCCTACTAGATTCTCAAATGAATAGAACTTGTGCTTGGTTGGAGCTATAGAGTCGTTAGGCTTCCTCTAGTAGAAAAATAGCACCAATTATTGAGTTCCTATGGTCTTTGAACAATAAAATTTCTTTTTCTTTTTTTAACAAGTACCACAATAATTAACACTCTTTTATACAATATAGTACAGAAAAAAGGATTGTCACATGAAACTACTGATTTCTTACATGCGACTTGCCTTTTCTTTTAAGTATTTAATAAAGTCAACATGTAACTTTTAAAGTTACCCTGCTTGTCAGGTTCCAATTTCTCTTCAGTGCATTTTTATCAAATGCTTCAATTACCCACTCTTTTTGGTTACCATATTGCAAACCCACTCCCTCCCACACTTCTCTTGAATTAAGGAAGGAAGGAAGGAAGGAAGGAAAAAAGGAAGGAAGGAAGCAAGGAAGGAAGAAAAATGAAAACGCTTGTAACAAATATGCATAGTTAAGCAAAAAAGATCCCCATATTGCCTGTGTCTAAAACTAATTGTCTCGTTTTTCACCTTGAGTCCATTACCTCTCTGTTAGGAGGTTGCATTAGATTGTATAGATCTGAATTCCTAAGCCTTCCAATGTTTTCTTTGCGATATTGTTGTTGACAAAATATAATTTTGGTAGTGGAAAATGAAAAAAAATGAGTTAGAATGCAGAGGCCACCAAGGAGAATACCAGAGAAGCTACTCTAATTGATCCCTCCTGTCTACACTTTACCTCTAAAACCATAGTGAGTTTAACTCCTAAGCACAAAGACATTTTGCGAAAAGCTGTGGACAAGACAGGTCTAGAAATATGCCTAGTTTTTTTCCAGTTCTTTAACTATTGTTGTACTTAAATTAACTATTTAATTTTCATATTTTAGCAGAGGAACTCATAAATCATGTATTAATTCATTACTTCAAGTAATTATATCAGGTATGAGAATTCAGAGTTATGTACAATTCAAGCTCTGCTCATAAGGAACTTGAAATTTAAAGGAGTCTGATGAGAAATTAGAGAAGAGAGATAAATTCACCTAGAAAGGCCAGAGTCATGGAGGGTGTGGTATCTGAATTAGGCCCTGAAGAAAGGGATGGGTATTGACAGAAGGATCTAGGGGTGAGTTAATGGCAAGAGAGAGGGAGGAGGAAGTACTTTCTGGATAGAGGGAATTGTGTGAGCAGCAAAGACATGGGTATAGGATAGAGTAGGATGAAAATGATAGACTGAGACCATTCCACTTTGGCTGGATTCATCCTTCAGGTTCCCTCCTCATCTGAATATAGGGCAGTTTTAGGAAAGAACTGTTCTTGTTTTTTTAGAGATGCATCATCAGGAACTAGGAAAACAACAAGGTAGCATCTAGTTAAAAATCAAAATCTTATTAAAACGTAAGTATTATCTTTGTTCTGAGTATTTCCACAGTGAATATAGTAGATACAGATTATTGCACAAAATTATTCTTAAAATGTGAAATTCTTCTTATTTCCAAACTAAAAATTTTTGATCAAATATTTCAGTAATCAAATGAGGATATATAACTTTAAACAAAATATTATTGCTTACATGGAATGGAAACCTTAGTAATTATTATTAAATAATGACTAATGGAAAATAGGCAAAGTCTTTCTACAAATGTTATTTAAGGAGTATCTCTCATTAAAATATTAATTTTAAAGAAGTCAGTGTTCTACAGAATGAGTTGGGACTATTTTCTTAAAGATTGTCTCAGCCTGTCAAAAACAACTTATTTCATTATCCTTTTAACAAGTTTCAAATGTTTTTAATCCCAGTAAACCAGTAAACCATGTTAATATGCCTTGATAAGTGTATTTAAGAGCTATTTGAGATTGATTTGTGTCAACACACAGATGCAGTGCATAACAGTGCTCAGCATGTAGTAGGAACTCACTGTTAGTGGACTAACACTGTAGATATATGACTTAATTATAATATTAACACAATTAATAAACTTCCACATGCACTATTTATTCTGGAATATATTTTATGACTAAGTCACAGAAAGCAGCACTCTTGGGAAAATTGCCAAGGGCAAGGGAGCATATAGGGGGCATGAATAAGCAGGAACTCATTCCAAACAAGAGCAGGCAAAGATATGTAAAGGATTTTATTTAAAAAAAACTGTGAATGAAAAAGAACTTCAGTGATCCATATGGCAAGAATGAAGGATGTACAATGGACAGCCCGAATGTTCAGTGGTTTCCTGACAGTGTCAAGATAAGTCAGTGAGTAGGGCCCTATCCAATTTTGAAGGGATTTGCTGTGACTACCTTGTTAGAGAACATGGATGAAAGTTTCACTGGATGATAGCTAAGGGTGGATGAGTTATGATCTGCATGGCTGGAGGGGAGTGCCGACACTGAGGAGATAATTGATCCATTTTAATATATTGAATAAAATAGGATGCAGGATATTAATGGTGTACACTTTAAAAATAGAACTACAAATTCTCACTTACAAGTTTCATTAATTTGAAATTGTTTATATAATTGAAGGAAAATATATTTTTTCAGTGAAATAAAAAGAACAAATCATTTTTATAATGATAATATGTTTAAAATATAATTTTATTCATTCCACTTCCTTTTTGTGAAAAAAAAAATACTAAGATTCAGGTCAAATAAGCTGATGTATCTGGAAGAATATTACTGAAAATTTCCATTTGGGCTTAGTGGAATTTGCATAAATCACCACATATTAATAATGTCTCCCAGTAATTCCATAGATCTATGATTTTATTGATTTGGATACTTTGCCCATTGTTTATATTAGTGGATATTATAGTCCATCCATGTTTAAAAGGACAGCAAAATCCAGTTTCACAGAATCATACAAAAGAGATGAGATTTGTTTTCATGTGTTTTGCATTAATGGGGCTAAAAATAATCCTGAAAAATATTGGACAATTAAAAAATTTGTCTCAATATTCTCCACTGTTCACAATTCACTATTCATAATAGTATTCATAGCACAGTTTTTAAAGAACGTAATATATTCAGGGTTCCATAAAATCCTGTCACCATGAGCAAGAGATTTCTAATTCTCCTTTGTGTAAACCTCTGGAAAGTTTCTCTCAATATAATTAACATTGGATGGTAAATAGCACAATGCATTTGGAAACACAAAACTTAGCTTTGTAACCATTTAATTTCTCTGTGTTTCAGTTTCTGTATCTTTAAAAAATGGTGGTAACACTTCAGTAGTTTGTTTTTTTAAAGTTGATTTTAAAAATTTTGAGTTCCAAATCATTTCTGTCCCTCAAGTCCTTCCCCCACATATTGAAAAGGCAAGCAATATGATATGGATTATACATATGAAATCATGCAAAACATATATTCATATTAGCTATGTTGAAAAAAAACAGCATGAAAAATACAGTGAAAAACAACATGCTTCAATCTGCATTCAGAGTTCATTGGTTCTCTCTTTGGAGATGGATAGCATTTTCCATCATGAGTCTTTTGGAATTGTCTTGACTTCTTGTATTGATCAGAATAGCTAAGTCTTTCATGGTTGATCATCCTTACAATGTTGCTATTACTGTGTACAATGTTCTTCTGGTTCTTCTAACTTCATTTTGCATCAGTTCATATAAATCTTCCCAGGTTTTTCTGAAACCATCCTGCTTATCATTTATTATAACACAATTGTGTTCCATCACAACCATATACCACAGATTGCTTAGCCATTGCCCAATTAATGGGCATCCTTTCCATTTCCAATTCTTTGCTACCACAAAAAGAGCTGCTATAAATAGTTTTGTACATATAGGTTCTTTTCTCTTTTCTCTGATCTCTTTGGGATCCAGGCCTAGTAGGGTTATCTCTGGGTCAAAAGGCATTTCTGAGTTTTAAAGCCCTTTGGTCATAGTTCCAAAATGTTCTCCAGAATTGTTGGACCAGTTCACAATTCCACCAACAGCATATTAGTGTACCTCTTTTTCCACACCCTTTCCATCATTTATCATTTTCTTTTTCTGTCATGTTGGCCAATCTGATGGGTATGAGATGGTACCCGTGAGGTACTTTAATTTGCGTTTCTCCATTAGTGAAAAGGCATTTTTATATGACTGTTGATAACTTTGATTTCTTCCTCTGAAAGCTGCCTGTTCATATCCTTTGACCATTCATTTATCAATTGGGAATGGCTCTTATTTTTATAAATTCACCTCAGTTCCATATACATATATTTGCAAAATAAAGCCTTTATCAGAGGCTGTGAATTTCCCCAAGTTTCCTTTCACTAACATTCATTAAGATTACTTGTTCATAAATATACTAAAGCATATCTTAATTGTTAGTAAATAATAATGTATTTTACATGAATGTGATAGTTTTAAAGAATATTTTGCCATGACTATGTGCATAAAGCCTCTATTTTATTTCTTACATTATTTTTGTACCAAATTCCAGTATTACTTCAAAATTGTATTTTGTCTGTTTCTTTTCTTCTAGAGTTGCCAACATAATTATTATGAGGATGCAAAAGCTTATGGATTCAAAAATAAACTAATTATTGTTGCAGCTGAAACTGCTGGAAATGGATTGTATAACTTTATTGTTCCTCTCAGGGCATATTATAGACCAAAGAAAGAACTTAATCCCATAGTCTTGCTATTGGATAATCCGTAAGTATGCTTTAAAATGTGTTAACAGCAGAAGTATTTTATTAAATTGTGTTATGTGCATTACTAGTATTTTATTATCATTTGCATGAACTATTTTAAATCAGAAACATTATGGCACATGATTCTTTGGGAAGTACATGCTGTGCTACTTTACACATGAAAGAATATTGTATATAGCATCAATGAATTACTTAGAACATTTATTAATGGGCAATTTGCAAATGACCATCATCACACAAAACAACAGGAAACACATGGCTGAGAAAATAATTACAGTAATTTTCATTAAATTAATCAACTAGTCCAGAAAATCTCCACAGAAACTGGAAATTTTGTCCTCTTTCTAGAGAACCATTAATTAGTGGAGACACAAAATAAAGTTCCATTCTTCTTTTAGACTGTAGTCTCTGAAGCATCATCTTAAGCAAATAGTTACAATTAAATCACTGTTAATAAAACAAGAAATATAAAGTCCATAATATGAGTTCCTTAATTTTTATTATTTGTTTATTCAGAAATGTTAGATGGTTCCCTGGAATTACATGGTACATCAATTTAGATTCACGTGCAAATTCCAATCCATTTCATTCTTTGATAACCTTCAGAATACTCCTAAATCCACTCAATTTGGAGAATTAGATGGTTGAATGGTTTTTCCTCTCTAGGAGTGATACCTTTGGCCAAGTAGTTTTGAAAGCTGCCTTCTCCATTTTGATGGTATACACAGACAAGATTAAGAGAATCACTGCAACGTGAGGCCAGATTTGCCTATAAACAGAGGGTTTCCTCCCTTTGTAGAAAGTGGCAGATATGACCAGGTTAGCTGGGTTAACTCCTGATGAGGGGTTTGGAGAGTCCGAGTAGGGGGTTTAGTTCATACTTCTTCAAGTCTGCGTGACTTCTTATGGACAGCAGAGGGCACCAGGTTTCTACTACTGTCAAATTAGTGGCTTTAGATTTATGTTGTTCAGGGAGCAACACTTTAGGTTTGTCTTGGGAACCAAGGAAGAATAATGAAACAAAGAGAATCAGGACCAGAAATATGTTTGGGTTTGATTTTTAAGGTAAGCTCCAAATAAGAAATAGTTTGAGCCAAGACAAAGAAACAAACAAAATAATATCATTAAAATATTTTTCAAACAGTAGAGAAGAAACAAAAAGAATTAGAGAACATAAATTGCTCAATCATATTACTACCTCATTAAATATAACATATTTCCTTTTTAAAAAAAAACTGTATAACAGAAGTTCAACTTCTCATAAAGACATCCTTCTTGTTCTTTGTACATTAAAATGTTTGTGTTTCTTGAGGATTATTAGATTGACAATTTTTAAAGGGATAAGACAATTTATCTACTGACAAGAGCTTATGTGCGAACCATAACACTTTGACCCGCTAAGGTGTCATGACCTTTATTCCTTTCTTGGGGTTTTAAAGTACTTTTACTTTGCTAGCTAAGACCAAAGGATGTGGGTTCAAATTCTGATTGTTATTTAGTGTCTGTGGGACTTTCGGCAAGTCACTTAACCTTCCTAGGCCTCAGGTCCTCATTTGTAAAATTGGGGTGGGGTAGGGTTAAACTAGATGACCTCGATGGCCCTTCAGACTCTCAACCATTTATCCTATGATCATTGTCTCCTGATAGGAAACTTGTAGGAAGAGGAGAGGAACAGCAGGCAAAGCTGCCTACTTCCATCTAGCCTGAGAGGATTCTAGGAGTACTCCCACAGGTCCTTCTGCTCCTTCTCTCCTCTAATAAGTGGCAGGATGTTTTATGCCTACTTTTCTAATTGTAGGACACAAGCTTTCTGCCTGCTAAGGCATGTGATTCCCCAGAGTTAAAAGTTAGTTCATTGTGTGCAGCAGAGAAAAACATCTTTGCACCTTAGTCACCTGTCAGATTCCACTTGAGTGTACACACTCTCCCTGAAAGGTATCCTATTCTATGTTGAGGTGACCTGGATTCTGGGATGAGATTTCAAAGGAGAAGCCAAGGGTTATCATCAGATATTAATGGCTAACAAGAGGTCTATGCCATAATGAGGTGCTTAGCATAGTATCTGGCATATAGCAGGTGCTTTATAAATGCTTGTTTACTTGATTTAATAGCTGAAGGCATGATATCCCAAAGCAGTGGTAGAGCCCAGGGATAAATTTCTGCTGGTAGATTTACTTGACAAAGTAGTTTGGAGGTTCATCTTTCTAGAATTTTTTTTTCTAAACCCTCAAATGAGCAGCCAGGGTTTCTGTCAGTTATTTTTCTATTCTTGTCCTCCAACAATCAGTCCTTACTCTTGGTCTTTATAGCCATAACTTGCTATGGCCATCTCACTCTAGATTCACTGACCATAGAACTGGGAAGAAATATTCTTTCCTAGTAGTTCCATAAATTCACCTATCTATCTATCTATCTGTCTATTTATCTATCTACCTACCTACCTACCTATCTACCTACCTATCATCTATCTACACACACACTCATACACACACACACACACACACACACACACACACACACACACCCTACTTATCTTGCTAATCTATTTCATCTTGGGCTTCAAGCCTTTTGTCTCCATTTGCTTCCTCTTGATGCTGTTTTATGGAATTACACTGCATTTCTTGATCTTAACTTGTTCTCTCCTTTTCTTTTTGGTCTATGGAAACCATCTTAGCAAATTATAGCCATTGTAGACCCATCTTCTACATATCTACCAAAGTGATCTCCCTAAAATGCTGATCGGACTCTGCTACCCCATCCAAGTCCGCATCTCATGATAAGTTCTAGTGCTTTCTTATTACCTATAGGATCAAATATAAACTATTCTGTTTGAAATTTAAGGCTCTTCACATCCTGGCCCCCTTCTTCTACCTTTGTAACATGTTACTTCCTTCCATAGCCTTTTTATTGTTATGAACAACACTAAATTTTCTTTCTCATTGCCTTTGCATTGGCTGTTCCCCATGCTCCTAATACCCACCCTGCTCCTTTTTACCTCTTTGAATCCTAGGTTTACTTCAACATACCTCAAGTGCTATCTCCTGCATAGACCTTGCTGGTACTTGCTGGTACTGGGGCCACTCTCTACGCATGCGTGATTACCTTACGTATATTCCAAATATGCTTTTTATGTGAATGTGATCTGCCCCCTGTCACTGGGGACTTTTAGAATTTTGTTCTTATATCCCTGGTACCTAATTCATTGCCTAGCACATAGTAGTCCCTCAATATATGTATGTTGATTGAATGATTTGTAGTTGAATTGCTCTTTTCCTTGCCTCCCTGGACGATAATAGAGTATGATGACTTAAAATTAGTTGTCTAGGCACCTATTAACCACTCCTTGATACCGGCTTTCCCAGCAATATTTATTCATTTTTGGCCTCTTCCCCTCTGGCATCCCAGCCACTAACAAAAAAAAATGTGTGAAAGGGAATAGAAGAGAAAAGTAAAGTTTGGGTGCATCATAGGGTACCTAGAAAGGGGATGATATGGAAAGATAGAAAGGATAGAAGTTCAGTGGACACTCAGAGCCTTGATCCTAATAACAATTGGCATGGAAGCTTTAACTTGGCTTTTCTCTCCTTTGGTAGCCAGGTAGTTGTGCTCTCATGAGATAACCATATTAGGACTATACTTAAAGCAGACATTTGATCATCTTTAGCCCAGCTGAAATTCAGAACTCCAAAACTCAAGTGATCTGCCAACTTCAGCCGCCCCTCATAGATATGAGCCACAATGTCTGGCTTGCTCTTTTTTGTACTCTATTCCTGGCTCTTATACTTAGGGCTTTCAATTTACACATAGACATTCTCTCAAGTATCTTTGTGCTCCTTTGTGTCACCCTTTTCAGTTCCTATGCTCTCTAATTTCACTTTACCTCAGCTGTAGACAGCAATGGGCATATTTTGATCTCATTACTACCTCTGATTCTTCTGCCTTTTCATTCCATAACTGAAACTTTTTTATATAAACCATCCACACCTCTCCTTCTATATATCCCTATACATCATTCCTCTGTCCTCACCAGAGAGTGATTCCTCTATTCCCTGCTTCACTAGGGTCCATCATCTCTTTTCTACCTTCACTTTCCTCCCTTCAAAATCCTTATCTAATAATCAATCTTTGTATGTTTTTGTACAATAATCAAAACTTTGTACATTAATCTTAAATCTGTTTTAACACTTTTATATAAGAATAATAATAATAAGGATTATAAGAAAGTATTTCAAGATAGAACCACCACTGGATCTGATTTATTGGAGAGAGAGGTAACTCATTCATAATGATCATCTATGAGCACAAATCAATGTGATTTACATTTGTAAAGTTCTCAAGAGATGTTATAGAGATCATGTATTCCAATAGCCCTTGGCTTTACAGCTGAGGAAACTATAGGATAAATAATCCAAATAAATGTATACAAAATGGTATCAAAGCTAGGACTAGAAGATAGATTTCCTGACTCCATGGTCACTACTTTGTCATCATTATGCCTTTCCTTTTTTAAAAAAAATCACTCTTGAATAGAATAAAATCATATCCATATATGTAAAATTTACATTGTTTACTTAAAATTGCTTCTTCAAAGATAATATGAAGATAAGTGTCAGCTTAGGCCAGAATAAAAGAAATGATCAAAATTCTATATTTCTGAAGACCATCTCAATGAAATATTTTATACTGTTTCAATGATTCTGTCTTTTGATGGATGTTGGTAATTTGGGAAAATTTAATGTGTGTATATCAAGATAATAAAGATAGGTTAGTATTTATTCACATCAGATTTCTCATGGAATAAAAGCACACTCTCCTTCCCCCACCCCCTGGATTATAATAGTGAAGGGAAAAAGCTTATGTACAATTCTAATTAATTATATTATAACTATATGTGTATTAGCTCATACTTGTAATTTTAAATGCGCACACATATATTGCTATATACATAAAGAACATACAAAATTTACTTAATTGTAGTTGCCTACAAGTTTTTCCCCTCCCCCATTAGTGTTACATTTATGGAAAAGGCTCCTATGGGAAATTTTATCATCAATAGGTTCATAGAGTTAGATTTAGAAGGAACTTTAAAGGCCGTCTCGTCCAATCCCTTTATTTTACAGTTGTGGAAACTGATTTCAAAAGAGTTAAGGAGATTTCTCAAAGAACCACAGGTAGAAAGTGACATAGCCAGGATTTAAATATATGTATGCATGTATGTGTATATGGGTCTTTCTCTATCTATTTAGATAAGTGAATATATAAGAAGTTATTTGTCTCATTTATCTTCATATATCTAGATTTCACTGTGTACTGATTGAGAAACAGTAATTCAGACAGAGCTTAATTCTAACATTATCATGAACAGCAATCAAGGACTCCAGTATATTATCAATACAAAATATATATTTAATATCATATGACAATCTGTTAGATATACTGTGGTGATCCTTCTAATTAGACTGAATTATAATAAAAAGGAAATCTATTATAGGTATAAGAATATATCTAGCCTCTTTTTTTTGTTTTTTTTTTGTTTTTTTTAATTTTACAAAGAATGAAACTAAATGTGGAAATTAATAATATAAACAAGAGTGCCCTCTGCTGTTTTAATCAGAGTAGTGTGTATGTATACACACATATGTAGATAAGTATATCTATCTATTCTCTCTATATACATTATACTCTGTTTACATAAACACATATAAATAGATAGATACATATATCTACCTATATGTCACTATTTTTAGTTTGGGAAATATTTTTATTTTTGTATGTAATATAATTACTTTCTATCTCAAAATTAATTCTAAAGATTAGTCTATTACTTTATTATCAAGCTGGATATTAATAGTTAGGAAATTGCTTTTGTGAGATCATTGTTACTACTTTATCAAGTTAGGCTGTACAATCTGTGCAAAGGAATAATTGAATTTATAGTTCTTACTTACTTTCACTCAGCATTTCAGTATTGCTAATGGAATTATAACATGCCTTTTTATTTACTCCAGAATATAAATATTTCTCATAAATAACTGTGAATTATCATTCATATGCAAATGCACACACATATTTCAAAAGTTATACATTTATATTAAATAGACAGATTTTTATTTTGCATACCTCTATGGGAATCTCTCTTTATGTTACCTTAAGATGAAAATATAACTGAATTTCAATGATTTTATGAGGGGAAAATCATTGGTTCAATATCTTCTTACATGTCCCTATTCAAGAATAATTGTTTCCCCTTTGATGTCACTTTATTAGTCATCAGGTAGATTTTATCATCAAAGTCTTTTTATAGGATTGTGCCATCTTGTTTCTGTTTTAGAAGGTTCAATTTTTTTTATATTTTCAAGTGCATTTTATTTTTGCTCATTCTTTATGATAGATACAAGATATGATTTCTATTGTAAGATAAAATCATAAACTGCTTTATTCTCTTAAAAATAAATTTGGTCATCAGTTATCACTTTTGTCAATGTAAACTAAGCCAATTTAACTAGGTTTCCTTCAAAGTGCTGCAACTGTTGTGATGTTGTGTTTCATTTTGTAACCCATCTGTTACGTAGGCCAGATATGCATTTTCTGGATGCCATCTGTTGGTTTCCAATGGTTTACTACATGGTGGGCTCTATTGACAAGTAGGTGACGTAATCCTTGGCACACTAAACATTGTAGTGTTCTGTGGTTTGTTGTATGCTGTGTTTTGTATCTGCATGACTAGTGTATGGTGCAATGCCAGTATTTCAAAGGTGGTACATTTTGCATGGATAGATACATGTTCTTGTATTTTAGTTCTTGGGTTTAAAATTCCTGCCCAGAATCCTGCCATCAACAATAAAATAAGATAATCTGTTGCATGCCCAGTTTTGCTCAATTTTGAAAGCTTGCTTCAGTGTTGTATCTATGGCTGAACTAAATCCTGGGAATTTTTATAGTACTGACATCATTAGTGTCATCAATAATGTATTATACTGGGATGGGGAAAATCAGAATTCTTGAGATTTCAGTATTGCATTTGATAGAATCATCTGAAATTTCACAGATTCCCCAAATACTGTTATCTAGCAATCCTATTAAAAGGATATTTTTTAAATGAAAAAATACCAGTTTTTTCAAGTTGGAATAGTAAGAAATCCCTAAAGTAGTAACATTTCCTCTAATGTTTACTGTACTCTCATAATTCTTACATCAGAGATGCTGAAATTTCCAAAGGTTAAACTATTTCTTAAATAAACTATAATATATATCTTGTGATGTACTGGGGTTAAAATGCAACTAATTATGAGTTGACTTTTAAAAATTCAAAAGGTTAAGTTACCATTAAATGTGTAATCATGTTAAAAAAAAAACAAAATTCCTTTCTCTATTTTAGTCTTAGTTGAAAGGGCTTCCTGAATTTAAAAAAAAGAAAAAAAACAAAAAACATAGCTTTTGCATTTTACTTTTGATTGTTCCATGACTGCTTGAGTCCTTTACATGTGGGGAAAATGTATCTTTCAACTTTAAAACTCTTGAACTTATTAATTCAATAATTAAATATTTTGTAAATTACCCTTAATTTTTTTTCTGGAAATTTAAAGGTGTCTATTGGCTCCTGGGTGAATTTAAAGTCATCCATAAACCAAAAGATCATTTTTTCATTGTATTCATGTCATTTATACTGTAATACATTGCCATATTAAGAACTTATTCAAAATTATAAAAGCATTAAAACTTAAACCTGAACACTATTATTTATAAAGAATATATGCAAATGCCCTGAATCTCATCCTAAAAAAGCTATTTTTTCAAAGGTGCTTTGATAACTTTCCTTTGTAATTTCAAAATGAGCAAAGAAAACTTAAAAAGACAATGAATTGATGTTTCTTTTTTGTTGTTGCTATTTATATTATGAAGTACAATGGCATTTTTCTCATTCCATAGGATGAGGGATGCAGATCAGAGGGTTGTGGGTTGCTTTTTTTTGTAAAAGCCTTTATGGTAGAGGATCAAATCTTTCTGTGCATACATTTATACATATGCACACATATACACAAGGTTACAACCTCCCCCACCCCCTTGAAAGGGAATAGTTTGGGTTAGGTCAGGAAGAAATATTAGGGAGCTCATATCATTGAGTTATTTAGAGAAGGCTAACCTGAGTGTCTATGTGTAATTTTTCCCTATCAAGCAGCTTATAAGGTCATATAATTGAATGTCACAAAATTTCTATAGTTGGAAAGGACCTTACCAGTTATGTTGTCAAAGCTATCCAAAGTGCCCTAGAAAAGAACATGGAAGAACAGCAGTATTTCTCTCTATTGCAACCATCTCTGAGATAAAGCACTAGTACTAAAGACCATGGCCTTTTTAACAGATTCTTCTCTGTATCCAGTTTCAGGTAAAACTGGGCAGAGTAAATCTATTAGGCAAGGGGTAGTTAGCTTCCTCCTCGAGAAAGACGATAGAGTTAATCATGAAGAAATAATTAGAAGCTAGTTATTTAGATGTTGAAACAGATCAACACATGAGCAGAAATAGCCTGCTCAATGGTTAAAAATTTAAGAATTCATTAAACAAATGTGCAGTATCTTTCACCTGCAACTCAATGTGCTAGGTGCTGATTACTTGCTTCTACTCATTCATCTTTTCAAACGTTATTTAATTTAAATTACTAAAACCCTTAGCCCTAACTCTGATTAAAGCATATGTATCATTCAAATTGAGAATTATTTCACATATATGGGCCTGGCTATTCATTTCTTAACATAGAAACTCATTCTGCCCTACAAAAATTTTCACCAAAATAATGATTTTTGTAACTTTTGATGAAAATTTTGATCTCTTGTGACTAGGGAGTGATATATTAATAGATATTGACATAGCAGATATGACCATTTCTACCACATACCATATTTATCAATGAATGTTTAAAAGAATGAATGTACTTCAACTGTTCATTCAAATAGCCATTTTCATTATGGTGATTAAGATGCTTAAGTCAGATTAAGATTTTAGTTTATACTTATCTTTTTGAATATGATATATATGGTAAACAAACTATTGCGGAACAATGTTGAAGGATGCTGAAGTGATTTGACAATTCAGTAAAGTGAATTGAAACCACATAAGCAGCTTAGATATCATTTTTATGGTGAACAAATAACTATCACTTTCATATTCCATCTATCTTTTCCTACTTATTTATTTTAGTAGACTTATGAACAAATCTAAATTTCCTAGGTTAAGGAAAAAATGCATTTTCCTAGGAAGTTAAAATTTCAGGTCATCATATTGTGGACTATTATGAGCCTGGCCCCCCTCTCCATAGGAGATTTATTTGGAATAACATTCTGTTTCCACATTTTTAGCCATAAAATCCATGCCACAGAACCTTGTTCCTGATTCAAGAGAAATATTTTTTTCTGGACTACTCCTGGGGAGCTTGGACCTAAAGCTTTGGTAATACCCTCGCACCTTATATCAGAGTAAGAAATCCTGTCTCCCTGCATTTTCATGAAAGGAAAATGATTCCCAGTAATAACATATGACTAACCCAACTAATCATTTACTTGTAAAAGATCCTCAAGGAGATGCCACTTCAACTGATTACTCAAAAATAACTTGAATTTTTAATATATTCTATTTTGAATCAGAAGAGACAGCAAGATCCACCAACCCATCTCTCATCACATACCTTCAAAAAACTTCATACTAAAGCAGCATTTTTACTTTATAATCCAGTCATTCACTCATATCTTACTCCTGCTTGGTTTGTATGGAACAGGGGTGATGGAAGTATTATTTTCCCCTTGGGGCTTTCATAATAGCAAGCGAATTTGAAATTAATAGAATACTAAGGTAAAGGATGAATTTGAAAGTGATAGAAGTGAATATTGATTTCAGTATGTAGGCTACAACAAATAAGAGTTTGTCCTATAGTCTCTATACAGCCAAATCCAGATATTTAGGTAAAACAAATTTTTGCACATAATTTTCAAATTGGCTGTACTCATATATCAGAATATATCCATGAGACATATTACCACCCACTTGATAGTAAGCCTGTAATAAGCCTATTCTCTATCACTTATTCAAATTGATATGCAAGAGAGGAATCATGTTTTCAAAACAAAAATTTTACATTTTTTTCTTTATTCTTTTTCCTCGATCTCATCCAAGCCATGTATTAATAATTTGTTTTTTAATGTCCAAATATGCTTAAGAATAAAAAGTTAAAATGTTACATCTTTAAATTTACTTTTTGTTTGCATAGTACAGCTCTGAAATTTTCCAATTTTATTACTATTTTGTTGTGAAATGCTTGGCATTTTTATTTTATCTATCCATATTAATCGATCTTTTAAAACACATATTTTTGAACAACTGAAAACCAGAAAGATGAAATTCAGATATAATGTTACTTTCATCAGGATTATAATTCCTTTTCCATTGCTAACAAATAAAGGGTATCCCAAAAGTGTTAATCCAACTTTAAGCTAGTTTAAAACTGTACTATGACTTTTAGGACATGCTACAGAATAGCAAGAATCTCATTTAATTCTGTTGGTAAATCTTCTGTGAAATCATTAACTCTTGTACGTATAAGGACAACTGCATCATAGCCCAAAGAAGTAATTAAAGTTGCCAGGATAAACAGTTGTTTGTGTTTTTTTTATAAATTCACTCTAATGCTGTATCATTTTTAAAAGTCCATTTCTATCTGTTCATTTTTACAAAAGCTTAGATGACTTGCTTAGGTGTGGAGTGACCTTTGCTGCTAACATGGTGGTTGTGGATAAAGAGAGTACTATGAGCGCTGAGGAAGACTACATGGCAGATGCCAAAACTATTGTAAACGTGCAAACTCTGTTCAGGTACGTAGTTTAGAAAAACTAGATATAGTCTTTATGTAAGGTGATTTGGAGGTTAAAAATATCAAGTATTATACAATTTTGTGTATATGAATGGTTGAAGTAAGAAGTTAGTTTTCTGTTTTACTTTGCTACATCCAGCTAACTGGACTATACAGAAAATGAAGTCAGCATCTTGTCCTTGCTAATTACTGTACTCTATGCATCCAAATACATGCGCGCACACACACACACATACACACACACACACACTCACACACACAATTTTCATTGAGATTGTAATTCTTTTGGCATCAGGAAAAAATACAGAGAATTTTAAAAGTCTTAATGCAACATATACAAATGCACAGATATACACATACAAACATATATGCATGTATGTAAACACACACATGTCTATATATACATGTAAGCATGTATGTATATGTCAATATATTTATATGCAATTATATTTTAAGTGTTTTAATTTAAATACAATTTCAAATACTTTGAAACCAGAATTGAAGTTATATAAGCTTCCTGTTGATCAATTTTCCTCCTCTGAACTTTGTAGGTAATTTGAGACAAATTCCCTTTGCTAGCTGGAAAGGTGATTATTACATCACCTTATCTTTGCCTATATGTTGTCTTGAAGGTATAGTGGGATTGCATCATATTGAAAAATACAGTCAACCAGTCACAAAAATCACAAATCTATAGGCCTCAGGTTAGAAAATAAGAAGTCCACAAAAGTCCTCTGACTTAAATCTTCTTGGCCAGTCGCAATATGAGGTGTATCTTATAAGGCAAATGGATATGTGCATTGATTTATGCTACAATGAAGTTAATGATTGAGTAATCTTTGAAAGTAAAATCACTTATGTAGTAAATATGATAAAATTAAGAATATCTGAAGGATTGTAGAGTTATTTACAATGGTGATGATGGTTTTAACTGAACAACTTGCACAAGGTTGCCCTAAGACCAACGTCAGCAAGACGAGATATTATTAATAAGGTGGACCAGAGTTAAAAATGCAGCTTGATTTTATAAAGCTAACTGACTTAAACACATGTAGGTATAATCTTCTCTTTGCTAATTGCTGTGCTCCATGCAACAGAGTTTATTCAAACACAGGCTTTGATTTAGTTTTATCTTAGGTAGAATGAGTAATCATGAACAGATGCAGACATAAGTCAACTTAAATTCCTTATCTTAAAATTACAAGATCTAATTTATATGTATATAATGGCATCCAACTTATATATATATAAATATATATATATATATATTAATATTATGTTTGCTTTTCTGAGTATTTTGTGTTTGAGATAAACTTGTGTTTTCTATATCATGTGGGAGGCACAATGGCAAAGCAGTTTTTCAGAACTTCATTGACCTCATTCTCTATATAGAATCTTAGAGTTGAAACTTATTTTAGAAATTATCTAATTGAACCTCCTAAGTGATGGAGAAACTTTTCCACAATATACCTAACATCAAGATATCTAGCTTCTACTTGAATATTTCCATTGGCAGTGAACTTACTACCTTACCAAGTAGCCCATCCCATTTTCCTTGAGTTCTGTGTTCCTAGTCACAGTACCTAGTACTGTTGAATATGAAGCTTTTCCCCTTAACCAACTGTAAAACACTAATCTGTAACAATATCAAACAGCAAATTAGTAGTATTAAGTGTAATATTATTTCAGATCAATGCGATTTCAGTTTATACAAGAAGAATTTGACTATATGAAAATGATGCTTGTGACATACCATTAATAGGAAGTGTGCTTTGAGGTGTCTTTCTCTTTATTTTTGTTGTTCATTTATGTATTTTTTTAGATGAAATTACTAAAGGTAGTATTTTTTATTATAAAGTACTATATGTATTCATTACTTCTGGTCCCTGTAAACTATATAACTAAGTGGAATTTAGTTATCTTAGTTTGAGTCCCTACACATATTTATAATATTACTGCATTTTATTTTTTTTTGACTGTGCAGTTTTGACTTTTTTTAAAAATTTAATTTATTTAATATATTTAGTTTTCAGCATTGATTTTCACAAGAGTTTGAATTACAAATTTTCTCCCCATTTCTACCCTCCCCCCCGCTCCAAGATGGCACATATTCTGGTTGCTCTGTTCCCCAGTCAGCCCTCCCTTCTGTCACCCCACTCCCCTCCCATCCCCTTTTCCCTTCCTTTCTTGTAGGGCAAGATAAATTTCTACACCCCATTGCCTGTGCATCTTATTCTCTAGTTGCATGCAAAAACTTTTTTTTTGTTTTTGAACATCTGTTTTTAAAACTTTGAGTTCCAAATTCTCTCCCCTCTTCTCTTCCCACCCACCCTCCCTAAGAAGTCAAGCAATTCAACATAGGCCACATGTATATCATTATGTATAACCCTTCCACAATACTCATGTTGTGAAAAACTAACTATATTTTGCTCCTTCCTGACATATCCCCCTTTATCCAATTTTCTTCCTTGACCCCGTCCCTTTTTGAAAGTATTTGTTTTTGATTACCTCCTCCCACATCTGCCCTCCCTTCTATCATCTCCCTTTTTTTATCTTCTTCCTCCTTCTTTCCTGTGGGGTAAGATACTCAACTGAGTGTGTATGGTATTCCCTCCTCAGGTCAAATCTGATGAGAACAAGATTCACTCATTCCCCCTCACCTGCCTTCTCTTCTCTTCCTACAGAACTGTTTTTTCTTGCCACTTTTATGCAAGATAATTTACCCCATTCTATCTCTCCCTTTCTCCCTCTCTCAATATATTCTTCTCTGATCCCTTAATTTGATTTTATTTCTTTTAGATATCATCTCTTCATCCTCAACTCACCCTGTGCTCTCTGTCTCTCTCTGTCTCTCTGTCTCTCTGTCTCTCTCTCTCTCTCTCTCTCTCTCTCTCTCTCTCTCTCTATATATATATATATATATATATATACACACACATATATACACACATACATTCACATATATACATATATATACATACACACACACACACATATATGTATATATGCATATTCCCTTCAACTACCCTAATACTGAGGTCTCACGAATCATACACATCATCTTTCCATGTAGGAATGTAAACAAAACAGTTCAACTTTAGTAAGTCCCTTGCGATTTCTTTTTCTTAATTATCTTTTCATGCTTCTCTTGATTCTTGTGTTTGAAAGTCAAATTTTCTATTCAGCTCTGGTCTTTTCACTGAGAAAGCTTGAAAGTCTTCTATTTTATTGAAAGTCTATATTTTGCCTTGGAGCATGATATTCAGTTTTGCTGGGTAGGTGATTCTTGATTTTAATCCTAACTCCATTGACCTCTGGAATATTGTATTCCAAGCCCTTCGATCTCTTAATGTAGAAGCTGCTAGATCTTGGGTTATTCTGATTGTGTTTCGACAATACTCAAATTGTTTCTTTCTGGCTGCTTGCAGTATTTTCTCCTTGATCTGGGAGCTCTGGAATTTGGTGACAATATTCCTAGGAGATTTCTTTTTGGGCTCTTTTTGAGGAGGCAATCTGTGGATTCTTTCAATTTCTATTTTGCCCTGTGGATCTATAATATCAGGGCAGTTCTCCTTGATGATTTCTTGAAAGATGGTGTCTAGGCTCTTTTTTTGATCATGGCTTTCAGGTAGTCCAATAATTTTTAAATTATCTCTCCTGGATCTATTTTCCAGGTCAGTGGTTTTCCCAATGAGATATTTCACATTGCCTTCCACTTTTTCATTCCTTTGGTTCTGTTTTATGATATCTTGAATTCTCATAAAGTCGCTGCCTGGCCATGTTCCTACCCAACTTAATTATCCCTTGAGTTTTTCAGTGGGGTATGACTGCTTGTAGAGTAAAGAGTACTTTGTTCCAAGCCTGAGGGGATGCACTGCCACACCAGCACTCCTCCTTCCCCAAGAACCCCCAACCCGGACTGGACTTAGATCTTCAGCAGGCTCTGCACTCCTGCTCTGATCTGCCACTTAATTCCTCCCACCAGGTGGGCCTGGGGCTGGAAGCAACTGCAGCTGCAGTTCTGTAGCTACCCCACCTCTGCTTCCCTGGGGTGTTGGCTGAACAATGAACTCTTTTCACTCTGTCCCCAGCAGCTTTTCCCACTAACCTTCTTTGTTGTCTTTGGTGTTTGTGGGTTGAGAAGTCTGGTAACTGCTGCAGCTCACTGATTCAGGGCGCTAGGGCACACTTCACCCGGCTCCTAATCTGGTTGGTCCACATGGCCCACGCTGGGCTCTGCTCCGCTCTGTTCTGCTCCCAGGTCCGTTTGGGATAGACCTTACCCAGAGACCATCCAGGCTGTCCTGGGCTAGAGCCCTGCTTCCCTCCGCTATTTTGTAGGTTCTGCAGTTCTTCTTTCTTGTCTTTGTTTTTTGTGGGTTGATAAGTCTGGCAACTGCCACAGCTCACTGATCCAGGGCGCTAGGGCCCGCTCTGCTCAGCTTCTGGTCTGGTTGGTCTGTGTGGCCCACACTGGGCTCTGATCTGCTCCGCTTCACTCCCAGCTCCGTGCGGGATAGACCTCACCCAGACACCATCCAGGCTGTCCTGGGCTGGAGCCCTGCTTCCCTCTGCTATTTTGTGGGTTCTGCAGTTCTAGAATTGGTTCAGAGCCATTTTTATAGGTTTTTGGAGGGACTTGGTGGGGAGCTCACACTAGTCCCTGCTTTCCAGCCTCCATCTTCTCTCAGGTGTTGCAGTTTTGACTTTTAGCTAGTTCTGAATGATTTTTTTTCTTTAATTAGTCCAATTGAATGAGGTTATGCAAGAAGTCAGCCCAAATCCTCTTACCACTTCTTTCACTAGCTGCTGCTCTGTGTTTCTCTCTCTCCTGTTCATTTGTTTTTCTAGTGCTTTATTTTTCCCCAGTTACATGCAAGAAAATTTTCATCATTCATTTTTACAAGATTTTGAGTTTTGAATGTTTCTCTCTCCATCCCCTCCCCACTTCCTTTTTGCTTCAGTGTTCCATATAAGTAAATTATAGTTTCAACAGCAAAGGTGCAGTAATTGTTGAATAATTCTGGCATTTTTATTTTTATCGCACTGGGAGTTACAATGGGAAGCTGGTTATGCTTATAAATGAAATGCCAATAGCTGGGCTTTTCTTTTGATGAGCTATCTTTTCCTGAGAAATTCTTAGTGACTGTATAGGAAGATCTGAGCTCCCACAGTGCAAGAACAGCATTTGTATTCCAAGCCCTTTGCTTGGTTCCTTGTACATGGCAAGTAATACTTGTTGAATTATTGAATTTCATTGATTTATCCTCATGCTCTTAGTGATACAGGTAAAGTACTGACCTTGGTCCCATACTCAATTTTAGGAAATTAAGAAAAGTGCTATGCACTAGCAGTATTCATGTAAGAGCTGTTTTTTTTGGTGTTAATTACTTCAGTAATTATGGAAGAACTATGATATCTACCCACATTATTCAGATTACTTGTCTACATTGGCAGAATTCTAATATTTTGGCAAATAGCTGCTCAGTATTATTAATGTAAATCACAAACTCTATAATTTATTTGAAATTCAGAGTCCCTAAATATCTAGAATATTCTCTCTGTCAAAATCAGTCAAATTGATTCATCTCATAGATTTTTTTAAAAGTTTAAGTTTGAAGGGGTTTGAGAAATCATCTAATTCCATCCTCTCATTTTACAGATTAAATTAAGCAAGGTTTTTGATTACCTAATATGTGCAAAACAATGTTAGATGTTTGTGGAGACATAAAGTATAGATAAGACAATTCTTGGGGGCTAATGGTATATTATTCAGTAGTGGCCCTTTTCAAAATCCAGTAGTGTGAAGTATAGTTTGGACACAGTTATGTATGTTATGAAAACTTGTTAGCATATTGCGATAGTCCATATAGGTGGCAATGCGCATCTGTAGTAGAATGATTTCAGTAGAAATTAAGAGAAGAGGGAATGCATGAAAATGATATTTTATAGGTAAAATCAATATGACTTCATAGTTAATTGGCTATGAAAGGGAAGGAAGGAGGAAGAATCAAAGTTTAATAGATGAATATAGGAGTCTAACCATTGGTGGAAGATGCAAAAAGGAGTAGGGGGGTGGGAGATAAGAAACTTGACTTTGAATATGTTGAACTTGAGGTAAAGGAAGGCCTTCCAGTTGGAGGTGTTCTGTAAATGGTTGGTAATTGGAAATGGATTGAATTCAGGAAGGGGTTCAACAGTACAACTACAAATTTAGGAATCATCTGCATGAAGTGATAATTGAAGCTGTCAAAATGAATGCAATTGTCAAGAGAAGGAATATATTGAGAGAAGATAAGCATTGCTGAAGACCCATCCTTGCAGAACATCCACCTGAAGGGATTGGGAAGATGATGACTAGCAATGAAAAGAAAGCAACTATACTTATCCTTCAGTACAAGACCTTATCTTTTTTTTTTGTATGTCCACTCAGAATGGCAAATTCAATATGATGAAAGGGGAATTCATTATTATGCTCCTCTAAACCATAATTATTACAGACTTCCCTATTTCTGTGAGGATACCACTTTCCTCCTAATCACTCAGGCATATAACCTTAGACTCATTCTTTTTTTCAGAATTTCTTATCATTTTATTATATGATCATCTGAAAAATGTTCAGGAGACCATTCTAAGTATTTTAAACTTTGAAAACATTTTCAAATATGCCTCCAAATTTTCCACTACAAAATACTGTTCTATTAACAGGGAAGCACAGATTTTCACTAATATTAGCATAAAACTATATTTAGATAGATAGTTTAGAAGTATATTGAAATCCAAACGCTGAGGTACAATTAAGTAGCCTTCTCACTAATCTTTAATTCTCTTTTTGAATTGTATCATTTTATTTAATATTTTAGTTTTCAATACTGATTTCCACAAGATTTTGAGTTACAAATTTTCTCCCCATTTCTACCATCCCCCCCATTCCAAGATGGCATATACTCTGATTGCCTTGTTTCCCAGGCAGACCTCCCTTCTGTTACACCACTCCCTGCACCCACCCCATCCCCTTTCCCCTTACTTTCTTGTAGGGCAGGATAGATTTCTATGCCCCAGTTCCTATATATCTTGTTTCCCAGCTGCATGTAAAAACAAAACACTTCCACAATACTCACATTGTGAAAGGCTAACTATATTTCCTTCCATCCTATCCCATCTCCCTTTATTCAATTTTCTCCCTTGACCCTGTCCGTTTTCAAAAGTGTTTACTTTTCATTACCTCCTCACCCTATCTGCCCTCCTTTCTATCATACCCCCTTTTTTATCCACTTCCCCTTACTTTCCTGTGGAGTGAGACACCCAATTGAGTGTGTATGTTATTCCTTCCTCAAGTCAATTCTGATGAGAGCAAGATTCACTCATTCTCCCTCACCTGCCCCCTTTTCCCTTCCAACAGAACTCATTTTTCTTGCCACTTTTATGTGAGATAATTTACCCTTTTCTGTCTCTCCCTTTCTCAATATATTCCTCTCTCAACTCTTAATTTAATTTAATTTTTTAGTTATCATCCCTTCACATTCAACTCACCCTGTGCCCTCTGTCTATGTATATGTATATTACCTTCAACTACCCTAATACTGAGAATAGTCTCATAAATTACACACATCATCTTTCCATGTAAGAGTGTAAACAAAACTTTTAAACTTTAGAAAGAACCTTATGAATTCTATTACTTGTTTACCTTTTCATGCTTCTCTTGATTCTTGTATTTGAAAGTCAAATTTTCTGTTCAGCTCTGGTCTTTTCATTGAGAAAGCTTGAAAGTCCTCTATTTTATTGAAAATCTATATTTTTCCTTGGAGCAATATACTCAATTTTTCTGGGTAGGTGATTCTTGGTTTTAATCCTAGCTCCTTTGACCTCCAGAATATCATATTCCAAGCCCTTTGATCCCTTAATGTAAGAAGCTGCTAGATCTTGTGCTATCCTGATTGTGTTTCCATAATATTCAAATTGTTTCTTTCTGGCTGCTTGCAGTATTTTCTCCTTGACCTGGAAACTCTGGAATTTGGTGACAATATTCCTAAGAGTTTTCTTTTGGGGATCTTCTTCAAGAGGCGATTGGTGGATTCTTTCCATTTCTATTTTACCCACTGGTTCTAGAATATCAGGGCAGTCTTTGTTGATAATTTCTTGTCTAAGCTATTTTTTTGATCATGGCTTTAAGGTAGTCCAATAATTTTTAAATTACCTCTCCTGGATCTGTTCTCCATGTCAGTGGTTTTTTCAGTGAGATATTTCACATTGTCCTTCATTTTTTCATTCCTTTGGTTATGTTTTAAAACATCTTGATTTCTAATAAAGTCACTAACTTTCCCTTGCTCCAATCTAGTTTTTAAGGCAGTATTTTCTTCAGTGGTCTTCTGGACCTCCTCTTCCATTTGGCTAATTCTGCCTTTCAAGGCATTCTTCTCCTAATCGGCTTTTTGGAGGTCTTTTGACATTTGGGTTAGTCTATTCTTTAAGGTGTTGCTTTCTTCAGTATTTTTTGGGTCTCCTTTAGCAAGCCATTGACTTGTTTTTCATGGTTTTCTTGCATCACTCTCATTTCTAGTCCCAATTTTTCCTCTGCTTCTCCTACTTGCTTTTCCAAATCCTTTTTGAGCTCTTCCATGGCCTGAGACCAATTCATGTTTTTCTTGGAGGCTTTTGTTGAAGGCTCTTTGACTTTGTTGCCTTCTTCTGGCTGTATGTTTTGATCTTCTTTGTCACCAAAAAAGGAATCTAGAGTTTGAGTTTGAATCTGAGTCTGAGTTTGTTTTCACTGCCTGTTCATGTTCCCAGCCAACTACCTGGCCCTTAAGTTTTTTGTCAGGGTATGACTGTTTGTAGAGTAGAGAGTGCTTTGTCCCAAGCTTTAGGGCCCAAGCACTGCTGTTTCCAGAGCTACTTCTACTCCACCATCACCACAAGCTCTGTCACCACAGCACTTCTCCTCCCCCAAGAACTGCCAACCAGGACTACAAACCAGATCCAAGCAGGACACAGCAAGGGAATCTGCCTCTGTGCCCAGAAATCATTCCTTGTGCTCCTGCTCAGATCTGCTGCTAGATTCCTCCCACTATGTGAGCCAGGGACTCGGGAAGCAGCTGATGCTGAGCTCTGGAAGCAGCATCAGGAACTTCCTGCTGTTGCCACCACCATCGCTGCACCACCTCCACCACCCCCAGGGATGAGGCTTTACCACTCTAAACTTAATCCTGCAGTTTCCCACTAACCTCCTCTTTGGTGTATGTGGGTTAAGAAGTCTGGTAACTGCCACAGCTCAATGATTCATGGCCCAAAGGCCTATGGCCAGCTGACTGCATGTCTGATCTGTCCTGGTGTGGCCCACCGCGGGGCTGTGCTCCACTCCCAGCAGCTTGCAATAGACCCTTCCCAGTGACCATGCAGGCTCTCTTGGGCTGGAGACCTCTTTCCCTCTGCTATTTCATGGGTTCTGAAGCTCTAGAATTTGTTCAGAGCCATTTTTACAGGTGTTTGGAGGGATTTGTGGGCAAGCTTAAGAAAGTCCCTGCTTTCCAGCCACCATCTTGGCTCCACCCCACCTCCCAGACTCATTCTTGACATTTCCCATTACCTCACTCCCCATATCCAAACAATGTCTCTTTTAGTATCCCAAGTGCTTAGCATAATGCCTAGCATACAGAAGGCATATAAATATGTTTATTGGTTGATTGATTAAAAAAGGATATAATAGACATCTGCTATATGTAAAGTATTGATGATATCCATATAGAAGAGAGTGAAGAGCAGAGGCCCAAGACAAAGCCTTGATTTATCATATATACCTAAGTCTTAGATAATGATCCACAAACAAAACTGAGAAGAAGCAGTAAAAAGGTTGGAGGCATCTGAGGAGAGAACAATAGCATATAAGTCAAGGCATAAAAGAATATTAATGAGTACTTAGTCAACAATGAGAAAATCTGCAGTGTTCCAGAAAGATAAGGACTGAAAAAAGGCCATTGGATTTGGCAATTACAATATCGCGGGAAATATCAAAGCAGTTTTATCATAGTGGTGGGATCATGAGCCTAATTGCAAGAGGGGGAGAAAAGAGTAAGTATAAATTACTCTGTGACTTTAGCAGTGAAAGATGGGAGAGGTATGGGAGGATGGAAAGATTAAATGAAAGGATTGTTTTTTCTTTTTCCTTAAATGATGGAGCCTTATTTGAAGAAATTAAAGCCCATGGAATATAAATGGCTTGCCCAAGATCACTGGGGTAGTTAATAACAGAGCCAGAATTCAAACCCAGAACCCCAAATGCCTATCCAGTAATCTGAACAGTAAACCATGTTGCCCCTCATGAAGACTGAAATTCTAATAATAACCAACCTGAACATTTGGTTTTAGTTTTGTTAATTTACACTTATGTAAGAGGAGAAAGTGGCATCACTTACTTAATTTTTAAGATTTGTGTTGTATAGTGTTTTCTTACATTGCACTTACAAAAAGGGGGTCTGTCGTGTGGAGGAGGGATAATGTATTCTGAATTGGACTGAGATGATTTCTAATGGTCCATTCCAACTCAGAGATTCTATTAAATAACAGGTTTTCAGTGGCTGAAAAAAGAATAGCTATTTTTGGTGGGTTGCATTTGCTTCCATGCCCAGAATTTCTGAAGCCATTTAATGTGTTTTAGAAGAAATGTATCTAGTGCACTAAAATAGATTCTTTCAAATGCTTAAATGCAGTGTGTGTGTTTTTACAAAATCATCTTGGCATTTATAGTGGCTGGCACAAGCTTATATAATCAGGGAATACTGAACCAAAGTAATAGTACCCCAAATTGAATACAGAATACTTACAATAATAGCCAATAGTTAGTGGATTTGGGGATACTGTAAAAACATGATACTTTTATTAGTTAGGGACTTCTTAGGCAGCAATTAAGTAATATTTTTAAACAATGGAAAAATAAATATTCTCAAGTTACTCATATGAATTAGAGAAAAGGACAGGAAATCATATGAGATAGGAACGACCTAAAATTATTTCTTTTCTTTTTCTTATTCTGAATTTCTTCTAGATTTATAGATTCTATTTGCTTTGGCTATAAAGGGTTAGAATTCAGTGATCTCCAAAGATCATTGAATTGTAGTGCTAATACTCTATGAATTTATGAACAAGGTTGCTTATTGTCACCTTTCAAAGAAAAACAAGAAATTGTATTAGGAAATTTGATATTGACCTTATATGAGCCAATTCTTTAATGTTTCATCATATAAATTACTACTTAGAACTTTTGTTACAGTTAACTTAGTGTCCTTCTTAAATAGCCTTATCTCTCTAATACTAGTGGTTTTGCCAATTATGGCTAATGTTTAGATTTAATGTATATTATGTAATATGCATATATGTATGTATGTATATAATATATAAAACATACACACATACATATATACAACAGTACATATATACATACATACATGCATATATATATGTGTATACATATATATACATATATACATATATACACATATATACATATATATATATATACATATATACACGTATATATATATATATATATATATATAAAATAGTGTGGTATGGTGTATTGAGAGCTGGCCTCTGGGTGAGGAAGTCCTGGGTACAATTCCTACATCTACTTCTGATTAACAATTTAAAAAACTTCAAAGAAGTAAGGTAAGAGAAAAAAACTGAGAAAAGATTTTAAATGATTATCTCTATTTAAATTTTAAAATATTTATTAAGTAGCTGTTACAGAAAGGTCTCTATGCTGATCCCTGGAGATTTAAAAAAATAGCTAAAAATAAAATAGTCCTTATCCTCAACGAGCTTGTATTCTCTTGGAGGATATAGATATATACATAGGTCCTACATGGTAGGGAGTAATGATAGCAAATGAATAATGTTCAGCAAAAAAAAAAAAACATGAATAGGTAGGAGTCATGTTATGAATGTCCTTCACCTAATAAATTTTTGTTTTAATTTGGATTCACCACATTCATTTGTTTATTCTGCAAGTGTTTATTAAGAATCTACTATGTTCAAGGCACTGAAGAATACAGAGACAAAAATGGAGCAATCCATTCCCTCAAGTAGCTTATATTCCCTGGTATTCACCTAAAGAAAAATCAGCCACAGGAAAGAGCATTTAAAGATTTCTTAGTGCTCCTGAAAACAATGAATGACTAGGGGGAAATACATTTAATAAGTTCTTAACACTGTGTGAAGCATCATGATAAATGCTGGGAATACAAATAAGAAAGAGGCAGCTTTTGCTCTTCACTAGCTACCTTTCTAATTGTGGGATATGAGATCTCAATTATTGGACAGATTAACCCTTTATATACTTTTTTGTAGTTTATTCTCAATTGAAAGTACTATGGAGAGGTAGAAAAGGAACTGAACCTGTATTTTGGAAGTGTTCATGGCACATTATAATCAATAAATGTTATGCAATACAAAATAAACTACAAAGAAAACCTATAACTATTGCCACACCTCCAATACACACACAGACACACATGTGTGTGCATACACATGTGTGCGTGCGAGCGCACACACACACACATACACACCCCAAAACAAAACAATCTAAAACTAAGTCAAAATAGAAACACAGTGTTGTGGGGCTAGATTGTTATTAGAATTTGTTTTGATGAATTCTTCATTCTATACAAAATTACACATGTAAAATACATGTGTTAATTACTATGTCATTAAATATTCACTCCTTACTAGTATGTCTTCCCTAAAGAATCTAGTCCAGTTTCTCACTGCAAAAGGGTCAATGAGGCCTATGCTCATATTTGAATGTAAATTGCAACATAGCAACACTGCTTGCTAACACTTCAACTCTTATCTATGATGTGCTAAAAACATTCATGACATTTTCCTTTGGAAACTCTAATACTTCCTTGTGCCATCAAAGCAAAGATCAAAGGATTTCAGACTCCTCCACAGGATAATTATTGCATTTCTTGCAAAGGCAAATGAACGATAGGTGATACTAATAGAATAAATTACTAATCAAATGCCTATAGAAATAACTCTTAGTTTCAAACAGTCAACTTTTGCCCTCTAAACTCTAGTGGAAAAGATATGTAGGTAATCTGTTATGAATTCCCTAAACTTGTCCCCCCATTCCAAATTCCCTCTTTCTTTTGACTGTACCTTGGCTCTTCATCTTTGATTCTTCCCTTTTCTTACTTCACATGTGTAAAGGCAATCAATGAATGGGAAGGTCTTCCCCGCCCATTTGAGTGGGCTTTGGGGGCAGGGCTCTCAGGTTCCTGGGGGGAGTGGCTAGGACTGGAGCCCATGGTAGGCACCTGAGTTCTGATCCACGTGATGACATGAAGCCTGTGGTGGGAGGAGCTTGCTGAATAGTTGGAGCAGAGCTAAGAGGCAGTTGGTGAGAGCAGTTAAGAGCTGAAGGAGAGAGGAAGCAGTCAGCTAGCTGGAACACAGCTTGGAGATTGAGGCGGAAGCAGTGGAAGCAGCAGCGATGGTGGCAGGCACTACAAAAAAGCAGGACTGACCCTTGTGGAGACTGGAGAGTGCTGAGCAGGGGCTTGAGGGCCCTGGCTTTGGGTGGGGGAAGAACCAGTATGGCTTGGCTTGCTTCTGTAATGTTTTTCTGTGGCCTCCTGGTCACTATTGTGAGATGGACATACTGGTTTTGGAAGGTTCTTGCCAGGATGTCAAACTGGGGACATTGGTCCATGGGTCTGCTACTTTTGAGTTTCAATAAATGCTTTAACTCCTCTGCCTTCTGCTTAGAGAATTCCTTGTATCCTGCAATTCTGGACCATTCAGGCATAATCATTGTTATCTTTGAAGTCATGAATTCTGCCTTAATGATTTAACATGTTATTGAGTCTATCTCCACTTCTTCTCTTCAATAACTCTGTGGCATGGTGGAGAAACAGTTGGATTTGAAAGCAGAGAGTATGAGTTCTAATCCATGTTTGTTTGTTTGTTTTCTTTTTCCATTGATTGGAGTAGAGAGAGGAAGAAAAAGTATATTTTTATTAATTGAAAATATAATATTAAAAAATTTCTAGTTCAGCCACTCAATAACTGTGTGACCTTGGATAAATCAGATAATTTCAAGTCTCAGTTTTCTCATCTGTAAAATGAGATGACTGGGCTAATTTATTCAGGCCCAAATCACCTCTCACTTGATTATTGAAACAACCTTTGATTTGTGTCATTGATTATAAAGTTTATTCTACACACTGCTAGAAAGTGATTTTCCTTAAATGCAAACCTGATCATGTTTCTTCCCTACTCAATAAACTAATGGTTTGATAGTGCCTCTGAGATGAACTCTTCTCTTTAGCTTTTAAAGACCTTCACAGTCTGGCTGCAACTTAGCATCCTAAACTTACGGAAAATCATTCACCCTACTAAATTAATTGGTAGAACCCAAGTAACCTTTTCTCAGTTCCTCATTCTATTTGTGCTTTGTTTTAGCCATCCTTGGTAGCTGGAATGCCCTCCTTTCTTCCATCTACCTCATATAATCCCTGTTTTCAAAGTATAACTGAAGTACCACCTCCTACATAAAGCCTTTTCTCATCCCTCCAAATAGTAGTTCAGTCCCTCCCAAACTACCTTGTATTTAACTATATTGTATTTCTTTGTGCTTATTCTCTTTAAATTTATTCTCTGTATTCTTATACATGTACCTGCGATTTTTCCCATTCAGAGGTAAACTCCTTGTGAGTAGGGATTGTTTATTTTATTTATGTCCTGAAGCTCCTAAGTTTCTGGCACAAGGAAATCTCTTGAGGAATGCTTGTTGATTGCTTGATTGATTGATTAACTCTAAATGACCCATAAGGTCCCTTGAATACTCTAAATCTGTGACACAGTGATCTTCTTACTCTCCTAGGTGAGGAAACTTCAGGAAATAGTAAATAGTAAAATAACTAATATAATATCAGTAAATAGTTTAATATCAAATGTATTTAGGTATTTGCTACGCTTTAAGACTTAGAAATACATTTTTAAAGATTATAATTTTTTTAGTCATTCAAAATAGTAAATGTTAATAATGAAGTGATATAATGACAAAATGCAATAATAATTGGGCATCATGGTTAATAATTTTGAAATAGTTTTTGTAGCTAGATTTTCACTAGATGGCAGCCTTAGCTAATACTTATATTTCTTCAGATTAAAGCAACTTCTTTGAAAAACAGTTCATTACTAAAGAACAGAAATATCATTTCATGTCAGTGGAAACTATCATAATTCAACCCTTTTTGTGACTCACTGCAACTATTTGACTCATTTACACAATCAAATGTTTTTTTAACTGCCTTATATATTAGTGTTATACATTATATAACTACCTGCTGTAATCCTTTACTCTGATGAGTCTGTGGTTTTTATCCACATAGGTTCTGCATCTAATGGTGCAAAGTGTAATCCTTCCATGCTTTCTGTCTCTGTGAGTCTTATCAATCAATCTACCATTTAACAAACATGTGAGGTTTTTTTTGCCTTCCTCCTCCCTAAATCCCTTTAAAATTGTATACCCAGCATGGCAGGGGCTTTCCTCTAGATATTTTGACATTTTGTGAAAACCAGTGGAGCACATATGCTGTCCATTGATTACCACCTTGGTTATAACCTAGTCCAAAGAATGACATCGAAATGAACTAAAATAAGACACATGTCAAGGAAATGCTATGGATTTCATTACAGAAAGAGTCAATCAACAAAATAAATGTTTGTTAACCACTATGTACTAGGCACTGTAAGTATTAAGGAAATAAAGAAAGGCAAACAGAACAGTTTATTGTATGATAGTGATGCAAGAACAGGTTATTGTAACAACAAGTTATAGAGAGTTGATCCTCAAGGTGTCTAGTCTGATTGATTGTTGGAAATTATACACAGAAACAATTAAAACTCTGCAACTTATCATTAAAGTTTGCAAACATTTAACATTTGCCAATACCTAGAAGAACAGAGTCATAGGACCACAATTATATACCACAATCTATGCACCAGTTAAAAAATAAATAAAGTGAAAAGAAATTAGAATGTAATTGGGCTTCCAATGCTTGGGGATATTTTACTTGTTGCTGTCTACAGTGGTGAGATACAAGGTAAAATGATGCTTAGTTGGTGGAAATAATGCTTATACTTCACTATGGAATGAAATGAGGAGTAGATTTGGTTTCAGAATCACTTCAGAGAGAGACATGCATAGTTAAGTACATTCTTTGGGGGACACTCTTACAAAAAAAAAAGATTTCAGAAGCTCTCAACATAGAGGAGAAGCCAGGTTCTCGACACATTGCTGATTTTTCCAAATCTTAGCTCTTTTCACATTTCTGAAGAGCATCTAAAACCATGTATATGTCTCTCAGAAGCAACTCTGACTCATGACAACTTCATGAAGGTCCACAGTGAAATGTCCACATTCTCTTCACTAAATAAAAATTATTTAGAATCTACTTCTCCCAACTTGTATACAGCAACATGAAAAATCAATCAATTAATCAACAAATATATTAAGTACCTATTATGTGCCAGACATTGTGCTAAACTCTGGGTCTACAAAAAGAGGCAAAAGACTGTTCCTTGTCTTCCAGGTCCTTACAAGCCCTACGCCTGCTTGAAAACCTGGTTATGCCTATACTGCAAATAATAACTTCAAAATATCTTTGGGAATAAAAATAAATAAATAAATAGTGCTGAAACCAGAGTATCATCACATGCCTGGACATCATTATAACATGGAAAATTTTTGACTGTCATGAGAAATTTTGATTTTATTATTTTTTTAAAATAATTTGAGACTCAGGGTCATTTCTTCTGGATATTTGGCTGACTGAAGCCTGTCTCCTTTTAATATTAATCTTATCTGGCTAAAAACTGACTCATGGAATGATAGTATTAAGGGATGATTTATTTTTATTTTTATTTTATTTTTTTACATTCCTGAGATAAATCAAAAGAGCAGAAGAAGGGGATATAATGCTTAGAAATTTTTAATTAAACTCAAGAGGATTTAATTAACTCAATTTTTGGAAAGATCCCCATAGTTCTAACCTTTTAGTTTCTTTGCAACATATAAATCCCCCACTCTGAATTAGCACATTGTGAATTCTTTAAATGTATTAATTTTTGGAAATTCCATTTTTGCCTATAACTTTGTTTACTAAGTCATTCTAAATCAGCTCTTTAAATCTTAATGATAATATAATAAGCATAAGTTTATGATTCTGTTTTACTAGGCCTTTGTGAATGTTATAGCCTAAGAGGCCCAAATGATTGCTATATGTAAAAAAAAATTTCTGTGGTTTTCTGACATAATTTTTGTCTCTATAAAAGCTTCATTAGAATCCTAATCATTGTTTAAAACATAACAAAACTTAGGTCTAACCTCTATAATTTCTGTGTTGTATAGAATTATACCTATGTGATACCTTATGTGATAGAATACCTATCACTTAAATTTCAATGTAATCCTTTTTCCCATTAAATATTGATTCATAAAATTCTAAGAACAACTTTTAAAATTGGATGTCACCATAGTAAATGACCTTCAGATTATGTGGAATACCAAGCTCTCAAAATATAAGGACTTAGCAGAAGGAAACCAAACCATTTGGAAATAAGATGAAGTAGCTTTCATGCTGGTTATCTTGTCTGTCACTGGTGCCTTTAGTGAGCCTAAACACGATGAATTCTCTTAGAACTTTAATTCAGTTACAAAAAGCAATCATTTTCTCCATCTGTGCAACATGAAATAATAATTGAACAATATAATTTATCCCAGGTTGTTTCTATCTGAAATTCATATAGTATAAGTTGAAAATGGAAAGAGTGTAGTTGATATTAATATCATACTTTATGATTTATGAAGCATTTTATTTCACAAACTTATGAGATAAACTACAGGCATGAGGCAGATGAAGAAACTGAAAAACATGGAAAATATTTGGCTTGATTGAGGTTATATAGCTAATAAATGACAGAAAACATTATAAACTCAGGCTATCTGACTCTAAAACCAATGTGATTTTTCTCAAAATATAGCTACCTCTCCAGATACTTATGCTTTACAGAGAAATTGAATGGCCTATGGCCTATTCCATGTTCATCTGTTTAAACACACTTCTTGTATACAGCCTTCTCTTCTTATTTCAATGAAAAATGACTTTTTCTAAATATCTTTGTTTGAAATAAAATAATTTATTCATTAGTGTCCTATACTTATTCTCACCATGCATTGTACTATAATTATTTTTGTAATTTTCTTAATCTCTTTATAGTATCATGTGTTCCTTGATGGCAAGAACCATGTTTTATTTCTTTTTGCATCCCCTATAGCTTGTGTATTACCTTATACATCATATTCAGTAATATTAAATTCCAGTACTGAGTATCTATATATTAAATTACTCATAACCTTTGTTTTCCTTCTTTCTTGATCTACTAGTATTATAAGTATTTAGTTACTTATTGCAATCTTGTCTATTTATGAAACAATAGATGGAATACAAGTGATTTCATGACACTACACTCTAATAACTCTACTAAAAATGATTTAATACTTTTTGGGAATGGAGGTGGGAATGCTTCATTGATTGGCTAAATTGAGATTATTAGACTGCGGACCTTCCGTTGTTCCACATTGTACATAGTACAAACTCTATTACTAATCTGACTCCAATGTATCTTTCTAGCTTTATTTCTTTTCTTAAAAAATTTTATTTTAGACTCAAAGGCCAGAAAACAAATATAGAATAGAGAAAAGAAAAAAATATCATAAACTTAAATATCGAAACTTAAGTATAAAGCAAGAAAGAAAAAAGCATGTCACGTGCATAGCAGAATGCAAGAGAGGATTCAAAATATTTAACAATGGATTTTCATTTCAAGAAAGCCTATGATAAATAATACATGCTGTGTTGAGAATTGTCCATCTTTTCTTTGCTTCCTTGTGAGTTCTCTTTTGTTCTCTGCTGTGTACTTTTTTTTACTTTGTTCTATTTGTTTTCCCTCCCCCCACACCCAAAGGCTACAATAAAGTTTGGATATGTGTGTGTGTGTGTATGTGTGTGTGTATGTATATACATATATATGTATATATATACACATATATATACATATACATATACACATATGCATATATACATACATGCATACATATATAGACATATACTTTCTCAAACTTAATCTACTCCTGATCTTTGTTTCTATATTTGTGCATCTCTCGTTTCCTCTCCCTCCTGATTCCTCTACTTTAATTCTACCAACTACCTTGCCCCACTGCTACTTGCTTACCCCACTCCAAGGATCCCTTTCCTATCTTCCCATTCCTATAAATCCAAACGCCCTTCATCTCCCTTTTACCTATTCCCTCATTGTTCCCTCTAAAGAACTTCCTTTATCCTACCCCACTGTCTATACTCCTACGATTTTATTTCTTCTAAATTTAGAATACTTTTATACTGTCCTAAATATATACATGTTGTTCCCTCTTAATCCCATTGCCCGTGAAAGTAAGTTATCCGAACTACCAGCACTCCTCTCCCATCTAATTCCTCTTTATCCTTTCTTCCTTTTGTACCTCTTTTGTATAAAATAGTTACTATTTCAACTGTTTCTAAATAGTTCTAGTTTGAAATTCATATCATAGTCAGGTTTACCCCCCTCTTTCTTATGAGCTTGCCAATTATTAATAAGGATCTTAGACATTCACTTTATATTTTGTGTTGTATAAAAGGTAAACAGTCTATTCTTATGAATCCCTTATAGTTAGTTTTTGGTATGTACCTTATGTTTCTCTTGGTTCTTGCATGTCAAATCTTCTATTAAATCCAGGATTTTTTTAAACAAAATTTTGAAAGTCTGAGAGTTTATCAAATGTCCATTTTTTTCATTGATGATAATACTTAAATTTGCATGGTATGATATTTTTGGCCAGAGCCCCAGGTCTTTTGCTCTCCTCTATATTTTTTTTCTAAGACCTGCAGTCCTTTAGTGTCTCTGCTGCTAAGTCTTGTGTAATTCTAATTGTTGCACCATCATATTTAAATTGTTTTAATCTTGATGCTTGTTTAATTAAGAAAGGAAGCAAAATCTTTAATGAAAATGAATTAAAAACAAATACATGTACATGTTGTTTCCAAATCTAAGGCAAATCAACATAGGATGAAATAAAATACACACATGGTTACATTCCAAACTTAGCAATATAAAAATATTTGTTTAGCAAAATACATGAACACTTTCTTAGTTTAGTATAGATTGCATTAATTTTCTAACTCTTACCAGATAATATGTAAATACCCACCTCCTTCAACTATTCCATTCTGAAATTTTTTACATTTTCATGAAAAAATATTTAGACCACAATAAAATTCTGAAGAATGAAAGATCAAAGAGTAATTCTAAAAATAATTATGCTACTTCCTACTTTGTCATTATATCTTCCTTCATTTCATTTTGACAGTCACACACTATTGTCCTGTAACAAGAAAAGCTTCTTTAACATAAAATGCCACCACCTCTGATTTATTTCCATGGTCAGCATACTAATGTGAAATGTGGTAATGTGAAATCTGGAAGAAACATGAAAATATGTAGCCACTGGTGATATGACAATCTCTATCACATTAGAATAATCATGATGCTTTTAATATTTTATCCTTGACCTGGGGGTTTCAGAATTTGACTATAATAGTTCTATGGGTTTTCCTCATTTTCCTCAAAGGATCTCTTGTAAGCGGTGTGCAATGGATTTTTTCTATTTCTACTTCCCTGCCTTGTTCTAATGCTTCAGGACAATTTTCTTTAATTATTTCTTGTATTATTGTATCAAGATTTTTTTTGATCATAACTTTCAGTTAGTCCAATCATTTTTATATTTTCTCTTCTTGATCTATTCTTCAAATCTGTTGTTTTTCTTATAAGATGTTTCACTTTCTTTTCTATTTTTTCATTATTCATGTTTTGTTTAATTATTTCTTGATCTCTTCTAATTTCACTGGCTTCACTTTGTCCAATTTTAATTTTCAAGATGTCATTTTCCTCCTTAAGATTCTGGATCTCCTTTTCTAATTGGTTGACTTTCTTTCATAACCTTCTTGTTTTCTTGTATTTTTTTTGTTTTTCCTACATCTCTGTCATTTGATTTTAAAAGTCTTTTTTAAGATCTTCTATAAATTATTTTTGGGCAGATGACCATTTGAAGTTACTCTTTAGGGGTTTCTTTACTTCAATATCCTCTTCTGATGATAAACCCTGGTCATCTCTATTATCATAATAGGTTTCTATGGTTGGATTCTTTCTCCTTTGCCTGTGCATTTTTTGTGGTAATAACTTGATTTTTGTAATCACCTCTAGCCCTGGGGCATGAAAAATGGTGGCTCTTGTCCCAGATCTTCACTTCTTCCTTCTAGCCTGGAACCAAAGCCAAATATCCAACCTCCTTTAAGTGCCCACAGCCAGGGGCTTTCTGCCCTACTGCTTTTGCACTCACCAGAAGAGCACTGGTTCCTTCTCACCCCACCTGCTCTTTGCAGCACATCAGGCTCTGGCGTTTCTAATCAGCAAAGCTTCACTCAGTCTTCTTGGGCTCAAATGCCAGTGGCTGGGGCAGAGGCAGCCTCTCAAACCAACTAACGTCAGGGCTTGCTGCTTGTTGTTAAAAAGGAACCTAGCCTGGAAGTGTTTACTCTTTGTAGATACCAAACCTCGTCCTGGGATTTTTCTTCTGATTTTCTCAAACTGTCCCAGGAGGACCCCGGTTGTGTCCCTGTTCTTCTTTGTCTCCACCCACATTTTATTTGCCCTATGGTTCTATTTTAACTCTTTTGTGAGGGAAAATCTTGAGAGCTTGGAATTTTCTAACCTACTCCACCATCTTCCCAGAATCTTCTCTTTCTCTAGCTTTATTTCATGATACTGTCCTTCAGGTGCTCTATCTGCATGCCCTTATAAACAGAATAGCTCTCATTCAACCTCATCCTAACCTTGCCTGCCTAATGTATTTGTGCAGATTTTCTGTCATGCCTGGAACTAATTTCCTGCACAGCTCTTTCTTCTTTCAGAGGCCATTTCTGGGCCACCACCTCCAAGAACTCTTCTCTGACCTTCCCACTTAAGACAAATCTCTTCTATCTCTTCTTTGCCCCCATTATACTTATTTTTGTGTGTGTCTCGTTTTCCTAGTTATATTCTAAGTTTCTGGAGGAGAGGTGGTTTTTTGTATCTCTAGCACTTTGAATAGAGCCTTTTATATATTAAAAACATAATAATTGTTTGTAGAATTGAATTGAACTGAATGAATCTGCTCATTTGGGATAGTTATGGATAATTGAGAATTGACTGTGTCAATTTGCAATAGAGTAAATGTATTTACTCTGTAATTCCTCAAGAGAATTTTCAGATAAATGAATTGGAAGCTGCCAGATGGCTTGAGGTCTGGCATTTGGTACATAGATTTGCTAGATGGAGATATTCTGGGCCAAGCTTCAGCTGATAATTTTTCCCCTAGGCCTTTTCCTTCCCTGCTGTGATGGAACTCTCCAGCAAATTAATTCTGTGTAGCTGCATTTTTTGCCAGTTGCTTTCCCAACCACCAAACTTCACCCCCATTTCCTCCTAAAATTCTTGGGTGAATGATAGAATAAGACCAACAGAAGAAAATCAAATAATGTTGCTTTATCAACACCAATCAATGTGGTGTGTTGGGGAATACCATAAGTGCCTCCTAATGAGACAAGTAGTGATTTTATTTTTTCCAATTACATGTAAAGATAGTTTTCAACATTTACCCCTATAAGATTCTGAGTTTTAATTTTTTCCTTCCCTCCTTCTCCCCTCCCCAAGATGATATGTAATCTGATATTGGGTATACATGTACAATCATATCGAACATATTTCCACATTAGACATATTGTGAAAGAAGAATCAGAGCAAAAGGGAAAAGCCATGAGAAAAAAGAAAATAGTATGTTTTGATCTGCATTCAGACTCCATAGTTCTTTATCTGGATGTGGATAACATTTTCTGTCATGAGTCTTCTAGAATTGTCTTAGCTCAATGTATTGCTGAGAAGAGCTAAGTCTATCAAAGTTGTCATCATACAATGTGGCTGTTACTGTGTACAATGTTTTCCTGGTTCTTCTTACTTTACTTAGCATCAGTTCAAGTAGGTCTTTCAGATTTTTCTGAAATCCACCTGTTCATTATTTCTTATTGAGCAATAGTATTCCATTACAGTCACATACCACAACTTGTTCAGGCATCCCCCAACTGGTGGGTATCCCCTCAATTTCCAATTCTTTGCCACCTCTAAAAGAGCTGTTATAAATATTTTTGTACAGGTGGGTCCTTTTCCTTTTTTAAGGATTTCTTTGGGATTTAGACCTAGTAGTGTTACTGTTGAATCAAAAGGTATGCACAGTTTTATAGCCCTTTGGGGCTATATATTTCAAATTGCTAGTTGGATCAGTTTGCAACTCCACCAACAATGCACATATTTTCCCATATATCCTCCAACATTTATCATTTTCCTGTTTTGTCATGTTAGCCAATCTGATAGGTGTGATGTGGTAATTCAAAGTTGTTTTAATTTGCACTTCCCTAATCATTCATGATTTAGAGCATTTTTATATGACTATAGATAGCTTTAATTTCTTCCTCTGAAAACTGCCTATTCCCATTTATCAATTGGGGCATGACTTATATTCTTATAAATTTGACTCTGTTCTCTATATATTTTAGAAATGAGATTTTTATCAGAGATACTGGTTGTAAAAAATGTTTCCTATCTTTCTGTTTTCTTTGTTGCATGGACTTTGCTTGTGCAAAAACTTTTCAATATGATGTAATCAAAATCATGGATTTTGCAATTCATAATGTTCACTATATCGTTTTTGTTTATAAATTCTTTCCTTCTTTATAGATCTGACAGATAAACTATTCCTTGCTCTCCTAATTTGCTTATAATATCACCCTTTATATCTAAATCATGTGCTCATTTTGACCTTATCTGGTATAAGATTGGTCTATGCCTGGTTTCTGCCATACAGTTTTCCAGCTTTCCCAGCAGCTTTTACCAAAGAGTGAGTTCTTATCCCAGAAGCTGGAGTCTTTGGGTTTAAAACAGCAGATTACTATAGTCATTGACTACTGTGTCTTGTGTACCTAACTTATTCCATTGATCCACAACTCTATTTCTTAGCCAGTACCAAATAGTTTTGATGATTGCTGCTATGCAATACAATTTTATATCTGGTACGTCTAGGCCACCTTCCCTTGCATTTCTTTTCATTAATTCCATTGACATTCTGGACTTTTTGTTCTTCCAGATGAATTTTGTTATTATTTTTTCTAGCTCCATAAAATAATTTTTGGTAGTTTTATTGGTATGACACTAAATGGGTAAATAAATTTAGGTAGAATTGTTATTTTTATTAAATTAGCTCAGCCTATCCATGAGCAACTGATATTTTTTCAATTATTCAGATCTGACATTATTTTTGTGAAAAGTGTTTTCTAATTGTGTTCATATAGTTCTTGGGTTTGTTTTGGCAGGTAGCATCCCAAATATTTTATATTTTCTAGAGTTGTTTTAAATGGAATTTCTCTATCTCTTTCTGCTGGAATTTGTTAGCAATATATTGAAATGCCAATTATTTATGTAGGTTTATTTTATATCCTGCAACTTCGCTAACATTGTTAATTATTTCAAGTAGTTTTTTAGTCGATTCTCTAGGATTCTCCAAGCATACCATCATATCATCTGCAAAGAATTACAGCTTTGTTTCTTCATTGCTTATTCTAATTCCTTCAATTTCTTTTAATTATCTTATCGCTAAAGCTAACCTTTCTAGTACAATATTGAATAACAGTGGTGATATTGGACATCCTTGTTTTACCCCTGATCTTATTGGAAATGCATCTAGCTTATCCTCATTACATATATTGATTGCTGCTGGTTTTAGAAAAGTGCTACTTATCATTTTAAGGAAGAATCCATTTTTTCCTGTGCTCTGGTGTTTTTATCAGGAACGGGTGCTGTATTTTCTCCAAAGCTTTTTCTGCATCTATTGAGATAATCATAAGATTTCTCTTAATTTTGTTATTGACATGGTCAATTATGCTGATAGTTTTCCTAATGGTGAGCCAACCCTGCAATCTTGGTACAAGTCACACGTGGTCATAGTGTATTTTCCTAGTGATAAATTGCTGTAATCTCTTTGCTAACATTTTATTTTAAAAATTGGCATGACTATTCATTAGGTAAATTGGTCTATAATTCTATTTTTTGGCTCCTCCTGGTTTATGTATCAGCACCATATTTGTATCATAAAAAGAATTTGTTAGGACTCATTCTTCACTTAGTTGTCCAAGTCATTATATAGTATTGGAATTCATTGTTCTTTAAATGTTTGGGAGAATTCACTTATAAATCCCTCCAGCCTTGGTGATTTTTTTTCTTACAGAGTTCATTGATGACTTGTTCAATTTCTTTTTCTGAAATGGGGTTATTTGAGTATTTTATTTCCTTTTCTGTTAATCTGAGCAGTATATATTTGTGTAAATATTCATCCATTTCAGTTAGATTGTCAGATTTATTGGCATACAGTTGGGCAAAAGAGCTCCTAAATATTGTTTTAATTTCCTCTTTATTCGTGGTAAATTCACCGTTTCCATTTTTGATACTAGTAATTTGTTTTTCTTCTTTATTTTTTTAAATCAAATTAACCAAAGATTTATCTATTTCTTTCTATAAAACCAGCTCTTATTTTTATTCCACAGTTCTCTTAATTTCAGTTTTGTTCATCTCTCCTTGGATTTTCAGAATTTCCAATTTGATATTTAATTGTGGATTTTAAATTTTTTTCTAGCTTTTTTTTGTTGCAGACCCAATTATTTGATCTCCTGTTTCTTTATTTTATTCATGTAAGCAGAGATATTAAATTTCTCCTAAGGGCTGCTTTGGCTGTGTCCCATATATGTTGGTATATTGTCTCATTATTGTCATTCTCTTGGATGAAGTTACTGATCATTTTTATGATTTGTTGATTGACCCACTCATTCTTTAGGATTAGTTATTTAGTTTTCAATTACTTGTCAGTATATCTTTCCATGGCCCTTATTACATGTATTTTTTCTTGTGTCATGATCTAAAATGCATGCATTTAACATTTCTGCCTTTTTGCCTTAGATTGTGAGGTTTTTAGGCCCTAGTACATGGTCAGTTTTTGTGTAGGTGCTATGTACCACTGAGAAAAAAGGTATATTCCTATCTATCGCCATTCAATTTTCTCCAGAGGTCTACTATATCTAACCTTTCTAAAATTCTATTCACCTCCTTAATTTCTTTCTTTTTTATTTTGTGGTTAGATTTATCTAGTTCTGAGAGGGGGTGTTTGAGGTCCCCCACTAGTATGGTTTTGCTATCTATTTCTTCCTGTAACTCCCTTAAATTCTCCTTGAAAAATTTGTATGCTATACCACTTGGTGCATGTATGTTTACTATTGATATTACTTCATTGTCTATGGTACCTTTTAGCAAGATGTAGTTTCCTTCCTGATCTCTTTTAATTATATCTATTTTTGCTTTTGCTTTGTCTGAGATCAGGATTGCTGCCCCTGTTTTTTTTTTTTTGGTTACTTCAGCTGAAGCATAATATATTCTGCCCCATAATATTTAAATTGTTTCTTTTTGGCTAGTTGCAGCATCTTCTCCTTTACCTGATAATTCTGGAATTTGGCTACAGTTTTCCTTGGCATTTTCATTTTTGTATCTCTTTCAGCACTGGTGATGAGTGGATTCTTTCAATGCCTATTTTGCCTTCTGGTTATAGGATATCAGGGCACTTTTCCTTGATAATTTCTTGAAAGACACTATCTAGTCTCTTTTTTTGATCATCCTTTCATTTCTACTATTCCACCTCAGTGGCATTTAAAATTATTCATATCAACAGTGAAATACTTAGCGACTCTGATCAATACAATGATCCATGTCAATGCCAAAGATCCATGATTAAAAATATTATCCCATTTCAAAGAGACAGAAGAGATAAACTCTGAGTGCACATTGGAGCTTACATCTTTAACTTTCCCTATTTTTCTTTTGTAACATGGCTAATATGGAAATATGTTTTGCATTATTTCATATGTATACTTTAAATCATACTGTTTGCCTTCTCTGTTGGTGTGGGAGTGATGGGAGGAAAGGAGAGAATTTTAAAAATGAATGTTAAAAATAAAATTTTTAAAAATTAATTTCTTAATAACCTGGTTCCTTCCTTCCTTCCTGTGCTTCTTACACTATTCCCTTCAATATTCTCTATGAGCCAGCTATGTTGACTTTCTTTGGGTTCCTGTCAAATGACAAACTTGACTTTTTGTCTTTGTATTCATGGTTCCCTGTACTTGGAATGCTCTCCCTCCCTCTCCCCCTCCATCTCTTAGTTGCTTTAATTTCCTTCCTTCCTTCCTTCCTTCCTTCCTTCCTTCCTTCCTTCCTTCCTTCCTTCCTTCCTTCCTTCCTTCCTTCCTTCTTTCCTTCCTTCCTTCCTTTCTCCCTTCCTTCCATCCTTCCTTCCTTCCTTCCACAAAACCTTAAACCCAGTTCACTCTGAAGGGCATAGATTTGACCACAATAGATCTCTGCCCAAGCTCCATTTAATGACTGTATTTTGGGCTCTCCTGGCTTACAGTGAATGTCAGTGGTAATTGTTTCTCTTTGGAGCAGCAATCCTGAGGGTCTTCCCCTCCCAGCTTGATTTTTTTTCCTTTTTTTTTTAATTAAAGGGGATGTCCCTTGACTCACTTCCTAAAGAGATCTATTCACTGAATGGGTGTGACCTCACTCAAAGTGAGTATGTGAAAAGGCCTTTGCCTGAAAGGGCCAGGGTCTCCCGTTGCATCCTGGGTCATCTCCAGTCATCCTGATGAATATCTGGTCGCTGGATCCAGATGACTACGGAGGAGAAAGTGAGGCTGGCGACCTTGCACAGCCCACCCTCCCCCAAATCAAAGTCAACTGCAAGTCATGTCATCATTTCCCTGATGTCATAGTCCTATTAGAAAATGAAGGATAAACACAAGCCTTAAAACCATTCAGTTGGCAACCTCTATTATTTACCTTCCGCTTAAATTTGGTGTTTTTCTGCATGACATTTTTCTTAATGTCTTATAAATGGTAAACTTTCAAGTCTTGTCCTTTACAATTCAAAGATTTATATATAAACTAACCAAGGCAATCACATACCTTCTTTCCCCTCAGAGCTATAAGTAGCTAAGAACACAATGTTGTAAATATGTTTTTAGTGAGCTTTAATCCCATTCTTCCATTGAGTAGAAAAGGTTGGAATTAGGAAGATGATAATTTAATGCAAATGAATAGAATTTAAATATTTTCCCCCAGGAATTTATTTTATATGGAATATATGTGTATGTATAGGGAATTTGTTTATGGCTTTTATATTTTATGTGGGATATATATGTAGGTAACAAATATTTCTGAACTTAAATATTACATTGATGATATTTTTAAATAAAATGTACTATTATTTAGTATTTGCTATTGCAATTGCTATTACAAAGCCTTAATAAATCAAAGCTATTTTTATATAAGATGGTTAATTAAAACAACAATGCATATGAAGAAAATGCTTAGAGATTGAAGTGTAAAGGATCATGGATTTATAGATAGAAGGGGCTTAGAAATCTCTGTTCCTACTTAAGTGTGTTATGACAAAAATTTACATATAAAATTACATGCTGCCTAGGAAAGAGAACTATAGGATATCAGAAATCTTAGCTAAGAAGACCATTATGTGCAAATTATGTCAATCAGTATACTCATCCTGTAAATTTCCATTTTAATACTTTTCATCAAGAGAAATATAATCTACAACTACATATCATCACCTAAAAACTTCTTAAATCATCCTTACTAATTTCTCTTGCTTTACTGCTCTATGAATTTAGAGAAAAATGTCTAATAAAAGTCCAATTACTAAACAAAGTTTCCTTATTGTGCTAAAATGTTGGATTATCTCTTCTTTAGAAAAATTCAGCATTTGTTCTCACAATACATATGAAGAATTTCACAAAGAATTGCTTTTTATCACTGTGGAGTTTTTTGTTTTTGTTTTCTAATGCCCTGAGCTAGGAATCATACATAATTATAATTTTTTTTTAAAATGATGCCATTCAAAATGTGCTAATGCTGGATTATGATTGCTGTAAGTATAACTGTGATGTTTCTTTAAATTTCAGGTTGTTCTCAAGTCTAAGTATTATCACAGAGCTTACTCACCCAGCCAACATGCGATTTATGCAATTCCGGGCCAAAGACTGTTACTCTCTTGCTCTTTCCAAACTGGAAAAGGTGAGATTAAGTGTTATTATTTTAAAGTGTTGTTTACCCAATTTGCTTTATAATTGAATTGAAGGACTAAACATTTTTCACTGTTTTCCCCTCTTTAAAGTGAAGTACTTTACTATTAGGAATGGAATGGTACATAGTTATAAAGAATTAAAGAATTAGCATTTCTCTTGAACATAGAGTTTTATGAATTTTCTTGATACAACTTCTAATTTATAGTATTACCTATATGGTTTAGAAATGCCTTCCTTATTTTAAAAAATGAGAATCCATAAATATTCACCATTTAAATCATTATTGAATAATAAATAAAGGGATAGTTCAGGAATGTAAGTTCCTTGAGAGCAAGGATTTATTCTTTGTATTCCCAGTACCTGTCATAGTTCCTTAAATATGGTAGGCATTTAATAAAAGTTGGTTGAATGAGATTCTTAATTAATTTTTTAAAAATCTGCATACTATAAAATTATAGTATCAGTGCATCTGAGTCAGATAAATGTATTTAGAATTCATTAAATTTGAGATTAGAAAAAATATGACATAAATACATATTCATGATATAATATACTTATTACTTCAATGCTTTCAAATAATTTCATATACATGATAACACATTAATGGATAAAGCAATATCTTCAGAAAATTATAAATTATTTACCCAAAGTCATTTGATTAACAAATAGTAAATTCAGTATTAGAAGTCAAATATTGTGACCCTCAAGCAGAACTCTTTTCATTGTAAGAACAAACTTTGGAAGAATGACAACATCAACAATAGAGCCTATAAATAGTAATAATTGCCCAGTTCAGTGTCTGGAAAATGACTTAGACCAATGAATTCATTAGCAAAAATAGTCAGAGGTTTTTGGAATCCTGTGAGGCCTGAAGTGATTTCATATGTTTTGCAAATGAGATATTTCCCCTACCATAGTTACAATTAAGTCATAAGTTATTCTCTCTGGTGAACCAGGATCACCAGTAGAGAAAGAGAAGGTATTTACATTTCTAAGAATGTGTATGTATATGTTAGAGAACATATATGCCTTTGTTTAAAAAAACAATTTTTTGTACAGTTATCCCTTCCACATCAAGAGGGTTTGGAGCACAGCACCCCAGTGATATGGAAAATCCATGGAAAATTTTTTGACTCTCCCTTCATACCAAAGAAGTCTGAATTATTATGGTATTGAAAGATCAGATGTGTTGATGTCATACAATACCATAATGTACCTTATGCTCTTCTCAGTTTCTAAACTTTTCCTGTGTAGTCTGATGGCCTTTGAATAGCATCTGCATCTTCTGCAAAACTCCCCCAAAATTGCCATTCAATTTCTTTTTTTATAAATTAATTTATTTTCAGTTTTCAATATTCACTTCCATAAGATTTTAAGTCTTAAATTTTCTCCCTCTCTCTCTCCTCCTCCCTCCCCAAGATGCTGTGCAATCTGATATAAGCTCTACTTAAACATTCATATTAAACATATTTTCACATTAGTCATGATGTAAAAGAATAATTAGAACTAATGGGAGGAACTAAGAGAAAGACGAAACAAAAACAAAACAAAACAAAACAAAAGGAGAACAAATAGTATGCTTTGATCTGCATTCAGACTCCAAAGTTCTTTCTCCGGATGAGTCTTTTGGAGTTGTCTTAGATCCTTGTGTAGCTGAGAAGAGGTAAGTCTATCAAATGCAGTCATTGCACAATGTGGCTGTTACTGTATACAGTGTTCTCCTGGTTTTGCTCATTTCTCTCAGCATCAGTTCATATAAGTCTTTTCAGGTTTTTCTGAAGTCCACATGGTCAGTATTTCTTATAGCATAATAGTATTGTGTTATATTCATATACCACCACTTGTTGAGCCATTCCCCAGTTGATGGGCATCCCCTCAATTTCCAATTCTTTGCCACCACAAAAAGAACTGCTATAAATATTTTGTACATGTGGGTCCTTTTCCCATTTGTATGATCTCTTTCCCATTCAATTTCTTATGCTTGCCCACACTATATCAAAACCATGATAGGGAAAGATATGATATGGAAGGGATAAATGTAGCCTTTTTCCAAGGATGTCAAAAGAATGTTACAACTTTTACCTAAATACTTTATCCAACTTAATATGAATATACCAAAACTATTTTTTTCCTAAACCAGGTATGTATCTTCATTGATTTCTGGACCTCTTAGTCAGAAAACTTATTCTGTCAATGCAGATAGGTACCTTCTTTGAAATCTGTAGTCTTAGGTAGTTGCCTAGAACAAAGTGAGGTTGAGTGACTTATGCAGGTTGATGTACACAGTGTTTATCAGGGGAAGGACTTGAATCTTGGATTTTCTGCCTCAGACAAGCTCTCTATTCCTTATGCCACAGACTATATTTTCTTTATTATTATTATTGTTAATAATAATAGAGGAATGTTCTATCATTAATAATAATGGCTCACATTTATATATCATATTCATGTTTTCAAAGCACTCTATATGCATCATATTATTCTTCTCCCTCCCCCAAACCTGAGAAGCAGATAGCATTAACTAACTTTTATACCTCTATCCTCATCTACATTTCAGAGAAACATGCCTAAAGGACAAGCTTTTTTTCTTGTAATTGCCCTTTAAAGGGACTCAATTCTGTTGTTATTTGAATCTCCATAATTATTTACCTTTGTAATCTCACTGACTACCCTACATGGCTCAAATTCTTGTTGATTCAATTAAAGCCCTTACCACAGTACACCCAAGTCTGCAGATTAATCCTATCACTTGGGGATCACTATCATTTCTCAATGAGGAAGTAATGGAGAGGAGCTTAGGTGATTTTTAACCCACCTCCTCCTTAAAATGCTAACAATCAGGATTGTAATGATGTGATATCAGGCCAATCAGAAGAAGACTCCAGATTTTGCTCAATCATTTTATAAAACTAAACTGCCTTCCTTTCTTATGGTGTTTTGGCTTAAATGAGGTAGCATTTTGAATCACTTTTTTTAAAACACATTAGCTTGCACTATTAAAAAAAAACAATAAAGTTTGGAAATCTGAACGGCAGTCTACTATATTAATTCCCTTTGTCAAACCTGGAACTCATTTCCTCCTTTCCTCTTCTCTCCTCTTCTCTCTGTGAACACAGGGTATCATACCCTTACCTATGGGTGCTCTGTCCAAAGGAATATAAGTTTTGATCACTGAAACCTCACAAGAATGGGCATTGCCTCAGTCAAACTTGGACCTGGGAAAGACCTTAGCTTAAAAAGCCTAGTCCCTCTGGCCCAGATGGCTCTGGAAGTGAGAGTAAGGCTGGTGACTTTACATAGCCCTCTCTCACTTAAATCCAATTCACTTGGAAGTCATGGTATCACTTTCCTGATGTGATGGTCCTCTTTGAGAAGAGAACGGAGGACATACAACAAACAACATACAAAATGGTTGATAGTTTCCTGACCATTGTAGTACCCATTTCAGTATTGCCTGTTATAATTATTTCTTAATGTTTTTTCTACATTTCAAAAAAATCATTAGTGGCAGATACTTTTTTCCAAACTTTTTTGACTTTCCAGACATCAGAAAAAGGAATGCTAGATGAAACCATAGGTTAAATTTAGAAAAGAGAGACTCTCCAACAAGGTAATATCCTTTATTAATTAACAGTAGAAAACTTGAATACTTAGAATTCTCATTCAAGGTCCCCTCATCAATGGAGTATATGAGCCTGAAGAAAGATCACAATCCAACTTGAAGGCTTCTTTGTAGGTCTGACCTAATTGTAGAGCTATTTTGCTGTTTCAGTGATTCTGCACAAACATCAGCTCTGCATATTTCAAGATGTTGATTCTGCCCAGTCATATGAAGGAAAGGAAGATTATAAAAGAAGTCTGCTGAGTGCTAAATTTTAGCTACCTTTTCACTGAGGTTCAGTCCTAGGGCTCAGTGTGCCCCAAGACTAAAGGAGCTCTGCCTCTGAATTCACCCACCTTCTTCACCCTACAAGAAGCAAAATATTGACAATACCTAGCCCTGTGGAGGATGGGAGAAAGCAGAAAGGAAGGGAATCAGGAGGTATGTCAATGGTGGGATCTATTTTGAATAAGGACTAAAGGGACTGAAACTCAGTTGGGGTCAGAACCTTCCCTCCAAGGGTTACTCAGAGCTTAGAACCATATTGGTGAACCCTACCAAAACAGTCTTGTAGTCCAACTTTGGAGGGGAGTGTAGTTCTGCTCAACAATAGGAAGGAGGGAGCCAGAAAAAGTATAATAAAAAAGTAAGTAAGGGGCAGCTAGGTGGCGCAGTCAGTAGAGCACCGGCCCTGGAGTCAGGAGGACCTGAGTTCAAATCCGGCCTCAGACACTTGACACAAGTACTAGCTGTGTGACCTTGGGCAAGTCACTTAACCCCAATTGCCCTGCCAAAAAAAAAAAAAAAACAAAAAAGTAAGTGAAAAAGCCTAACCAAAAAGATACAAAGTCTATATATAGGAACATAATTCAAAAGAGAGGATAGAAAATAATATAGAGAAGAAAAACATCCAAGTGAACACAGAGCTTTCTTTCAGAAAAAAAAAGATGCCTTTGATACATGTGCAAATTCATGTCACAAAGTTTTTATAGAAATTAAAAAGTAGGTATACAGACCAATAGTAGAGATACCATCTCAATCACTTTTCTTTGAAAACTAATAATTCTGTGCATTTAGTTTTTCCCTTTCTTTGAGATAACTTACAAAATGGGCTTTTAAGACCCCTAAAATGTGTTGTCTTCAGAACAGACTTCTCTTTATACTGAACTAGCCCAGCTTTTTTCCTTCATTTTCTTTAGTGTTATTTCTAGTATTTAATATTAATGGGGATTGTGATATTATATCTAGTCCAAATGTAGTGGCTCCATACTTATTAAGATGGAAAAGTTTGCTACCAAAATCTTAATGAAACTTTTAATGTTTTAAGTCTGTTATCCTTCCAGTTTTATCCTTACATGTTCTATTGGAAATCTGACTCTATTAGGTGCTTTTCCAAACTTTTTATAAACTTCCTTTTCCCCTCCATTATTTCTCACTGGTTTAGGAGGCAATATTTCTCACAATCTTGTCCCATCTTCTGATAAATTTTATGAGTAACTTTGTATTCTCAATTGGTTTTGCCCCTGGCCATAGTATCTCTTTACATGCCAAGTTTGCTTATCAATAGAACTTACAAAGTTGTGTGTGTGTCTGTGTGTGTCTATTGAAAGTGACAAAATCACATGAAATGTGATTGACTAAGAAGTGTTCATTGTTTGAGTCTCCCTACAAGGTTAAAAGATAGTGGGTCAGATTTCTTTGGATAGTAAACCAGGCATCCTTGAAGGATAGCTTGGTAATAAAAAGAAACTAGACCAGACTGTCTTGTGTCCACTCAGATTCTCCAAGGATAGCACATTTCCATGAGGCAAGAATAGAACAGTGATTAGAAAAACAACAACTAGATTTCTAAATTTAACTCATTGTAGACCAGCTAAATTTCTAAACTAAGTTCACAGACAAAGAACCATTACTTGGGCAGTTATAGCACAAAATCAATTAACTGTATATAGGATCAGTAAAAAATAGACAATTTAATCTTTTCAGTGCCTTCTTCATCCATTTTTTTCGGTGTAAATTTTTAGACTGATCTCTTTTGAGCAATTGTGAGTCACTTTGAGAAAATCCTGTAGTATTCTATATCTTGAATACATAGGCGTTGTTCTAGGTTCTAGGGTTGCAAGGACAGAAATAAAACAGTTCATGTCCTCAAGGAGTTCATACTCTCTTGAAGGAGACAACATGTGTAAAGAAAAGCCCCTGTGAATTCTTTAATGGAAGAAATTCCAGGTCCAAAAAAGGGGAACCTGGAATCAACCAGAGTTCTATCACAGTTTGTACAAATTATAAATACACTTATTGCCCGAGAAGAAGAAGCTTGCAAGCTGGAGCAGTGTCAGATTTCTGATCTGTTCAAGGAGGAATTGGAAAGAATGAGGCATTTAAACTTTTTAAACAAAGGAAAGAAAAAAGGTGGGAATTTGGGCAGATCCTAGGCAGGAAGCCCCTTTCCCAAAAGGAGGGAGGAACCAGAAAACAAGGGGAATTCTGAGTGTCAGAGCCGTGTCCCTTTGATACACAAATCAGAAGGCATTCTTGATGAGGATCAGTCCACAGTTTGAGGCTCCAGCACAGACAAGAAGATTTGGGGATGTCTCCAACAAGCATAAAAGAGGGCGTGTCCAAGAGTACCATGACCAAAAATGAGGGGAATCTCTGAAGAAAAGGATATCTCTTGTAGGTCCATAAACCACCAAATAGTTCAGGGTCTGCTTCACTGCTGGTATTTGCTTAATTGGCTTTAGAGTTGCTGATTTTCTGCATATCCAGCTGGTTTTATTCTTGGTCACCGCAAAGGATTGTTGGTATGTCAAGCCATTCTGTATCTTAGCTAATATAACCAGTCTGCATACAGTGCTTCTCAGCTATGTGGATAATTGTGGCTCAAGCAAATTAAGGTATCAATTTTCACAGGACATATGCATGTATATGCATGTATTTACATATGTATATATGTATGTATGTGTGTGTGATATTCAAAATGAATGCAAAACAGCTTTAACAAGGGGAGAAGAAACATGCCACAAGCTGGTGGAAGATCAAGATAAATGATGTTTAGGCTCCTGTAGTTGTTATTATGGGAAGTAAGGTTTGGAAAGACAGGAGATTCTGTTATATCCGTGTTATACATCCCATTAGTCAACATAGCTCCCTTGATTGTTTCTTGTATCAAGCTGATGTATAATGTCCTTAATTACATTCCACAGAGTATGAGAAATCCACTCTCTGTTTGTCCTTTCTCTGTTTTTTCTTTTTTTTTTCAAATTTATTTAATATATTTAGTTTTCAGCATTGATTTTCACAAAAGTCTGAATTACAATTTTTCCCCATTTCTACCCTCCCCCCACTCCAAGATGGCATATATTCTGGTTGCCCCATTCCCCAGTCAGCCTTCCCATCTGTCACCCCACTCCCCTCCCATCCCCCTTTCCCTTCTTCTCTTGTAGGGCAAGATAAATTGCTATGCCCCATTGCCTGTGTGTCTTATTTCCTAGTTGCATGAGAAAATCTTTCTTTTATTGTTGTTGTTTTAAAATTTTGAGTTCCAAATTCTCTCCCCTTTTCCCTCCCCACCCACCCTCCCTAAGAAGGCAAGCAATTCAACATAGGACATATGCGTATCATTATGTAAAACCCTTCCACAATACTCATGTTGTGAAAGATTAACTATGTTTTGCTCCTTCTTAACTTATCCCCCTTTATTGAATTTTCTCCCTTGACCCTGTCCCTTTTCAAAAATGTTTGTTTCTGATTTCCTCCCCCCCCATCTGTCCTCCCTTCTATCATCCTCCCTTTTTTATCTTCTTTCTCCTTCTTTCCTGTGGGGTAAGATACACAATTGAGTGTGTATGGTATTCCCTCCTCAGGTCAAATCCGATGAGAGCAAGATATACTCATTCCCCCTCACCTGCCCCCTCTTCCCTTCCTACAAAACCACTTTTTCTTGCCACTTTTATGCGAGATAATTTACCCCATTCTATCTCTCCCTTTCTCCCTCTCTCAATGTATTCCTCTCTTATCCCTTAAATTGATTTTATTTTTTTAGATGTCATCCATTCATATTCAAATCACCCTGTGCCCTTTGTGTGTGTGTGTGTGTGTGTGTGTGTGTGTGTATACATGTATATGTATATTCATATATATATATATATACCTACATTTATACATACATAGACGTACACATATGTATATATATGTATACATACACATATATATATGCATATTCCTTTCAGCTACTATGATATTGAGGTCTCATGAATCATACACATCATCTTTCTATGTAGGAATGTAAACAAAATAGTTCAACTTTAGTAAATCCCTTATGATTTCTCTTTCTTGTTTACCTTTTCATGCTTCTCTTGATTCTTGTGTTTGAAAGTCAAATTTTCTATTCAACTCTGGTCTTTTCACTGAGAAAGCTTGAAAGTCCTCTATTTTATTGAAAGTCTATATTTTGCCTTGGAGCATGATACTCAATTTTGCTGGGTAGGTGATTCTTGGTTTTAATCCTAGCTCCATTGACCTCTGGAATATCATATTCCAAGCCCTTCAGTCCCTTAATGTGGAAGCTGCCAGATCCTGTGTTATCCTGATTGTTTTTCCACAATATTCAAATTGTTTCTTTCTGGCTTCTTGCAGTATTTTCTCCTTGACCTGGGAGCTCTGGAATTTGGTGACAATGTTCCTAGGAGTTTTCTTTTTGGGATCTATTTGAGGAGGCAATCTGTGGATTCTTTCAATTTCTATTTTAACCTTTGGCTCTAGAATATCGGGGCAATTCTCCTTGATAATTTCTTGAAAGATGATGTCTAGGCTCTTTTTTTGATTATGGCTTTCAGCTAGTCCAATAATTTTTAAATTATCTCTCCTGGATCTATTTTCTAGGTCAGTCATTTTTCCAATGAGATATTTGACATTGTCTTCCATTTTTTCATTCCTTTGGTTCTGTTTTATAATAGCTTAATTTCTCATCAAGTCATTAGCTTCCACTTGCTCCAATCTAATTTTTAAGGTAGTATTTTCTTCAATGGTCTTTTGGACCTCCTTTTCCATTCGGGTAATTCTGCCTTTCAAGGCATTCTTCTCCTCATTGGCTTTTTGGAGCTCTTTTGCCATTTGAGTTAGTCTATTTTTTAAGGTGTTATTTTCTTCAGTATTTTTTGGGGTCTCCTTTAGCAAGTCATTGACTTGTTTTTCCTGGTTTTCTTGCATCCTTCTCATTTCTTTTCCCAATTTTTCCTCTACTTTTCTAACTTGCTTTTCCAAAGCCTTTTTGAGCTCCTCCATGGCCTGAGACCAGTTCATGTTTTTCTTAGAGGCTTTTGATGTAGGCTCTTTGACTTTGTTGACTTCTTCAGGCCATATGTTTTGGTCTTCTTTGTCACCAAAGAAGGATTCCAAAGTCTGAGACTGAATCTGGGTGTGTTTTTGCTGCCTGGCCACGTTCCCAGCCAACTTACTTGACCCTTGAGTTTTTTGTGGGGGTATGACTGCTTGTAGAGCAAAGAGTACTTTGTTCCAAGCTTGAGGGATGTGCCATTGATTTCAGAGCTATTTCTATACAGCCAGCTCTGCCACTCCAGCACTCCTCCTTCCTCAAGAACCACCAATCCAGACCTGAGGCAAATCTTCAACAGGCTCTGCACTCCTGCTCTGATATGCCACTTAATTCCTCCCACCATGTGGGCCTGGGGCCAGAAGTAAGTGCAGCTATAGTCCTGTAGCTGCACCTCCCCCGCTGCCCCTGGGCCATTGGCCAAAACCACGAACTCTGTCCCACTAACCTTCTCTGTTATCTTTGGTGTTTGTGGGTTGAGAAGTACGGTAACTCCACAGCTCATTGATTCAGGGTGCTAGGGCCTGTCCTGCCTGGCTCCTGGTCTGGTTGGTCCTGCGGCTTCCCATGCTGAGCTCTGCTCCCCTCCACTCCGTGCATGATAGACCTCATCCAGCGACCCTCCAGGCTGTCCTGGGCTGGATCCCTGCTTCCCTCTACTATTTTGTGGGTTCTGCAGTTCTAAAATTTGTTCAGAGCCATTTTTATAGGTTTTTGGAGGGATGTGGTGGGGAGCTCACACAAGTCCTTGCTTTCCAGCCGCTGTCTTGGCTCCACCGAGCACACTGTTTGTCCTTTCTCAATAGTGCTGGATAATGGCTTTACTAGTGGTACTTGTGGATCTGTATAATTCCTTAGAATGCAAGAAGCTGTTTCTTCCTTGGAGGGCACAGCTTTACTAACTACTTATGGAGTACTCACCATATCTATTATGTACACCCAAAGCTTCTGGGATTCTTCCTTCACCATCCAATCTGGTGACACATGAAAGAATTCCTTTCTTCTTTAGATTTCTTTTTTGTTTTCACTTAGAGGCACTTCTTTTCTGTCAAAGAACAACATTCCCCTTAATAAACAAGAAAGGTGAAAAGCCTTAATCTTCTAGCTTCTCTGTTAATAATTAGAAAGATCAACTCACATTTTGTATACACATAATTGATGGCTAATATTGGCAAAAGTATTGATGTGATCTATTTACTCTTCACTGGGAATTTCCCCTCACCTTCATACTTTTTGGGAAAGAAGACACCCTGTTCTTTGTTATTCTTGTTGGTAGTTCTGGATCTCATGATTAAATTGGCTTTTTGTCATATATATTTACTGGACCAGTGATGTCTAATCAGGATTTTGTAGATAATGATCCTCGTCTGGTGAGGAAAAATTTGCTGTCCCTGCTGCCTTCTATAATTAATGGTACTATTGTAGTCACTTCAGAAAGTCTTGTATCTACCAAGAGGTCACCAAATAAGCTTCACTTCACTCACTTTTCATGTTATTAGATTACTAGGCAGGAATTCTGACACCCTCAATTCTCTCCTCTCTCCTCTCTCCCTCTTCTCTGTCTCTCCTCTCCCCAGCCCCACCTGAATTTAAGAGAAAGCAGCTAATATTGCAAAAATTAACATCTTTAATTGGGGCAAGTGAGTCACAGCTCGAGGTGTAGCACAGCATATGCTAGGGTACCAAGGAGGGGGCTGGGAACAGGATTTATATAGGATAGTAAGGTAGAGGGAATGGCAAAGATGCAGGTGAGAGGGATTAGTCCGAAGGAATGGGCAGACTGCAGGTGGGAAGGTTTAAGGACTTCTCACAGTTTCACTAGGTAAATTGTTTTGCATAACAAGCAAGAGAAAGCTTGGGAATCTCTGGAGGAGACAGTCTGGGACATTTACAAAATAGTCAGAGGCTGGGAGTGATAATTTCTGGTCAACCTCAACTAATTCATGGGTCTGTGAATGGAGGCAAAATCTGATTAAGTCAACTGAGTTTGACATATACACAGATGACAACAACAACAACATGCTATTGTTCAGTCATGTCCAGATGACCAATTCTTTGCAACCCTTAGGATTGTACTGTCCTTGGGATTTTCTTGACAAAGATGATGTTGTGGTATGCAGTAGATTTTCCAGCAGATTAAGGCAGAAGTTAAGTGACTTGACCAGGGTCACAGTTAGTAAATATCTGAGCTTGGATTTGAACTCAGGTCTTCCTAACTATACTCCCACCACTCTATCCATTGAATCTTCCAGCTGCCCCTAGTAAAGGCTATATAATGGAGCAAGTCAGGGATTTAATAATAAAAACCCTGTGTTTATATAAGAAAATAAAGAGTTTGGGAAATAAAAAAGGACATATGATAGGTGAACAATAAATACTTAGGATTTGATTAATTTGTTTTCACTTTGTCTCTTTTATAATATAAACTTATAGGTTTCCTTCTAATCATCAGTATAATTTAGCCTTCAAGAAACAAGGGCCTAGATAAAGATGTCAAAGATAATTTTGAAGTTTTAATCCCCGCAAACATAATTAGCATAAATTTTGGAAAGTTCAATTCAACCTAACAGACACCCGGTAACAGCCCATTGTGTTCAGAGTCCTTTGCCAAGTGCTACATATGGGAAAAATGGTATTTTATTTATCTAAAGAGGAATAGAGGCAATTAGATAGTCCACTGAATATAGCCCTAGATCTGGAGTCAAGAGCAACCTGAATGCAAAACCAACATCAAATACTCATTGTGTGACCTTAGGTAAGGCAGTGACCTTTTGTTTGACTTTCTTCATCTGTAAAATCAAGATAAGAATAGCACCTACCACACAAGTTTTTGTGAGGATAAAATAAGATAATATTTGTAAAGAGATTTGCAAACCTTAAAGTGCTATATAAATACTAGCTATTATGACCTAAAGTCGTGTCAGTATTCTTATGTTTCCAAACTGACAATCATATATCAGGAGATTATTGTTTGTTGCTGGAGTTCAATGTAAATTCATAAATGGGGCATTTTGGCAATGCCAGTTTAAGTGAATCTTTTAACTGTTGTTTTATACACATATACACATATGCGTGTGCACACACATATACATGCACACATACTATATGTATACACCTATATATATATATATATATATATACACAAAGGTATATATATGTATATATACACACATATACATATGCATACATATGTGAATGTATGTATGTTACCATTGGCTTTTATTTAGTAATAAAATAAGGAAGCACTGGAATACCATATTTGGTAGACTTCATTTAAATAGGTAGCATTTTACCAGCTTATTCATTCAGGTAACAAGAACTACTGACTTTTAAACATGCTTGAACCACGTTTAAGTCTTATTTTTATATAATTTATTTATATTACCAAAACCATTTCCATATCAAATTAAGATTAGCTATAATAATAATTACATTTTTTACACCACAGATAATAAAAGTCATGTATAGTAGATGATCATGATAAAATTAGTCCCTAAACTAAGCTAAAAATAACTAATAAAATAAATGAAAGTAACTAAACTAAATAACTAAATTAAAATAAAATAAAACTAAACTAAACTAAAATTTTATTAAACCCAATGCATATAAAATGATCTAAACCTTCCTGCTCAGGGGTATTATCTGGTAAGATTCAGCTTTTCATTGTATCTTTTAAATGGTATATGCATAGCTATGCTATCCTAAACACATTTAAAAATTAAATTGTTTCTTCTCAAGTGTGAAATCAGTTGTTTCACTTTGTTGCACTTCTGGAGGAAGTGGCATCATTGCAAATGCCTTTGGGTAAACTAGACATTGTTAACCTGAAGAAACTATGGTGAAATATTTCTCCATGTGAAGCAATGCTATCCCTAGGCAGAACAATGGAAAACACTGACTCAATACTTGTTACTAGAAGGTTCCAGTGATAACTTTGTCACTATGTTGTACTAGCCATTTTTCATCTATCTTCTAACTTTGTTCTTCCAACTTTGTGTTATAGCATCCCTCAATACAAATAATCATCTTTCAACTCTGTACCATTTCCAATTTTTCTGATTTCTCTCAAGTTGATTGTAAAATTATAAATTGATCAGCCATACAATATTTTGTGGGAGAATATGGCTGTGAGACATCCTTATGTGTTCATTTAACCAGAGAGGGAAATGGCAAACCACTCCAGTATCTTTGCCAAGAAAACCCTAAATGGGGTCACAAGGAGTCAGACAGGATTAAAAGGATTGAACAACAAAAACCCTAGCACATAGCACTATGAATTAGAGATACAAATATAAGAAATAAAACTTTCTGCCCTTGAGGAACTTATATTCTTTTGGAAGAAAACAAAACATACACAGAAAATTAAATAAAAGATAAATGCTAAGTTTATATCCATCAACAATTAATCAACAAACATTTAATATCTGTTATTTAAATATCGCCTATGTGACCAGTACTGTGAGGGATTGCTAAGGATACAAAGACAAAAAAAAGAACTTGTTCCCAAGAAACTAACCTTTTATATTCTAGATACAAAATAATCTTGGGAGGAGAAAGCACTAGAAATTACTTTAAAGGAATGTGGAATTTAGGTGGGAAGAAGCTATGAGTGAGGTCCTGTTAAGCAGAGAAAGTTGTATCAGCAAAGGCATTAAATCAGGCAATTGCACGCAAGAATTGGTGGACAATTCTTAGACTGGATTACTATAGTAGAGAGAGGATTCATGTAGACAAGTCACAGGAGATAAGGTTTTATTAGAAATATAGGAATTTAAAAAAAATTAAAAAGTTGTTTTCACATGCAGTTGGGAAACAAGATATATAGGGAATGGGGCATAGAAATTTATTCTGCCCTACAAGAAAGTAAGGGGAAAGTAGATGGGGGGAGAGAGTGGGGTGACAGAAAGGAGAACTGACTGGGGAAAAAGGCAATCAGAATATATGCCATCTTGAAATGAAGGGGGAGGGTAGAAATGGGGAGAAAATTTATAACTCAGAATCTTGTGGAAATCGGTATTGAAAACTAAAATATTAAATAAAAATGATAAAATTTAAAAAAGAAATGTAGCAATTTAATTATTAGGGCAGTATGATAATTGAGCACATATTTGAACAGAACATTGAAAATATGGTACAGAGACTAAAGTAAAAATAACCATTTTGGGGACATTTAGGAGTATAATGGTTATGCTTTACAAAAACGTGGGAAATTATGTGTTTAATTCTATGCTAAGGAAAATCAAGAGTTTGGGGACCCACTTCTGGTTAGGATGTTTTCCACAAATTTTTAAACCCATTTTCCAGCAATCAAATGAATTTCATTTTTTGGTAACAAAAAACAAAAACAAAAAAACCCAACAAAGAAACAATAAAGATCACACCCATTAATTTTTGGTGAGCATCTTGAAATCACAGAAGGAAAGCATTTCCATAGTAGACTGAAAGATCCATGCAGAAAATTGCTTTATGTTTTTAGCACTCTCATTGGAGTAAAGCTTATGAAAATATATGACACAATTCAGGAGCACAGAAAGTGGAAATGGGTGGATAAGAATAAATTCTATCATGATTGACCTACTCTTGCCTATTATAACTCAGTCCTCACACTTATTTTGAAAATTAATCTTTATAATGATAGCAGTGAGTTCCTAGGCTGCTTTTGTGATCAAAATTTGTCTAAAATAAATTTGTTCATTGTTCAGTCTGTATGTGCATATGCACACTTAAAACATGTCTGTTTTAATTAACGCCTATGTATCTTATGTATCTGACCAATCACTTCAATCAAGTGTAGTGATCATGTCTTACAAATCTGTGAATATCCAGCTTCTAAAAGACCTCCTTGCACAATATTAGTCACTCAACAAATATTTTGGTAGGCCAAAAAATTATTAAAGAAGTTAAACATTTTAAATTATTACTGTCTTTGGACCAGAGTAATGATGTGCCATGATGAATGAGGAATTTTGCTAGCAAAAATTTGAGAACATATTTGATCATCATTTTGTTTCATACCACTTCCTGCCACAAATTGGGAAAAATTTTGAAAGACTTCTGTATTCTCTATGGTGAATCCATATTTAATAGGTTTTATTTTTGGATAATCCTCCAAGTATAAGTGAAACACACATCTCCTTTCATGGGAAGTCTATGTTAAGATTGTTTGCTTTACAAATGTGTCTCATCTGCCTTGTGTGAAATTTGTGTAGGAAAAAAAAATACTTCAAGTTTGAGAAATAAATGGAACTGACAAATGATTTTCATTTTAAATTTGCAAACAGAAAGAACGGGAGAGAGGTTCTAATTTGGCATTTATGTTTCGACTGCCTTTTGCTGCTGGGAGAGTTTTTAGTATCAGTATGTTGGACACACTTTTGTATCAGGTAGGTTATATGTACACACTTGTACTTTCTATGAGCAACTCATATCGGTTTCTCTTTTTACACAAATTAGTATCAGTGATGGGGGTCCAATAACTAACTAATATTATATGTAGATATATTACTGACATAATTCAGTGTTTGAAAAACATTTGGTAGTTATGCACTATTTTGGGGACATATTCATGGATTTTTTTGTGGCTGATTTGTGGTCTGCATATTTTCCCTTAATTGTGATTCTTAAAATAAATTTTATGAATTGCATTATAGTAATTCATTTATGTGATAAGACACAAAAGCATTATTTTCTTTTCATTGCAAAATTTTTAGTTTCAAAATTAACAAAATAAGCTGATGTAAATAAAATTATAAACCAGTAATGTCTTAATCACTCTTTAATTACAAAAGTAATTTGAGGAAAATAGCAAATTCTTTTGTAAAAGGTAGTTAAACAGCAACATACTAATCATTTATCAATTGTTACATGTTATAGAAATATTATTCTACTTGACTTTCAACTAGAATAGTTTTAGGTGCCTCCTGAATGCTATTATTAAATTGAGATTATACAAAACAAATAGTCACATCAAGATGTCCTTTTATACAAATCTAGTTTGGCCATTTTTATTTCTGCCAATATCTAAACAACCAAAATATTTCATATTCCTTCCTTTAAGTAATCAGCCAGACTTTTAATATTAAAACTATCTTTGATGGAAGTATAGAAGAATTAATTAAAAATAAGACAAACTCATAGAAGCATCTGTAGGGATTTCTGCTGATGGCTTTCTTGGGGTTGCAAACCATTCTTTCAGAATTTTATTGGAACTACTTTATATTTATTTTTTATTGGAACTACTTATTTATTTTACATATCTACCACAAGAGTCAGTGATATGGGCTAGCAAATAGAGTATAGGACTTGAGAGTCAGGAAGCCCTGAGTTCAAATCTGAGCTCAGATACTTACTAACTGTGTGACCCTGAGCAAGTCACTCAATTTCTCTCACACTCAGTTTGCTTAATCTGTAAAACATGGATAAAAATATCACCTACCTCACAGGGCTATTATATGGATCAAATGAAATCGCATATGCAAAGTGCATTGTAAACCTTAAAACATTATAAATGCTAGCTATTATTGATATCATTACTATGCATAAGATTGAAAACAATGATACAAAAATAACACTTTCATATTGGGTTTTTTGTCTAATTTTACCCATGGACATGCCTACTGGCACTGCTTCAAATCATCTTGCAACTGCAGTTACATATAGGAGCAGATGAAAATGGAGAAGAATAAAAAAATAATCCTATCCCTTCCCTCATCCAGTTAGCATGATTAGGAGCTAAATACTTTGAAGTTAATTCTTGAAATTTGTCTGAGAGGAAAGTAGCTTGAATTTATCTTGCCCTTTAAAGTTTGCGGAGTACTTTATATTTGTTATGTCATTCGATCACAATAACCCTGTGAGGTAGGTGTTATTATTATCTCCATCATACTATTGAGGAAACTGAGGCTGAGAGAAGTTAAGTAATCTGAGGGTAGGGGGCTATATCGAGGAGCAGACTTGAACTGGATAACCTTGTGCTCCTAGTGGTTAGCTGCTTTGGTATCATATAATTCCAGTCTAAGTGATAGAATTACACGTATACAACTGGATTAGACATTGGAGATTATCTAGTCCAAAATTCTCATTTTTTTTTCTTTGATGAATAACTTTAAGAGTAAAAAGATCAAGTGACTTCCTCAAGGTAGTAAAGAGCATAATTGGTATTTGAACCCAGTTCATCTGGCTTGAAATCCAGTACTCTTTCCCCTGCATCTTGCTGTTTCCCAGATCTGAGATTGTACCTATCACTATGTATTTTGGCATCTCTTTGGTCTTTGAGAAATGAAGCCTGTGAAGTTATTCTTCATATGTGACAGTCTTTTGTCTTGATACCACATTCTGTTACACAATCCACTTGCAACTACAGTATAAATTATCTCCAATTATATCCCCAAACATTTAATAAGAGTAAATCATTAGGTATGCTTCCATTAGAATTGTCTATGTCTCTGTTATAGTATTTACTATGAACAATTCCCAACTTGCCTGACTTTCATTTATAATATTCACAAATATTGAGTGATCCTAGTAGAGGAGTAACTTTTCTAACTAAAAAGAATAAAAATACAAAAAAAAATAAACTTAGCTGCAGTGTTTGAAGGGGGTCCACCAAGGCACACTATATGTTAGCATGTTCATATCATGTATTATGAGTAAATAAAATTTTTAAAAATAAATGATAAATTATTTAGTCTGAGATATATTTTATGCTTATAAATTTTAATTACTGACTCATATATGCAATAAATCCTTTTTAAACATCTTTTTTAGTCATTTGTGAAGGATTATATGATTTCTATCACCAGACTTCTGTTGGGATTAGATACCACACCAGGATCGGGATTTCTTTGTTCTGTAAGTTAAGAATACCATGATTAGTAAATTACAGAAATAAAAGGTTCTGTCTAGTAACTACAATGAGCTTTAGATCTCTGCTGTATGCCTTTGTCTTTTGTACTGTCTGTCCAAGTCTTATTTTTTATTCTTTTGCTCATTGTCTGAGAATAAAAATGTTACAACAATAAAAATATCTTAGTTGATAACCACGGTCTTGCATTTGGATAACAGGTCTCATTTCTGATATTTCCTACAAAAGGGACTTTAAGAAAAAATATTTTTCTCTAGTTTGACCTTCTTTCTACTTGTCACATGGAAGTTTTAAGTTATAATGAGTAGTTCAAGTAAAATGATTTACCAAACACAATAAATTCAACTCTCATGTACCTACAATCTGGTTTTTCTCATTTCTTAAAAATATTCTTTGCGTTTTTCCCCCAGCTTTCAATGGGGAGGGGAGGAGTTATAATAAAAACTAAGTGATCGTGCCTTTTTAAAAAATCCCTCCCTATATGTTTTCAATTTCTTCTCAATTCTAACCTAAACCAAGAGGAATTATAGTTAAGATTAGGTGAGAAGGAAATAAGGATATTGTTGTCAAATGATATTTCAACTCACTTGCATTTCTTCCAGACTCAATCACTGGAAAATACTTAAACAAAATATTTAATTGCCCTTTGCAGCCTTTGATGTGATCCATAAAAGCTAATATTTTAGTGAGAAATCAGGCAGCACTAGTCAGAGTAAGCCTTAAATTGGTGAGTATCAGTTTGAGAATTAATTCTACCCAGTCACATTCTGGAATGTAAAACAGGGGAGGGAAGCATTAAGATAAGTAGAGCAGAGAAGAATAAGAAAGTGAAGAGTTTTTTCCAATATTTCTGTGTTGGGTCTTCATAGACTAGCTTCATTGAATTGTTTGAAATGTCAATTCCTACAGCATTTATCCATTATCAAATGCAATTAGAGCGGTTCATTATGAATCCAAACACAGTTGATTCTGAGATTATTCTAATGATTCATCTGTTCTATTTGTGTGGATAGTGACAAAATCACTGTATATGCTTGACAGAGGGGGAAACTTAAGCCAAGAGAAATTTAATGGCTTGCCTAAGGTTACTCATCTAATTATCTCTACAAAAACCATGTCTTCTGATTCCCCGTAGTGTGCTATTTTTTCTTTCTTTGTCTCCAGAATGCAGATTTCCATGAGCAAATCTGTATAGTTAATTTTATCTGTATTTTGGATTAGCACCCTTATGGGTTAATAGATAAGTTTAGCTTAGGAAAATCTAGTTTCTGTACATTAAGGTGAGCTGCTTTTAAGAAATGTGATGAAGCTATGTTATTCTCTCTATATGTATTATCTTAATAAATATGAATAAATGATTATTTATATTTTAGATGAAAATCACAGAGGATGATCTGTGGATCAGAACATATGCCAGACTTTACCAGAAGCTATGTTCTTCTACAGGAGATATCCCCATCGGAATCTACAGAACTGAGTCACAAAAACTTAGAACATCTGAGGTTTGGAGAATTTGATATATTTCTTAATTTTTTATCATTTAACCTGTTAATATACATTTGAAAACCAGTATTTTTGTAGTAAGCAGATTGAAAGTAATTAGGAAACTATTATGATGACTGGGAAAACTCAAAACTAATGAAAAATTGTGTATGTCAATAGTCTGTAAAGTTGAATAGTTTGGAGATAATCATCTAAAACTATGATCATTGCCTCATTTGGGAGTTTTTAAGGTCTTCATTCCAAAGCGATCCTTAAAGGTCTCCTAAAGCTCTAGGAGAACATAACTAGGAAATATCTGAATTCTAGGTGCTCACAAATTCCCAGTTATGGATTATATGGAAGGTATATGTTAGAAGGGACATTAGAGACCGTGAACTGTCTCCGTGAACTGATGAAGATTTGAGGCAAGGAGTAGGATTATTAGAGAAAGTTAGTGAAGAAAAACAGCTCATACCCTACTCCTTTTGTAGATGAGAAGGCTGTGGCTCAGAAAGGGCCAGTGACATGGCCAAGGTAAGATCTCTAGAGAGTAGCACAGCTGGAACTAAATCTAAAGTTCTGTGACTCCTTTGTCAGTATTCTTACAGCTAACCCAAATACGGAACTCATCTTTGGAACTAAGCCCACCTCTCTGTGGGGTTCGTCTGGAATGGAGTCCTGAGAATAACTCCGAGATGCAGTTCTTTATTATGATGGCTTCATTGGACCTTTGCCATTTGAGATCAATGCAGACATTCTAAACACCTAAGGTTTTCCATGTGGTATAGGGTGCTTGCCAGACGTTAGGACACTCAAGTTTTGAGCATTTTTATCATAGCTTCACCAAACAGTTCTATTTGCCGCATTATTTAAATGTCCCCTGCGAACAGCTAAATAGCTTTTTGGCTCTCTTTGTGGAACATCAATTACTGATTAAAATGGGAAAACACAGATGTTTTTGTTAGTTAATAGCCTTTATCACTGGCATCTCTTCTGTTGAAACAAAGGTTTTATTTAACATGCTAGAGTAATTAACACTACCTATCAGAACATTTCAGAGTAATTATTTTTGTTTTTCTGATTATCCATTCTCATATAACATTTTCTTGCTTCATTTGAAAAAAAGGAGGGGAAATAGTAGACCCACAATTTTGAAAGGACTAATTAATTATTCATGAGAGGTAGTAACATACAATGGATAGATAAATAAATGGTTTTAAAACCAAAGTGATGAGAGTTCCTTCTTCTTCTTCATCTTTGTCTTCTTTTTCTTCTTCTTCATCTTTGTCTTCTTCTCTTTCATCTTCATCTTCATCTTTGTCTTCTCTCACCGCATGCATGGGGCTAGATTTTTAATTTTAATTGATTGATTTTATAAATATATGTATATATATATAATGTATGTGCATATACACATAAATACACATATGGGACAATTTAATTTTTGTCCTCTGCAGTTTGCATTTATGATTTCTTGAAATACAGCTCTGAAAAAAGAGGCTTTAAAAAAGCCCATTGTGTCTCAAATGGAGCGACTTGACTAGGCCTTTAAACCCAAATCTCTCTGGCTTTCATTGAATGGCCAATAATAGCCCCAGCCCACACCTCTGTGACTCATTGTTGAGCTTTGTATGGCTTAGAATGAATGTTAATAGCAATTGTTTTTAGTTTTGGCCAGAAACTCTGAGGGTCTTCACTTCCCAGATTGATATTTTCAGGATGATAAATTGACTATATTTTGTCTTAATTCTTACCTGACCCTTAGTCATTGAATAGGCATTGCCTCAGACAAACCGAGACCTGGGAAAAACGTTAATTTAGAAAAGCCAAGGTCACCCACTGCATCCTGGGCTATCTTCAGTCAAATTGATTTTTGTCTTGCTATTGGACTTTGATAACTCTGGAGGAGAAAAGTAAGACTTAACTTGATTCAGCTCTGCCCCACTCAAATCCAATAAGACATCACCCTTGTGATATCACCAGTCCTTTTTGAGAACAAAGGACAAACAACAATGTGACTCTGGGGAATCAGTAAACCTCAGTCTTCTAGGAAACACTGTAAGAAGACAACTTTAAGAAAAGTTGACAACTGGAATTTATAGTTTGATAGAGAGTTTCCTCATCTGAGAATTCTCTTTATCAATGAAATCACAAGTTTATTTCCCATGTCTATTAAATTGTAAAACTCATAATGGCAAAAAATGCATAATTGCTCATATTAAAATTTAAAGGAGAGAATAATTTTCATATTTAGGGAATGCATTTCTACTTCAGTACTGTTAATTATGATCTGTCAAATACATACTTTATAACATAGATTAAAGCCCCATTACACAGAAGTGTTTCCTATAACAAAGCCATTTCTATGTCCTAACAGATGGCTCATAGAAATTCTGCTTAGTCAATCAGGTCACAGTGACTGCTAGTCAATGAATGATACTATTTAAATTAGTCTCTATAAATGTAACAGTTACTTCTTATAATGAAAGAACATTATTATGTGCTGTTTGCATTATAGGTAGAGATTTTTCCATAAATGAGCAATTACTCTTCAACTAATGTCAACTCCTCCTGCCTCAAAGAAATCATGCAAAGGAATGCAACTAAATTCCCAAATAACTTACCATGCAAGAAAAAACATATAGAATAAGGTATAGCCTGAAAGGAGGAAAGGAATTAGAGTTAATAACATTCAATTCCAACACAGTAGTTGGACATCCAATCCATCTATACTAGATCCAAAATACTTTTTCTCCAAAAGTTTTAATAGAGATATTTGTTTACTTTGCTTCATTTTCAGGTCTTGCAGGCTATAATCTTTGGAAATATTTAAAAGAATATTATTATAACAAAATAATTTATATGTAAATTATTATTCTCTGGCTATTTTATCTTTTTGATACATAATATGCATGTGTCAATATTGTCATAAACTTTGTAGAAAAAGTTTTCAGATCTAATTATTAAGTGCTTTAATAAATTCACATCATCCTATCTTTCCAGAAAAATAAAGGTAGGTCTTTGATGCTAATGCCAGTGGGAGGAAGAATATTTCTGTTACATAGAAGATTTAAGCTCATAGTTTTACATGATACTACAATGATTTGTTTTCACAAAACCCAACGTTTTGTAGTAGCTAATTTTTTAATAGTAAAGAACATTGGGGCAGCTAGGTGGTGAAGTGGAGGACTTGCCCTGGATTCAGGAGGATCTGAGTTCAAATCTGGCTTCAGACACTGCACACACTTACTAGCTGTGTGACCTTGGACAAGTCGCTTAACCTCAATTGTCCTGCCTACCCCCATCCAAAAAAAAAAAGAAAAGTAAAGAACATCGAATTCTATGAATTCTGCATGTAAAATATAGCAATGGAATAAGAGATAATATTGTGATAAAGGGCCATATGTACCCATTTGTACACACACACACACACACACACACACACACACACACACACGTGTACCTTGACTAACCACATAGGAATAAACTAGGCAGTAAGGATGAGAGAAAACAAATTGTGTACCACTTTCAGAAATCATCTCTTGAGAGGCACGTAAGGTCATGCTTCTTGCCATCTGACCTACAAATTCACCTATATATCAAAGACTTATCTTAGGGATTTATAAAGCCAGCATTAAATGTGATCCCTTGTTCTACTTCAATCTGACTAAAAACTGTTCAGTTGGTCACATTGCAATCCAGAAGAGAAAGAGGTAATGATTAGGCTAATAGTGCCCGAAAAGTATCTATTTTACATTATTTTAGCATTTTGTTTGAATAGTGATCTTCTGTAAAGAATAATTAAAAAAACATGTATTTGGGTCTGTTATGGACCTTCTTTAAAGTTTCAGAAATGCATAATATTGAAAAATGATTTTTAAAAGTAAATTTTGCTCTTTAAGAATGAATTGGACAAATGAGTTTTGCAGAATAGTTCATTTTGATGTGCTCATAGCCAGCTTTCACTTCTGTTAAGTATAGTAACTACTTTATACAATCTGAAAGCTTTATTGATTGCTAAGGTTTTTTCATTTCAAACAAATATCCACATATAAATTAGTTTAAAATTCCCAAACTTAGGTGTTAGCTATAAGACAACACTGATATCTATCACTGTTGGTCCACTTGCGGTCACTTTTCAATCAGCTGAATTCTGCTGTTATGCTAATTGTTCTAGATACTGCTATTGTTCTGTATCCATAAACACTTGGTTACCAGTTACAAGAAAATCAGCTTCTTCTGCATACAGTCTCTGCTGGCAGTATGATAAATATGAATCAAGCATGTTATTTTTATCTACAAAATTTGCTCCAGATTTAAGGTTGTACTGTAAAGAAAAAAAAATATGAATTACGAGTTGGTTTTATTTGGAGTATGACATTGAGACTCTCAATGCCATTAATAGTCTTTGGATTCTAAAATCACAACCAAGTAATGTTACATGCAATAGTTGAAAATAGATGAATCCATGATAGATATTGGAAATCATAATCAGTAACTAAAAGTAAATGAAATATGCATTTTGTCTTTCCCATTTGCCTATTTCCCTTATGATTAGTTAACAAATGTAAAGTAGTTACTAATTATACAATTCACTAAGAAGAATTTGTGCCCCCTCTCCCCCATGTAGCAGACTGTTAGAAATGTGAATTGGTATTACCAGAGTATACAGACACGACTGAGGAAGGTAACAGGGAGAAATTCTGAGCGGCTAGGTAATGCAATGGACAGAGTGATGAGCCTAGAGTCAGGAAGACTCCTGTTTATGAGTTCAAATCTGACCTCAAACACTTAATAGCTATATGTCCCTTGGCAAGTCATTTAATGCTATTTGCCTCAGTTTCCTCATCTATAAAATGAGCTTGAGAAGGAAATGGCAAATCACTCCAGTAACTTCACCAAGAAAACCTAAAATAGGGTCATAAAACAGACATAAATGAAAAATGACAACAACCATGACAGGGAACAATTAATCAATTAAATTTAATTAATGAATAAATGAATAACCCCTTCTCCAATAATCCTTTTCTTTTCCCAATGCTCTTTTCCTGCTCTCCTCCAACACCCACACCCATCTCAACCACTGTGCATTTCTAAAATATTCATATACATGTTCAGAAATGTCAGAAAGAAGAAAAAGTAGTCTGAAAGAGCATTATTAATTCTTATATGTCTATAATTTACCAACTCAGATATTGTAAAGTAATATATGTAGTAAAACAACATGAAAGTGCTTCTAAATGTTATTTTTCCTTAGTACTCCCCAGATCATCATACGCTTAGGTGCTGCATTTCATTTCACAGAACATCTGTACTGGGATTTTTCTTGGCAAAGAGCTTGGCTTGGTGATTCTTAGTGGTGACTAGGCAGGAGGCATAGATGAATCAGGAATCCAAAAAGTTGTGATGTCCTCTCCTGTTCAAGCTATACATTGACTTCGTTCATTTAATACTTGTACAGCATTATCTCCAACACAATCATTATTCTAATCACCCATTTCTGGAAGTCTCCTCAGATTTTCAATGTCTTACCTGGAATGAGGTATCTGAACCTAAATAACAACAGTACAACTGTACTTCTCACTTATATATTGTTTTTTGGTTTGCAAAGCACTTTCCATATGTTATCTCATTTGATCCTTATAACAACCCTGGGAGGTGTGTTTGTAATCATTATCTCCATTTTACAGATGAGCAAGCTGAAACTGAAGAAGATAATCTGAGTTGCCTCAGGTCATAAGGTCTGAAATAGAACTGAACTTAGGTCTTCCTTTGTCATGAAGCTGCTGCTTTAGCTATTGTCTAATAGGGTAACGAGAGGACCATAGATTCCATCTTTCTGGGCACTATATTTCTGTATATTCTATCTACTGTTCCTTTGAGGGTCACTGCTGAAAAGTAAAAAGATTTGGCTTTGGAGTATGGAAAATCTGGGTTCAATTGCTAAATATGACACATGCTGGCTATTTGAGTGGAGGCATGTTACTGAACTTTGAAGTGCCTCAGACAATCTTTTAAGATTAAATTGCAGAAGAGCCTTACTGTGATAGAAGTTTCCTGAACAAGAGTTTCCTATGCAGGTGAAGTCAGAGATTGTGATTTACAAAGAAATTGTTTGTTATTGGTTACCATTGTTACCCAGAAGACATATCCAGTTTACCAGACACTTACCTACATTCCATATGATTCATAGTGAACTTCCCTACCCCATCATATACTTGTGCAGTTGAAATTTAACTTTCATATATACTTTTTAGTTTTGTTTTGAATTTTTAAAACTCCTATTTAGTTTTTCAGGATATATTTAAGTATTCAATATTTTATCTTTCTTAGACTTAGTCCATTATTATATCTCATCTGTTGATATATTTTAGGACCCTGACTCTATCATGAAAATATATAATCTCTGTGCCAATTGTAAATTTTATAACAATGCCTATGGGTATCAAATTTACAGTTGGCACAAAGCTTTTATTTCCCTTCACACGTTACTTATAAAAGTGTTATCTAGAACTCTTAAGACCAAAGAGAGTGTATTGTGACATTCTGGCATTCCAGAGGAGATATTTACCTACTTGGAAACTTTAAAGGATTCATGATCTTAACAATGTCTATATTCCTTTGCAACAATACAGGTTACAACACATCCATAGCTTCTCATTTTATGTGACTGTCACTTTTGTCCTCCCATAAATCTTTTATAAAGGAAATATATAGACTACAAGAGGAGTCTCTGAATTTGAGAAGGCTATCCACTTAGATATTAGATTTAGAGTATCAGTAGAAGTGTTTTTTAAAATACATTCTGTAGGTAGAATAAGTATGGTACTACTATCTTTCATCCTCTGCTCTAACTTCATGGTCAATATACCTCAATTTCTGATCAGATGTTTCCCAAGTTACATTTTGTGATTCTTCTTTCAAATAGGCTGTGGTTAGTAGTATAGTACGCTAAAGCATATTCATGAACATATGCATTTTTGTACTGTCCTTTGGGTTACCTAGAATATGGACCTTTCACTGCTGCACAGCCCACCCATATTGGATCATCCATAGGATATTAATGGTAGAAATGTGGATTGTTTATATCAGGGAGCAACTTGGGAGTAACTGCAGCCCTATTAGTTTCCTAAATGCAATCCATCATTCTCTCTACTTCCTGTTCTCTGGCCAGCTCATTGTCCATTTTTATCAATATTCCAGTGTATCTGCATGCATAATTGAGATCTCATAGTTACCTCCCCAGTATGATTTAGTAATCTGAATAGAACTTTTTGGAGAAATGCAAGTATTTTTATAGGAAGCAAGAAAATAGTTACTATAAGGCTAAAAATACTTGTAATGTAAAAAGAAATTTTGAAGTATATGCTCATTTATATTGTTCCATCATGCCAGAGACTTTTCAGTTTCAGCACTGCTGCATATAGAAGGTAGTTTTTACTCTGAGTTTTTTTTTTTCTTATGTGCTAACTTGGGAATTTAATTAAACCTCAGGCAAGATTGGAATCAATTAGATTTACATTCCACAATACCAGCATTTATTCTCCATTAAAAATAGATTATTTTTAGAAAATTTCTCCCACAAAAAACTATGCTAGAGATTTATTTTAAAGTTTCAGTGTTTTAAGTATCAAGGAAGTAAGATGATCAAATATTAATTCCATTTTAAACATTATTTAACATACTTATATTTTACCCATTAGATTCAGTGCAATGCAGAATTTGTAACCATATGTGTATATACATATACACATATGTATGTGTATATATAGTTTTATATATATATATAGTCACAACAAAAATCTGCTATAAAGAGAAACTGAGGCACAAAGTTCTGAGAATGATCAATTTATTTGCAAGGCTATCAATTGCCAATAAAAGGAGATCAATGATTCTTCAGTAGCCAAAGATCCATTTGATAGAGCAGCTTTTGATGCAGTTAGTAGTTATATAAAGTTGAGGGATGAAAACTGAACTAAGATTGTGATTGATCTATAAGAAAGGTAAAGTGTGGGCTTACATTTTGCTTCTTCATGCTTACTTGCAAGAGGGGAACTCCAGAATCCCTGGCAATAGGGAAAAGAGTTGGTATCTTCTGGAAGGTCTTATGGAGGGCAAACATCTCATGACCAGATTAACTCACATCCCTCCATAGTCAGCAAAAGTTCACTGCTTACAAACTCTACCACTGAGGCCTATACAATCAAGTCCAATAACTGATAAACAGTGATTGCATAAAATAATAAATAATGTAAAATTCAGTAGGGTATCAATTTTACAATATACATTTTATATGTATGTCATATATGCATACGTGTATAAATATATATGCATCCATATACATAGTTTTAAAGTTGCACTTCATGTATATTTAAGAGGAAGTAGAAGTACTGAATTTAAAGGCATGGGTTTACAGGTAAACCTAACACACTATACAATAATTTTATCCCCATCTATTAGGGTCATTTCTTTCTCCTACTTTTGCAACACCTCTTTTCCCAAATCTGTCATTGACAATTCTGGAAAAAAAAGCTTAATATAAACAACTGTTGTCTAAACTTTTCAAATGACAGTTTAAATAATTTTGGTAAACATGTAAAGTTGGATCATGTCTGTTTGTATGTGTGTAAAATATTTTTATTGCCTCTGACTGGTCCATGTGTATATCTGTTCAGTCATTCTTTAAAATATATTTTGTTTTCTTTCTTTCTTTTCCCTTTTGGGTCAGTCTCGAGAAACTGCATCACAAGTAAGTATATGTTGATTGTCTCCTTTTCTCCACCACTGGTTTAATGAAAGAAAGCTCAAACTTAAATAGGATGTCAAAGATTAAAATCCTTATCTATTAGAATTTGTAGGCTAGGACCATTCAGTTAAGGTGAGATACTTACTAAATTTATTTATATTTCCCCCCTCAAAGATTACAAATTCCTATAGGAATTTTACAAAAATGAAAATTCAAAAAAATTAAAACTATTTTTAAAGCACATTTGTATATCATACACATATACATATGTGTATATCTATGTATATGTGTGCATCTATGTATATGTATGTGCATTTGTGTGTGCACATATGTTTATGTGTGTATGTATATGTATATATATAATTGTATTTTTATATTTTTAGATGTGGGAAACTAAAAGTTCCTAAAAGTTCTAAAAACTGTAATTATTTTTATCTAAAGAATTTCTGTGCAGCTAGATGGTGCAATGAATAGAGCACAGGGCTTGGAATCAGGAAGACTCATCCCGATGAGTACAAATCCAGCTTCAGACACTTAGTAATAACTGTGTGACCTTGGGCAAGTCACTTGACCCTATTTGCCTCATTTCCTCATCTGTAAAATGAGCTGGAGAAGGAAATCACAAAATACTCCAGTATCTTTGCCAAGAAAACCTCAAACTGAGTCATGAACAGTTGGATGCAATTAAAACTACTCAGGAACAACAACAAAAATAATTTCTGTAGGGCCTTCATTTGTGTGAACAAAAATTATTCTAATCAGTCACAGTGGTATGTCAATTATATGTGTTTCAATCTTTCAAGGTCATATGTGATTTTTCCCATGTGTTAGTCCTAATTTCATTTTTAAAGTAGATTGCTATCACAGTTTCTGAATGATGTGTCAGAACCAGAAATGCATAATGTCATATTCTATGCAAGTTTGCCTTCATAAGCCTGCATCTATAAGTACTGAGTTTAGTTTCATTTGCTATCAGTTTAATAGTGGAATTGCCCCATTTATCCTCAAATACTGAAGGGTCCTCCAAAATCCCATTATGATTTTTGAAGTGAATAGAAAAATAGTTTATTTTTTAATCACTGCAAATTATTAAAGCTAGGTAAATTCTTCAGATATTGTGGGCAGGGCCATAAAAGCAACCCTTGTACACTCTGTTCTTAAACATCAAGGAATGCCATGTTAAAACACTACTGGGTCTAGGGAATAACGCTTATTATCCAACAATAGTATAATTCCTTTACTATTTAAGTTTAGACTCTATGTTTCTTTGATACAAATTATCTGCTCTATATTTGACATGGATCTTGATTAGTGAACAATTATATATAAGCACATAAGAGAAGTTATAATCTAAGGATTACAGAATATGATGATATTTCTGAGCAGGAATTATTATAATTTCTCTCTGATTTCCATCTATATTAGCTGCTTTAGGACTTTTGTCTCACTCAATAGAATAGATGGTTGAGCCAGACATTATAAATTAGTTTATTATGTACAAGCTTTACAAGTTGGGCAATGTCTTTGACAAATAGCTCTTTATGCTAATATCAAATTAGTATTTCTGAAGTTTATAATTATATAATAAAATATTTGTATAATATCTATATTATTGTGCTTTAATGATATGTATTCATATACGAATTTAAATATTTAACATTCATACATGTGTACAAATGTTTAAATGATATAGATGTGTTTTGATGGACATATGACATATGATTACATCGTTTCCTGAAAAAAAATACAGCTAACAGTAATGCCTGACATAGAGAATTAATTTTTAAAGCAATTTAATTAGTTGATTTACTTCCAGAAGTAACACTTCAAATATTTTGAATAAAGGTATGTTTACTTATTCTAAATTTTTTAAAAAAGAGTAACATGAATAGGAAAAATGAAGCTTTGGATTAGACAATTGCCATGGAAAATCTGTACCTAAACTGTATGTGGGTATGTGTATGTGTGTTGTCATGTGTAGATGTGTCTTCATGATACATTTTTCCTAAGTTTAACCATGTTATATGTAATTGAGTAACTTTTCTATTCAGACTTTTTTCATAGCTTCAGATGTAAAATAGATGAATTTTTACAAAATTTATTTACATGGAATAAGAATTGAAAAACATAAGTATAACACATCATTACTGTTCTTTTGCATTATTAAGTATTTTAAATATTAAGTATTTACTTTCATGGTACTTTTATTTCCTAAGCTCATTGTGTGTTCTTGTTTTTTACTCATTTTTATTGATTTTTTCCCCTAATATGTCCTCTTTTAGACAACCATAGTATAGATAAATAATTATACTTCTTGTCCTAAATTGAACACAAGCCCTGGAGTTTTAATGCCATTGATAAGACATACACACACACACACACACACACACACACACACACACACACACTCACATATTTCACTACTTAAAAAAACAAACTTCAGGATACAGAATTCAGACTATCACCTGTAAAATCAACAAGACATTGTCTTATACATAATTAAATTCCTTCTCCTATTGAATATATAAGATTTGGCAAATTAGTGTTTGACTTTTGGTGTATGTCATGATGTCTTTATCTTGTTAACATAATACATTTTATTGCCTTCATTTCCTCTTCTCCCACTTCTCAACCCTTGCAATCTGGCTTCTGACCTCAATGCTTAATACGTTTTAATTGCTAAATTTAAATAATTTTTCCTCAGTTCTCACTCTTCTTGACATCTTAATAGTATTTGAATCTATTGAACATCTCTTCCTCCTGGATATTCTCTCCTAAATCTCCTTTATTTGTCTGACTATATCTTCTCTATCTAATTTGCTGCATCCATTTCAACTTGCTGCATTCATGTCCCACCTCTTGTGCATGATTATATTCCAAGACATTTTTACAACATTTGTCTTTCTATTTACTTCCCCTCTCTGGGATAACATCAATTCCTAGTGGTTCAATTTTCTCTAATTTTATGACTACAGGATTTATACATTCAGTCCGTGTCTCTTCCCTGAATTCCATACCATTGTCAATAGCTATCAGATGATGCCACCTAAATATACATCTCAAATTCAACATGTCCAAAAGAGAACTTAAAAAATAAAACAAAACTACCACAATTCCACTCTTTTCACAGTGCTTTCCCTCTGCCTTCATTACCTTAACTCTTTATTAGTTTACTATGTTTAAAAACTATCTTCAAGCAGCCAAGACTTCAGGACAACCTTAGAAATGAGAGCAACTTATTCTTATTCCCAAAATAACTCTAGAAATTTATGTATTTTGTATGTTGCTTCCTTGATGATCTATGGTCATGAATTCCAGTTTGTCAAATATATCAGATGATGTTTTCCATACTTTGAAAAAAGGGTCATTTTCCCAGGGGAAAAAAACAACACACTACAACCAAATTACCTTTTGATTCAATTTTATCTCAATTTTTTTATCAAGTAACTATTCAAGTTGTATTTTTGGCAGTCTATGAAACACTGCAATATTTAAAAAATAAATCATTTAAACAACTCATTTGAAAGTTTTTGTATCATGTATTTATGAGTCCCTTAAGAGTGGTTTTATAGACTTTTTAACAGATTTAGAAGGTGCTACCTGATTTCTTATTTAAGATATTCAAAAATGTCACTGACAGGGGAAGAAAAGAGATTGATGATGAGTGTCAAGATGAAGTAATTTCAAAGAATAAAGAAAGGAATAGCTTACCACTTGCTCCCCATTCATATGTCAAAGTTTCCCCAAAGTGATTTGGAAAATGTAAAGTCCAGTGACTGCACAAACTATTACCAAGCTACTTTGAGAGGTCGTATGAGTTTAAGTTCAAGCATCACCATCTCTAAACCACTCCACTAAGACTAAAAAAAGCTGTGATCATCATAAAGGAGATTCCACAACTTTCTTCAAGGACTCAATCATATACTTCATCTACTCCATTTAAATATATGGATGTTTGGTGAGCATTGCTTAGAAATTCTACTCACTTGTTTCTTGAAATCATAAAGACAGCAAGACATTAGCAAATTCCTATCCCTGCTAGACCTGATGATTTACTAATTGTATTGAAACCAGAGGTGAAGAAAGAGTATATTCTTTTTGGGGGGGGGGCAGGGCAATTGGGGTTAAGTGACTTGCCCAAGGTCACACAGCTAGTACATATGTCAAGTGTCTGAGTCCCCATTTGAACTCAGGTCCTCCTGACTCCAGGGCTGGTGCTATACTCACTGTACCACCTAGCTGCCCCAAGAAAGAACATATTCTATTGGTGAGAGGCAGGATTTGCATAGTGGTTAGAGAGTTGGCCTTGGACTTAGCATGACCTGGGTTCAAGCCCTATGTCCTTCTATGTGAACCATGGCACATAACTTTGCCCCTTAGATTTCCAGGCAATTCATTAAGACTATAAATTGCAGAGCAAGTGCCTATCTACTGTGATAGGAGGGAACTCACTGGGAATTACCAATATTGAATAAATTAGTCTCAATTTCTAAAAAAAAATTATTAGTGAAAAATAAATACAAAGTACCATGACAGCATAAAATACAATGCATATAGATATTTACCTAAAAAATGTTGAACAAGAGCAGAGGCTAGCAAATTTTTTGCATCTTGCCATCTTCCTTGCCATCCCACACTGTTCATATCAGGAATAATGATCTTGAAGACCTAGACTTCCATAGGCCTTGACCTGCCCTAACCCTGCAGAGATAATATGCTCAGCTTTGGAATTTGTTCATCATTGAAACTCAGAGAGTCCCAGACTGCTAGACCTTGCTTCGTTCCATGGAACCATCTACCAAGAGACCATATATAAAGACTTTCCCTTCTGTCATGTCTACTGCACATGGTAGACTCTCCCCTCCCCATCTCCTATTTCACTACTGACTCAGGGAATAATAATCAAATTCATATCACCATTGCTATTACAAAGAGAATGATAATCCATATCCCTATATTTCCATTCTCAATTCCTTTGATTACTGAAGCAAAGCTCCTATGACTTTCAAATATACATTGTATATCCCCCTCTCCTTATATAGTAGAGAGTAAGCTCTCATAGAGTAAGGACTATCTCACTTTTCCATTTGTATCCTCAATGCCTGTTATAGTGCCTGGTATATAATAGGCAATAAATTTTAAAAACATACATTTTAAGGTTTGCAAAGCAATTTATAAAATTATTTTACTTTATTCTCATAAGAATCTGGGAAGGTAGGGTGCTATTATTATCTTCATTTTACAGATGGGGAAACTGAGGCAAGTAGGAAAAAGTGATTTGCCAAGGTCACATAGCTAATAAGTGTCTAAGGCCAGATTTGAACTCTGGGAGATGAGACTCCCTGACTCCAGGCACAGCAATTTATCCACTGCACCACCTAGCTGCCCCAGTAATTAATTGTACTCCTGTTATTTAAAGGATGAGCCTAACTAAATTTGGACAAGCCTATTGCCAAGTTGGATGAATTTTCCTTCTCAGAAACCTGAAAACTATTCTGTTATAACCTGCATTAGTGGAAAGAGTAACCATGTGGATGAGATCTTTGATACTTGAAATATTGATATACTGCTATAATTTTTTTATATGTATGACGTTCTTGTGCTCTGGATGAGATCTCAGATCCTTGAAATATTGATGTATTGGTATAATTTTTTGTATGTGTAAAGCTCCTGTCCTCTGGGGATACAAAAACGTACCCTGCTGTACAGGAGCGCAGTGATCTAGTAAGAAGGGCACATTGCTTTATCTGGATTGACCTTGTAATATATAACTTAGAAGACTTTGGTTAGCTTTTTTGTCGCTGTGATGGAATCCATTATTTTGCACTTTGAATCTGTATATAGGAAGCAGAAAGGGGCAGGAAGAACAAGGACTTAAATGTTTATGTTTCCTGGGGATAGCGTACTATATTATAGTTGTATGTTTGATAGTCCATTATAGATGGGGAGAGAGAGAAAGACAAATGAAATGTCTGTCCTATGGAAAATTGAATGTCTTAATACCTACATACACACACACACACACACACACACACACACACACACACACACACACACACATATATATATGCTTTTTGATATAAACATACATATATATGCATACATATAAGTATTGTGTATGTATGTGTGTATATATACATATGTACATTCTTTCTCTCTCCATATATATATATATATATATATATATATATATATATATATATGTAGATAGATATAAATTGAATTACTCTATTGGTCCAGGTCAGCGTTTTCCTTATGACTTTCATAACAAGTATAGTTGAGGATTTATATTACTTCTTACTTTGTATCTGATATGTTCCTTTAAAAACTTCTCATATTAGGGTTGCAGATTATTTTTAAAAGCACATTTTTTAGCTAATACAATAAATGACACTTTCTCTTGAGGAAATGCAGGTTGAAAATAAAATCATTTTATATAAAATTATGGAGCATTTTGAAACATGTAAATTTTACATAGTTACTTAAATTATGATTTGTGTTATAGATTGACTCAGGGAGTTGCTTAGTGATTAATGTAATCCAGGTAAATTGAATTCTGTTTTAGAGCATTTTACTTACTCTACTTTCTTATTAGCAGCAAATATTCAAAATGATCCTGATTAGAGAGTTAGATTGATGTGGTAAATGGAGATCCTGTGTGAGAGTAGAGAATCCATTTGTTCATCAATGAACAAAAATTTATTAATCATGTATTATATATCAGGCACAGTACTAGATACAAGCACAAAAATGAAAGAGTTCCTTTACTGAAAGAGCTAACATTTTGGGGGGAAGACAACATATACATATATAAATAAATGTAAATATACAAGGTGATATGTATGTGTATATATGTGAGTCACGCACTAAATGCAAGGCAAAAATTTTTGCAGAAAGATCCTGTAAGTTGAAGGTACCATGAAAGACTTCATGTAGAAGGTGTTGCTTGAACAGGGTTCTTTGGGAAATGAAAGCTTTTAAGAAGAAGAAGAGAGCTAGAAATGGACTCTGCGCATGTTGGACAACCAACGCAAAGTTATAGATATGGAATCTATCATAAATGATGCGTAAGAATGAAATAGGATAGTATGACTAAACAGTGTAATGTGGGAAGAGGAATAATATTTAATGAAGTTGCAAAGATACTTTGGGCCTAGGTTCTGGAGGCCTTTAAAAGCTAAGAACAGACTTACATTTAAGCCCAGAGCCAGTAGGGAAACATGGAGTGTATTGGATAATGTAGTAACACAGTTCGCCATGCACTTTAGGAAGTTCGCTTTGGTAGCTGTGTAGAGGAAGGAGTAGAAAAGGGAAAGCTAAAGCAGGAATATCACTTACAAGGCTATTGCCTCATTAAAATGATGAAGGATAGATAGATTTTGGTTTTATTGTTGAGTTGACTTTATTTATAGAGGGTAAAATATAGCAATAATAACTCACAAGTCGAACCACAGATAAAATTGTAATTTTCTGTTTGTAATTGTATTTCTAATTGTAAAATTGTGAAATTTTCTATTACCTTTATATTCTCAGTGTCTAGGTAACTCTTGTCCTGAGGATAGCTGAAGCAAACTAAATTTCAAAAGATTCAGGTTAAAATCTAAAAAATAGTATAAGTTGTGGTTATGATGTTGGAGGTTTTTGTAGGTAGAATCTATGGATATTTCTATGGATATGTAACAACGTTACTTGCAGCTAGTGGCTGTGTAAGGTCAATAACACCACCACACAGGAGGGCTGCTGGCACAGATTCTTTGATTTGCTTTCCTAAGGAAAGCAACTTTAAGGGGTTTACAATCTCACTTTAATCAGACATACATATATCATTCATTTAATTCAGGGGAAAAAGTCAGCACCCTGAACTGAGAAAACACCAACAGAAATTACAAGTAGAAATTATATAAACAGAGCAAATAACACAAATCGACAGACATACTTCTTCTAATTATTCTTCTCTCTTTGAGGTTTAACTGTATTTAATTTTTAAAGTTGGATATTTATTCATTTTATGATATATCATATTGATGGAATCCTAATAAAGCTGCCCCTAGCCCCGATATTCTGACTTCCTTATTGGCCTTACTGAACAGCAGTCCCACTGTCCCTACTTAGCCACTCACCCCACCCTCCAATTCAATATTTTAACTTCTTCATATATGCCTCATTGCTCACTAGAACAACAGGTGTGTCCATGAACTCACCCACAACTACACCCATCTAGTCTCAGACAGTATCACAATGCTCAGCCAATCAGAAAGTAGCAACACCAGGATGCCCAAGCAGGATTCGAACCCCAGAACAATAGAATGGACTTTCCCTAAGTAGGCAGCTGCACAGTAATAGCAAAAGCTGTCTTTTAGGTGAACTTATAACATAGAGAGGCTTCTTATAATATCATTATCATACATACATACCCCTCCAAATGGGTTTTTCTGTATGCATTGTGGGTAATCACATGCATAGTTCCACTGTGGCTGGCACCCTTCCCCTATTACCTAATCCCTTAACAAACCCCCTCTTCCCTTTTTAATATCCATAATTTCTATCATGTAATTAAATTTTTACCCTATAAAAATCCATCTTGCCTTCTCTAAAGTTGCTGGTTCCTCTTGGAACTCAGCTTGCTCCATGAGAGGCGTCAATCTCAATGAATGCTTACACTTGGATTAGAGGTGGTCTGATTGAATTCTTTGAGATGTTTCCACCACAAAACACCATGAAACCACAACAATATGTTTTAATGAAACATTGGAAATCATTGTTTTCAAAAAGCCTCACAATACTGTTCTCTAATATATAAGAAATAGAAGATATCATAACAAAAAATAAACAAAAACCATATTGCCTGATAAATAATGAATGTGTGTGATAAAGATTACTATTGGGAAGGGCAATTTGTGAAAATATACATATTCTATATGTTAAAATATATTCTCTGTTTTAAATATGCAAAAGTATATCTGTTTGTTTTTTAACCAACATTTCCATCCCACTAATAATTCCTTTTCTTGGTCATTTAAAAAATCAGTGAGAGGTATTAATAATATGCTTAATTAAATCTATAATTTTAATTCAGAAATGAAATGCCTCATATTTCTTTGTTTCAAATGCCCATTCTGCAATTTAGCCATGTAATTTTGTCATCGTGAGGCAACAATACAGTTCAACATTTAAAACCTTTAAAGCAGACCAAAACTTCTCTTTCAATGAGCAAAGATATTTCATTTAGTTCATACAACAGGAAGTTTAAAAGCTTTGCTTCCAAAAACATTTTTAGTAACAGAATATTAAGAAGTATTAATTAATGGGTTTTTTGCTCTTTGAGTAAATGTTCTCATTATTCCTGTGTAATTGTGTCAGGATCCAAGTGCTCAGTATTATCTTAAATAAAGGTTATAATTATATTTTCTAAAAAATCTGCATTCTAAAAGATCTAATTGTTAACATTAATTTCTTTTTATAGTCACAAATATCAATCAGTGTAGAAGACTGGGAAGACACCAAAGATACCAAAGAACAAAGTCACCACCGCAACAACCACCGCAATTCAACATCTAGCGACCAATCAGACCACCCATTGCTGAGGCGGAAGAGTATGCAGTGGGCACGTCGGCTCAGTAGAAAAGTTCCAAAGCACTCTGGTAAAACAGCTGAAAAAATAAGCCAACAGCGGCTGAACCTGTATAGGAGATCAGAAAGACAGGAACTTGCTGAACTGGTGAAAAACAGAATGAAGCACCTGGGTCTCACTACAGTGGGATATGGTATGACCTTTAAAAAATATATTATGTATTTGACTTTTTTACCCCCTAATTGGGAGCTGTTCAGGGAGCTGTAAATAAATCAAGTAATTTAAGAAGGCTTCAAATACAACTAATCTTTTTGGTTTTAGTTTTATTTTTCGTCTTACAGTTCAAGAGGTATGGATTGTTGGAAGGGTTTTGACATCTTAAATATTGGTCTGTCCCTTCATGTGTATAAACATTCACTATACAAATCCAAAGCACTGAGTTTGAAGCATTGGGCTACAAAATGTTTTTGTAAACCCTAAATTGACCAAAATGGCAATATGAAATTTGCTCAGGGTATTTTGCCAGAATTCTTCTAAATGGTCAACTGTGTCTGAGATTTAGTACCAATACTTCTGGAAGTGGTGTAAGATAAGGAAAATGGCTAATCAGGGTGACCAAATATTGTGGTCTCAGTTTTAGCTCACCCTTGTTACAATTTTCCTGAGATAATTCAAGGATAACTTATCATTGTATCCCCCCCCAAAAGGAGGAACTTGAGAATAATGCAAATGAAAAATATTTGATTGACTCATATAATTATTTTATACTAGAATCTCCATACATGATAGAAGAATCCTGATAAAGAAACATATTTCCTTTTTTGCACTAATTCAGACTCCATCCCTTGTATACATATATGTGTATGAATGCATCACTCAGAAACTTTGATGAATCTATGATGTCATAAATGGGGTATGCCTTGCAGTAATACAGATTATACCCTATCTCTGCTTTTTTATCTTAGCTAATTCTTCTTCCTATCTTTCCACAAATTCTTCATAGAAGACTCCAGTATGCTGGAGTACTCTCTCACTCTCTCTTTTTAATTTCATGGCTACCTGCATTGCCTTCAGGACATCTGTCTGGTATCCCTTATTCTTTCCACGTTATTTGCCTGCATGCCTTTCCTCCAACTCTACATCTCCAAGATGGTAACTTACAATTTACGTTTTATTAATCATGGATCAGATTTTTCAGCCTACTTAGATCTACCTTGTGTCTCTTTTTGGCCCTTTGGTTCTATTGAAATATTAATACTTCAGAAGTTATGTTTAATTATTAGCAGATAAGTAGGGAATGGAATGTTAAACTTGGAATCAGGAGACCCAAATTCAAGTTATGCTTCAGACACTTGGCAGCTGTGTGACCATGGACAAGTCACTCACCTCTCTCAATCTAAATTTCCTCATATGTAAAATGGGTATCTCCCATGGTTGTTAGAAAGGGGAAATGAGAAAACAAATTTAAACACTCTGTAATTATTGAGGTTTTACAAAATGCTAGCTATTTATTATTAATAGTAATTTAATATATCAGTACAAAAGAAAATATGATTCTTTTCTTTTGAAAGTTTGGTTTTAGTGTTGGAGAGCACAAAAATATGTATCTTTTTAGTACACATTTATTCCACATGCCTTTTGGTCAAGCACAGTCAATCTTTCCATTTTTCATTTTCAGAGTTGACAATTTGAAACATCTATTTTAAAATTAAAGTAGCATTTTCATTGGATTGCTTTTTAGCTGTTTTTACTGAACATAATACCTTCTATTATTTCTCCTAATTTGACATCAGTTTTTGACCTTGGCTCTAATTGCTCGATGTTCCCAATGCACACAGGCATCTGAGGCTAAAATGACTCCTGAATCAGTAACTGGCTTTTTTCTGCCTGTGAAAATAGACAATTTCCTTTGTTATGCTATTATTTAGAGCTTGACAAATCACCACTTATAAGCAAGAGATACCATGGCTGAAATCAATGAATGTGTGGCATTTGTACATAGACTCATGTTCAGCAAATGTTTTGAAAGAATAACAAAATTTTGTCATACTCTATGAGTAGGACTTTCAATAACAAACATTAATAATATTTATTAGTATTTAATATCATTAATATTTACTCAGAAGACCTGAGTTCAAATCCTGTGGTTAATACTAGCCTATGTGATCCTGTGCAAGATACTCAACATCTTTGAATCACAATAGTTTGAGAGAGGTAATAGCACTGACCCTCCTTCTTCCTTTCTAGGTTTTTTTTTATAACATTTTGCTTCCCTCCCCATTCTCTATAATATAGCAGCACTACTCTTCTTGCTATTCCTTTCACAAAACACTTCAATTTTGTTTTCTTGCTATAGCATACATTCTTTATTAATTACTAGTTTGCTCCTTATTTGCTGGCACAGTGTATATCTGTGTTATTTAACAAGCCTATTAATATATTACTATTTTTGTTTGTTTCTGCAGAAAAAAATTGGTAGGATGTTTTATGTAATAATCGCAGCTAACTTGCAGTGAAAGAAGTTGATTTTGCCTTCTTAGATGGGGAAACAACCAATACTTATGAGTTTTTGTCAATAGTAACAGTACAAGGAAAGAAATGGTACTAGTTTAACCAAAAATTCTCAATGGAGTCATTAAAGACTAGGAAAAATCTCAGAATCTCATATAAGATATGAGATTTTTGGAGTGCAGTTACCTCATTTTCCTTCCTTTCACCCAAACCTTTCACCCCTTTTCTTGGCTCCTTCACACAGGAAAAACTAGACTATTTGCTTACTCAGTAGATAAAGTACTGAATTTGGAGTCCAGAAGACTTGAGTTCAAATCCTATTCTTAATATCAGCCTATGTGATTCCATGCAAGATACTTAATATCTCTGAATCTCGATAGTTTGAAAGTGGTAATAGCAATGACCCTTCTACCTTTCACCAACACTACAAGGCTGACTACATGCCTTTTCACTGGCTATCTCTCATGCCTGGAATGTTTTTCCTCCTCCTCTTCTCCACCTAGCTTCTCTGTCTTTCCTCATGATTCAGTTCATGTCTAATTTTCTGCAAGAGACCTTTCCTGCCCCTGCCAGTCCTATATCATAATAATATTAGAACCAGATCTATCCAGTTGTAAGCAAGGGCTTTGCTATTAGGACTCAATTTGAAAACAACAGTGTTTTGGAAATGCTGACCAGTGTAGGACAATCATAGAAAATAATTGCATCCCCAGTCCTAGATTAGACCAAATAAGAAATGAAATTGAGGAGTTACTTAAATTTTTGAAGAAAAATTTGAAACTTCTGTAAAATTTTAATGCAAATACCAAAATTGCATCTAATAACAAAATAGATGACAAAGAGCAGCAATATCGTAAATGATTTTGAAAATAATATGGGCATACTTACAATTGAGTTAGATACAATAAAACCAATTAGCAGATAAATGATACCCAAAACCACTAATTCTAAAAAATTATTTTATGCAAGAAACATCATGAATAAATAAATTTTCTGGCAGTATTTGACAAAAAATGTAAAGATTGTAGGACCTGCATATAGCAAGAGATGCAGTAGTCATTGTCACAGTTAGAATGATAAATATAAAATTGGAGCTATCAAGGGATATGCTTCAGACAAATGTCAAAAACACTCTGGCAGAAGTGACTTCAGAGAGTAAAGGGCTGTGGAAAGACATTGGGAAATTAAATCAATATATAGTTGGTGCACAGACTTGTATGTTATATTGCTCAATAAAAGGAAAGAAAAACAAAACATACAGAAAGAATTCTAGAAAAAAAAGCATATCAGAAATTCTCAATTTTATTAGCAATTGAAAGCAAAATTCAGAAGTCTACGACAAGGAATCAAAGTAACCCAAAGAAGAAATAATCATTCACCACCAATTATAAATTTGAAGAAAAACAAAGAAAATGAGATGAGGAAGAAAAAAAAAAGCCAAGAGGAGGGTATGGAAAGTATATGGTTGTCAATATTGTCTTATGATATCTTACACAACAAAAACAAGTTCAATCAAATATAAAACAGAAAGGGGCAGCTAAGTGGTGCAGTGAGTAGAGCACTGGCCCTGTAGTCAGGAGGACCTGAGTTCAAATCTGGCCTCAGACACGTGACACATGTACTAGCTGTGTGACCTTGGGCAAATCACTTAACCCCAATTGCCCTGCCAAAAAGCAAAACAAAAAACAAAAAACAAAAAAACAAATAGTAAATTATTAAAAAAAATAAAACAGAAAGCTTACACATAGCTCATATGAAGAATGATAATAAAGCTTTGTTCAAAGAGGTGACTGAAAATCTACCTTCTCTGCAGAACTAGAAAGTGACAGAGACAAATAAGATGCATAAATATTATCTTAAATTCTTGACAGTAATTCATGAATTATGAGGAAAAAAACTAAACTTTTTAGCTCAGACTTGAGTCTGATTTAATTTTTCCTCAAAAAATGCAACATAAACTTTACCTATTACTGAAAGATGAGAACAACAGTGACCCCTCCAAATACAAGCCAATTGCATTGTTCTGTACTTTATGAAAATATTTAATGTTACTATATTATATATGTTTATGTATATGAACATAAAATACATGGCGTATACTTTTAGAAGAAAATAATGTCGCCTGAGGACCAAAAAATCTGTGTCAAAAAAATCCCAAGGTGTATGATAATTTATTATTGATTTGGAAATTGCTGAGTAACTGTGCAAAGTGCTATTACATTTATTATTGTCAAATCATGTTATTAATCACTTGGTGTTCATGGATGGTATCAAAATATATGACTCCATGGAAAAGTACATTTATCTTCATCATTTCACAGAAGTTTTCTCTAATGATATCAAAATATCATTTGGAATGTAAAATTCTTAATGTATACCAAGCAAAACCAGAGACTACATGCTTCAAGTTTGAATTTGTAGGTTCCTTTGAACCAATTCATGTAGATGAAAATTATACATATATTGGTATCCCCTGGGCAAAGTACATTAAACATAAAAATATAATGAACTCTCCATATGTTGGGACTTACTGGCATTCTGAAATAAAAAGCTAAATGAGAACATGTTTAAAGCAATTAACACTTGTCATGTTTGCCTTAATATTCTGATTCAGAACCATAAAATGGATCAACCACCTGCAAACATAGATTTAGAAACAATTTTATTTCCTTATTTAAAAGAAGAAGAAAATTATAGACATTTTCAGAGCACATAAAGAAGACATAATATACAGAAATATTTTTTAAAACATACACATATCAATTCACAAAACAATGGTAAAGGTTGAAATTAGCCACTTACCATTAGGTTTGGTGAATGTAATGAAAAGACAGCTTCTGAGGTAATTCTATTAATTGCATAAGATTGAACAATCAAATTAAAAATTCTCCAGTGGGCAATGTCCACATGCATTCAGACACCTGTATGTTGTCCAGGAAGCATTGAACAAATGGCCACATAATACATACTTGTCTGAAAATGGCAGATGTTATGGTGATGATTTAGGACTAGATCTGCTACCAGAAATTGCTATAGAAGTTATACTTTAGGACTCTAGTTTTAGTGATCAACGTAGACTATATGAGAAACATAAGTATTTACTACATGCTGCAAAAATATAGTACTTACTGAATACATAGAAGATGTACCCTAGTACTTAAATTTGCACTGCAGTGGCACACTTTCTTTCAGGAGTGGACAGATGAAAGATCCCATACCATAAACATAAAACTTATCCTATCCTGTAGAACTCAACCTATATAGTATACTTGAATTGGACTGTTTCCACAGACTAGATTATTGCCTGCAATGCCCAAGACATAACATTGATCCACAAAATTAAAAAAAAAGATTAATAGACATCCACATATAAAAAACCCATTATATCCAAACTACATGGGAAAAATTGCTTTCAACATGGACAAACCTACAAAAAGGATATAAAAATCATGTAAGAACATGAAGAGGGACCTCATTCCTATTGTCCATTCTGCTACTAGAGGTTTACTGAGAATGCTTTCAATGAGCATACAGAAGATGAATCTCATTTCTAATCCTTTTTTATTCAACCAGAAAAAACAATTATCTTATTCATCTGTGAAAAGGCACATTGCATATTTAATGTAAAATATTAGCAATATAGGATCTTATTCTAGGCTTCTTTGTACTTTTCTGAATTATTATAGGGATGAGATATTTAAAACAATATGTAATATTCCATATTTAGTTCATTTTTAAAGCAATTTATTCTTTTGTGTTCAAATTAAATGGAAAGAGTTCCAAACGGATAAGTCAAAGACTACCTCATTAGGTATTGGGAAATTAAAGTAGCAGAAACATCATATTTAAGTAAACAGAACTTAAATTGTTGAAGAGATCTGTTGTAATGTGGATTTCTAGATTAAGGAAAACAGAGTGAAAGAGAACCAGTGTATTCTTGATAGTGTTTTCATTAACTATGTCAATTTTTCAAAATGTTACATGGCCCTCTTTGAAAGTAATAAACATTGTGATAAAGCATTCTACTTTTCAAAAATACTTTTGTATCTAGGGCCATCTGCTTCTATATATTAAGTGGTAGTATTTAGAGAGGCAATATAGACTCATTCCTTAAAAAAGTAAAGGATGATACATGACTCTTTACTGAAATATTAATGAATGTGTTGGTGAATAATTCCCAACACGTGTACAATACTTCATGACTTAGAATGATTTCATATAGTCATGCCCTGGGAGTTGGGTAGCACTTTATTTTTTTAATTAAGGTAATTAAGTTAAACTGTCACAGAGAGGTTAAGTGATAAAGCCAAATTATATAGCCAGCTACTAAGTGACACATCCAGGATTCAAATGTAGGTCTTTTTAATTTAAGTTTGCTAGTTTTTTCTACTCTGCTTTTTTGTCTCTCAAATAGCTAGAGAGATAAACTAGAAAATGTGAATGTCATTTAATTTTGTTGATTATTTTTCCTAGTTTTGCTCTACAGTGTCCATTCCCTAGCATCCCTCCAAACCTCCCATAAACCTCCCCATCTCACATATATTTTATATGGCGAAGATCACTGTTCAAAGAAATAGAATCATTTTTCTTTGTGAAATGATAACAGATTATAAAACATGTAGAGAAAGCCTATTAAATGTTGGCCTATGAAAATGAAGAGAGCTTTGGATATGATACCTTCCAATTACTGACTCCTTGGGATAATTTTTTTTCTTAAGGATGTATTCAGAATGCATGTCAAACTTGCTGGGAATATCCATCCTGATGAAGAGGGAACACCAAATGCTTTGATGACAAAATGACTGGCATTTTTTAAAAGTACAAACATTCAATATTGTCTTCAGAATGCAAGTTCTGCTACAGGTGCTGACAGATTCTGACATCAAATACTGTTAGGGAAGAACTGTCAGCTTGAGATAAAAGGTCAAAAGCACAGAATTAAAAACAATCTTTGCAGGTGACTTGAGGATAAGTGACAATGGCTATATCTGGCATGGATTGCAGTTATACTATCCTAAAGAAGCTTTTATTTTTTGATTCAAATAATCAAATTTTGGATGACCCAAGGTCTTATCTTAATAAAGTATTGTTTTAGACTGAACATGCTAATTAGGTGGTTCTTATATAGTGTATTACTAATGTAGAGATAAAGCTATGACAAAATTTTACATTTGTTCCCATCACAACCCTGAGAGGAAGATTGACTACCTTATCAAACCAAAGTAAAGTTATCCAGGTATCACGGATTTTCCCCATACTACATTCCACTTTCTTTTCTGCAAAATAAATGAATTATCTATAGGAGCAGAAAGCATCTAGAGCTGATGTACATCCATTGATTCACTCACTCACTCATTACTTTAAAAACTATTAATTATTATTGATTAATTATTAATTCCCTAACATCTTTAAAGAACTTTTCCAATTGCTGCCTACATGGAGCTTATAATAACCTACAGGGAGACATGGAATAACTACAATACTATACAAATAGACAATAACTTTATTAGAGAGAAGAATATAAGACCATTCATGACCCCATTTGGTGTTTTCTTGGGAAAGATACTAGAGTGTTTTGCCATTTCCTTTTCCATCTCATTCCCATATGAGGAAACTGAGGCAAACAGTGTTAAATGACTTTCCCAGGGTCACACAGCTACATATTTGAGGCCAGGTTTGAACTCATGAAGATGATTCTTCCGAATTCTAGGCCCAGTGCTTTATCCACTTCACCTAGCTGCCCATATAAGACCATAAGAGGAAAAAAATGTAAAGGAATGAAAAAGTATTTCCAAGTGTCTGGAATCAAGAAAGACTTCAAAGAGGAGGTGATGTGTGAGGCAGGCCTTGAAAGAAGGGTAAAATACCATAATGCAGAGTTTGGTTGGGGAAAGAATTGCGTATGTGGGAAGTAACATCTCCCTACTTGTAAGAAGGGCAATGCATAATGTGGATAAAAAATAGAAAACATTTTAGTTCAATTGTAGTGTATATTGGGGACATAATGAATAAATTAATGAATGAATAGTGGAACATTTATTTATTAAGTGCCTCTTATGTGTCAGTAACTGTGGCAAGTGCTACAGAAAACAATATAAATAGGCAAGTAACTCTGTGTCCTCAAGAAGCCTATATTCTAATGAGGAATCTAGAAAAGGGAAAGTATATGAGGGGCATCATGCTATGGAAATGATCAGGGAATGACTTAAAGGCCTGGGTTAAGCAAAACAAAGCACAAGAAATAAGGCAAAAAATAAGGCATGAAAAGGTAAAGGTGGGAAGTGGTGAGGATGAAGAAGATGGCTTGAGGGTAGGTGACATGATGCAGGAATGTCCAGGAAGTAATTTGGAGAGTAATTTGGTTCTAGTCAATATAAGACTGAAAAGGTATGTTGTTTGTGTAGTGTGTGTAGAAGATCGTTCAGATTGTTGGGGAACTTGAAAAGCAATCTAAGGAATAGGGGATTTTTTATTGGCAATAGGGTTAAGTGAAGAGTTGTTAGGCAAGGAAGAAGATAATCAGATGTCTGAATAATAAAGAAGCTAAATCTGGAAGCACTGTGAAGGCTTGATTCAAGGAGAAAAACTAGATGGAATGACTCCTTAGGAGTTTACAATCTTCTAGATCAGTGCTAATTATCTCGAACTTGACTTCAGATTTTTTTTTACATAAACACTTAATAAATACCCATCCATTTATTTATTCATATGCATTTTATTCATATGGTCAACTTTTATGTAACTGAAATGAATGGCTATATTAAATGGTATTCTAGAAAAATATAGCAGTAAAGAATTTGAAATTTTATTTTCAATCACTTCAATTTCACAAGTCCTTCATCAGTAATTATTATAAAGGATCAATGTTTCCATAGCAGATTTGCAACAGATTTCTGCATTTTATTTGATTTTGGGGGCAGCAGGGGGAACCAGTTTATTCTTACAAGGTAGCAATAAGACAGAATAATAAGTGTATAAATTGAGAGTTATTTTAAATTCACTGTCCATTTACAGAAAAAATATAAATAGCTTGACTTAATAGACAAAGTAATGAAGCTTTTTACAAAACTGCTAAGATGATAATTATTTACGATCAGTAAAAACATTTTGGAACCCAATTTTCCAACATTTTATTGAATCAAGTTTTTGAAATTTTCTTTCATGTATTTATATTTCTCATCCTTGAATTCTCCATGATATATATATTAAAAATATGTCCTTGTCCTTAACCTTTTTCTGGAGAAATAACGGGGGAAAAGTATGTCTATTTAGATATAACCAAAGAGAAAAATAGATGAAAATTCTTTTCCAGTACTTATTAAAAATAGAGGGAATACTATTTTTTGCAAACACTATTTTTTTATTCATTAGGTACAGGAGCCAAGAATGATATGACCATGTTTGTTAACCACCAGTTAGTAGCAGCTGGGCATCCAACAAATCAGATCCAGGCAGTACAAAAATGGCCTAACAAATGTAAATAGAAAATGTCTTCCTGCCTAGGAATCTGAAACACTAGTGAACAGTTTGATTTTTAGTGCATTTGTAACCATTTTAACTAATCTTGAAAGGTGAATCATTTTCTAGAATGCAAGAAGTAGTCTATCAAGTTTCCTGGTGAAATTAGTAAATCATTGTTATGATTACTGAACATGAAAGATAACATAGGCAAATGTTACTGATAATGAGAAAGAACAGTGAGGCCATGATCCATATTGTTGTTGGGAGTACCTACACTGATGAACTTAGAGCCATTGCTGGAACAAAGTATAACAAAGGAAGACTACTAAATAAATTTAGTTTTAAGTAAAGATTTGTTAAATAGGATCATAGGTTGACTGTTTTGAAGAAATTTACAAACTCTTTAAGCCAAACTTATGTTTATAGATTAAAATTTACACAATTATCATGTTTATAGAAAAAAAATTAGAGTTTATTAAAATGCCACCAGGATATTAGATCAGTAATGCAAAAACCAGTGAAGGTAGTGATATGCTTAAAGTGCATTTTCAGAATATAGAAGCACGATTTTATCTCCTTTGCTATATTAGAGAGGCAGTTTGGAGGAAGTGGTAAGAGTCAGGAAAACCTGAGTTCATGTTCCACCTCTGACGTTTGTTTGTCGTGTGAATCATAGCAAATCATTTACCAAGGTCCAAGGTTCACCCATGCTACAGAGTATATATTACAGGTGGAGTTTTAATTCAGTTCTTTTACATTCAATGTCCAGCAATTTATCCACGATGTCATGCTGTATTTCTATGAGATGTTCGTAGAAATACAATAAGCTTTTGGGGGTACATAACTAATCTAAGATGAACAGCTTTAATAATGATCAGCACATTTACTCTTGAGAGTTCAAATTATCTTTAAATTGATTTGCGTTTTCCTTAATCTCATATCCCCCAAACTCACTTGCATTAAATAGGCATCACTAATGGGCCACTTATTCTGTAATAATTTGTAGACATGTAACCTTGCTTTTACTATTATATGAAATGGTCTTTAAGTAAAAAAAAATGATATTTGAAGAATGACTTTGTATTAAGGAGTTTGGTGTGCAGTAGTTATAACACTGTGCCTGAAGTCAGGAAGATCTGAGTCCAAATCTGGCCTCAGACATTAACAGCTTTGTGACCATTTTCAGGTTTTTTTCAGTTATATCCAACTCTTTATAACCTAATTTGTGGTTTTCTTTGCAAAGATGCTGGAGTGGTTTGTGATTTGATTCTCCAGCTTATTTTATAGATAAGGAAACTGAGGCAAGCAGAATTAAGTGAATTACCTAGGGTCTCAAAGCTAGTAAATGTTTGAGGCCAGATGTGAACTGAGGAAGATGAAGCTACTGACTCCAGGCCCTGCACTCTATCCACTGCTCCACCTACATGCCCTCTGTGACCCTAGGCAAGTCATTTTAACCTCTGTTTACCTCAGTTTTCTCAGTTGTAGAATGGTGATAATAATGTCTACCTCTCAGGGTTGTAAGGCTCAAATGAGATTATTAGTAAATATTTTAAAATATTTGTAAATACTTGATGATATCTGTGAAAAGAACTTTGTACAATTCCTGGAATGTAGTAAACAATGTATAAATACTTATCCTCCTCCTCCCCAATCAAATATAGAGCCTTGCTCTTGATCTATTCTGATATACTTAAATGAAATATCCACTAATTTAAAAAAATGATATATCAGTACAGCTTTCACCTGGGGAAAATTTGAAAAATACAAAATGAACATTCTATCATGCTGCTAATAACAACATAGGTGAAAGTTACTTCTCTTCCAGAATGAGCTCCATTTTCTTTATTCATTCATTAAGAAAAAAATCAAGTGGGTCAATTAAGATGCTAAATCCATGAAGGAAAATTTTGGACAAAGTTTTCCATCCTCATTTCCTAAGATCATCCTCCACCCCCAAAAATTTTCTAATCATTGGACAAGAGACAGAATTTTGGTTTTCTGAAGTTGTCTTTTAGAAATGGATTTAATTTCCATTTGGAAATCATGTATTTGAGAATAACAGAATCCTAGCGTTTTATGAAACCTCAGATACCAGGTAATGCAAACTGCACTTGCAAGCAAATTACTTCAATTCAACCAGAATTTATTAATTGCCTAGTATATACCAGACAGTATGCTAAGCACTAAACTGCCTCACCTCTACACTATTTCCAAAAACAACAGTTATCTGTCATTTGCTTGAAAATCATTTAGTAAGGGGAAATCAACTACTTCTGCTAGTCCATTACACTATGTGTTAGGATTTTTGCTTATGTCCAGCCTAAATCTGCCTCTTTGTATGTTTAACCTAGTCCTCTTGGTTATCTTCTGAGATCAAGCAGTTCAAGTATAATTCTGCTTCCACATGACAGCTCATTAAACATATAGTCCACCCATCATGACCTACTTTCCCTCACAAGTCTTGTCTAAAGATTCCCAGTTCCTTTACTTGAGGTATATATAGCATAATCTCAAGGTCCAATACTATACTGATTAATCTGATTTGGATGACTTCTGGCTTATTATTGTCCTTCTTAAAACATGGTTTCCAGGGAGAGTATTCTGGGAAAATGGCAAAGTACATTAGAAAATTCCAAGTTCTCAAGATTTACCCCCACAAAAGAGATGAAATAGCACCTCTGAGTGAATATTGAGCAGTAAAAGTAAAAATAAGAGTAGGGGAAGGACCAGGGTCCTTAGGGGGCAATTTGATAAGATCTGAAGAAAAGTCCCAGGATGAGGTTTAGTCCTTATGATGAGTAAACACCTCTAGTCTAGATCCTAGGTCCACTTAAATAACAAATGGCAAGCTCTTTGGTTAGCTGGGTTGGAAGGCTGCCTCAGCTCCAGCCACAGGATCTTTTATCCCTGGGGCAATGAGGGGTATTGGGCATCTGAGCGAGGGAAGATTGAGGAAACCTCTGCTCATAAGGAATATCAGACCCAACTATGCTGCAAAGATGTAGCAGGGGGCAAGAAGGAACCAGTACAAGCCTGATGAGGCAAAAGTATGGGTCATGGATGCCACTGACTGTGGGCACTTACAGGAGACTGAATGTCTTGGTTGCAGTTCCAAGCCAGAGGGGAGAACTGAAGGAGGATCCGAGGCCAAAGGCACCATCCCCCATACCCGAGAACTAGAAGTGATTATAAAAACTGAACAACTACAAATTAAAAAATAAAAACATAGAGAGTTACTATTGGAATAGAGAAGTCCAAGGTTCACCTTCAGAGGAGGATACTGAAACAAAGAAACCCTCTTCTACCCCAAAGAGTAACATCAAAAGGTTACCTGCTCAAAAAATATCCATAGAAGAAATTAAAAAAAGACTTTAAACATCAAATGAGAGAAATTGAGGAAAAACTAAAAAAAATAAGAACAATCAAATAAAAACAGGATTATGAAAAGAATCCTAATGAAGAAAATGACTCCTTGAAAATCAGAATTGGGCTAGGGGAAGCCGGTAAAGTTATAAAAGATCAAGAAATAATAAAACAAAATATAAAGAATTTTTTTAAAATTGAAGAAAACATGAAATGTCTCATATGAAAAACAGTTGATCTGGGGAACAGATCAAGAGAAAACATATGAATAATTGGACTACCTGAATGTTATGATCAAAAAAAAAGAATCTTCATACAATAATACAAGAAATAATTAAAGAAAATTGCCCTGCAGCATTAGAACAAGAGGGGAAAGTAGAAATATAAGAAAATCCACTGATAATAACCACCTGGAAGATATCCTATGAGGAAAACCCATAGGAATATTACAGTCAAATTCTGAAACCCCCAGCTCAAGCATAAAATATTATAAGCAACAAGAAAAAAAAAGCAATTTAAATATGGTGATACCACAATTAGAATCACACAAGACCTAGCAGTAGTGACACTAAAAGACCACAGGTCTCAGAACACTGTATCTCAAAGAGCAAAAGAATTGGGGTTCTGGAGAAAATATCATACTCAGCAAAGCTAAAGCATAATCCTGAATAAAAAAACCAAAGGACATTTAACAAATTGTCAGATTTTCAGGGCTTCGTTAAAAAAAACCCACAACTGAATTTAATTGAAGATTTGACATACAAGAGCCAACAGAAATGTAATTACCATACTAAAGATGAATTACAAGGGACCCAGTAAGGACAGACTGTTTACCTTTTATGTATGTAAAATGTAAAACATATCCAAGATTGTTATTAGTAATTGGGTAATTTGTAAGAAAAGTTGGGGTAGGCCTGAGTATGATATAACTTCAAAAATAAAACTATTTAGAACATCTAAAAAGAGTAATTATTTTATACAAATGAGGTGTGAGAGGAAGAACTAAAACAGAGGAATTAAATGGGGGAGGAGGGCTATTGGTTTTGGAAACCTACTTTCATTGGGAATGGGTTCAAGAGGGAATAAGTTATGCATATAAACATACATACATACATATGTGTATGTATATATCTAGAAGACTATTAAAGTCTTCTAAGTTCAGAAAGAAATAGAATGCTAAGGGGATAGGAGAGGATATGGCAAGGATCTCTAGAGGGGAGGGTGAGAGGAGAGGTCAAAGGGAGGGTATAGAAGAATGTTTAGATTTAAGGGAATGGGAGGATAAGGGAGGAATCCTTGGTTAAGTAATAGGAGGGCAAGGTAGAGGTTAGAAGTAAAGTAGAGGAGTTAGTAGGGATAGGAAATAAGATATACACACAAATATAAAAACAAAGATCAGAAGTAGATTTTGTTAGGGAAAGTATTTTCTATATCTGTATGTGTGAATATATGTGTAGGTGTATATAAGTATATATGTATCTACATATCTGTAACTACTTATATTTGTGCTTAATCGTAGCCTTCTGGGGCAGGGAGGAGGGAAAAGAACAAAGTGCACAGCGGAGAACAAAGGAAGACTAACAAGGAAGCAAAGCAAAGATGGACAGCTTTTAGTACAATGTGTAGTACTTAATATATAGGATTTCTTAAAATGGAAATTTACTGCTATATATTTTGAAATCTCTCTTATGTTCTGCTGTGTAGATGACATGCCTTTTTCTCTTTTCTTGTGCATTTAAATTTATGATGTTTCTTTTTCTTTTCTTATTGTGCATTTAAGTTTAAATTTTCAAAAAAGAAAAAAATGTGGTTTCCAGAACTGAACATAATGTTAAAAATATATTTTTGACTAGAGCAGAATGCAATGGTACAGTCACCTTTTTTAGACAGATTATTGCTCTCATAATATATTCCAAAGCCATATTAGCTTCTCTATTTCTTAACTAACTAAATTATTTGATTGATTTCTGCTTTTGGATTATGGTTTGAGATCTGGTAATGGTAGGTCCAACTTCTTACCACTTTTTTCATCAATTCTTTTAAGATTCTTGACCTTTTGTTACTCCAGATGATTTCTTTTGGCTCTATAAAGTAGTCCTTCAGTGGTTTGAATGGTTTGATTTATGCCTAAACTGTTTTTTTTGAATAATTGATTATTGATGTTTTGGAGTCATTCTCTTCTTTTGGGTTTGTGTCTTGAGCATTTCTGTTATCATAATAACTCTTTATGGTAGGATCCATTTTAGATTTTCTCATTCCCCCCAGCCTTCTTCCTTACTGTGGACTTTGTGTTAGAGTCAAATTCTCTGCACTTCTAGGGAGAATGTCTGGACTGGACTTTTGGCTTCTTGAGTTTTTCTTGGGGTATTGAATATTGTATAGTTCTAGTAACTTATTAGAGCTCCAACCATAGATGGTTACTTTGAGTACTCTCAAAATTTTCTGGTCCAGCATAAAATCTAATCAGGGCTATTCCAGTCTGAACTTTGCAGGTTCCTGGCCTGGAGTTGTGTCTGCACAATTCTCCTGCCATCTTGCCTCTGTTTAGAAGTTCTACTTGACAGCTGGTAGACTTGGCCATTATTAGCCAGCTGGATAGCTCTGCAGGTTGAGAATGACAAAGCTTCAGGTTCCTATTTGCTCTGGGATTCCAGGCCTTATTTTTCCAGTGCTGGCTTTGGACTAGGCTGGAGGCTATAACTGAGTCCCCACTGCTGTCCTGAGGTTAGAGCTACACAGCTACTATTTGCTTCTGAATTTGTTCCTATCTCAGTAAGTAGCTTAGAGCCCAAGATTTCCCTTCACTCTGGAATGCTGCCACTAGGTATAGGTCTCCTTCTCAGTCTATCTTGAATCCATGACCTTGAATTTAATGGTGAAAGACAAATACCTTTTGGTGCCTGTTCTGACATTTTTCACAAAGTCAGAGTCTCTCTTCATGGGTTTAGAGCTGTGGACTTTGGGGGGCACTTTCCTCCTCCCTTGAAATAGATATTAATATGGCTTTTATATGGCTTGACTTCAAAACTTAATGGATTTTGCTTTGTTCAACAGAAGTTTTGCCTGAATAGCTGTGCATGAATCAAATATAACCTTGCTTATAAATGTACTAATTTTACAAGACAATCTATGTTATGTTCTTTTGTACTGATTTTTATTTGCTTATGTGTCTATTTTTATCTAGTTTTTGTAATAATTTTGATTGGATTCAGAGAGACAAACATTCTGCTCAGGACTCTATTATATTCCCCTACTATAATCTTAGTCAGGAACTTTAAGTTGTTCATGTTGAGTCACTTGTATTATTTTGGGTTATCCAATAAAGGATACTTTGAGGGAACAAAACTTTATTATCTGTTAAATAAATATTAGTGGAATTTTATTATATAACATGTTCTTCAAATTTAAATGAGACAAAATATACATCAGGTTTGATTGTCAATTTATTATCTCCTTTTAACAAAGATAATTAAATTGTGTCTTGATAATGTCTCCAATGAATAAGATACTATAACTTTTCTTTTTCTCAACCCAAGCTCTATGATTAATATTTCTTTTATCTTCCTAAAATATGTGGAGTTGAAGTGATTATCTGGCTCATTATCCCAAAGAACATTACAGTCTAGATTAGGATCTTCATGAAAGCCATGTAGTCCAGGTTTGCCTTCAAAGATGCCATCCTGTACATGGCAAGACTATTGTCTTGCCATGGGTCATGGACTCTCCAGAGCAAGCTCCTTGGCATAAAAATTAAAATGTGATATCACAGATAAAAAAATTGTATTGATTTGACAAATGTGAAAGGTGGTAGATGCAGAGTTCTGTTTCAGATGCTGACTCAAATGATTCAGCAGTTCTGGTCCCTGAAATTTTATTATCAAATGAATTTAATCAAGAGTCTTTGCAAAAGCAAAGGAATTATGTTTCTTGTGTTCACTATATTATGAAGACAAATGTATATGGAAACATCCAGTTCTTAAGTAATTTTTCTTATGTGCTTTCTAAAATATGATGCAAACGAATACTTTTCAGAAGTAGATGATAGTAGAATATATAATTAGAAGTATTAACAGGATTTCACATATGGTTATGAGAGTGGTATCCTTTGTTCCTTTCCTGAAAAAGCTGACAATTATCTTTATTATTCCATGAAAAATATTTCCAATGATGATAATTTGAAAATAGATTTCCCTTCTAAAAGATCTGCTAAACTCTTTTGACAGCTAAAAAGACTAGGTAGGAATTTCCTGGATTGATTTATTAAAAACAATCATTGCTACAACTTGTAGATAATCTAATAACTTGATATTTATTTATCCATCCTGCAGATGAAATGAATGATCGTCAAGGCACCCTTTCATACATCCTGATCAATCCTTCTCCTGACACAAGACTGGAGGTTAATGATGTCGTGTAAGTCGATGTCATATATCTGTGAGAGTTACAGTTTCAAAGTTTAAGTTTCACTAAAACACATTTATTTTTCTTCTATGTTCTTCAAATTCTTATGTTTCTTCAAATTTACAAATGTTTTAAAAACATAGGCCTGTTTATTTTCAATTCAGTAAGTATTACTATGTGTCTCCTATGGATCCAGAATTATATAATAGGTACTAGAGAGATCTAAAGGAAGTAAATGAGATGCACTTTTTATTCTAGGAGCCACAATTTATTTGAGATTCAGTTTACCATGGAAGAAGGAACCCTAAACGAGGTTTCAGGAAATTGGGGTCTGTGTCAAGCACTTTACAAATATTGTCTGATTTGATCCTCACAGAAATGCTAGGAGAGAAATGCTATTATTATCCCATTTTTGAGGTAAAAATAAAAACTGAAGCAAGAGGAAGTTAAGTGAGTTGGTTAGAGTCATAGGGCTAGTAATTATCTAAGGTCAGATCTTCCTTACTCCAGACCCAGCACTCTATTCACAGCCCCAGCAAACTGAAATCTTTGTAACAGCTGCTGTGGGTTGTGTGACAAGGAGGTCAATGAGGAAAAAAAATTATAATTGCCATGTAGCAGCAGGGCCTCATGTAGGAGGTGGTGTTTGAGATAAGATATGAAAGGGAAAAAAAGATTCTAAGATGTGGATGTGAGGATTTAGTTCATTCCAGTCATGTTTAATCACCTGTGCTAATACACAGAGTTGGAGAATTGTCAGATCTGAGGAACAACAAAGAAAGTTTAGCAGGAATAAATGATGTGTGAAGGGAAGCAATGTATAAATAGGTTTTAAATGTTGGTTAGAGACAGGCTGTAAAAGTCTGGAGATTTCAAAAAAGGGAGTTTGTATTGTATCTTAGAGTTAAAATGAAGGTATCAGATTTTATTAATTGAGAAATGACATGGTTTAATGAGTGGTCAATGAGATCAAAAGTCCATCAATATAATGAAGGAAAAATGGTTAGTGAGGAAATTGGAGCCATTGGTTTAGGTTACTCTTGTTAGGTGTTTAAAACTGAGAATGAGAAAAATATAGTAAATTATCTTGAAGATGTATTTTTATTTTTAAGGATAAGAGAGAAACAAACATGTCTGTAGTTAGTGGTAAAGTAGTCATTAGATATTATGTAAGATTAATGATGAAATAGAAAGATGATGATGGCACAGTGAAATAGCAAGCACCCTAGCATACCAGGATGGCCTGCCAGCACAGGTTCTTTGATCTGCTTTTGTAAAGGAAAGGCAACTTTAAAGGGGTCAACAATCTTTTTTTTTTCTTTTTGTTTTATTTTACCAGAACATGAATACAAAATAGAGAAAAGAAACAAAAACACATAATAAACTTGAATGTTGAAACTTAAATATAAAGTAAGAAAGAAAAATGGCATGTCATGTGCAAGGTAGAACATAGGAGAGGATTCAAAATATGTAACAATAAATTTTCATTTCAAGAAAACCAATATGATAAACAATACACCTTGTGTTGAGAATTGTCCATCTTTCCTTTGCTTCTTTGTGTTTTCTTTTGTTCTCTGCTGTGCACATTTTAACTTTGTTCTTTTTCCCCTCTTTCCAACCCCCCAGAAGGCTACAATATGATTTAGATATGTTTCACTATATATACATACAAGTACAGATATATACATACACTTACACATATATACATGCGTATATAGACATATACTTTCCCAAACACACTCCACTCCTGATCCTTGTTTTTATGTTTGTACATATATTTTGTTTCTTCTCCCTCCTGCCTCCTCTGCTTTACATCTACCTGCTACATCACCCTCCTATTACTTGCCTACCCCCCTCCAAGGATCCCTCCCCTATCCTCCCATTCCCATTTATCTAAACACCCTTTACCTATTCCCTCATTCTCCCCTCTGAAAATCTCTCCCTTTTGTTAATCTCTCCCTTGTCCTCTCCCCTCCTCACCATAACCCTACCATTTTATTTCTTCTACATTTAGAAGACTTTTATACTCTTCTAAATATATATGTATTTTCCCTCTTAAACCCATTCCCGATGAAAGCAGGTTACCAGAACTACCAGCCCTGTTCCCCCATCTAAATCCTCTGTATCCTTTCTTCTTCTTGCACCTCTTTTGTATAAAATTATTACTCTTTTTTAACTGTTTCTAAATGGTATTAGTTTTTAAATTCATATCATAGTCAGGTTTATCCCCCTCTTCCTTATGTACCTGACAGTTATTAATAAGAATGTTAGATGTACATTTTACATTTTATTTTATATAAAGGGTAAACAGTCTGTTCTCATGAATCCCTTATAGTCAGTCTTTGGTATGTACCTTATGCTTCTCTTGGTTCTTGAATGTCAAATCTTCTAATAAGTTGAGGATTTTTTTAACAAAGTCTTGAAAGTCTGAAGGTTTGTCAAAGTCCATTTCTTTTCATTCAAGATAAAACTGAAATTTGAAGGGTATGATAATTTTGGCCAGAGCCCCAGGTCTTCTGCTCTTCGATATATTGTGTTCCAAGACCTATGGTCCTTTAATGTCTCTGCTGCTAGGTCTTGTGTAATTCTAATTGTAGCACTATCATGTTTAAATTGTTTTAATCTTGATGGTTTTAGTATTTTATCATTGAGCTGGGGGTTTCAGAACTTGACTATGGTATTCCTGTGAGTTTTCCTCATAGGATCTCTTTTAATTTGTGTTCAATGGATTTTTTCTATTTCTACTTCCCTGCCTTGTTCCAATGCTTCAGGAAAATTTTCTTTAATTATTTCTTGTATTATTGTATCAAGATTCTTTTTATGATCATAACTTTCAGTTAGTCCAATTATTTTTATATTTCTTGTCTTGATTTATTCTCCAAATCTGTTGTTTTTCTTATAAGATGTTTCACCTTCTCTTCTATTTTTTCATTATTCATGTTTTGTTTAATTATTTCTTGATCTAATTTCACTGGCTTCACTTTGCCCAATTCTACTTTTCAAGGTGTCATTTTCCTCCTTGAGATTCTGAATCTCCTTTTCTAATTAGTTGCCTTTCCTTTCATAACTTTCTTGTTTTTCTTGGATTATTTTCATTTGTTTAGTTTTTTTTTAGTTCTCCCTACATCTCTATCATTTGATTTTTAAAGTCTTTTTTAAAATCTTCTAAAAATTCTTTTTGGGCAAGTGACCATTTGACATTGCTATTTGGGGGTTTCTTTACTTCAATATCCACCTCCGAAGATGAACCCTGGCCATCTCTATTCCTGTGATAGGTGTCTATGGTTGGATTCTTTCTCCTTTGCCTGTGCACTTTTTTCCTGTGGTAATAACTTGATTTTTGCAATCACCTCTAGCCCTGGAGTATGGGAGATGGTGTCTTTTGCCCCAGATCTTCAGTTCCCTGTAGCCTGGAACCAAAGCCAAACCTCCAACCTCCTATAAGTGCCCACAGCCAGGGGCTTTTTGCCCCACTGTTTCTGTACTCACCCGGCATGTGCTGGTTCCTTCTCACCCCAATGCTCCTCCCAGCACAGCTGTGTCTGACATTCCTGGTCAGCAGAGGTTCCCACAATCTTCCTAGGCTCAAACACATGACTCCTCTCACTATCCCAGAATGCAAATTTTCAGTGCCTGGGTTTGAGACAGCCTCTCAAGCCAACTAACCCCAGGGCTTGTTGGTAGTTTTTTAAGTGGCTTGCCTGCTTGCTGTTAAAACAGAACTTAGCCCAGAGGTGTTTACTCCTCACAGAGACCAAACCTGGTCCCAGGATTTTTCTTCCAATCTTCTTAAATTGTACCAGGAAGATCCTAGTTGTGCCCCTATTCTTCTTTGTCTCCACACACACTTTGTTCACCCTAAGGTGCTATTTTAACTCTTTTGTGGGGGAAAATCTTGAGAGCTTGGAATTTTCTGACCTACTCCACCATCTTCAAACAATCTTACTTTAATAAAACATATATATTATTCAACAATTCAGGGGAAAGGTCAGCACCCTGAACTTGGACAAAGTACAAGTAGAGACAAAATACAAGCAGAGAAATTAGCACAGGGATCAACAGGATCAACAGACAGGGCTCCAACTATCTGAACAAAGTAATACAACCACCTAAGTATACCACCAGATTGGGGAAGCACAAACAACTGAGTATTTGGGGATCTCTTAACAAATGGCTCCTCAGAGGCCTGTCCAAGGAATCGAAAGGTCCTTCTCCTGAGCAAACCTCCAAAGCAAATCTCACCTCAGAATATACATACCCTTTGGGCTAAAAGGCTAAGAGCCAGAAGGCATCACAACCCTCCTTATTCAGAGCCTAGTTAGCTTAGTACCAAAAGGTGTGAAAGAAAGCCTTTCTGCAAGCAAGTTTCCCCTAAGCAAGCTTCCCTTTAAGCAAGTCCCTCCCCTCAATGGGCTGTATGTGGCTCAGGATATATCACAGCTGTGATTGAGATACCTGTGTACCTTTAACATGGCCCCTGTCTCAAGGGAAAAAGAGGAAACATGTGGTTACATAGGCCTGCTAATAGACAAGGAAGGTCTTATGTTCCATTAAGCTTACACACAGGCATCCAGTAGAGAGAGGAAGGGTGGGAAGAAGGCTCCAGTGAAGAGGTGCGCCTTGGCAAAGAAAAAGGATTTCTCAACCTTTTAATCTGGAGCAAGGACAAAAGGATGATTGGAGTTGTTTAGAGATTTTGAAAGGGGTGGAGGAAAGAGGTAAATACAAAATGCTTGCTATTATTATTAGCTATTATAGTTGCTGACTATGGAATCTTTGATCGTGTTTAAGTAAAATTATTCTTAGCATTCCATTGTGTTTTTATTCAAAGTTTGTCACTGGTGACACTGATATAATAATTTATCATGGTTACAAAAATAATAAATATAAGATCATGTTATAGAGAGCTCAGAAGTCCACACAGACTGTGTATATATGATATACTTGTGTGGGCAACAACTAAACCCAAAATTAAAAACTCAGAGGCTTCTAAGTATAAAGTAGAAATGAATTTTATTACAATCCCATGGGAAAGGGTGGTCTCCTAACCAATAGACAATCAATAGGGAGAGGTGGGGCCCAGAGGGCAGAAATTCAGCTTTACACCCTAAGGTAAACAACCGCCACCCCACCACTGACCTTTTACTCTCATTGGTGGAGTTCAGGCTCACAATCTCGGGAGAAATCTAACCCAGGAACAAGGAAGTAAAAAGCATCTTTTTCCTTATTTGGTGAGGCTACAGTTCAGGTGATTTTAGTAACTCAAAACTTAGGCCTAGCTGACAATCAGAAGCCCTGAGCCATGCTGAAAAGTTCCCACCCCCATTCATTCCACTCAACTCACAGAAAGGCCGAGATCCAGATTCCATGAGAGGGCTTCACCATCCCACTCATGCTTAAGTATTGAAAGCCTTCTTGTGTGGATAAACATCTGTCCTACCCTGCCCTCCTGGAACTCTCAAATTGCTAATTTCCATTTAAATGTTACCTATATCTCTAATATTCCATGGTGAATTTCAGTATCTCCTTCTCTCCCTCTTCCCCCTTTGAGGACTTTCCTATTTCTATCAAAATTTCCTAGTTTCCTAGGCTCAAAATCTCCATGATGTCTTGCTCTATTTTTCCTTGCTATCTCATCTTCTTTGTGAAGAATAGACTTGATTTCATTAGTAAAGGGAAATTCTGATGAATAAACTACTATTTCTAGTACAGTTATCCCTTCCACATCATAACTTTACCCATTGTGGTTTTGATATATTGAGGGTTGGCACAAGAAATTAAATGTGAATTTGGGGGGAATTTTGTGGAAGCTGTAGACAACACATGAAGGCTAGCAGATAACACATAATATGTTTAGAAAATCATAAATGCATAAAATAATGTATAGTATTGTATAATATCAAGCCAAATTTTACAATAAAGTATTATAAACACCCCATAAAAAAAGAAAAAATCAGACCTCTTCTCTGGTACTAAGGGAGGGCCAAAATATTTTATATGGATTTTCCAGATCATGGTGGTATGCCTTTACTCCCCAAAATGGAGAAGGGATAACTGTACTCTATCCCCCTGAAAAATCTAAAGCTTTTTACTTTTATCAATTTTGTTGATAAATAAGTTTATTCTTCTAAAATCCATTTTCACAGCATATTTTCAATTAAGGCATAACATTTGCACTGGATTAGAAGAAAAATAAATTAGGAATTCATATGGCACTATAAACCTTAATGTGCACCATTTGTTTTCCTCATTGATTGACAAAATTATAAAAATCAAGAAGCATTGTACATAGTTTACAAAATTCAATAATAGGATCTGAAATTTATGTATGCTTTCAAAGTTAATAAAACCCTATAAAACTATGGTTGTTAGGATAATTTCTACTGATTCTTCATATCAAGAAATATACTATATATTAATTACTTTTTTTTAAAGTCAACTGTCTTTATATTTCATGTTTTTAAATTAGTTCTCTGTTCATTTTTCAATGTACTAAAATTAAAATGAAACAATAAAATTCCAATTTCTATGAGATTAAGAGCATAACAAGAGCTTTATATCTATATTATAATTTCCCTAAAATGCACATTTGTAGTCACTCCATGTTCCCTACTCCTGTCTGCTGTTTACAAGGACATTCGTAATGAGGCCTTTTCTTCCTCTTTCAACTTACAACTCCACATGAACCTTCTACTCAGTCATTTTTTTCATTTTCCCTAAACATTCCATTTACCCTCTTGTCACTGAGGTTTTCCTCAAACTACCCATAGTTGTTGCCTGGCACACAGAAATAGCTTAATAAATACTTGTTGACTATTTTACTATCCCAGTTGGTGACACAGTGGCTGGAAATTCAAGTAGCCTCAGACACTAACTGTGTGACCTTGGAAAAGTTCCTTAACCTCTCTCTGCCTCAGTTTCTTCAACCATCATTGTCAAAATGGGGATAATAAAAGCACCTAGCTTATAGGGTTATTTTGAAGATCAAATAAGTTATATGTTAAAAAACAAAACAAAACAAAACACTTAGTGTAGGGTCCATAACATAGTAGGTACTATGTAAATGCTTATTCCCCTATTTCTCCTACTTAAAATATAAAGCTAGAAGGAACTTTAGAGATAATCTCCTTAGAGGTAATCTTGTCTTTTAACAGGTGAGGAAACTTTGCTTGAAATCATAGACACTATCAGACTGAGGTGCTGCTGTTGTGGAGTCTTTCTCAGTTGTGTTTCACTCTTCATTATCCCATTTGGGGGTTTCTTGGCAAAGATACTGGAGTGATTTGACATTTACTTCTCCAGATCATTTTACAGGTGAAGAACTGAGGCAAATAGGGTTAAGTGACTTAACCAGAGCCACACAGCTAGTAAGTGTCTGAGACCAGATTTGAATTATTAAACATGTGTCTTCCTGACTACAGACCTGGCACTCTATTCACTGTGCCACCTAGCAGACTGAGGTCCTTCAGTCTAACCCTAATCCAGAGGTCTTCCTACAGAGCCCTACTATCTACTTCCCAGGGTTCACTCCCTCCCCTGGACTTTAAATTTATGATCTTAGCTATAAAGTGATTTTTATGCTTGTTTAAATGATAATATATGCTATAATAAAAATAAATGTATCATTTTGTTTGTGAGTCCTATGTTCCCAACCAAAATTTGGCTTATTCTGGCCATTCCTGATCCATCTATTTCTCTCCTGGGGTGGAGAGGTTGTCCTCTGTCATTTAAAACTACAACAGCAGCAACAAAAATGGCAATAATCAAACATTTTGTATTTCATTTTAAGCTAATTATTGAACATCAATAAAATTAAGCTTGCTTAGTAATTATTCATTTCAGTCACGTATTCTAAAAACATATTGGGATTGATTGTTCCTTTTCATTCACCTATCATCCTATACCAATCATTGACAGGATTATGTGTACACCATTCTTTTAGTTTTGCTTTTGTCACTTTGTATTCATTCATAGAGCTTTTTCCAAGTTTCTTCATATTTTTTAAATGTCACTATATATTTCATTATGTGAATATACAACAATTTCCTTTTGCCACTCTGTTATTGTACTTTTAATTTTGTTTACAACTTTAAAAAATGTATGATGCAGCTCTGAAAAAATTAATAGCTAGCTTTTAAAATAATTCATAATTGTTTTGGGGTTTTATTTGCAGTAATGGAAGATTGAAGCCAAAGTATATGATAATTTTTGTGAATTTTATTACATATTAGCAGATTGCTCTTCAAAAACATTCTAGAACTTTGCAATTTCATCAGAAATAAATGAGAGTACCTGTTTGTATCTGATACTCTTATACCTCTTTTTTATAGTTGGCACCTAAAACTATCCCCTGCACAGTTTCCACAAAAATAAGCCTGTTGATAATTACTGAGAGTTGACAGTGGAAAGTAAATATTTGTTTAGTGCCAATTTTAGCATTTGTGAATAAGTATTGGTTGATGGAAATTTTCCTATTCCTCTCCTGGTAGAATACATGTGGTTGAGACAATGTGGTATAATAGAGAGCTCACTCATTTTGAAGTCAGAAAGACCAAGATTCCAATCTTGCTTCAAGTTACTCACCATCCATGAATGTGAATTTCCTCATTTGTAAATTATTCGGATAAAAATAACCATTACAGAATAGGCATTTTGTGAGGGTCAAATAATAAAATGTATACAAAGCACTTTGTGCTATGTAAATATACACTGCATAAATATGACCTGTTATCTTTTTATATTACAGAAGTCCAAAATTCCTTTGAATTTCTGGACTGTGAGCATGACCTGAGTATGATTAAGTGAAGTATTAAGTAGAGTGATTACTGCGATTATGTGGATCACTTCATAGAATTGTCAAATTTTGAGTTTTGAGATCACCTGTTCCCAGTCAGTCATTTCATGGCTTAAGGAACTGAAACTCAAAAAAGAAAAAAAAAAGATTTGTCAGGGTCACAAAATTAATTAGTGGCCAAACAAGGCCTAGAACCCAGGCACCTTTTATAGAAAATATAAATATCTCAATACCCTGAATTCTGGAATTTATGCCAGTAGTCAAGATAGAAATGATAAAATTAAACCTGAATGAAAAAGATCCCCATGCTTGATTTCTCACTCTTCATGGGTAGAATCTTGTCAGTTACGGAGAACTGATAATACTATCCCTATCAATCATTGAGCAATTTACATAGTAAATCTTTCACTTACATATACTTCTGCTGTGGTTCCATAGATGTAGGATAGTTTGAACAGACTAGAAATTAAAGTCATATCATGTTTGAAATGAAACTCAAGAGAGACTATGTAAATAAATTTTGATTTATCGCATCTAACTGATCTTAAGTATAATAATAAGTATTCCTTTTCTAGGTATTTAATTCGACCAGATCCCTTGGCATACCTTCCGAACAGTGCACCCAGCCGAAAAAGTAGCATCTGCAATACCACTGGACCTGACACTCGAGAAGAAACACAGCTTTGATACAACTTGATAATAAAAAAACACTATTTTTCTACAGAGTACCTTGATTCCATCAATACTACTTCTACAGAGAAAAAAATGCTGCTGGCATGAAACAAATAGGATAGAATATAATTTATTCTATTCTATTAACAAAACCCACTTTGAATCTTAGATTATTTTGAAAGCTATATTCCAGTTACCAATTCCATTTTTTCAATGGATATTTGAAAGGCACTAATGGAGTGACTCTGAAGAGCAAGATTAAGATCCAAGAACAAATATGAAATTTATCAAGGCTTCAATATTGATCCTGACTAATACAAGCAATTAAAAAAATTAAGGTTTAATGGAAGCAAACAGAAAGTAAAAATACCTAACATACTACACATAGAAAATTATTGCTGCTTAAAAAGGCATTAAATGTACCAAGATTTGTTCTTTAAATCTGCTTTCTCACAAAAAGCAAAATTTCTCAGCAATGTCTATCACCTACAAACCCAGAAGCAAACTATGTTGTGTGTGATTGTTGTTATCAGAATCATAGCTTCAGTTAGAATACTTATCTTCATAGCTTTTTTGTCTGTCTTTTCCCATGACAATATATTCATTTTGGAATTGCACTAAAACTCTCTGCAGCATGCCTTATTGCTCACATAAAGAAGCCAGGGGACAAAGAAAAGGAAAGGAAACATGAAGTACATGACTTTTCTTTTTATAATTGTGTTGACACATTTACATATGCCAAGAAAACAAAGACTGAGCAGAAAAATAAACTGCTGAATGGCCATATATGGAACCTTAGAGTGGAAATGTTAGCTTAGCTTTCTGACAATATACTAAACTTATCTTCATTTGGCTTTTGTGCTTCAGAATTCTTCATCTATCTACATATCATAATTCATTAGAAAGAATTAGATTGAAATTTAAAGAGCAAATGCAGAATTATTTCACTGTGCATTTTTTAAAAAAAAGAAGAAATTTGGAGTATGTTTCAAATTCTTGAAAGAACTCCTTTATGTCTTTGGTATTGAAATAATCATAATAATAATAATTATCATAATAAAAACTTGTGTGGAGAAATTTGATTCATTTAATTTAAATGACAGATAGATGGATAGAGCATTTGGCAACTTACAATGTGCCAAGCACTGTGCTTAGTGTGGGTGATACAAATAAAACAAAGAAGACCATCCCTACCCTCATGGAGTTTGCATTCTAACAGGGGGAAGGGACCATACATAAAGGAGAAGGAGTTGGAAATTGGGCAGGGAAAAGAGGGGCAAAAGTATTGAAGAGAATTTCAAAAAGGTCTTAAGAGTGAAGAATGGACTGGGAGTAATATAGCCTGGGTGGTTCACAAAACTTAGATTTTGACCAGGGACTCACCAATCAGAAGAGAGGGCTACAAGGCAGAGGAATGTCCAAGGTAAAAAGGCAGTTGTTAGTGAGATAGAGAAGCCTGGAGAGTAAGAAGTGGAATGAGGGGAATATTAACTGTGTTTACTGTGTTCTCAGAACCTCTGACTCTGAGTGTCACTTTAGTCTGGTAAAAAAAAAAGTCTGTCTGAGTCTAGGAGAAGGTATAGATATGTATCTCATGAGATTATTTTAATATGTTTGGTTTTACTCTTTTACCTTCTAAGGTAATGATATACCCTGTATACAGGTAAGCCATGTTTACATGGTTGATTCTTTTATGACATACAAACATGATTTGTGAAATGCTGCAGGGAAGAAAAGAAGGTGGAGATACCAAGTAAGTGGAAGCTGAGCCAAGACACTAATTGGATAAATCCAGACAGATCTCATACCTGTATACTAGGGGGATAAATATTGTCACATAGAAGTGTCATAACTTGAAGATCGATGCCACCTGGCCATTAGGAGCAAAGAGAACTTGGCTTCCCCTCAAATTCCTGACAGTATTGGATGTAATGCTAAGGTGAGTGTGGGCAAGTGAGGACTAGTCACTGACTCTCATCAGTAAATGGAATTGGAGAGTTGGCTAGCAGTGTCTTTTAGAAATGGAAAGGATGTCTCATGTTGTCTAGTGCTTAACTTGCATAAAAACCTCTCCATGGAAAAGGACAACGTGGTGTAGTGAAAAGAGCACTGACTCTAGATTTGGAGGAATTGAGTTTAAATGTCTCTCTGATAGTAACTACTTTTGTGACCTTGGATAAGTCACTTAACTACTCTGGGCTTTAGTTTCTCAATTTGTAAAATAAGTGAATTAGGGTTGATGAACTCTGATGTCTCTTCTAATCCTTGATCTATCATCTTATGATGCCTAATAGTGGACTAACCTTTGCTGGAAGATTTCTAATGAAGAAGAAGCCACAAAATCCTAAGACAATAGCTCTAATTATTAGAGAGTTTTTTCTTGTTTCAAATTAAATCTGTCTTTTTGCAACTCTTAACTGATATTCTTTGCTGTAGCCTCCAGGTATAATTAAAAAAAATCTAGCCCTCTTGCCATCATGTCCATCTTAAATATTCTCTTCTTCAGGCTAAATTTTCTCAGTTTCTTCAATCATTATTTCCAAATAGATAACAATCGCTTTTCTTCAAGCAGACATATGAAGATTAGGAGGAAGGGAAATTATTATTTATGAGATAAGCATACTATATATCAAATAAGTAATGCATCAGGATACAAAACACCATCATAACATAATTTGTAAGATAATTTTAAATATTTATTGCATATTTTGATCTCTGAATTTAATTATATGCGACAAAATGCTGATAAAACATCTAGAAAGTGGGTTATAGTTTTGGTGTTAAGCAGAAGCCCTTATAAAATTATTACATTATTTTTTTTTGCACTTTGAAAACAAAATCTACTTTTTTTGATATTTGCATCATGCATGCTCTGTTGCTATGTTGCCTCCATTTGACTATTTTTTAAATACTCCTCTGCCTTATATCCTCTCAGATAAGGAATGATATGTGCAGCCTGGATTTTTTTTATCTAGATTCTTTCAAAATCCACATTTGTTCTGGTAAAAACTCTTGTAGAGGTAATGAATTTTACTTTTTGTTCAGGTAAATTTAAGTCATTTATTAAGAATTCTACAAAAGAATGTTTAGTTCATCATAACATTTAAGCCTGGTTATAATTTTGAACAATTATAGAGACCAATCTGAGAATTTTACAGCATTGAATTTATGGGGCATTAAAGAGGAAATATGTTCAGCGATTGGCAAAGATTGTTATGGCTAAGGCTGTCAGCATGAAGTGTCTGATTACTTCTCATAATCCATCTAGTAGATGTTTTTCTGTTAATATTATTGAAATTTGAGTCAACAGGTCTAATCAACAACCATTTATTCAGTTATGTGCTAAGCTAAGTGCTGGGAATTTAAATACAAACAGAAATAAAGACAATCTCTGCCCAAAAGGGGCTTACATGGTAATAAGGGAAGACAATGCCTAAAAGAAAAAAAAAGCAGGGAAGGGAGAGAGGTGGGGAATGGGGTGTAGGGATATGGTAAAGAAGGTTCAGAGAAGCCTCAGGCAACTTGGATAGGGATGAAGACACTATGACCTCTGTGTTCTCCTTAAAATGGACATTAAAAAGGGAGGAACTAGCCAATCAGAGGAAGAAGCTGCAGAGACAGAAGATACTTCTGTGTGAGAAGTCCTGGTCCAAAAATTTCTATGACATGGTAAAGAGAAAGTTAGGAATGCAGCCTAGAGAACAGTATTGTCCCCTACCCCCTTTTAATTATCCTACATAAACATAACTGAAAAGATAAAGATTTAAAATGCCTATCATTCATCTCTCCACTTAAAATAATCAGCTCTAAGTCATTTTGTAGGTGACATTATAGCTAAGTAAGGATCAAATTAATTGGTAGTCAATTGGTTAAGAAATCAAGAATACAGATAGAACAATAACACAAGAGTAAGAAGAGAAAATGGGCAAAAGTGCTTATCATACCTACTGTATCACTTCAGGAAGCATACAACATAACCTTTAAGCTCTTTTTGAAAGGAATGTTGTACATTTATTAGAGTAGTAAATAGCTTAGCAGCATTTTATGTAAGAATCCAATTTCCTGGTAGGCTGCAAAAGTGGCAGTATCTTTTGTGGGGAAATGCAAGGAAAAATAAGATTTTTAAGGGTGAACAGAAATTTCAGACCTATATACACCCACATATGTATGTATATACATACACACACACACACACACACACACACACATATCTTCCCAGAATGACTGTGGGTCATTTTATAGGTTGCATCATTTTTTTTAAAACATCCTAAGCACATTTTTAGATAAAAACATTTAGGGTTTAATTAAAATTGCTAATAATTTCAGGGTTGGAATAGAAAGCTCTCACCCATATCACCAAATTTGAAATAAATTAGACTAATTTAGCAGGCAAGGGGAATAAAAAGATGAAAGAAGTACCCCCAGGTAAATTTGGCTTTTGTAGTTAGGACCAGATGTTAATACTAGAACACTGATGCATGAAGTGCTTGGGCAGTCGCTGGAGGTGCTGAGCAATATTGATTTTATCTCAACACTCCAGAAATTTTAAACTCTGAAACCCACAGGCAGAATGTATCTGTGACAACAAGAGTAGAAAATAAATTAAGTTCATATTTCATATGCAAAAATTCTTTTGCTTTTTACAGATCTATAGTTTTGAAACTGCTAGGGGAATAGTTAGCCCATAGAGAATAAAATAGAGTTGCTCTGATATAGAACTAATAAGATTATAGTTACTACCACAAAGAATCACATTATATACATAAATCAGCACCATGGATAGGGATGCTTTTAAAAATCTCTTGTTTCATTGACTGCAAAGTTGCAGGACTGTCTGTTTCCTTCAGTAACATGATTGTAGTCGAAATTTCTAGTTAAGTAATAGTTCATTCAGAGCTTCAATAATCTTGTTCACATCCTTTTTTACAGCATAAAAATGAAACGAGATCTTTGGAAGCATAAAAGCTAAAGAAATATTAAAATGTCTATACCTGCCAGTGATATATTCTCATATGAGATTTTTAGATCATAGTATTTGAATCTAAGGACAATTATAGTTATCCAGCCTAATTCCTTTATATGATAGAAGATAAAAGTGGATTGTGGACACATTAGGTTACTTTGACAAAGTGACTTCAACAAAGCTAGTAATTAGTAGCAATTGCCAACTAAGGAGAGAGAGAGAGAGAGAGAGAGAGAGAGAGAGAGAGAGAGAGAGAGAGAGAGAGAGAGAGAGAGATGTTACACTGGCTTACTTAGAATGTTTAACATCTTTATTTCTGCCAAACAGCCGCTATCCATGTTTCTTTTCTGAGATTATAGACCAGATAGTTAAACCATGGAAGGGTAAAACAGAAACAGAGACTGCAATAGCAACAGAGACACACAAAAACAAAGAGAAGAGACAGACACAACAGAGAGAGATAAATAAAGGGCCAGTAGACAATTACCAATAAGTAATATTTAAACGTACTAACTTATTAACTACTGAGCGAGTCACTTAATCCTTTTTGTATTATTTCTTCATCTGTAAAATGAGCTGGAGAAGCAAATGCAAAACCACTCCAATATCTTTGCTAAGAAAACTCTAAATGGAATCATGAACAGTCAAACATGACTGAAATGACTGAAAGACAACAACAAATGTTTAATCAAAAATTTTCAGGAAAATCTCATTAAAAAACTATAGTAACACATCTACCTGTACAACATTTAAAATATTATCATTTAGCACAAGTGGAATTTACATCAGAGATACAAGGATGGTTCAGAACAACAATAAACACAATCACATTACAACAAAACAGACCTCTAATTTTATAATTTTATCTGTAGATAATGGAAAATCATTGTACAAAATAGAACACTCATATATACTAAAACTTCCATACAGAGCACATCATGGGGGGGGATTAAACTATAACTAAAAGTACATATCTAAAATCAAAAGATGGTATTATATTAAATAGGAAAATATAAGAAAACATTCTTTTTCTGTTAAACACATGAGGAAGTAACATTTTCCCCCTCTCCTAGCTGCTACAGAGCATAGTTCTAGAAATGCTACTAATGGCAGTTAGATGAGAAAAGTCAAGTTAAATCAAATTAACAAGTATCTTTAAATTGACTACCATGTGCCAAGCACCTTGAAAAGCACTAAAAATACAAAGAGATTAAAAAAATCCCTGCTTTCAAGGAACCCATAATCTCATGGGGGAGACAATATGCAAACAGCAATATACAAATAAGCCAGGTAGAGTAAAATTGGAGATTATTAATAGAGGGAAGGCACTAGAATTCCTAGGGAATGGGAAGAAGGTAGGATTTTAGCTGGGACTTGAAGGAAGACATGGAAGCCAGGAAGCATAGATGAAAGAGGAGGGAATTTTAGGCATGGGGGACAGTCAGTGAAAGTACACAGAGGTGAGAGATGGAGTGTCATGTATGAGGAACAGAAAAGAGGCCAATGACACTGGACATGGAGGGAAGTAAAATATAAAATTATTGAAAAGATTAGAAGGGGCCAAGTTATGAAGAGCTTTAAGTAGATGATATTTACTTGATTCTAGAATTATAAGGAACAACTGGAGTTTCAGGAGTGGGGAACATGTAGGCTCAAGGCCACACGTGGCCTTCTAGCTTGAGTACAGCCTTTTGATTGAGTCCAAGTTTCACAGCACAAATCTTTTATTAAGGGCATTTGTTCTGTGAAGTTTGGATTCAGTCAAAAGACCGCACTCAAGGACCCAGAGGGCCACATTTGGCCTTGAGCTCACAGGTTCTCCATTCCTGGACTAGTCAGTCATTCAATAAGGTTTTATTAATGTCTACTATGTGCCACGCATTGTGCTAACCCCTAAAGAAAGAAAGTTGGAACATGATGTCTGCTCTCAAGGAGATCACAGTTTAATGGGGGAGATAACATGAGAACAATTATATACAAATAATACAGAATAAATTGAAGATAATAAATAGATAGGGCCACCAGTATTAAGGCAGATCAGTAGAGATTTCTTGTAGGTAAAGGGATTTTATCTGGGATTTGAAGGAAATCAGGAAGTGATGTCATAAGACTCATGCTTTAGGAAGTTCAATTAGGAAACTGTGGAAGATGGAGTTGAGATGAGAAAAAAATTGGGGAAAGGTGATATTATCAGGGAATTTTAGAACACAGGGAGTTTGTGAAAAAAACTTGGACATGTTGAGTTGAAGTGTGATTGGGATATCAAATCTGAGATGTCTAATGGTAGGAGATAAGAAACTGGAGGTTAAAAATGAGGTTAAGGCTGGAAAAATAGATCTGAGAAGCAATAATGTAGAAATGATCATTGAATCCATGGGAGCTGATGTGACAACCAAGTAAAAGAATATAGAAGGAGAAGTGAAGAGGCCTCAGCTGGTCCTGGAGGACACCCATGCTTAGCAGGCACAACCTGGATGAAAATCCAGCAAAGGGGAATAAGAAGGAGTGATCAGATGGGCTGAAAAGAAACTAGGAGTACCACCAAAACCAAAGTCAAAAAGAAGAGAGTGATCAAAGAGAAGAGAGTGATAATCAATGTGAAAGGTAGCAAAAAGGAATAAAAGGTTGAGCAGTGAGAAAAGGCCATTACATTTGGCAGTTAAGCAATCACTGGTAACTGGAAAGGACAGCTTCAGTCATGTGATGAGCTTGGAAACCAAAATTCAGAGCCAAGAGAGTAAGAAGAAAAGAAATAGAAGCATTTATTGTTATTAGACTTCTCAAAGAGTTTAGTCACAAAAAGTATAGAGATATAAGACAATAGGGGATGGATGGATCAATTGAGGAATTTTTTTTAAGGATGAGGGAGACATGAGTCTATTTGTAAGCACCAGGTAAGTGACCAGTATGTGGGGAGAAATTGAAGATCAGAATGTGGATGATAAAATCAGACTAAAGAAAGAGATAAACAGTGACAAAAAGGAAAGAAAAAATCCCCATTTACTGATGGAATTAGGGTTACTTAGAATATGTCAGAGAACCAGGAAAGAAACTAATTGACAACTTAATATGGCATTATACAAAATAAAGCTACAATTTTTGGGGGGAGGGGCAATTGGGTTTAAGTGACTTGCCCAGGGTCACATAGCTCTAGTGTCTGGTCTAAGGCTGGATTTGAACTGAGGTTCTCTTGACTCCAGGCCTGGTGTTCTATCCCCCACAGAAATTTTTGAAAAGCATTTCTATATAATAACAATGAAATCCAGGAAAAAATAACACAAATAACATTCTACTTTAAAATAACTACCAAAGTCACAAAATAACTACAAATTAAACTACCAAGTCATGCTTGAGATTTCTGGAAATATAATTACAAAATACACCCCAAAGAAATAAAGAATGACTTACATAACTTTAGTATTCAGTTCTCATGACAGAGTACTATAATAAAAATAGTAATACAACCTAAAATTATTTGCACATTTAGGGATGTACTAACAAATCTTTCAAGAGGATATTTGCAGAGCTATACAAAATTATCACACAATTCACTGGGAAGAACAACAGGTCTAGAAATTCAAAGGAGATATTGAACATTAAGAAAGGACAACATTTCTAGACCTCATATTGTAATAAAAAGGAGTAATCCCCAAAATATTTTGTACAATTTAAATAGTACAAGAGTAGATTTGTGGAACAGATTAAAGAAGGGAAATTGTACTCAATGTTCTAAGGATAGAAAAAAGGACATACTATTGCTTGAGAAAGAAATCTCTATCTGACAAAAATTCCTAGGAAAACTGAAAAAACAGATTGTCAGGAATTGGGTTTACAATATTATATACTATATATCAAAACAATATTAAAAGAGACACAAGCAGAATATTAAAGATCACAATATAAGAAAAAATATAAAAGAGAAATACTACCTTCCAAGCAATAGCTAGAGGGAAAATCATTCATCAAGAAAGAGATAGATATGATAAAAAACTAAAATAAATAATTTCAGATTATGAAATTTAAAACTTTTTGTACAAAGTCCTTGCAAATAGTATAAAAGGGAAACTATTTACATTGCAAAGTTACATCAAATGTATCTAATAAGTATATGATACCTAAGATATAGGCGACTAACACAAATGTATGAGTCCAATAGTCAGACCCTAAAGGATAGTTGGAAAAAAGCATATGAAGGCACAGTTCTGAAAAATAATGCAAAGCATTTTTGATCATAAATAAATCAAAATTGCTTCAAAGTACTGGTAAGGAAAATAAGCATTTAAAAAATCTGAGATTTTACCTTTTATCTAGTAGATTGACAAAGGCCACAAAAATAGTAAGTAAATATTTTAGAGGTTTTGTAAATACAAGCAGAGTAACACTGTGGATAGAGTTGTGCAGCAGGCCTACCACTCTGAAAACTAATTTGTAATTATGTTTTAAAAGTTATTCTAAGTCCACACCTTTGACCTAGAGTTCTCACTACTAGAAAAAGAGTTCTCATTACAAGGAATTCAAGGAGGTTCCATATGTAATACATTTTTTAAAATAGGTAAGAACTGGAATAGACAGTAAGTGTCTATTTGTGAAGTAATGACTAAAGAAATGGTGGTTTATAAATGTAATGAAACATTACAACTCTGGTAGGGTAAAGCTGCCCTTGAGACCTGATAAGAGTCAACTTCCCAGAAACAACTTCCTTCCCCTTCCCTTGAGCCAGCATATAGGGTAGGCCTAGGACAAAGCAGCCCCTGGAACTTGAATGATCCCAGCTTCCTTAATGTTATCTCACTAGAGATCTTCAAGAAAAGGCTAGATGCAAACAAGCCACCACAAAGACAACCTCAACTATGTTATAGAAGACAATTTTAATTGTAGCTCATGAAGAAAACAGAGGAGAGATAAAGGATAACACCATGGATAAGACCATGGGAGAATGGCAGGGTCAACTGAAGGGTTTTTATTTGTTTTTCATAAAGGATGGGAAAAATTGGAAACATATATAGTCAATGTGCAGGAAATAAGTATTTAGGGAGAAATTAGCAAAAAAAAGAGAGGAAATGAAGATGAGTGAAGGTTTGAGGAACTGTAAGATGTGATATTGGGGACAGAAGTACAGGGTTTAGCCTTGGCAAAGAAAAGAGCTGTCATTTTCCCTGAACTAGTAAGAAGAGAATATAAGTGCAGATGAAGGGGGCTTTGCAGAAGTGGAACACAAAAGATGTGGTATCTCATTATTCATTAAAGTAGAAACCAAAACCATCCTGAGGAAGGTGAGGGGAGGGAAAGCTACTGTAATAGGTTTGAGGAAAAAGGAAAACATTTGGAACTTCTGAGAGAAGTGTTATCAAGTACCAGGCAAGGAAAAAAAAAACTAAATGATGACTTTATAGCATTGACGTTAGAGCTAAGATTCATGATGGAGGTGTTCTTTAGTATCTATATCTATATTTTAAATGCATATTCATTGTATTTTAGTCTATATGGAGAAAGGATGAATATGAAAGAAGAGATAAGAGGGATACTTAAGGTTCGTGGATGATGAGACTAGACCATGAAAAGAAGATATTATAGAGAATCAAAGAATCATATGTCAGATGCCACTTGATCCAAAGTTTGTCTGAATAAGAATCCTACTACAATATCCCAAAACTTGGCTATGTGACTTTTTCTTGATGATCTCTAGTGAGGGAGAACCCAGTACCTACAGAGGCAGCCTGTTCCACTTCCAGACTACTCTAATTGGGGAGTGTTTCCTTACATTGAGCTAACATTTTTCTCTAATGTGAATTTGTAGGGAACATAGAATGGTTGTCTTTGTCCGATAGGGTTCTCTGACATATGAAACAAAGTAGAGAAATGATGGGAAATATGATTCAGGATCAAGGACTGGCAAGCAGGTAAGGGTTTTAAAAATGGAAGGCGGTATATGGTTTTGCTTTTACATTTCACTTTTTATGAAGTTAAATAATAAATGAAATTAGAATTTCCATATAAAAGTAGAACAAAAAAGAATACACAAAAACCCAATCTTCTATTACATCGAGCTTGATTTTTCTTGTAAAAAAGGAAACTAAACATCTTTAAGAAAAGGCTGGGGTACTGTACTGGGAATCATTTAAGTATGAAATAAATTCAACATGTCACTTTCAAAATTTATCTGCCTTCTTTGTTTTTATCTGCTCTCTTCCTTGTATTTTCTTCTGGGAATTTCTTTTTGACAGCCTTATAGAGATCTCCCCTCTTCTTCACAATTCTTCCCCTTAAAATTTTTAAGTGAAGAAAAATAAAACTCTTGTCACAAATATGCCTATATAAGCAAAACAAATACATACATTGGCCATGTTATAGAATGTGTTTTATGTTCTACCATGAATCCACCACTTTTCAGGTAGTGGATAGTATGATTTATCATCAGTTCATTGGAACTGTGATGCAATTGCATTGATCAGAGTAGATTTTTTTTTCAAAATTGATTCTCTTTATGATGCTATTTTATAAATTGTCCTCCTAGTACTGTTAACTTTAGAAACACCAATTCATACAAGCCTTCCTAGTTTCGCTGAAATGACTTTTTCTCATATCTTATTGTGTAATAACATACCATTCTATTCTTAGAGCATAGTTTTGTTGAATCATTCCACAACTTATAGGCACCCCCTTAATTTTCAGTAGTTTGCCACTACAAAAAGAACTGTTATACAGATTTGTCTATATGGATCCCCTTCCTCTTTCTTTCATTTTTAAGGGCGTGTTGGTCAAATAGTGTGCAAAACTTAGGGAATTTTGTGGTATAGTTCCAAATTTCATTCCAGAGTAATTCATATCTCAATCAACAGTTAGTCTGCTTATTTTCCTGTAGTCCCTCCAACAATTTTCATTTTACTCATTTGCCATCTTTGCTTATCTGATGGATGTGAGATAGAATGTCTGAGTTGTATCTGTTTGCCTTTAATCGTTAGTGATTTGGAGCATTGGTTTTATATGTTTGTTGATAGTGTATATGTCTGTCTTTGAAAACTGCTGGCTCATATCTTCTCACCATTTATCTATTAAGAAATTTCAGTCTTCTGACATTTCATAGTTATGGGTTGGGTTGAAAGAAAGGAGGAACAAAGTGCTAAGGATCACATATTTCTTAGACTATTCATAAATAGTAAGATTTATTACTAACTTTTAGCACTGGTTCAAAAAACACTCAATTGTCATGCTGCTAGAAAAAAAACCATGCCACATCTATTTTCTTCACTGGGGGTTCATGATTTCAGTGAAATTACTGGTATTTGGTTTAAAAGCAACAATATTTATTGCAAGAACTCAAAATGTTTTTAAACCTTATGTGTAATTTCATTGATATTGTGAGGCCTTGGTGAAGAAACTCTCTCTACTAAAGCTGATGGGCACCTGGCTTTCAACTTTAGCCTTAGATAGTTCCCTGTGGTCACTGAGCAATTAGTAACTTGTGGTAGAATCCTACACTAGTATGTACCAAAAAAAAGACTTGAGCACAGTCATCCTGATCTAAGGCTGTATCTCTGCAACACTAATCTAACTTTTTTTCCCAAATGAATGTTTCCTTAGTATAAAATATAATATCATTTTAAAACAAATGTGGAAAGATAAAGAAAATCAACAAAGTTACCTTTTGCAACTATGGCTAAGGGGAGAATTTTTAACCACTCTAGAATAGAATTGATCACAAAAGATAAAATTTCTTTAATAACAAATTGAAAAGCTTTTATTTGAACAAAATCAATGAAATGAATGCAAGTAGGGAAACTGTCCCCTGAGGGTGGAGGGCAATACATTTTTTTTAATTCTTCTGATTAGTTTCTGATATCCAAGATACATAAAAAAATTACACAAACATATAAGATCAAACACCATTCCCCACTGAATAAGTGCTCAAAAGACATAGTTTTTTTTTTTAAAAATACAAATTGTTAACAACTACAAGTGTGATTGTTCCAAACCATTAACACTGTAAGACAAATGCAAATTACACCTCTAAATTTTTTTACCTCACATTCAGCAAATGTTCAAAAATGACAAAATTTCAAAATATTCAGTGCTGGAAGATAGGCATATGAGTACACCATTGATAAAGTTCTGAATTTATCCTAAAGCATAAATCAATAATTTACAATGAAGTGCAAAAAATTACTAACCTGTTCATACCATTTGCTTACAGATGCTACTGCTAGTCATACCCTGCATGGAGGCAAAGCTAGAAGAAAAAAAAGATTCTGAAATACTTGTACCTACACTTTTTGTGGGAACAAAGAATTAGAAACAAAGTATGACCATCTATCAGAGAATAGCCCAATAAAGTGTTGTATGTTTAATGTAATGGAATATTATTCTATCATAAGAAACAACCAATATTGAATTCAAAGAAACATGAAACATAGGACATATATGAACTGATTTAGAATAATCTAAGTAGAACTAAGATGACAATAAACACAAAGAATGCAAGAGTAGAAATGTAAAGAACAGTAAAATGAGATAGAATGTTGTATAATTATGATCAAGTTTGAGGCAGAATAATTGATTAAAAAATGTAGTTCCTTATAGTAGAGAAAGACGGGTACTCATTGAATATACTATACAAATGTATTCAAAGCTGACAAGTAAAATCACAATGTGGTGTAGGTTTATTGACTGAAATGACCAAATGAGGTTAAATATATAAAATGCTTTGAAAACCTTAAAATGTTATGTTGTTGGTGGTGTTATTATAATTACTTTATTAAAGTATTTTTAAAAATATTCTACCATCTGAATACATTTGAGGGAATAGAATAAGGAATATATATGAAATTGTTATTGTTGTTGTTTATTCATTTCAGTCATGTGCAAATTTTTGTGATCCTATTTGGGGCATTCTTGGCAAAAATACTAGAGTGGTTTGTCATTTCCTTCTCCAATTCATTTTACAGACAAGGAAACTGAGGCAAACAGTGAAGTGACTCTCCCAGGGTCACACAGCTAGTAAATGTCTGAGTCCAGGTTTGAACTCAGGAAGGTGAGTCTTCCTGACTCCACACCTGATGCACTATCCACTGTGCCACCTAGGTACCCCATATGTGGAATTTCTGTGATATAAAAACAAAAGGTATGAATAGAACTTTTTAAAAGTGTGTGTATGTATGTGTATATATGTAATATACATACACATATTCACATACATATATGTTTATACATATACACACATACATGTGCGTATGTGTGGCAGCAGTGTGGCAACTCAGTGATCTTTGAACCATTAAGAGTAAGTAATAATACTTATTTTTTGTGGATAGTCTAAGTATTGAATGGCATAAAGAATGGTATAAAGAATGCTGTCAAAGAAATGTGGGAATAGAAAAAGATAAAAAAACCCACATATCCAAAGAAAGGTTAATAAATAGTTGATGGACTACTTGCTATGCTGCACCAAAATTATATATTCATTTATTATGTAAAACATCAATAGAATGCCAGGAAGGTCCCCAGCATGTTACAATTATGCCATCTGAGAGGACACAAGCAGATACCATGTAGGATTGGTTGACAAGAATGAGGTGTCATCTACATATTGAAAGGAAATGCCAATATTGATGAGATAACAGATCCATTTGTTATATTAAACATGAAACTAATTCTAGTTATTACTTAGTAATACATAAAACTGAACTTGTATGTTAAAGCAATAAACTTTTCTCCATTTCTTTAAAAATCCATTAGAAATTAAACCCTGGTGCTTGTTTTGAAAATGCCGTTTCCCTTCTCCCTTTAAAAGGAGGTAAATAACAACTAAGTTTTTCATAAAATGGCCCATTTATTCCTTATCAGGTGATCAAAATAATTATTCTATTATGTTGTTTTTTATAGTTTTTATGTCGCTGTGACAATATAAAATACTTAGGAGTCTATCTGCCAAGCCAAACCCAGGAACTATATGGACATAATTAAAAACACTTCATACAAATACTGATTTAGACAATCAGAGAAATAATAATTGTTTATGAGTAGACCAAACCAATAAAATAAAAAATGATAATTCTACCTAAGTTAGTTTATTCAATACAATACCAAATAAACTACCAACAAATTATTTTGTAGATCTTGAAAAAAATAAGAAAATTCATTTGGAAGAACAAAACGTCAAGAATATCAAGGGAATCAATGAAAGATGTGAAGGAAAGTGCCCTGGCAGTACCAGATTTCAAATGTTATTTCAGCATGGTAGTCATGAAAACAAACTGGTACTGGCTATGAAATAGAGTGGTGATTCAGTGTAATAGATTTGATACACAATACACCGTAGTAAATGGCCATGGTAATCTAGCATTTAATAAATCCAAAGATCTCAGCATTTGGCACAAGAAATCACTATTTGACAAAAATTACTAGGAAAACTGGAAAGCACTTTGGTGAAAACTAGGTATACACCAAAATATAATAATGAAAAGCCAAGATAAGGTCAAAATGAGTACCTGATTTAGACATATGGGATGATCTCATGAGCAAATTAAGGGAGCATGGAAATTTTTACCTGTCAGATCTATGAATACCGGAAGAATTTATGTCCAAAAAAAAGAGATAGCTCAATGGGAAGTCAAATAGACATTTATGATTACATTAAAGTTTTGCAACAACAAAACTAATACAGCTATGATTAGAGAGAAAAGAAGAAACTAGGAAAAAATCACAGCATATTTCTCATATAAAGGCCTCATTTCTCAAATGCATATGGAACTAAGTCAAATTTATAAAAAGAAATGAGTCATTCTTTAACTGACAAATGGTCAAAGGATGTGAATAAGCAGTTTTCAGAAGAATAAATCAAAGTGATCTATAGTCATATGAAAAATGCTCAAAATTACTATAGATTAGAGAAGTGCAAATTAAAACAAATTTATGGTACCACCTTGCACCTACCAGAGTTGGTAATATGACATAAAAGGGAAATGACAAATGTTGGAGAAGATATGGAAAAACTGGGACTAATGTATTATTGGTTGAATTGTGAACTGGTCGAACCATTCTGGAGAATAATTTGGAATCATGCCCAAAGGGATACAAAACTGCATAAACATTGACCCAACAATACCTCTATTAAGTCTATATCCCAAAGAGATTTAAAAAAAAGGAAAAGGACCTACATGTACAAAAATATTTAAGCTTACTTTTTGTGGTGGCAAAGAACTGGAAATTGAGGGGATGTCCAACAATTGTAGAATGGCTGAATTAGTTGTGGCACATGGTTGTGATGGAATACTATTGTGCTATAAGAAAACATAAGCAAGTTGGTTTCAGAAAAATCTGGGAAGACAAACTGATTTAAAGTGAACTGAGTAGAACCAGGAGAACATTGTACACAGTTATAGGAATATTGTACAATGATGAATTGTAAATGACTTAGCCATTCTCAGCAATACACTAATTGAAGAGAATTCTGAAGAACTTATAATGAATAATGTTATACCTCTCCAGAGAAGGAGCTGATAGAGTCTGAGTGCATATTTAAGCATATTTTTCACTTTTTATATTTTATTGCCTTTTTTCAACATGGCTAATATTCAAATATTTTGCATGATTTAATATCCATACTTGATATCATATTTCTTGCATTATTGATGAACGAGGAAGCTTTGGCAGGAAGGAGAATTCAAAATCTGAAAAAAGAATGATAAAAATAAATAAAAACTAATTTTTAACATGTACATATGGATCAAGCTCTGTTAATACATTGCCACAGATATCAATGTTTTTTGTAACCTTGTATATTTTTCATTTCTACAGCATCAAAAGTGTAAAACTGGTGCTGGCTAATCCAGTTTATAGACCTTCACTTACCACTTGTATGATAACAAAATGATAATATATCATTGAGCATCCTGACATGACTTAAACTTTTTTAGAGTCATCCAGGATGAAAAGGATAAACATTTTTAAATGCTGTTCTATAATGATAGAAAGATCAATCTTTTCTCTAAAGTAAATCACTGATTTCTATCCTGACCTCTTCTGTGTATTTATTGGTATCTTTGAAGGAGAGAGAAACATTTAACATTGAAAGTGTCAACTAAAATCGTGACTAATCACTGTGGACAATTTAAACTGCTCTACAATGTTTACAAAATGATCTTTTAGAAGACAAATGAATATTAATATAACTTCAAAGAAAGATCATACTTTGGCAATTGGGTACCATCGATAAATTTTACACTTTTTATAAATGAATCCATTAAGGTCATAAACTTTTCAGGACTTGCTGTTTGTTGGTTTTGTTGTTACAGTGGTAATAGTTTATATAGTAAACTATATGTAGTAAATGTGATGCAATAATTTGTTGAAAGCATTATGGTCAGATTGTGGATATGGGAGCTCCATGGAGTGACATGTAAAGGGCCACAGCAAGTACCAAACGCTTCATTGGAAACAGGAAAACAGAACAAACACCTTTCTAATGTAGTTATATACCCTTTGACTGCCCATGGAACCATGATTTATGTAGTTTTCTCAAAGCAGATTTTCTCCAGGGACTAAGTTACTTGGTGTGGGAAAAAGGAGGTTATTGCTTCTGCATAAAAGCCAAGTTGCTAAACAAGATGCAGGTGCTTACTAGGCAGCTGGAAAGTATAAAGGAAATGAAGGGAAGGAGGCAGGGTAATAGGAGATGTAAAAAGGGGCAGAGAATCATGTGGGGAGTTTAAGTATTCTGGATAGGCTGTGGTACCTAGCCAATGGTGAAACAGGTGAATTGGGGAATAGGGAGTAAAAAGCTGTGTATTCGTCTCAATGGGTGTGCTTACTTGTTGGGCGTTGGCTCTTGCAAGAACATTAATAAAAGTCCTTCCTAACTCACCAGTGGCTTTGTGGAATTCTTGGTAAGACACTTGTTTCTTACACTTGGCCTAAGAAGACACTTAAAATTCTAGGATTTTATAAATGAAGGGGTCTAAAAATTCTAGTCTTCTCATTTTGTGGGGATGAAAATAGAAGCTAGAGAAACAAAGGGTCTTATGAAACATCATTCTGCTTTGTGGTAGAACCAGGGCTAGAACCTAGGTCTTTTGGCTTACTGTCCAGTATACCTTTTCTTCTACCATACTTCCTCTTCATTTTTTGTCATTATATTTTCCTATCTGGTACTTTATAGCATTGGGAATGTGGTAAAAATGCTGCTAAAATCGTAAATTTAGGAAATGGCATGTAAATATACATGCATACATATACTTATGTAATGTACAAAATCACCTGAAGAATTATTAATAAAAATGTTTTAGAGATGTTGAACATCTTTTAGTAATATTTAATAACTTCTACTCAAATCACAGTATATGATAGAACATGAAAGTGCCAGCAAGAAATTTGAAAGTAATTTACATTTCAGATGCTTTTGTGCCAACTATTAATCCATAAAGGACTTTGAAGAAAGGAAATCTTTTGATCACTTTTTAATGAAGACTAATTGATTTTTAATGTTCTTAGGGAAAATTGTATTCTGAAATGACTCTGACATTTCCACTGGCAAAGAAGCTGTTGAAAATGATTACTAGCTGGGCTTGACTGATTATTTCTACCTGACAGATGTTTATAAGGAAAGATCCAAAGTTTTCCACGTTAGCATGGGTTATTATCCTCAACTCCCATTTTAGGGAAAACTGAGATTTACCTGGGTCTGGGAAACAAATTGCTATTAAATTTCAAGCAAGAAGGTCAGTAATCACTTTCCCTATAGTTACTGCTAGAGAAGTAAAATGCCTGAAATTAACTGATGAGATGTTCCCTCCCTGATTACATTCCTGTGATATAAATTCTGCAGAGCAAAAAGGAAAGGGGAAAAAAGTAAATCATATGTTTTATTTTCTACATATCCTTTAAGAGAATCATGTTCTGATGTTATTTATTTGATACAAGAAGAAACAAACCACCTAATTAAAATGTTATTTCCTTTTTCCAACTTTGTCCCATGACCATATTTTTTCATGCCTCTTATTCAATAATATTGTAAACAAATTGGTTGGTAAGAAATTTCATAAGGGCATGTATTAACTAATCTAGTCTCCTTGACATCAGGTACATCACTCTATCCACTGTACTACCCAGATGCTTAACAGATGTTATGTGTTAGGCAGTTTTGCTTACCTGACTCTTGTGATGGTAGTTTTTATAAGGGTGAATGTGTGAGGGGTGGTGGTGGAGAGAGGGATGTGTGATGTCAATCTAGAAATTCTTCTAGTGTATTTCTAAACAGTTTCTCTTGAACAATTAGTACTAAAATTATAATTACATGAACTGCCTGCCTTCATAATCATTTTTTCATTATTAATAGCATTGACTTCCCTAAGGCATTTTCCATCAATATTTTCCAACACTTTTTGTTTACTTCTTGCTATGAAATTGCCACCAAAGCATTTATTGAAATCACATAACCTTGAAGCAGCTTAGTGAGACTAGTATGGATTCTTTTTGATTATTAAGATACAAGACAATTTTCACCTAAGACAGAAATAAATTGTCTCTATCATTTCCCAATATCATCACAGTACAGAATACCAGGAAAAGATGGTGATCAAGGAAGGCAACTTGTCCAGTGTATGAAATACAGAACTCTTCTGCTGCTTTGTCTGAGTTGCAAATCTTACAGTTTATATCCTGATACTATATACCCCTTTTGTCATCTGCAATGTAATATTTTGGGTAGGAGGCCTTATAAAATGAGAGATTCTATAATCTACTGAATGGTTCTCAAAGTATAACAAAGCAAAGGACTAGAAAGAAATGAGTGAATTTATATTGACTAAACAAATGAGTGTATGTATGGAATGGGATGTTGCTGCATTTAAAGGTAGAAAAAATATGATGAACTCAAAGGCACATGGGAAGAATTGAATAAACTGATAGAACAAAGTAAGCAAAATTAGCAAAACAAAATGTACAAAAACTACAACAGCCTATAAAAGAATTGTGAAGGAAACCAATGATATATCATCATAATAAACTAAGGTTGATCTTCCCCCAAAAGGAAATACACTCCTGTCCTTTACAAAAGAGTCTGAAATTGTGGATGTGAAATAAGGAATGAAACCAACATTTATAAAGTATCTACTGTCCCGGGCAATGTGCAAAGTGCTTTACATAGATTATTTCATTTTGTCTGACAACAACCCTTGGGGAAAGAGAGGAGCTATTATTTGCCTTATTTTACAGTTTAAGAAACTGAGGTGAATAGAGGTTAAGTTTTGTGCAGAGTCACATGGCAAGTTAGTGTCTTGGGTCAAATTTGAATTCACAACTTCACTCTAAGTCCAACACTCTATCATCTGTACTACCTAACTGGTTGACAGATGTTGCTGTGTCAGGCGGTTTTGCTTAACTGGTTCTTGTGATAGTAGCCAGTGTCCTTGAGATTTAGCATATGGCAAAGACAATCGAAGTCCTGTTCTGATGATCAGATGAGTTTTGATATGTTTGCTATATTAGCACTAAGTAGAGTTCCTGTTAACTGTTCAATGACCTATGGTTGCCTGATATTATCACAACAAAACACCTGAAACAAAGTGCTGGAATGAGACACACTTCTAGAAGGGGAACATATCTGGAAATGTCTGTAATATAAAAATAAAAAGACATTGGTAAAGCCTAAAGGGGAACAAAGAAGATTTTTTTAAAAACCCTTTTTTTTCTAACCTATGGTATTCTAAGGTTCATATTTAGGGCTCTTAACTACACATTTCATAGCCAGACTGGATGGAAAATTCAGCAACAGGATAAATTTAGACAACTGAAGTTCTAGTAGTAGTTGGAGGATTTGTAAAGCCATTTCAGGGATGGCCACATATCATTAGATTAATGAACATTCGTGGTTAGTTAACGATGCCTTAACTGTTTAAAAAGGCACAAAAGGAATACTCTGTAGGTTTTCATGCTATAAAACTGTAGAATAATAGAGCTGTAGGCACCTTTTGAGGTCATTGAGTCATATTCTTGAGTTTTTACACAACCATCTATCCACCACACATGTACTCAAGAGAACTCAGGGAAATGTGATGTAATAGAACAGGTTCTTGACTGTAAACTAGGACAACTGGGTTCTAGACCCGTCAACTGACATGCTATGTGACTTTGAGCCAGTCTCTTCATCTCTCTGACTTTCAGTAGATAGATGATCTCTATTGTCTCTTCTACCTCTCACCTTCTATGAAAAAGTGAAGAGGATACTCGTCTTGCTACTTTTGGGCTATGTCTCATGTAGTTCTGTGGTTCAATAGATTTTAATGCTATTTAGCTTGAACTAGGAGTAGAGTTGAAGTGGGGGTATGACAGAGGGAATGATAAGATACAGATTTCCTAATTATTTATTCTTCAGAAAGAGTATTGGTTTAAAGGCCTGAGAGTTTGAGTTCCAAGTCTGGATATACTGATTACTATTTGTGATATAGAAAAGTAATTTCACTTCTCCAGGCTGTTTCCTACTCTGTAAAATGTACAGGTTGGGATTCTTGTGGTTGAGTCATTGAGATTTCCTTGGCAGAGATACTGGAGTGGTTTACCATTCCTTTTTCCAGCTCATTTGATAAAGAAACTGAGGCAAATATGTTTAATTGACTTGCCTAGGGTCATACAGCTAACAAATGTCTGAGGCTAGATTTGAACTCAGGTCTTCCTGAGTCCAATCCTGGCACTCTATCCACTGTGCCACCTACCAGATGACCTCAGTATCTTTTTCTCTCCCCTGAACTCTCACAGAAGGAATCTTGTTTTTAAGGGTACAGTAGAAACCTGATTTGACAACTTTGATCAAAAAAACTATGTAAGATTGTTCCTTGATAGATACATTGAGAGCTTCACAGTTGTCATAGCCTTTTGTCTAGAACACTTTTTGGAAGAGTAGGGACAAAGTCGCCCATGCATTTATTTCTCATTTTAAATTATATTTTTATCAATTTACAAAAATCTACTTCTCACCTTCCTCTGTAATCCATTATCGTAATTGAGAATAAAAGAAAAAAAAAGTCATGAACATATCAAGAAAACAAATTTCCACATTAATTGTGTCCAATGTAAATATACATGTATCTCTATATATCTGTATATTTATCTCTATGTCTCGTTGTGCACTCTGAGTGCTTGATCTCTGTCAGGAAGTGGGTAGTTTGTTTCATAATCAGTCTTTTGGAATCATGTTTGGTCATTTATTACACTGATCAGAGTTCTTGATATTTTCAAAGTTGTTTGTCTTTACCATATTGTTGTCATTGTATTGTTCTCCTGGTTCTATTCACTTCATTCTACATCAGCTCATACAAGTCTTCCTGAGTTTCTCTGAAACCATACTTTCATCATTTCTTTTTTAAAATATTTTTGACAAATACTAAAGTTTAAATACATATAAGAAAAGGAAAAGAAACATTACAAACTTAAATATAAAATAAAAAGAAAAAATGTCAGTGAACAGCAGAACATAGGAGATGATTCAGAATATATAGCAACAACATATTTCAAGAAAGCCTATATGTTAAATATTGTACATTGTGTTGAAAGCTGTCCTTTTCTTCCTTGCAGGTTTTCTTTTGTTCTCTGCTGTATACTTTTTACTTTGTTCTTTTCCCTCCTTCCTCCCCTCTACCCACCACCCCAAGGCTACAATTGAGAACAGATATATTTATATATAAGTATTGATACATACATAAACATATGCATATATACACATACATACATATATAAACATGTACTTTCCCTAAGATTCTACTCCTAATCTTGTTTTTATGTTTGTGCATATTTCTTTTTTCCTATCCCTTCTAACTCCTCTACTTTACTTCTACCTACTACCTTGCCCTACTATTACTTAACCTACCCACATTCCAGCAATCTCTCCTTTATCCTCCCAATCCCCCAAATCTAAACTCCTTTCTTTTTATACCCCTCTTTGAGCTATTCCTTCCCTCTCCCCTCTAAAGCTCTTTCCCTTATCTTTCCATTCCCCTAAATCTAAAGAATCTTCTATATCCCCCTTTTAACCTATTCCCTCACCCTCCCAAACACCCCTACTTTATCCTCTCCCCCTTCCTATCTCGCTATCCCCTTAAAGTTTTTATTTCTTTCTAAATTTAGAAGACATTTGTACTCTTCTAGATGTATATGTATTTTCCCCTCTTAAACTCATTCCCGATGAAAGTAGGTTTCCAGAATCAATAGCCCCCACCCCCTCTAATTCCTCTGTATCAGTTCTCCTCTTGCACCTCATTTGTATAAGTAAATTACTCTGTTAGCTGCTCTTGAAGGGTTTAACTTTGAAGTCATATTATGCTCATTTCTTATAAGCTACCTAATTACTAGTAACAATGTTAGGCATTGATGGTTAGCCTTCCAGGTTCCCATTGCACAGGGAATAGCTAACAGACTGATTTGTCTAGACAAAAAAAAATTGTGAGAAATGCATATGAAAAAAATAGAAATGTAGATAGCCACCACATTGGGGAAATCTTTAATTCCACTTTGAAGATTATGTATATTATTGTAGATAAGAAGAGATTTTTGACAGGGGAATGATGCAATAATATCTTTGTTTTAGGAAAGATACTTTGGCCACTCTTTGGAGGATGGATTGTGGGGGAGAGTACTGGAAACAAGGGAAAAAATAGGAGATGCCGTTTTTCAGGCAAGGCCATTGAGGGCCTAAAATAGAGTAGAGGCTGTGAGAGTTAAGAGAATGAGATAAATGTGAAAAATGTTATGGAGGAAAAATTGTTGCCCATAACAGATTATACATGAGGTTGAGGGAGAAGAAAGAATTAAGGATAATTTCAGAGTTGCAAACTTGAGTTACTGTAAAGATAATAATGTCCTCATTGAAGTAGAGAATATTAGGGAACTGATATGTTTTGAGGAAAACATCCTGAGTTTTGTTGGGGACTTTTTTGCTGAGTTTGAAGTATCTATTGGATGTCTCTGTGGAAATATGCCCAGTAGTCAGCTGGTAATACAGGATTAGAATTTAGTAGAGAAACTAGAATTGGATGCATAGATTTAGGAATTATTTGCATTGCAATTATAATGAAAGCTATGATAGCTCATGAGACTTCCAAGGGAGAGCATAGAAAGAAAATGAAAGTTCATTGTTTGAGGAAAAAATTGTGAGATTCTGCACTCTTGGGTGAATGTGATTGAAAAAAATATTAATCACTTGCCATGTACCAAGCCTTGCAGTAAGCACTCAACAAAAACAGAAGTATGAAAGTCTCTTTTATCATGGAGTTCATTTTCTAATAGGAGAAGAAAAAGTTTATAGAAAAGTTTAGCTGCAAGGCAAATGGCAAGGCCCAGTGATTATTAGAATTCAGTGACAGGGAGAAGGACATTATCTGTGGGTTCAAAGATGCAACAGCAAATCCGATGACAAGGCTGGAAGCTTGTCCTTTTGCCTCCCAGGAAGCATACATCACTTAGCACTACTGAAAAAGAAGCTAAGCATCTCTTCATGGTGGAGATTATATCATTGTACATAACTAGTTGTTTACATGTTGTCTCCTTCATTAGAGCGTAAGCCCTTCAAGGGATTTTTTTTTGCCATTTTTGTATCTTCATTACTAAAGACAGTGTTTGGCACACAATCACATTTAATGAATATCTTGTTGACTGATGACAGATGAACTTAGGATGTAATACCAGCCCTAACCACCTTACTTCCATGTTGGGATATATCAGCAGTGGCAATCAATAAGGAAGAAGAGCCAAAGTAAAGGCTGAGGTGGCAACCACAGCATTTCCCAAGATTGAAACAGTAGCTTTCATTGAAAATTTGTTGTACCTAAAGACAAACCATGATATCTTAAGTAAACTGTTGGTTTTCTTGTATAACTCAACAGAATGGGGTAGTCTTGTCTATAAGCATCTGTCCATCCAAAATCCTTGCCAAGCATTTCATCTTAGGTGAACCCACCTCCATGTCAAATCCTTCTTCTAGGATACTCTAATGGATAGTTCCAAAGTAAACAATACACCTTGATGAAAAAACTTAACTGATTCTAGGAACATCAACAAGGTACTAATAGGCTTATTTGCAATCTCTATAACAGAAATTCTTGACCATTTTCTATATTATAGAATCCTTTAATAGTCTCATTAAGCCCACGGATACAGTCTCAGAATGTTTTTTTAGTTTATTATTTATTTAAAACATTTTTTTCTTTTTAAATTTTGAAGTCTAAATTCTCTCACTCCCCTAAATCCCCCCTCCCAGGCAAGCAAAAAGATATCAGCTATACATGTGAAATCATGTAAAAACATATTTTTACATTATTCATATTATAAAAAAGAAAAGAGAAAATTATATTTCAATTTGCACTCAGATTTTATCAGTTCTCTTTCAAGTAGTGAATAACTTTTCTTTTTCATCATGAGTCCTTTGGAATTGTCTTGCAACATGGTATATATCAGAGGAGGCATGCCATTCACGGTTGATAATCATTACAACATTGCTGCTACTGTGCTCAGTGATCTCCCAATTCTTCTCACTTCACTTTACATCAATTCATATAGACCTTGGCTTTTTTTTCTTTCCAAAATCATACTCATTTCTTATAACAAAAGAGTACTCTATCACAGCCATATGTCACAACTTGTTCAGCCAGTCCTCGATGGATGAGCATCCCCTCAATTTCCAATTCTTTGCCATGAAAAAAAGAGATACTATAAACTATTTATGTAGATATATATTTTTTTCTTTTATATCCCATTGGGGTACAGAGCCAGTAGTGGTATTGCTAGGTCAAAGGGTATTCACAGTTTATAGGCTTTTGAGCAAAATTTCAGATTGTTCTCCAGAACTATTTGACCACTTTATAGTGAACCTATTTTCCCTCAATCCCATTAGCATTTGTCATTTCTGAAGGTGAGGAATAGTACCTGAGTTGTTTTAATTTTCATTTGTCTAGTCAATAAGTGATTTAGAGATTTTTATTCATATTACTATAAATAGACTTTGATATCTCATTCTGAAAATTGCCTGTTCATATCCTTAGACTGTTTATCATTTGGGGAATGACTTTTATTTTTATAAATATGACTGTTCTTTATATATTTGAGTAATGAGGCATTTTTCAGAGAAACTTGCTATAAAAATTTTTGACATTACTTCATTGTGTATGGTACCTTTCATCAAAATGTAGTTTCTCTGATTATCTCTTTTAATTAGTTCTATTGTTTGCTTTTCTTTGTCTGAGATGATGATTACTTCCCATGTCTTCTTACTTTAGGTGAAGCATAATGGGTAACTCAGCTGGTCCTCTCCCTCTCCCTGTCCCTGTTCCTCTCCCTCCTCCCACCTCTCTCCTGCTCTCCCTCTCCCATGGAAGGTAAATTTTAATGGCCAGAAGCTGCCCACTCAACTGGAGGGTTACGGCCTAGATTCCTTCCTTCCTTCCTTCCTTCTTTCCTTCAAATCTTAAACCCAGTTCACCCTGAAGCTCATAAATAAGTTCCTGCCCAAGCTGCATTTTGGGGTTGCCTGCCTTAGAGTGAATATTAATGGTACCCTGAGGTTCTTCCTCTCCCAGCTTCATCTTTTTTTACTTTTTTCTAATTAAAGGTGACATACCTTGATTCACTTCTTAAAGAAGCCTATTCACTGAATGGGCATTCCCTCACTCTAAGTGAGTACATGAAAAGGCTTGAGCAGAAAAGGGGCCAGGGTCTTCCATTTCATCCTGGATCATCTCCAGTAATCCTGTTGAATATCATCAGGTCACTGGATCCAGATGGCTCTGGAGGATAAAGTGAGGCTGGTGACCTTCCATAGCCCTCCCTCACTCAAAAGGAAAGTCAACTGCAAGTCATGTCATTATTTCCCTGATGTCATGGTCCTCTTTGAAAATGAAGGACAAACACAACCTTTGAAGCATGATAGATTTGCTCTAGTCCCTTATTTTAACTCTGTGGTCTTTGTTTTAAGTGTGTCTCTTGCGAAAAACATATTGTTGAATTCTGGTTTGTAATCCATCTTACATTTTATTGGTGAGCTCATCCCATTCCCTTTCACAGTTGTGATTGTTAATTGTATACTTCTCTCTATCCTATTTTGTCCTTTTTTACCTTCTATTTCTTTTTATCCTGTCTCTCCTCTAAAGTTTATTTTACTTCTGACCACTGGCTCCCTTCATTTGCCCTCCCTTTTATCACTCCATGTTTTTTATTTCCTTCTATTTATTTCTAGACAGATTTCTAAACCCAAATGAGTGTGTATGTGTACACACACACACACACACACACTCACACCCCACACATTCTGCCATCTTTGATCCAATTCTGGTGAGAGTGAAGTTCAAGCATTGCCTGCCCCCCTCCATTTCCCCCTCCACTAGAAAATCTCTTCCTTGCATACCTCTTTTATAAGAGAAAATTTTCTCCATTCTACCTCTCCCTTCCCTCTTTTCTCGACGCATACCTCTTTCTCATCTCTTCTTTTTTTTATTTTTTGAGACCATCCAAATATAATCAACTAACACTCATGCCCTGTCTATATAGACTTTTTCTAACTTCCCTAATAAGGATAAAGTTCTTACTAGTTACATGTATCATTTTCCTATACAGTAATGTAAGTGGTTTAAATTCATTGAGTCTTATGATTTCTCTTTCTTGTGGACCTTTTTTATGCTTCTCTTGAGTCTTGTGTTTGAATGTCAGATTTTCTATTCAGCTCTTGCTTTTTCATGAGGAATGCTTGAAAGTTCTCTATTTCTTTAAATATCATTATTTCCCTTCAGTTTTTCTAGGTAGGTGATTCTTGGTTGTTATCCTAGCTCCTTTGCCTGTCTGAGTATCATATTCTGAGTCCTCTGCTTCTTTAACGTGGAAGTTGGTCCCCTGAAACCACAAGCATTAGCACTCTCTTTACCTTGGAACTGTGACTAGAACACATGATCTCTTATGACCAACACCTAGAGCTCCTCTCTATCCTAGAACTGTGACCCAGAACATCATATGGGACATAGAGATGCCAAATGTACCCAGTGTCAGCAAAGGGTCCCTTGTAATCTCTTTCTGACCAGTAATCTGACCCCTTTACTCTCTCTGGGCTGAGAGATCCTGAAGCTGCTGCTGCTGTACCAGCCATCTTCAAGGCCCAGTGCTGGTCATGCCCCCAGTTGCACTCAAGGTAGACTCCCTCCAAGTATTATAGACCTTTCCTGCTGACATCCTAAATTGTCTTAGCCTGGGAAAAATGTGTCAACCTGACCTTTAGTTTACTCTGAAGGTTGCTCCAGAAATTGATTTGCGGTGTTATTTTAAAGTTGTTTGGAAAGGAATGTTGGGAGAGTCTGCCTGTATGTCACCATCTTGGCTCTGCCTCTCCAAAATGATGTTTTTAAACAAAATAAGAAAAAAAGAAAGTAAAAAAGGGGGGCAGCAGTGAGTAGAGCACCAGCCCTGGAGTCAGGAGGACCTGAGTTCAAATCCGGCCTCAGACACTTGACACACTTACTAGCTGCGTGACCTTGGGCAAGTCATTTAACCCCAATTGCCCTGCCTTCCCCTTCAAAAAAAATAAAAAAAAATAAGAAGCCAATTATTTTGAAATGGATGAATGAAAATATTATAAAAAGTTCTCTGACCTCAGGTTAAGAATTCCTGCTCTATAGGAAATTCTTTTAAAAGTCTTAAACAGAGTTTTATTGTTTTGTAAATTCAAATGTTTATTGTTCTTCATGTTCAATATTTACATGTGGGAATGTATGTAATAAGGGAATTTCAGGCATTGGCACAACCAGTGAAAATTCCCAGAGTTAGGACACCAAGTATTTTGTGGGATGTAAATTAGGAGGCCCATATTTTTGGGTTATAGAGTTTGTGAAGGATGGGATCAGGTTATGAATGTCTTTAGAAATCAAGTAAACAAATTTATAAGGATATGAGTTGTTCCTCAATTGATAAATGGTCAAAGGATATGAACAGGCAGTTTTTTGATGAAGAAATCAAAATTATATATAGTCATTTTAAAATGTTCTAAATCACGATTGTTTAGAGAAATACAAATTAAAATTACTTTGAGAAATCATCTCATACCTATCAGATTGGCTAAAATGATAGAAGGGGAAAATGACAAATGTTGGAGGAGAGATGGGACAAGTTGGGTCATTAATACACTGTTGATGGAACCGTGAACTGATCCAGCCATTTTGGAATGCAATCTGGAATTACGCCCAAAGAGTTGAAAAAAAAAAACCCTGTGTATAGCCTTTGATCCAGCAATACCACTGTTAGGTCTGTTTCCTCAGATGATCAGGGAAAAAGAAAAATGACCTATATGTTCTACAATGTTTACAGTATCTTTCTTTATGGTGTCAAAGAACTGGAAATTGAGGGGATGCCCATCAATCGTGGAATGGCTAAGTAAGTTGTTGTGTATGATTGTGATGGACTACTACTATTCTGTAAGAAATGATGAACCTGTTCATTTTAGAAAAACATGGAAAGACTTGCATGAAATAATGAAAAGTGAAGAAAAAGCAGAACCAAGGGAATGTTGTATACAGTAACAGGAATATTTTTCGAAGAATAATTTTGAATAATTTTGAAGAATAATTGTTAACAACTAAGTTTATTCTGAGTACTATAAATACTCAAAAATATAGACCCTGACAAAGAAGATGATATCCATTTCCACAGAAAGAACTGATAAATAGGAGTAGGTAAAGTATGATTTTACATATATTTAAAAATCTGGGTCAAATGGTGGCCTTTTCTAAATAAGGGTGGGGAAGGAGGGAGGGAGACAGTTTGGAAGTTAAAATGTAACAAAAATAAATTTTAAAATGTCAAATAACAAATAACAGGGAGCCACTGGAGTTTATTGAATAGAGTGACTTAGTTGTACCTGCACTTTAGAAAGTTTAGTTTGACATTGAGGTATTCTACTCCATCCATCATTTTTCCTAGTTGTTCAACAGTAGGTACAGGTTATCTATCCACTCCTTGCTAATGATATTATTATTAATTCATATGACTTTTATGGCTTGAAAAATACTTTCTGCAAAACCTGCAAGGTAAGAAGGAAAAATTTCTGATGCAGAAATTAAGGTTTATTTCAGTTAAGCAGTTTGCATGGCTAGTGAGCATTAGAACAAAGTCTGAACATGTTCTCTGACTTTAGGTTCACTGCCATTTCTTACCCACTCTTTCTTTACCAATATTGTGAGTCTTGGAGGGTAGGGTGGGACTATCTTCATTTTTATTTGTATTTACATCCCCAGCACTTAGAAGGTGCCTGATAAATGTTGGTCTCACTGAAATACACACACAGACACACACACACACACATGTTGGTTTAATGGCTGATATTTCATTGGATCACAGATTTAGAGTTGAGAGAAAACCTAGAGGTCTTCAAGTCTCTTCAAAGTCAAACAGGTAGTAAGTGGCACAGTATTTGACTTGCCTCTTCTCATTCAGAATCTTACTTTTTCCATTGGGTCACAATTCTTCCATAAATAAAACAAAATGAAATTTAAAAACAACAGTCTTATTGTTCTAAGTTTTTTCTTGTTTTCCTTCATTTCCTCTTCAATTCCAGAAGTTTTCAAGCAATAATTGGAGAGTAGGTTACAGAAAGTATTTACAGGAGGTAGGTCTAATCATGGTTCTGCCACTTACTACCTTTTTGACTTTGAAAAGGCTTTTCACTTCTCCCATTCTCAGTTCCTTCATCCATCAATGGACCAAGCAATTGATCAATTAATAAGCATTTATTAATACTTCTCCACTACATTTTAGGTGTGCTAGGTGATGGGAATATATAGACAAAATTAAAGACTCTCAGCTCAATGAGCTTCCATTCTACAGGAAAAAATATGTACGCACATAAATGTACATTATAAATACAGAGATGAAATTTGTATACATTTATTTCTGGAGAAGTGAAGGAAATTTTCATATGGTGAGGGTGAGAGTCAATTTGATTTCACATTCTTGGGAAGAAAACATTCCCTTTACTGAAAATATTTCTCAAAAAATAATGCAAAGTAGTAAATTATTGATTTCTCAGACCTCCAGTTGGATCAGTTGGGATCCATGAGGTAAGATAGTCAGAATGCATATGGTAAAAGATGATCATAAAAAAATGAAGGAATAAAAGAATGTAAATTAAGTGCTGATGATGTTACAGGCACTATGGTAAGCACTGGAAATACACATTAAAAAAGTAAGATAGTGACTGACCCTAAGGAGTTTATATTCTAGTCAGGAAGACTGCAGGTATAAGGACATAGTTGCCAGAGAAGGGGGTTGGGGGCTGGAGAATGACAGGGATGCTTAGTTTATAGTTGTCCTCCTAGACACATGCCCTTTTCAGAAGGGATGGCCATATTGTGATCATTGTAAGTGTAGTAAGTGAAAAGCAGGGGCTAAGGGATAGACTGTATGCATGATATGCGTACAGTAACAACACAAGAGCAGATGGCGAGATGGCCGAGGTGGATGGCTAGTTTAATGGTGAAGAGCATGGTCTAATCTGGGATAGGCTTGATTAGTAGACTTTTTGTGTTTGCACTTCCTATCAAGATGAAATTAGTTTAGTTATATTTAATCTTTATCCAATTGCTAGGGAAATCTCTTATGGTTGGCACAATATTGGAAGAATTTAATGGATCATGGATCTATAGGGAGGACTATGGAAGAAGAGGTGTTCTGAGTTCCTTTAGGCTGAGTTATCTTGGGATCTTTTCTGAGAAAGCTCAGATAAGTCTTCAAGATAGTCATATGAATAAAGATTATTTCTATAATTTATATATATATATGATGAATATATTATTATATAATGAATAATTTTTAAAATAAATAGAAACAAAAAATATAAAATGTTCATTTATTAAAATTGACAACTTACCAAAAGAAAATTGTCCTAAGTACATTTCTAAAGAATGATGTACTTTGTTTAATGTGTGTGTGTGTGTGCACATGTGCGTGCATATGTGTATTTATGATTACATATCCATTATCAGTAGTGACTAACATGGTTATTGTGGATGCTTTAACCTACCTATGCAAAAATTAGGGCAAGGTTCCTTAACTTTTAGTATCTGCAACCCTTTGGGCAATCTTCTGAAGCCTAAGAACATTTTTTAGAATGATGTTGTTAAATACATGAGATAAAATACATAGGATTACAAAAGAAACAAACATAATGAAATACAATTCTTAAATTAAAAAAACAAACAAGTTGGTGGACCCTGAGTCAAGAACCCCTGAACTAGAGCTTTCTCAGGAGATGAATCATAACCTTTCCCTTAGCTTGAACATCTACTTTAGAGGCATCGATAAAACTGCTAATAATAATAGCTAGCATTTATATCATACATTATGGTTTGCAAATCCCCTTACAAATATTATCTAATTTTATCCTCACAATAACACTTGTGAAGTGGGTGCTATTGTTATCTTTATTTTACAGGATAAGAAAACTGAGGCAGACAAGATTAAGTAACTTTTGGAGAATTACACAATAAGTGTCTGAGGCTGGATTTGAACTCTAGTACCATATCCACTGTACTTTCTAGTTGCCTTTAAGAATTTAGTAATGTAAAGAAAAGCTAAGAATTTAGTAACTCCAAGCATATTGACCTTTGTCTGGCAGATCATTAGAAGGAATTCATCTGTAAAGAGAGGACTAATTACATAATACTAGTCCGTATAGAAGCCTTTCTCTATCCTTCCTACCTTAGCTAGTGTTACAGAAAATAGTAGCAATGTTTATTGAAAATCTTTGAAAAATAAGGCTTATTTACAAAACATTTCAGAGAGTAATGCAGGGCAGTGGAGATGATATAAATTATTATAATGGTCAAATTACAATAATGTCATCTTATTACATATAAAGAAGCATCACTATTTTTTCCCTACACAAATAAAACTAGAATTATACTGAAAACTATAATTTCTTAGAGGTTTGGGGTTTTTTTTAGCTTTGAATTTCTGGAAACATTTCCCTGTGAAATTTAATACAGGGCACTGAAATGAATGAAAAACCCCAAGAGACAGAGTTTCTTGTTAATTAATAATCAATTTATTAATTGGGCTAGCTAATCAAAAAATTGATGATCCGTGGTTTCTCTTGGTTGTCAAACACAACCATTGGAGATCCTGAAAGCTTTAAATAACCCTTCTGAAAGGGAATTACTTTGACGAGTGAAAATCAACCCTAACTGGTAGACATTTGACAAGGAGGTAGGCTAAAACTCTTTAGCTCCTCCTGGTGAGAATATGGCTTGATCATGAGATTCAGCCACCTCCAGCAATCTGGACAGGGCAATATTTCTCAGAACTCATTTTTTTTTGGCAAACTTGCAGATGAAGTTTCCTTTAATCAGTAATTCTTAAATAGCTTTCTCAACAAATTATTTTTTCACTTCTTATTTTTTCACTTATTTTTTTTCTGAATGGTTTCCTAAGGCCCTTGTTTAAAAAAGTGTGTTCTTATTTGAAAACATGCTTTAAAATAAACATAGAAATTAACATATCTGTAGAGCCAAAAAGTAGAGTGCTTGTCCCCAGTAAATCCATATTTGGTCATTTATATGTCATTGGCATGTGTATAGCAACTTAATTGTTCTCTTTTTGATATCCATAAATATAATACAAAATAAGGGAAACAACCCATCTGAAATTGCATCCAAACCCAGCATTCAGGACTGATAATAGAGATGGACTTTCTGTTGGATTTAAAGCAATAAGTAAAAGGGAGGAGGAAGAGGAATAAGCATTGATATAGCACTTATTAGGTGCTCTCATTATGCTAAGATATTTACAAATATCTCATCCTCTATAGGAGCTAGCCAGGTACCCATCATGAAATTCCTCACATTTGTTCTTTTACAGATATAGTAAAACTACATGGTATTGCTTCATTTATGCATGAGGGTTCTATACCAAGATAATGAAAAAAATATGAAACCCCACAAATGCTCAATAGGACTCCTTTGCTGATGACTGACTCTTCTTTTTGAATGGGAGGAAAGATTAAGAAATGAAGGGGGGCATGGCCACTTAACAATTATCTTTTGCCTTTTGTATTTCATCCCAAAATATAAGCAGTTCATTTGAAGAAATATAATGGGATGTGATAAGTTTGTTATAAGTGCAGGGATTAAATTTAACTTTGAATGGATTAAATAATGAAATTCTTGGTGGGGATGACACTTTGACTCCTATTTTTTGAAGGCAGAGACCCACATATACATCTTCTAAGTGTAAGACTTTTATACTAAAAGAAACCTGGTAAATCATAGTAGCCAAACTTCCAGAGAACACATACCCAGTTCCAGAGCAAAAATCTGGGTAAAACTTTCCAGGGTACATGTCAAAGGGCATGTACCATTTGCTCCTGCTGCTTCTTATAGGGGTAGCTTTTCTCATAGGAAAGCCAGTAAAATAAAGCTCTGAGGTTGATTTTGTAACTAGTACCTTTTGGATCAGGTATTCAGTGTTAACAAACATATCAGAATCTGTTTTCATGACAAAGTGTGCATTAGGACAATATGTAGCAACCCATTTCATGCCCATCAAGACCTTGAGTGTCAGGTTACGATAAGTGTCTCGAAAGTCCTGCTGAATGATGTCCCGATACATCCTGCTTTCATTCCTTATTGCTTCAGTAGAACCTTGTTTCTGGACACCCAGCAAAAATAAGCGAACCACAGAATATCCTGGCACCAGACTTTCATTCCCCCAAGTTTTCCTGATGTTATCCCTTCTTGACTTTTGACCCTCTGTGGTACATATTAAAAACACCAAGAATGGAGTAGTATTTTTACATTTGTCTTCCTCCTGGATTAGAAATGTGTAAGGCACAGGGTCCTTGTGCATTTCGTCATTTTTTGGAGTTGTTTTGTTGACCTTTAAATGAGAAGGTGTGGTGAGTTGAGGCCTTGGGTTTGTAATGTTGAGAAGGTGTTTTTCTCCTGTGGCTTCATGGGGTGGGGACATTCCTTGGAATGGAATCTTCTGTGAATTGAAAATTAGTTGCCTTGTTGCTATGATTGATATTTTAGCTGTTTGAAGTGTGAAAAGGAAATAACTCATCCCTGAGCAAATAGAGCCAATCCAGAAACAAAGTTTCAAAGAGGACCAAGAACACATTAGGCCTGTTTTCTCTTGAGCCATGTTTCTTTGCCTCACTATATTTCATCAAAGGGACAGCAACTGGCTCTCACTTACTTTGTCTTCCTTCTTAGGGAAGATGATTGGCATTTTATGAGTTTTCATTAATGTTTTGTAGAGAATTTTTCACCTGAAGAATAAAGCAAAACTGTGGTAAGTAGCACAATAGAGATATTAAGGAATATCATGTATGAGTATATTTTTCAATTATCCTACTGATTTAAATTTAGACAGAACACTTGTTTCCTAAAATAGAACATTATACATTATATATTCATATATATGCACATACATATTTATGTGTATATTTGTATCCTTATATATTTATCATTTGCAAATGCTTAATATAAAATCTTTAAAAATGATCAGTGATAGGTCTGCTCTACCTACTTCCCAAATAACTTGAAGATGGTTGAAAGTTGAAACACACTTTGAAATGTTGGGGTAATAAGAAAAATCATTTATATAGAGCATATTAAGGTATGTACTTTTCATAAATTATTTAGTTTATGTGAGAAAGATGCTATTACTGTACCTATTTTACAGATGAGGAAATTAAGGGTAATAAGTATGGACTACAGATCTAGCTGGGAACTTAGGAAATGAGTAGGTGGATCTACCCAGAGCAAGTAATAAAACCATGCAACCAAAGAAGTTGTTAGGAGAAAATTCATATCTCTATACACTATTATTTATGGGAAAGAGAAAGAAGAGCTTAAAAATGACACTACCTAAATGAATAGTACTGAAATGAATGAATTGAAAACAGTTAAAAACATTAGGCAAGTAATCAATCTGAATTAAATGCCAAAATAGAAATACAGAAAATTAAAGACTAAATTTTGAAATAAAAGTTGAATTAATGAATAAAATAGGAGCCATTTTTATATAAAAATGACAATAAATATAGAGTAACCATTATATAATTTGATTAAAAAGAAGAAAATAGTGCAAATAAAAATAACAAAAATAAAATAAAGGTTTGCAACAAATGGAAAGTAAAAATATTACCAGAAACTTTTTTTGCCCAACTATGTGAAAAAACCCAATAACTTAAATGAAATAAATGAGTATTTTAAAATGTAAAAAAGTAAAATTAATAAAACAAAGAATAGGGAATTTAAACAATTTAACTTCTGAGAAAAAAAATACAAAAAGTCATAAATGAACTTAAGCTGAAAAAAAAAAAGATCTCCAGGAACAGATGGATTTACAAGTGAAGTCTATCAAATATTCAAAGAATGATTAGGTCAATATTAAGTAAATTGAAAAAAATGCTATATAAACAATCCAAATTCTTTCTCTAATACAGATATAATCTTAACAAGTAAACAAAGAACAATCAAAATAGAAAAAGCAAACTACAAACTGATGTAGCTAATGAATATAAATGGCACATAATCTAAATAAAATATTATCAGAGGGATTAAACATATTAAAAAGATTTTATACTATGACTATATTGATTTGTAACAGGAATGCAGGTTTTGTTTAATATTAGAAAAACTACACACCAAACTTACAATCCTAATAGCAAAAACAATAAAAAGAATTATGATTTTATCAATAGAGACAGAAGAAATAAATGTTTTAAAAATGCTTCAATTTCTCTATGGACTTTTCCTTAAAACAATAAATATTGTATATTTAAAACCAAGATCTACTATTATTTGTAATGGAAATAAACTAAAATCCTTTCCAAGAAATTCAAGGATGAAATCAGTATGTTCATTTTTGCCACTTCTATTTGACATTGACTAGAAATATTGTCATAGTAAGAGAAGGAGAGAGAACAGTCTTCATTAATACAAAATGATAAAAATCAAAAGCAAAAGGGGAATGAAGGATTTATCAGGACAAACCAAAGAATCAACTTAACTTTAATTTGACAATAGCTTTAATGCTAAGAGAATCAAGCTAAAGAATCAAGAAGCAGACTAAGGATAACATAACCCAAGATAGACCAGACTATTGAGCTGAACATAACATTGATTCATTTCCTGGATATCCCAGTGGTGCATTATTTTATGGAAGGGCACATTATCCATATTTGTTAGCTCTTCCTTAAAAAAGAAACACTATTGAATGTGGTGACCCATGTATATTTTCTTACCAAATCACTGAACTGAATATTTGAAGGGATTCTATCAGCACTCTAGTCAATCAATTATTTCATCAATATTTTATTAATATTAATATTAAGCACTTCTTTTATTGCAGGCCCTGTGCTAAGCAGTGGGGATACAAAGAAAATGTAAAAACAGCCCCTGCTGTTAAGGAACTTAAATTCTAAAGGGAGAAAAGATATGAATAAAAATAGGTTCATACAAGCTATATATAGTGTTCATGCTTAGAGGAGATGATAGGAGGAGCTAGGGGCCTAAGAGAGGCCTCCTACAAACAATGACATTGGAGCTGATGCTTAGAGAAGGAAACTGAGGATTACATGAGACAGAAGTGATGAAAAATAACAATCCAGTAAGGGGGAATAACATAGCCACAGTAGTGGCAAATAGCATTTTTGTTACAAATGAATAAACTGGACTCACTGAAAAAGACCCTATTGTTGGGAAAGATTGAAGGCAGAAGAAGGGGATGGCAGAGGATGAGATAGATAGACACTATCAAGGAAACAATGAGCATGAATTTTGACAGACTTCAAAAGACAGTGGAAGATAGCAGGGTCTAGCATACTATGATCCATGGGGTCACAAAGAGTCAGATGTGCCTGGATGACTGAACAACCATGAAATAATCACATATAATCACAATTTTAAATCATTTATAAACATTTACTGAATGATTGATATAACCAATGTTGCATTCTTGTCAAATGATCAATGAGTGGACATAATAGAAAATTCTACTTTTATCATCTAATGGAGAAGGTTATAGCAGAAGGAACAGGAAAAGAAAGAAGGACTTAAGCCTAACAAGGAGAAGAAAATTGTGTAACTGACTTGGAGAGATTTAGAATAACAAGATATGTGAGACACTAAGTTTGAGGAGGAAAAATTTGGCAAAATTTTGGATAAACTGAAGAGTATTTGAAGGTGAATATGTTCAGACCCAGATACTGATCCAGATGCTACTTTTGCATTTTAAGAGAAGACTAAGACAATTAGATAGGATATAAAAAGATGGAGGATGGTCAAGTATGATCGGGGAATAAAGAGCTAAAGAGGTAGACTAAAGAAAGGGAGACTCAAGAAAGACAAATGAAAGTTATTTGGAAAGATAACGCAAAATAAGTGCGAAAAGTGAAGTGGAACAATTGGAGTGTTAAGCTAATTGATAAAGTAGATTGGTAGGTGTAGCACACACTCTCCTCACACCCATAGTTTTCCCTATTTAGTCTAATATCTTTCTGCACCAAACTTTTTTTGAGCAAAAATCATTCTTATGAGAGTGGGGTTCATATATAGCCTGCTTATAGATAAAGCTATGTGTGTAACAACAATGTTATTTGCCACTGCTGTGGAGGTGTAAGGCCAATAACACTGGCATACAGGAGGGCTGCTAGTACAGGTTCTTTGAACTGCTTTTCTAAGTAAAGCAACTCTAAGGGGCTTACAATCTCACTTTAATTAAACATACGTATATCATTCACTTAGTTCAGGGGGAAAAGTCAGCACCCTGAACTTCAGAGAAAACACAAACAGAAATTACAAGCAGAAATTATATAAATAGCAAAATAACAAATCAGCAGACAGGCTTCTAGCTGTCTGTCCAAGCAATACACAAAGTTACCAGAGAGAGAAGCACCAATACCTGGGTTTTCAAAGCTGGGAAGAGGGGTAGAGGTCTCCATGACAGCTACCCAGAGTCTTATCTGTTCAAATCACGCAACACTCTTCCAGTGCCCATCACCAAGTGGCCACTACTGTTTCACTGTATTTAGTGAGGCTGGTCAAACAAAGAAAAGAGATAATCTATTGGTAGGAGCTTACTTAAAGCTTCCCTGCAATATAGACTCTCTGAGTGCTTGTGCTCCATTTGACATAGGCATCTAGATTGAAAATTTGCCTTTATGCCATCATGAGGCATATGAAATAGAAATTGTTTTTTTAAATAGGACATTCCCTCTCCCAATTCTTAAATTTCTTTTGCTGCTCACAAATACTGTAATTCTCTCTATCCTCATCTCCTCCTCCTGGTTTCTTTCAAGTCCTAGCTAAAGTCTTATCTTCTACAGAAAGCTTTTCCCAACGTCCCTTAATGTTAATCCCTTTTGTTTTGTTGATTACCTATAATTTTTCCTGTGGCTATCACATTATTCATACTTTGCATGTTGACTCCCTGGTTAGATTGTGGTCTCCTTGAAAGAGACCATCTTTTACCTTTCTTTGTATTCTGAACACCTATCAATTAATCAATAAACATTTTAAGTGTTTACTATGTGTCAGACACTGTACTAAGCCCTGAGGACATAAAAAGAGGCAAGGAGAATCCATGCCCTTAAGAACTTGCGATCAAATTGGTGACAAAATAAGCAAACAAATGTGTACATACACGCTGTCTATCTATCTATCTATCCATCTATCTACTTATCTATACACACACACAAACACACACACACATAATGATTAAGAGAGAGATACAATAAAATTAAGAGATATTGGGGGAAAAATTCCTGTAGAAGATGGAATTTTAGGTGAGACAGTAGAACCCTAGAAGCCAGTAGGTGAGATGAGGAAGGAGGGCACTCCAAGCATGGGCCATACTTAGAACCTGAGAATCTGATTCCTGGAAGAACAAGGAGGCCAGTGTCACTTGCTCTAAGAGTGTGTGGTGAGGAGTAAGGTGTAAAAATATTGGAAAATAGGAGGGAATAAGGTTAGGAAATGTTTTGAATGCCAAACAGACAATTTTATATTTAATCCTGGAGACGAAAAGCAGCCACCGTAATGTTAAGTAGGGGGGTTGACATGGTGAGACTTATGCTTTAGATGAATCATTTGGAGAATTGATCAGAGTGGGGAGAGACTTGAGGCAGGCAGTGCCATCAGCAGGCTATTGCTACAGTATAGGCATGAGGTGATAAGGGCTTACCCTATAATGGAGACAATGTCAGAAAAAAGTAGGTGGCATATTCAAGAGATGTTGCAGAGATGAAACTGGCAGTCCTTGGCCACAGTTTCAATATGTGTGGTTAGAAGTAGTGAGGATTAGAATGACTCCTAGGTTGTGAACCTGAGGAACTGGGAGGATGATGTTGCCCCCTGCACTAATCAAAAAGTTAAGAAGACAGGAGAGGTTGGGGGAAAGATAATGAGTTCAGTTTGGGACATGTTGAGTTTAAGATGTCCACTGGTCATCCAATTTGAGATGTCTGAAAGTCATTTGGAGATGTGAGATTGGAGGTCGATAGAGAGGTTAGGACAGGATAGGTAGATCTAAGAATCGTTAATATAAAGATGGTAATTAAATCCTTGGTAACTAATGAGATCATTAAGGGAATTACTATGGAAGGAGAAGAGAAGAGGGCCTCTGCCTAGAGGCCCTATGTGGATGAGGATCCAGCAAAGGAGACTGAGAAGAAGCAGTCAGGTAGGTAGAAGAACCAGGAGAGAGAGGTATTCCAAAAAACTTGTATTTGTTGTTATTCAGTCATTTTTCAGTTATGTCTAACTCTTCATGGCTCCATTTAGGGTTTTTTTTTGGGGGGGGGGGCAAAGATACTGGAGTGGTTTGCCCTTTCTTTCTCCAGCTCATTTTAGAGATAAAGAAACTGAGGCAAACAAGGTTAAGTGATTTGTCCAGGGTCACACAGCTAGTAAGTGTCTTGGGCCATATTTGAACTCAAGAATCTTCTTGACTCCAAGCCCAGCACTCTAGTTATTGTGTCACCCAGCTGTGCCCTCAAAAAAAAACTAGAGAGAAGAAAATATCAGGTGAAAAGAGTAGTCAACAGTGTCAAAGGATTGTGGAGAGGTTAAGGACAATGAGGGCTGAGGAAAAAAAAACCCACTGGGTTTGGTTTAAGAAATCATTGGTAACTTTGGAAAGAGCAATTTTGATGGAGCGATATTGGAAGATAGATAGTAAGGGGCTTAGAAAAGAGTGAGAAGAAAGTGAAGACATTTATTGTAAATGATCTTTTCCAGGTGTTTAGCTATGAAAGGCAGAAGAAATATTGTATGATTAACAGGGATGGAAGGATTCAATAAGGTTTTTTTCAGAGTGGGGGAAACATGGACAGGTTTATTTTAGGTAGTAATGAATAAGCTGATTGATGGGGAGAGACTGAAAATAAAGTGATATTCTAGGGTTGACCGAGGGGGCAGTCTATTGGAAGAGATGAGATGGAACGGCATAATTTGAAAAAGTAGAGGGGTGAGACATGGTAAGGAATAAAGCTACTTCGACAGGTGAAAGAGGAATGGAGGAAAAGATAGTGGCAGAAGGCATGAGTGATGAGAGATAAAGGGAGAAGAGGGAACTTATAGCACATAGCATCAACTTTTTTTTTTTGGCAAAATATGTCAAGGATTGCAGCTTAGATGGTGGGGGGAGGAGAAGTCATGATAGGTTTGAGGTGGGATGACAAAGTGCACTAGTGAGTTGATAAGGCAGGTACGGCAAGATTGCCTTGGAACAGTCAGTGTCCAGTTGAAATTGTATAAAAAATATAGAGGATCTAGTCATAACACTCATATGATTTTCTCTAACTTTTTTCATCAGTGTGTGTGTATGTGTGTGTGTGGACATGTGTGTATGTGTGCAAGCAAAGGTGGTGAATAGTGGGAATGATACAAAGCTGAGACTTATCAGGGCATAATTGGTGATATGATAAGGGAGATAAGGATTCCAGAGAGAAGAACAGTACAAGGTTGAATTGGTTTGCCAAGGGGTCAAGATGAGAAAAAGAGAAGAGAGAGCTAGTGTGAGGGAGATAGCCAGGGAATGAATTGAGTGGTTAAGGGATTAGAGGTCATAGTAAGGATGAAGGGTAGAGTTTTGTAAAAGGAGGCAGAGGGAAACATGAAAAGCCAACATATTGTGGTCAGATAAGGAGATTTTAGAATCCTTGAATTTCAAGTTACTACGATCTTGAGTGATGGCAAGGTCAAAAGTATAACCATCTTTGTGTGTGACTAGAGTGGAGTTGAGGAGTAGCTCATGGGATGTGAGCACAATGAGAAACTGAGAGTTTGGGGAATTTTACAGAAACTCAATTTGTATATCGAAATCTTCTAGTATGAAGGCAGGAATTGGGAAGGGGAGAATAATTGTGAGCCATGTACCAAATACACCGAAGAAAGAAAGGGAGGGAGTCGCCTGGGAATCTGTAGACAACACTATAAATATGAATAGCATGTACCTCAAAGAAAGGAGAGGCTATTGAGTGATAGAACTAGAAGGAGACCCTAGAATTGGCAAATAGGAGCAAGGCATATTCCTGCTGTCTCAGCTCAATCTGAGAGCAAAGGGAATGAGTAAAAGTACAGTGAGGACTGGAAACGGTAGCCAGGGAGGCTATGACTTCTGAGGGGAACCAGGTTTCATTAACAACTACTAGATGGAAGTAACAGGAGAGGAAAATTTTTGAGATGGAGGGAAATTTCTTGTCTACGAAACAGGCGTTCTAGAACACAACATTTGGCAAATAGCATATGCGTACTAAATGCTTATTGAGCTAATGACAGACTTGTTAGAGAAATAGCACTAACAAGCCATTGAAAGAGTAAATGACTTTTTCATACCTTTTTCATAGCAACTCCTGGCTTAGGGTGTAGATGAAACTGGTACCTTATCTGTCACTTGTTCATCTTTGGATGAGTAAATTTACATTTTCAATTTGAACTTTTGAGGAAGTGTCTTAGTATTGGGTGGCTGGGGTGGGGGGAGAGTAAGCAGAGCTTCCCCTCCTCCTTTTGAATTTAGTCCTATGGGAAAAGAGTTTCTATTACTTTAGGAATTACTAGTTTATTTAATAGTTTTCTGAGAAATCCCTTCTTCTATTGTGGTCTGAGACAATTCTTTTTGCTATTTGTTTTCCCTTCCAACCACTTCTTTCATATGCTTTTCAAGTGACATTCCTCACCTCATTCATAATTATTAGTACAAAGTCTTTTCAAAGGCTTCTTCTTTCCTTTACCTCTCTATAATAAATTCTTCTAATTTCCACATGTGGGTTTAATGGGGCTTCCCTCAACCCACTACCACCATGGAAAATTTAGAAATATGTAGGTTCTGTTTTAAAAAAAAATATCAGAAAGAACCAATCTGACTCTAGAACAACTGGTTGAAGGGGGTAACTCTGTCTTATCAGGTTCTTTTGTCACGAAATCTAAAGTAAGAGATTTAACTTTCCATTACACCCCACCTAAATGACTGAATTGACAAGTGAATGTAAAGCAACAACCACAGATATTTATCTTGTTTGACCTAAACCAGTCTGTTTTGTGAATAGGCTGGCAGGTCATAACTTTAAATGCTGTTCAAGACAACTCCAAAGTCTTTAATTGTTGTTTTCTAAATGTTAGCAGTTGAAATTTCTGACACATTTCACAATGTTTACAAAAAAAACCTTGAAGAGCTGAGTGAGAAAAAAATTGTGCCTTCACTCCCAAGATAACGCTAGCAAATGTGGCCACATTCTGTACTTCACATTATCTTGAAACCATATGTTTTAGTTGAATTGCTGACTGAGAATTCTTAGCAATTTGTGTTACAGTCAGACCTAAAGAGATCAGTTTTCCGTTCATATTGTTTGTGTTTTTCCTTTTTAATTTGTAAGAGTATTCACATTAAGAATCTACACAGTAATAATTTCAATTCAGGGACCCTGCTACATTACAGTTTCCTTCAAAGTACCTCTAAGGTATCATCTTCTACAAAAGACTTTTTTGGATCTTCTTCTTACCCCCAGCTTGCCTTGTTCATGCTTTCCTTCCTACAAATAATTACTTTGTACGCACTTTACTTTGGATGTAATTATCTGAGTACATACTATTGACCCCAATATAATGTTATTGAAATTAAAATTTCTTTAAGTACAAGAACTGCTTAATGTTTGTCTTTGCAATCCTCAAGCCTAGCAGAGTGCCTGGGACATAGTAGGTTCGGAATACGTTCTTGTTGAATTGAATGGAATCCCTCTTGGAAGGAAACATTTACCAACTCTATAAAAAATATGAATACTGGATAGAGTTCAGTGATAGCAACTGTGCTGACAACTGCTTCCTTCCTGGTGCTATTCTTATTATTTATTCAAATGTTTGTCTTCAAAGTTGACATTTCAATGAATCCAATAAGTAAGTGATGGTTAGATACAGAACACCATAATCTTGATAAACCTGCATGGGGGACTTCTGGGATCATATCTGGTCAGGTTGTTGCTTAATTATGTTGGAATCTTCAATATTCTACAAGGTAAAGGAGCCTTTTTCAGATACATCTTCTGATACTTATTTTCAGATACATTACGTAGTAGGAAAGAATTTGGATGGATGACTTCTTGTTTTACTTTCAGTTGCTTATTCATCTTATATCAATCATGATGAATCAATTCAGTGGAATTTCATAGGAATAAGAAGTATTTTGAATATAAGAAAGAGTAACACAGATCTTACAGAAGATGGCCAAGAAATGCTTGGTGAACTGAATGATGGCACTAATGTGGAGGGACATTAAGCTTTTCTAGGGAGAACTAAATATTTTCTTTGATTGTATCTGAAAACATTAAGTTTAGCTACACATATCCAATAATAGTCAAGAAATGTTCATGAAAACATGATTATAGTATGCTATAACTGAAAAAGCTTAGAGTCAGGAGGCCCTATTTGAGTATCGCTTCTAATACCACTTGAAGCAAACTTAATTATGTCGCTTCCTAACTCTGTTGTATATCCTTGAGGGAAGTAATTGTTTCCTTTGCATTTTTGTAGCCTAGATCCTAGTGCAGGGTCTTGATTACTAATAAATACAAATAGGCACTCAATATTTATTGAACTGAATTATTCTATGTCTTCATTTTACAGATGAAGGAGTCATTGAAGCTACGTGACTTTTACGAGGTCTGTGTAATGATTTAAACCCAAGGCCTCTGACTCCAAATCCGTTACTCTTTCCAACCTTTGCTTATTACTTTTGTCCCAGGTAACTAGATGATGTAGTGGTTAGAGTGCTAATCTTAGGGTCAGGAAAACCTAATTTTAAATCCTTTTTCTGATGCTAGCGAGGTGTGCGACCCTAGACAAATCATATAACCTCTTTCCATTTCAGTTTCCTTCTCTGTAAAATGGTGATGATAAAAGGACATACCTAACAGAGTTGTTGTAAGGAACAAATGAGGTAATATTTGCAAAGAGTTCTGAAAACCTGAAATCACAATGTAAATGTAACTAGGCTTCTACAGAATGTTCACCTTACTCAGCTGAAGAAACTTCGCAAGATGGAGATTGCTGAGAAGCGTGCTTTCAGGAAAGGAATGACAATGTGTAAGAAAAGTGCCTTGGAGAGATTGTAAATGGTTGTGTTCTGTTAATTATATGGATTTAAGGAGCCTTTTTTTATTGTCTCTGTGGCCAGAAGTGGGGTGTGTGTGGGGTGGGGGAGGGTGTATGTGGTTGTGGATGTGATGTCTTCAAAATGTTCTGATGCAGCTTCAACTTCATGTGATTACTTCTTCACTCAGGGTATCTGGTGAGAAACAATACTATAAGGGGAGAGTGCTACTTCTTCAGTCTTTGTGGCCTCTAGAAACAGAGCTTTGTCATTGGGCTCTGCATTTATTCTCTTCTGCTTTGGAGAATGGGGTCTCCAAACTTGAGAGTTCACAAGGAATGGAAAGGGGCAGGTAGTCGGCACAGTGAGTAGTGCACCAGCCCTGGAATCAGGAGGACCTGAGTTCAAATCCAGCCTCGGACGCTTAACACACTTACTAGCTGTGTGACTTTGGGCAAGTCCCTTAACCCCAATTGCCCTGCCTTCCCTCCTGAAAAAAAAAAGGAATAGAGGGTGCCTAGGCATCCTGTCATTTCAGTGCTCAGGTTTGTAAACATAGTAGTAGCATTGGTGCCCCAAAGAGCTATAAGGGACATTTGGAAGATTGAAACAGTGTAGTTGAAAGTGAGACGAAGACTCAACCAGCAGTCATGCCATATCTAGAAATGAATATGGTGGAACTAATGATCTGTAGGAAGTGAGCTTGTCGTGCAGTTGTTTCAGTCCTGTCTGATTCTTTGGGACCTCATTTTGGGGTTTCTTGGCAAAGTTGCTGGAGTAGTTTTGCCGTTTCCTTTTCCACTTCTTCTTCTTCTTCTTTTTTTTTTTTTTTTTTTACAGATGAGGAACAGAGGCAAACAAAATTAAGTGATTTGCCCAGGGTCACACAGCTGGTAACTGTCAGAGGCTGGATTTGAACTCATGGAAATGAGTCTTCATGATATCAAGCCCAATACTCTATCTACCAAGCCACCTAGCTGCCTGGAGGAGCTAAATTGAATCAAGCCTACTTGACCAGGAGAATGAGATAGTGGGAGGGACAATAACTGTTTATATCTTTATTCTTCTACATCTCTGAAGAAATCCCTTTTTAAAAACTAATTGATACTAAGTGGCTAAATGGCATTGGGGCTAATCACTTTCACCTAACATTGGGGAGGGATACCTGGGGAAGCTTGAGCTGTCAGGGGTAAAGAAGACACCTCATAACATCAGGGTGGCCTAGAAGTCTGAGGGGCAGATGTAGCATGCCAGACTTTGGAAGAGTATGCCAGAGGATGCTATTCTCACTCCATAAATGTTAACTATTCTTATACTCTGCCCTCGTCCTCCTTCCATCCTCCACTATCTCCACTCTCTGACTTGGGTGAAAGCCCTGGCTATTTTTTCTTCAGAAAAAGACCCAGCTCTGCCACGGCATTTATGCTTAAGCAATGTCTGTAGGCTTTCCTATCTATATCCACACCCTATCCCCTCAGGATATAAAAGACTGAGCCACAAAAAGAGCCTTCCAAGGTCACACAGATAATAAATCACGAAGATGAAATGCAATATCATCTCCTGTAACTCCAAGTTGATTGCTTCTTCTAGAGAACAATGTTTCCTATCATACATGACAACTATCACGTCCCCTAAAAGATTCCAGGGGAAATACATAGAGTAATGGGATCCTTGTGTCAGTGAGATGAATGATTTCCTTTTTATTTGGCTTTTTATTTTCACAATTCCAAATTACTTTCCAGAATATTCATAACACAAGAATACTGTGTTAATAATATTTTAATGTTCTTGTCTTCCCTTAGCCCCTCAACTATAAGATCATGAACTCATTTGGGGGCATGAATGCCAAGTGAAAACTATTAGGTATTAAAGTTTTCCAGAGATTACTCAGGAGGATTTTGCCTTGTTTGGTGGGAGGTCTGTCTTATCATCTGTAAGTAGCTGGAATTGCTCTATATATAGTACATAATTTCATTCTTTTGAGGTTTGGGGATTAAAGAGGTTTGTAAAACATTCTACCACACTGCTGGTCCAAATGACAGATATTTTTGTCAGTCACTATCATTCACTTGGTTTCCTTCATCTGAAGCCCTGGTATTATATGTTTTACTTCACAATCTAATATTCGATTAGTTATCAAGTCTTGTCAGTCATTCCTCTCTAAAACTCAACATTTCCCTAACGTGTCTTCCTTCCTACCAATATCGCAGTGCCACTGCTGTTACCAAAGCCCTCATCACTACCCTCAATTAGCTTACTGAAAAGTACTGTTATACTTTCCAAAAAGTTTCTGGTTCTTTATCTATGATCTCATGACATTTCAATAATATTCTAATAATCTTTCTTATCCCTATTCTGTTTTCTCAATAATCCATGCTTCATAATAGTGTCATGTTAATCATTACTAGGTAGGTGGCATAGAGTTTAGAAGGGTAGCCTTGGACTCAGGAAGACATGAGTTCAAATTCAGCCCAAGATATCTACTAGCTATGTAACACTGGGCAACTTCTCTGTGCCTCAGTTTCCTTACCTTTAAAACTACCTCCCAATATTGTTATGAGAGTCATATGGGATAATATTTGTAAAGTATTTTCAAACCTTAAGATGCTATATAAATGCTAGGTATCATTATTATGTACGTATGCACATGGATATGTATCTACTATATACATATCCTCATGTACTTACATGATAATAATAATAGCTAACATTTATATAATGCTATGTGCCAGGAATTATGCTAAGTGCTTTACAATGATCATATTATTTTATCCTCACAACAACCTGGGAGGTAGGTGCTATTATTATCCCCAATTACAGTGGAAGAAACTGAGGCAAACAGAGGTTAAGTGACTTGCCCAGGGTCACAGAGGTCTCCATAACTCCAAGCTTGATGCTCTACGGGCCACCTAGCACACACACAAATACACACATGGATGCACACACACATACACACAGACACACACATACACACATATGTATATGTGTCTGTATATATGTACAGGTATACATAGGTATGTGTGCATATATACATAATAAATGAATATACAGATATTTTGTCTGGATGTGATATATCTATACACATATATGTACATATGTATATAATATACATAACCATATACTTGTATTTATGTATATATGTGTGTGTAATCATGGCACTTATGTACCCTATGCATCTTCAAGGGTTCACTTTTGCCTTCTCAGGAAAGTTCTTTAGATACAAGGTCTTTCACAAATTTATTGCTCTCTCTATTTCTAGCCTTATCTTATATTATGTCCTACTTTCTACTCTTAAGTTTGAGTGAAACATCCCTATTTCTTTAAGATACACTACTCTTTCCTCCTCCATGCTTTTACACACGTTATTCTGCATACCTCAAGACCCACTTTCCTTTTATTCATTTTTTAAAATTTAAAGCCACCTTTAAAAATGCAACTTAAATTTTCTCTCTTCCATGAAGCCTTCCCTGAGCAACAGTAACATTAGCAGTATTCCTTCTGAGTTATCATGTAATCTTGTATGTTATATAAATCAGTTTTGCACTCACCCAACACACACCAGATTATGTTTCTTGAGGACAAAGACCACGTATTACCTAAACTCCCTCCCACAGTGCCTGACATAGAACTTTGCACACAGTACATGCTTAATGCATTTTTATTTATAAACAAATGAAGGGGGATGTTTTCAAAGCAAACTGATTTTGAAAACAAGGGAAATTGCTAGAGATTAAAAGCCTTTGGCTACAAGCTTCAAATTCATGAGAAATATGCTAATTAAAATGATTGCCAGATTTGCTAAACTATTATATACTGCATTAACACATATACAATTATTTTCCTTTCTGTCTCAGCTGTGTATGTGATTGAAAGTAATAAAACTACATTTATTCATACATATTCAGTTACTAGGACAATTTATTGAAATCTGTCTCCATATACATACACTTTTAAGTTTGTGATGTAGAAAAGTCAAGAGCTGGGTAGCAGAAGCAGAGTTTGAAGTAATGGAGGAATAAAGGAAGATGAAGATGGTACAGGGATAAAGAAAACAAAATGAGAAGAGAGATGGAGGGAGAGAGAAGTAAGTGGAGTGGAAAAGAAAGACACAGAAAGAAGGAAGTGGGAAAGCACGGAAATATGATTTAAGAATGAGAAGGTGGGACAGGTATAGATACAGATCCTGAATTTTCTAAACTCCAAATTGGAACATGTGACCTGACCAACTGTACTCTTTTAAAAAGTATAACTTCTTTTCTTGAAACAAATATTATCCTCAAACATCTAAGATGTATGGTTGCATTAGACATGAAAAATAAATGAGAAAAAGAGGGCACAATATTCTATAGCATTTGCCTTTATTAATGGATGTTATAAGTTCATAGATTTAAAGTAAAAAAGAATCTTAGAGCTTCAACCCCTTCAGAGAAATTTAGACCAAGAGAGATTAATTACCTTGCCAAAGGTTTTACAGAACAACATTTAAAATCAAGTTCTCTGACTTCCAAGAGAGTCTTTTTGCCCCCACTGTACTGTGTAGTCTCCTCTAAAATATTCAAAGTTAGCCTCCTAAAAGACAGGTGAGGCCATGGAAGTGTCTCTCATGTATACCTAGAGGTTGAAAAAACAAAACAAAACAAGAACAGGTGGTGGGGAGGACGAGTAAGGAAGGGCAAGTTCCATTCTAGGATGCAAACAACTAATCACTGCTACTATTTAAGAATATAAATAAGTAGTCTCAAGGTTAATATTGTGATTCAATAGTTGGCAACGAGCCATGAAGTGGTGAAGAAATAGATAAAAGAGGTATTTCCTCTGTCTAAGGGTGAATGATGATGGGGTGACATCAGCCTCTGTGGGAAGGATATATTAACTGTCCACCCTAACCCTAAATGAGCTCAGTTCCAGACTGAGTCCGTTGGGGAGCCCAGTTCTAGACTGAAGCTCCCATGCGATGCATGCCACCCACTTTGAGAGAAATGAAAAACATGGATACAACCTAAATCCCATTTGTCCTTCTTAGACCAAGCTCTGCAGGTTGACAGAAGGAACTAGCCTTATGCCTGGAGTTCATAAGGTCATAAATGTAGAGCTGGAAGGGACCTTAGAGGCCATAAAGTTCAGTCCCATATTTTAGAGATGAGGAAACTATGGTCCAGAAATATTACAGAATTTGCCCCATGGGCACACAAGTAATAAGAACTATATTTGGGATTTGAACATAGGTCTTTTGATTCCAATGATTTCCTGTGTTCTCTGTACTGTTTTGCTCCAGAGAATGCTTAGTGGCATCAGTGCATTAATCGAGGGTAATGATGGTGGTAATTCCCAGTTGTAGCTCCTAGGAATTTTAGAATTGAAAATATTCAGAAAATACTCATTTCAAAGATGCTGAGAAAAACAGCATGAGAAATAAAAGGGTAAACAACAGCTTGTCGTGTTTCCTTGCACATTATAATAGTGACTACTTTTCTTAAATATTTACACCAGTAAAATGCCAAGTCAAATCAGCAAGCATTTATCAAGCACCTACTATGTGCCAGGCACTATACTAAGTAAGCACTGGGGATATAAAGAAAGACCAAAACATTCCTTGCCCTCAAGGAGGTCACATTCTAATAATGAGACAACATCCAAGCAACTATGTATAAGTGAAATATGTACAGGACAAATTGGTGATAATCTTAGGGAGAAGGCATAAGAATTAAGGGGGATTAGGAAATGCTTCTGGCACAAGGTATATTTTAGCTGAGACTTGAATGAAGCTAGGGAATCTAGAATGTGGAGATGGAGAGAATTGTAGTTATGAGGAGTGGGGGCAGCCAATGAAAATGTACAGTCAGGAAACAGAATATCTCATGGGAGGAACAGGAAGGAGATCACTGTCATTGGATCTTAGAGTAGGTGGGAGTGGATAGGGTGTAAGAAGTTTGGAAAGCTAGGAAGGAAATAGTGTAAACTGAGTTTCTTTTCTTTTTGTCATTATTTGGGGGTGGAGGCATTGCTTACCAGTATATGTAGCCATTGGGGATTCCCTGTTACTGTCCAGGGTACCATCAGTTTTTCCAGTCATGCAAACTCAGAACCACGATTTCTTTCTCAACTCATTACTCTATCTGTCAACCTCCATATCCAATCTGCTGCCAAATCATGTGATAGTATCTCTAGTATATGCCTTCTTGTTTCCTCTGACATAGTTGCCTCCCTAGTGCAGGCCTTCATCACCTCTTGACCAAACTATTACTATAACCTGATGGTAGGTCTCCCTTTTAAAATCTTTCCTTACTCCAGTCCATTCTTCACTCAGCTACTCAAGTGATCTATCTTCCTTAAAGTTCAGATCTTACCATGTCACTTTCTTACTCTCACCCTCCATGACTCAATAAACTCCTCTACTATACCTAGGATCAAATATAAAATCCAATTTGGCTTGCTACCAGTTACATCCCTTCGCATGTTCTCCAAACCAGCCATCCAGGCCTAACTGCTGTCCCATATTGGATTCCATCACTTTACTCTGTGCTTTTTCCTCTAGCTTCCCATCATGACTGGAATGTTGTCCCTCCTCATGTCCACCTCCTTCTTTGAAGACTTAGCTTACATCCTACTTTCTATGAGGCCTTTCTTGGTCCTGTTCCTCCCCTTGCTTCCCACCCCCAGTTTCTTTCCCTCTAGGATTACTTTTCATCTACACTCTTTGTATAAAATTGATTGCATATTGTCTGGCAATTGGCAATTGGCAAATGGCACCAGTATCTCTGCCAAGAAAACCCCAAATAAGGTCATGGAGAGTTGAACATGACTGAAAAAAAAAGACTTAAACAATGACTTGTTAGACTAGTTAGACAGTGAGTTCCTTCAGAGCAGGGATGGTATTTTGCCATTATGCTTGGTACAATGATAGGCACATAGTAGGCTCTTTAAAATGTTTTTTTGACCAACTAACTGATTAATAGGGATGGCTTGTTGGGTAGGTGTGTGGGTAAGGGAGAAGATACTCTGAGAAATGAAAGTGATATAAAGATTAATGACATCAATTGAATTTTCAAATCTTCATCAAAAATATTTTTCTTTTTATTTTAATAAAAGAAGTTTTGTGACTATCATGAAAATATATTTAATGTGAAGGTATACGTGGAACCTATATCAGACTATATGCCATCTTGCATGGGGAGGAGGGAGGAGAGAGAGGAGAAAATTTGGAACTCAAAAAATTGTGGAACTGAATGTTGTAAACTAAAAATAAATATATTTAAAAGGAAAAATCAAAAGAAGCTTTGTTTCTTTTAAAAAAAGCAATGGTGGTTATTAATGTTATTATGTGAGAATACTGAGGTCAAAGTATAAATTTGACTGTGGGTTACCATCCCAGCCTTTTAAAAACCAAAGTCAACCATTGAAGGGTATTGTCTCTGTTTTAAACCAAAATATGATAAAAAAAACTTTTGTTTAAAAAGTGAAGGTCTTCCAGAATGAAAGAAGTACACTGACACTCGATGAACATATTCTCATGGAAGAAAATTTTTTTAGCTAAATGATCTGGAGTCTTGAGGGAATTGGGAAAAGTCCTGATCTCAGGTCTGGGTTACATGCAAAGAAGATAGGAACACTGTTCCTGTCTCAGGTAGACAATTTGTATGACTAGGTTACCATTTGAATTTGATTGAACTCATTTGACCGGCTCACCTAGAGGTGGGAGTGTTTCTGTATGGATTTTGGTTGAACATATGAGTCCATTCTGGGAAATGCGAGGGTAGGGCCCAGAAAGCCAAGAGAGCTATTTGAATGCTGACTCAGAAATAAGGAAAGGAGATAATTACCTGGTAAGTTCAAAGAACATATTTACACCACTTTGCCTATAAATATTACCTAGTTCACATTGCTTCCTTCCTTTGTTTCTTCCTTCCTTTGACAGAAGTACTTAGCTAACCCTAACATTCTATGTATATGTGAGTTTTTCTAATTAACAACTCAGTTCAATAATTCCACAAGCATTTAGTAAGTTCCTGTCATGTAGCAGGTACTACGATTTGTTCTAGGAATACAAACCAAAATAATCCCTGCCTTTGAGGAACATACAAGTGTTGTTGCTGTCTTTGTTACTGTTACAAAGTAAGCAAATGCAGCAGGAAAATTATTTAGATAAAGACTCTGTGGTGCAGTGCACAGAGTGCTGGGCCCGGAATCAGGAAGACTCATCTTCATAAGTTCAAATCTGGCCTCAGACACTTGCTAGCTGTGTGAACCCTGGGCAAGTCATTTAATCTTGTTTTCCTCAGTTCCTTATCTGTAAAATAAGCTGGAAAAGGAAATGGAAAATGACACTGGTATCTCTGCCAAGAAAAACCCAAATAGGGTCATGGAGAGTTGAACATGACTGGAAAAAAAAGATTTAAACAACAATGGCTTGTTAGACTAGATCCTTCTGTTTATGACCTGATTCCATGGGCATCCATTCAGATCCAAGGCCCCTTCTAAAATCTAAATGTGTACATGTGTGTGTTGTATTGGGGGAAAATCAATATTCACACAAACGAATGAATACAAAATAAGTGCCAAGTAATTTTGATGTGAGGGAGCGATAACAATTGGAGGACTCAGGAAAGGCCTCTTGAAAAAAGAAATACTTGGGGCAGCTAGGTGGTGTAGTGAGTAGAGCATTGGAGTTGGAAGGACCTGAGTTCAAATGCAACCTCAGACACTTGACACATTTACTAGCTGTGTGACCTTGGGCAAGTCACTTAACCCCAATTGCCCTGCCTACCCCCTTGCAAAAAAAAAATCCACTTTCACGGCAACTTTTAATATTACCCCCTCTTCTCCACCTCTTGTTATACTCCATGTATTTTTCTAGCTAGCCTATCGCCATGGTTCTCCCTTTATTGTTTCCCCAATTTCTCTCATGCCTCTAGCTATCCAGTGCTGGTCACTGAGAATATTTACTCTTCATTTCTGTATTCCTTCTATCTCCATTGTTTCTTCTATTTTATGACCTTGGGACAAAGCTCTTCTGGAATGTCTGTTAATTAATTTGATTAGCCAATTTTGTTAAAAGAGCGGAACATAGAAAGCACCTTTTTAATTAGAGTAGCCTACTGAGGTAGTAACCAGACTCTGGTTATTCTAATAGAGAGGATTGATTTCAATTATGAGAATTCCAAACTTTGTTGGAGGAAAAGTTGGGGAAACGGCAAGTCAATGGAAGAAAAATTTGGGAAAATGAAACTTTTACGTGATCTTCAGACAATTTCTTAGAAGAATGAAGAGAAATCTTCCTTTACACATCATCCAAAGTAGAATTTATGTGTTGCTAGAAATGTGAAAATGTATTTTTGGAAGAGTCCTCATGCTTTAATTCCTATGATGTAATAAGGCTATTAGGCCTTCATATAACATTGTGTTTCTATACATCAATTTTCAAGTTAAAGATAAACCTTAAGCTAAGGATTGATGTTTCTTGAAACATTTTACTTTCCCTTAGTAACTCATTAGGACTGAAAGCTACAGATTTATCTTAATCTTACTTTTGAAACAAGGATCATAGGAGCTCAAAGATGGAAGGGAACTTAGACATAGTCCAGGGGGTCTAACCTGTGGCCCATGCAATTAGATGGATAGATAGAAAGATTGATGACAAGTAATAGATTGATAGATAATAGACAGAAAAATAGATACTAGAGAAATAGATGATAGATGATCGATGATAGGTTGATAGATAAATTAGATAGATTATAGGATAGGATAGGATGGGTAGCTAGATAGATAGATAGAATAGATAACTACATTTCAATAATGTTGGTTTCATTGGTTTAAGAAATCTTTACCCGGTCCAATGCCTTCATTTGCAGATAGGGGTAGGGACTGAGTCTGAGAGGTTAAATGAGTAGGAGAAGGGAAGGAACTACTAATGTGGGGACCAGGCTGATTTCCAGCAGAAGGTAGGATTTGAGTGTTTAAGGAAATCAGAGAAACTCAGAAGTGGAGGCGAATTCTTATCCCAAAATCTTAAGCCTTTACACTCATCAAATACAAGGGTATATTTATTTGCTGCTGTAAATTATATGTCTGCTCTGTTTCATTGATCTACCTATTTCTTAGCCAGTACCAGACAGCTTTGACAATTACTGCCTTATAGTTTAAGATCAGGTACTGCTAAACCTTTTTCCTTTACATTTTTCCCATTAGTTCCTTTGATATTCTTGACTTTTTGTTCTTCCAAATGAATTTCATTATTATTTTTCCTAATTCAGTAAAATATTTTTTGATAATTAAATTGATATGGTATTGAATATATAAATTAGTTTAGGTAAAATTGTCATTTTTATTATATTGGCCCTGCCTACCCATGAACAATGAATATTTTTCCAATTATTTAAATCTGATTTTATTTGTACAAAAAGTTTATACACACAGACACACACACAAATGTATGTGTATGTTTGTGTGCATAAGATTTTGCTTATATACTTCTTGGGATTGTTTTGGCAGGTGTACTTCCAGGTATTTTATACTGTCTAGAATTATTTGAAATGGGATATTTTTTACTATCTCTTCTTGTCAGGTATTTTTGGTGACGTATGGAAATACTGATGATTTATGTGGATTTACTTTATAGACTCCTATTTTGCTAAAGTTATTAATTGTTTCAGCTAACTTTTTAGTTGAGTCTTTGGTATTTTCCAAGTATATCATCATATTGTCTACAAAAAGAGATAGTTTTATTACATTATTCCCTCTTATGATTCCTTCTGTTTCTGGTTCTTCTCTTATTGCTAGGATTTCCATTATAATATTGAATAATATTATATTATAGAAATGTTTTTTTTATTACATAAATTAAAAATAAAATAAATTTTAAAAAAGAAGTGGAGGTGAAAAGGGCAGCAATGTAGATATGAGGAACAGCTAGCCAGTGAAAAGATCTTTATCTTTCCAGACTACAATCCTGCAATTTTTGCCAAAAGGCAATAATTATCTTAATTTAATCATTTTCTTGCTCTTCTCTTTTCTCTTATTTCATTATGTCTTTCTTTTCTGAGATCTGATGATGGGAGTTTTCTATCACAAAAGACATGTGGCTGTCTAAAAGAGGAATGACCTTTCATTTTGATTTCCATACACTTTTTAATGTCTGACATTTTGGTGTCCTTCTTGAGCTGAAATCTTCATGGAATTTTCTCTAACTTTGAATTCCATTTCTTTAAGTGCACCAATAAATCAGGTTCATAAGATTAGTTAATAATAGTTTGGATCAGGTTTATCTACATATATTACCACTAAATCCCCCCACATTAAAACTTAAGTGGTAATTTTTCTGCTTATTTAATTTTTTCAGTTTATTGCTATAAGTGTAGTTTTTTGCTATGTGGAAGATTAGTAACTCTTATATATGACTACTTGATACCTTTTTCTCTGAATCACTTACATAAGGTTTTTTTTTGGAGGGGGGGAAGGCAGGACAGTTGGGGTTAAGTGAGTTGCCCAAGGTCACACAGCTAGTAAGTGTGTCAAGGGTCTGAGACTGGATTTGAAGTCAGGTCCTCCTGACTCCACGGCCAGTGTCCTACTCACTGTGCCACATAGCTACCCCTCTAAGGTCTTAAAAAAGGCAGTCCCTAGTGCCAATTGCAAGGCAAGCCCAAACTCTACACTCTACCATTCCAGTAAGTACTCTTTATCTGTCTTTACTCTTGTTTCCTGATTTTCAGTTACTTTTTTTGTTATCCCTGACAAAACAGTTCCCCAATCCAGTGTTAACACATTTTTTTTTCCTTTTTCAAATACTTTGGTATAAAGCCTTGTCAAACCAATTTGAAAGACTACATAAACTATAACCATTGTTTTTTCTTTATCCATAAGATTGACCAAATCTGTGGGATAGAAAGCACTTTAGTGATAATATCATCAGTTTCTTAACCTCCTCATCCCCACCCTTTTAAGTAACTTGTCAAGGTCAGGTAATTAGCAAAAAAGCCAGTGAATTGAACCCAGGCTTTTGATTTCAAGTCCAAGGTTCTGTCTACTATAACCTGAGCTCTTTAACTATTGTCCATTTAGCTTACTTAAAGAATATTTTTATAACTATATTTCAATATAATTTATTTCCTTTGTAATAATTTGTACAGGGTTTTTCAAAACCCTTACTATGATTTTAAGTTTTAAGAGCTTAAAAACAAAGTAATTTTAGTTATGCTGTATTTTATTTTGTGCACTTAATATTTTTCTGAGAAGGGATCCATAGCATACAGCAAGACTGCCAAAGGAGTACATGACACACAAAAAAAAGATTAAGACCTTCTATACTATACAAACTTGGTAGTGAATAAATATTGCACTCCTTTTGGGGAATGGAAGTTAGGTGGTACAATGAATAGAGTTCTGATCCTAGAGTCAGAAAGACCTGACCTTCCAGAAAGACCTGAGTTCCAATTTGCCCTCAGGTGCTTGCTAGCTGTGTATTCCTGGGAAACTCATTTAATTTCTGTTTACCTCAGTTTCCTCAACCATAAATTAGCAGTCAAAATAGCACCTACCTCTCAGTACTGTTATAAGGATCAAATGAAATAATATTTATAAAGAACTTAGCACAATTCCTGACATGTAGTAGGCACTTAATGCTTATTTCCTTTCTTTATTCCATCAAGTATTATTTCCCTGAAGTGGCCTAGGCATACCAGATATGAAACAGTATTAAAAAGCAGAAGTCATCAAAACTACTTGGTACTGTCTAAGAAATAGAGTGGTGGATCAGTGGAATAGGTTAGGTACACAAGACACTCTAGTCAACCACTATAGAAATCTACTCTTTGTTAACCCAAAGAATCCAGCTTCTGGGTTAAGAATTAACCATTTCACAAAAACCACTCGGAAAATTGGAAAATAGCATGGCAGAAACTGAGCATAGACCAATAGCTTACACCGTATACCAAAAGAAAGTCAAAATGAGTTCATTATTTAGGAATAAAGGCTGATATTTATAAGCAATCTGGGAGAGGAAGGAATAGTTTACCGGTCAGATTTTTGGAGAAGGGAAGAATTCATGACCCAACAAGAGATAGAGAATGTTACAAAATGCAAAATGGTTAATTTTTATTATGTTAAATTGAAAAGTTTTTGTACAAACAAAGCCAATGCAACAAAGATTAGGAGGGAAACATAAAATTGGGACAGAATCTTTACAATCTCTGATAAAGGCCTCATATCTAAAATATATGGGAAACTAAGCCAAATTAATAGGAATACAAGTCATTCCTGTAAGAAACAGGGGGAGCAGTTTTGTTTCCACAGAGTTGAAAGTATCCCTCTTCCTCCCCCTCCCCCCAGCTTTAGCAGAATGTAAGTCAGGTGAGTGATTAGAACTAGTCCTAATCAAAGCTCTGATCTAGCAGAGACCAGGCTTTTGGTCAGGTGAAAGGTTAGAGGCTTGTAAGTATGCTTAAATGAGCCATTTGAGGAGTGCATGACTTAGGCAGTCAGGGGGTTGCATCTGGCCAATGAAGAACCTGGCAGGAGATTCAAAGTGGGGGTCAATAAAAGGACTGACATCTTTCTGAGTCCTTGTACTTTCTCCTGTACTCTGTTCAGGGGATGTACCCATTTATTCAGACTGAATAAATTTAAAATATAATTAAAATGTTCCTGGCTTCCCAACTAGTATTGTTTATTCCTAGACAATGTAAATATGTTTCTAACATTTGCCAATTGAGAAATGGTCAAAGGATATGAACAGTTTTCAGAGAAAGAAATTAAAGGTATATATAGTCATACGAAAAAATGCTCGAAATCACTATTGATTAGAGAAATGCAAATCAAAACAACTCTTAGTTACTACATCTCTCCTGTCAGATTGGCTAGCATGACAAAACAGGAAAATGATAACTGCTGGAGAGGATGTGGGAAGATTGAAACATTGTTACAGCATTGGTGGAGTTGTGAACTGATCCAGTCATTCTGGAGAGCAATCTGGAACCATACTCAAAGGTCTATAAAAATGTGTATACCCTTTCACCCAGAAATACCATTTCTATGGCTGTATCCCAAAGAGATTACACAAATGGGAAATAGACCAGTATGTACAAAAACATTTATAGCAGGTCTTTCTGTGGTTGCAAAGAATTGGAAATCAAGGGGATGCCCTTCAATTGTGGAATGGCTAAACAAATTGTGGTGTATGAATGTAATAAAATACTATTGTGCTATAAGAAATGAGGAGCAAATGGACTTCATTACAACCTGGAATGACTTATATGAACTGATTCCGAGTGAGGGGAGCAGAACCAGGAGATCATCATACACGATTACAGACACATGGTATCTGTTAGGACTAACTTTGATATACTTGGCTCCTCTCATTAATGCAAGGTTCAAAGACAGCTCAAAAAGACTCACGATGGAAAAAGCTATGCACATACAGAGAAAGAATTATAGAGTCTGAATGCAGATTGAGGTAAGCTATTTGCTCTTTCTTTTTCCTTCTTTTTTTGTTTTGTTTCTCCTTTCTCATGATTCATTCCATTGGTTATAATTCTTTTTTACAACTGGACTACTATGTAAATAAGTTCAATGTGAAGGTATATGTAGAACCTACATTGGATTGCATGCCATCATGGGAGGGAGCAGAGAGGAGAGGGAGGGAGAGAAAATTTTGAACCCCAAAACTTGTGGAACTGAGTGTTGTAAACTAAAAAAAAATAAATTTTTTTTAAAGTATAATTCCCATGTACGGAAACCATCTAAAAGCACGCATTGGCTTTTATACTTGAATATTTCAGGAATCTGATTTTTATCTTTGTGAGCATTACTGTTCCATTATGCATATCACAACCCTTTCTTCATAAATGCATTTTGGGAATTTCACTGGTTGAAAATTTCATCACCCTAGAGTTAATCAAACTCATCTTTAGATATCCAATTTAAGACTGGGTACAAAATTGAAACCTTTAGGGCTTTATGGGAATGAGTAGAATAAACTTGATAGTTAAGGGTTAATTATATAGTATAGAATTATTAAGTATAGAATAGGACTTTGATGAAATATTGTCATTCATTGGTAATGTTTATTTGAATAATTTCTGATCTTACTCTTTACTATAGATGTGACCTCTTTTGGCCTTTAAACTTTATTAATAAACACAATTATAGCAACTCTATAAGACAATAAATTTCAGACAAGTATAGAATAGAATAGAAGGAGTGCCTACATTAGGAACTACCTGCATTGATCACAGTCATAGCTCTGATCACAAACACAACACACACACACACACACACACACACACACACACAGTGCAGAAAGGATGACTTGAATTGTACCTGAATAAAAGATGCTAGTTACTTTGCCATGCCTGGAGGAATTGGACAGTGAATCAGTGACAAACCAGGTGGAGAATCCAAAGCTCTTTCATTGGTATGTGACCTTAGGAAACACATTGGAGCTCTGGGAGCTTTGGTTTCCTCCTCTGTGAGATGGAGATCATAGAAGCTGTCCTACAGTACCTACCTCACAAGTTCCTGTGAGGGTCAAATGAGGTAGCAGTGCTTTGAACGCAACAGTGATAGACTTTTTATTATATGGAACTAACTCATAGGCTTTAGACCTGGAAAGGACTGTTAATCCCGTTGAGTTCAACCTCCCCCACTTTATAGCTACCAGACATGAGACTCAGAAGGGGAACTAGTCCAAGGCCACACAGGTAGCAAGTTAACAGAGCCAGGTCCTTTATAACAGAAGATTCATGAGGGGGTAGGTGTGGGGCAGTGGAGGGGAACAACTGTCTTCATGCGTTTCAAGGGCTGTCATAAGCAGCTAGGTGGTGCAGTGGATAGATCACTGGGCCTGGAGTCAGGAAGACTCACGTTCATGAGCTCAAATCTGGCCTCAGACACAAGCTGTATAACCTTAAGCAAGTCACTTAACCTTATTTGCCTCAGTTTTCTTATCTGTATAATGAGCTACAGAAGGAAATGGCAAATAGCTACAGAAGGAAATGGCAAACCAATATCTTTAGCAAGAAAACCCCAAATGGAGGAATGGAGAGTCAAGACACAACTGAAACAACCAACTATCAACAACCTAAGGTCCCAGAGAGCAGAACTAGAATTGGTAGAAACCAAAAAATTTCCCATACAAAGGGAAATTTACACTCCCAAATAATTGGAGTTGTCCAAAAATGGAATGGGCTGCCTTAAGAGATAGTGGACATCCCCTTTCTTTTTTTTTTATTTAATATATTTAGTTTTCAGCATTGATTTTCACAAGAGTTTGAATTACAAATTTTCTCCCCATTTCTACACTCCCCCCCCCACTCCAAGATGGCATATATTCTGGTTGTTCCATTCCACAGTCAGCCCTCCCTTCTGTCACCCCACTCCCCTCCCATCCCCTTTTCCCTTGCTTTCTTGTAGGGCAAAATAAATTTCTACGTCCCATTGCCTGTGTATCTTATTTTCTAGTTACACGCAAAAACTTTTTTTTGTTTTGTTTTTGAACATCTGCTTTTAAAACTTTGAGTTCCAAATTCTCTCCCCTCTTCCCTTCCCACCCACCCTCCCTAAGAAGTCAAGCAATTCAACATAGGCCACATGCATATCATTATGTATAACCCGTCCATAATACTCACGTTGTGAAAGACTCACTATATTTTGCTCCTTCCTAACCTATCCCCCTTTACTGAATTTTCTCCCTTGACCTTGTCCCCTTTCGAAAATGTTTGTTTTTGATTACCTCCACCCCCATCTGCCCTCCCTTCTATCATCCGCCCCCCTTTTTAATCTTCTTCCTCCTTTTTTCCTGTGGGGTAAGATACCCAATTGAGTATGTATGGTATTCCCTCCTCAGGTCAAATCTGATGAGAGCAAGATTCACTCATTCCCCCTCACCTGCCTTCTCTTCTCTTCCTACAGAACTGCTTTTTCTTGCCCCTTTTATGCGAGATAATTTACCCCATTCTATCTCTCCCTATCTCCCTCTCTCAATATATTCCTGTCTCATCCCTTAATTTTATTTCTTTTAGATATCTTCCCTTCATCTTCACCTCACCCTGTGCACTCTCTCTCTCTCTCTCTCTCTCTCTCTCTCTCTCTCTGTCTATATATATATATATATATATATATATATATATACACACACACACACAGATATACATACACACTCACATATACATATGTATACATAAACATATATACATATACATATATATATATATATATATATATATGTACATGTGTGTGTGCATATTCCCCTCAGCTACCCTAATACTGAGGTCTCGTGAATCATACACATCATCTTTCCATGTAGGAATGTAAAGAAAACAGTTCAACTTTAGTAAGTCCTTGCAATTTCTTTTTCTTGTTCTTTTTCTTGATTACCTTTTCATGCTTCTCTTGATTCTTGTGTTTGAAAGTCAAACTTTCTATTCAGCTCTGGTCTTTTCAGTTAGAAAGCTTGAAAGTCCTCTCTTTTATTGAAAATCCATATTTTGCCTTGGAGCATGATACTCAGTTTTGCTGGGTAGGTGATTCTTGGTTTTAATCCTAGCTCCATTGACCTCTGGAATATCGTATTCCAAGCCCTTCGATCTCTTAATGTAGAAGCTGCTAGATCTTGGATTATTCTGGTTATGTTTCGACAATACTCAAATTGTTTCTTTCTGGCTGCTTGCAATATTTTCTCCTTGATCTGGGAGCTCTGGAATTTGGTGACAATATTCCTAGGAGATTTCTTTTTGGGATCTATTTGAGGAGGCGATTGGTATATTCTTTCAATTTCTACTTTGTCCTCTGGCTCTAGCATATCAGGGCAGTTCTCCTTGATAATTTCTTGAAAGATGATATCTAGGCTCTTTTTTTGATCATGGCTTTCAGGTAGTCCAGTAATTTTTAAATTATCTCTCCTGGATCTATTTTCCAGGTCAGTGGTTTTTCCAATGAGATATTTTACATTGTCTTCCATTTTTTTTTCATTCCTTTGTTTCTGTTTTATAACATCTTGATTTCTCATAAAGTCACTAGCTTCCACTTGCTCCAATCTAATTTTTAAGGTAGCATTTTCTTCAGTGGTCTTTTTACCTCCTTTTCCATTTGGCTTATTCTGCCTTTCAAGGCATTCTTCTCCTCATTGGCTTTTTGGAGCTCATTTGTCATTTGAGTTAGTCTGTTTTTTAAGGTGTTGTTTTCTTCAGTGTATTTTTCAGCATTTTTTTGTCTCCTTTACCAAGTCATTGACTTGTTTTTAATGGTTTTCTCGCATCCTTCTCATTTCTCTTCCCAATTTTTCCTCTACTTCCCTAACTTGCTTTTTCCAAATCCTTTTTGAGCTCTTCCATGGCCTGAGACCAGTTCATGTTTTTCTTGGAGGCTTTTGTTGTGGGCTCTTTGACTTTGTTGACTTCTTCTGCCTGTATGTTTTGGTCTTCTTTGTCATCAAAGAAAAGTTTCAAGTCTGAGACTGAATCTGGGTGCGTTTTCACTGCCTGGCCATGTTCCCAGCCAACTAACTTCACCCTTGAGTTTTTCATCGGGGTATGACTGCTTGTAGAGTTAAGAGAACTATGCTCCATGCTTGGGGGGATGTGCCAGCTCTGCCACACCAGCACTGCTCCTTCCCCAAGAACCCCCAACCCAGACTGGACTTAGACCTTCAGCAGGCTCTTCACTCCTGTTCTGATCCGCCACTTAATTCCTCCCACCAGGTGGGCCTGGGCCGGGAAGCAACTGCAACTGTAGTTCTGTAGCTGCCCCACCTCTGCCGCCCCTGGGGCTGTGGCCCAACCATGAACTCCTTCCACTCCCACAGCTTTTCCCACTAACCTTCTCTGTTGTCTTTGGTGTTTGTAAGTTGAGAAGTCTGGTAACTGCTGCAGCTCACTGATTCAGGGCACTAGGGCATACTCTGCCCGGCTCCTGGTGTGGTTGGGCCGCACCGCCCACGCTGGGCTCAGCTCCCCTCGGCTCCCCTCCGCTCCCAGCTCCGTGTGGGATAGACCTCACCGAGAGTCCATCCAGGCTGTCCTGGGCTGGAGCCCTGCTTCCCTCTGCTGTTTTGTGGGTTCTGCAGTTCTAGACTTGATTCAGAGCCATTTTTTATAGGTTTTTGGAGGGACTTTGCGGGGAGCTCACTCTAGTCCCTGCTTTCCAGCTGCCATCTTGGCTCCGCCCTCAGATGTGACCTTTTTGCATTAGTATTTCATTTTAACTTTATTCCTACAAATTTAAACCCTCTTTATTTGTTAAAATAAATTCTTAGAAAGGATGTTATTTCATCATCATTATTATTTCTCTTCACTTTTTGTTGTTGTTCAGCAAATTCTGACAATTGTCTCACCCTTTGTGATAATATTTGGGGTTTTCTTGGCAAAGATACTGGAGTGGTTTGCCATTTCTTCCTCAACTCATTTTGCAGATGTGGAAATTGAAGTAAACAAGGTTAAGTGACCTGTCCAAGGTCACCAAGCTTGTATCTGAGGCCAGATTTGAACTCAGGAAGATGAGTCTTCCTGACTATATATCTAGCACTCTATCCACTGCACCCAGCTGCCTTTCTATTTGCTACTTTTTTTAAACTAATTTCTACCTTTTTTTTTTACTAATGTCTTAGAAATTTTTAGAAATTTACTAATTTCTTAGAAAAGTCTCTATTTTCTTAGAAAAGAATATCAGCTTATACACACATATGCTTTGCTATTCACTAACTTTCTTCTTTATATGCTAATCTTCTCCCTTAATTTAGACTTTCCAATAGTACCTGTTATCTGCTGAGTGTTTACTCTTTAGTCCCTCATTATTTCCTGTTTGTATTTCTCTATTATAGGTCTTCTTACATTTCCTTGTTTGCTTCTTAAATTTCCATTTGGGACTGTGTGAGATTGATAGTGAGTGAAGTCTCCTCAAGAAAAATAGCAATCTGAACAGTTTTTAGCAGTTAAATTAAGAGACTATCACTAGGGTAGGGGTATGGAAACACTGCTACATAACCTCCAGGCACACCTGACCATTTTGACCACAGATATCCTGTTTTTCATGAAGACCTTTATCCTTTAAGGAATTTACACAAACAATTGTAAAAAGTTCTTTCTGACCCTTTATCTCTGAATCAGAATTTCTGGATGTGGCAGATGATGTGGCAGATAAGGATCACCTGCTTCCTGGTCTCTAGGCAAAGTTTATCCACCTTTAGATTGTTCATCCTAAATCCCAGCCAATGGGAAGAAAGGGGAGAAGTGGGGAGAGGTCTTGTATTAGAATCATAAGTACAGGCTTTTTCCTTCACTCAGCATGCTCTAACCTCTACCACTTGGGTGACACCCTTTCTCATGGGAAAGAATAATTAATGCCTTTTCTGATTTTGGGCTCAGATTCTGAACTCTTCATTGTGCTGTTGCACATATGGCTTTTCTGTCCTTTTTCTCTTATTTCTATAATTTCTCATCTTTGATGTATACATATGCTTCCTCTCTCCCAATCTCCTGTGGGGATACGATAATTTTTTATCTTGTAAACCCCATAATAATCTCCTCTCCTTCTACTCAATATAGTAAGTAAATGTATAATTAGCCAATATAAAGGAACAATAACAGGAAATAAGAACGGAAAGAGGAACCTAGAATTCATGTACAAAGTATCTCAAAGATCAAAGGAGTATAATTTGCGAACTATCACATATTAACCAAAAATTGTATTCTGATTTTAGACTACTGTCAGGACCTTTTGGTTCTATGACCTGTAAATCTCTGATAAGTTCTAGCCATTCTCAGTAAGGCAAGCATGACATCAAATGCTGCTGATAATTTTGAGATGATATAGACATTTTAACTTTAAAGTTTTACTGACAACTTTGAGATGATTCAGATATGTTAATAAACTAACCCTGGTGGAACCTAAGAGTCAGTCCTCCACAAAAATCCTATAAAGAAAGACCTCAAACTCCTGCTCCCACAAGCTCAGCACCCTTCTATCACTAGCTGGGACCATGCTGCCAAATGCTCCCAACTTTAATCCATGGCCTCTCCCTCTCCCCATTCATTTCCCCACCATTACCTGCCTTCCTTTATACCATTAAACTCTGCCTTTTTTACAACCTGTCTCTGTTCTTTCTGTGAGAATTTCCTGCGCCTCATCAAAATATGACGGCAGCTTCACTTGTCAGAGTGTGTCTGCCACATTTCTTAAAATGATAAATTAATCAGCAATTCACCTTTGAACATGAGTGTCATTTGGAACAAAAGGAAAGGCATCATATAATCACAGATTTAAAACTAGCAGGGATCTTAACGGTCATCTAGTCTAACCCTATCATTTAAACATTATCAAACCGAAACCCTCATAAAACTTTGTGAAAGTTGTATATGTAGCGAGAGCCAGACATGAATACAAATCCATTTCCTTTGCCTCCAAATGTAGCACTCTTTCCACTTTAAGACTTTTTAGAAAGTCACATGCTGTTCACTACTAATTTAATTTACATTTATTTGTCTACTCATCCATTCATTCATTAAAAAAGTCTCAGAATCTCTGGGCCAATTTTTACTATGTTAATTTTCAAAAATCTGATGATATTGTATTTAAATCAGAAAGTAGTCCATTTATAACATTAATTAAAGTGAAATCATCATGGTCACTGATAGTCCATCACACAAGCTCAGATTCGTGACTCATAGGTTATGCACCAGGAAAGATCCACACTAGAAAAAGATTTTCTCATATTCAAGAATTTAACACCCAGAAATGTTTCTACTTTAATCATCATCCTCTCATCCCTTCCTGAAAGTCATATATTAAATAAACACAGGAATCATGTATTAAGGCAAATAATCAGTGTCTATTTGATTAATATATCTGTGTATTTGTGTGTATATACATATATGACATGTGAATAATCAGTATAGCAGGGAAATCTGTATTCAATTATAGTTAGTTATGGTATTAATTAAAATATAATTTTCAAAAGATAAAAGCAGCTCCACATTACTGCAGTTCTTTTCTCTTTCTCATTTGTGTTGACTTTAAGTGAATGATCATCTGTTTCAATAGATGAATTTACTTTTAACAACCATATTTACTCACTTCAGAGAAAGACAAAACTTTTGCGATTCAGATGAGAAACCCACAAAATGATAAATCGGAATGTTATGCTTTTAAAGGCAGGTAAGAAACATTTCCAGAAAGAGCAATTTCCAAATTTATCTCCTATTAGAATGACTTCTGTGAGAATACAAATATTTTCCCTTATATAGCCTATTAATGAGCAATATATTTTGCATTTCTCAGTGACAAAAACTTTTATTTTGTAATATTCCATAGTTAAGATAGACCTGTAGGCACTTTCCCCCACTAATAACTGTATCCCAAATTGTATATACAATCCCATATATGTATATACAATATAGATACATATGTAACATATATCTTCATTTTCTTTGTTTTACTTCTTCGGCTAAGCAATTGGGAAAGAAGTGAGCCTGTCATTGTACTTCACTGCTTAGTTACAAACTTTCTGTACTTTTGCAAACTTCAGTAGAACGTATTAATCTAAATAAATGTTTATATCATATTGTAAGCTTAAAATTTTACAAAGTAGAATAAAAGGAGCAAAGATTCTTAAAATGTATTTAGAAGTAGTAAATATCTTACTATTTTCCCTTAACCAGTGAGTGATATTTGAAAAAGCAGAACAAAAAGTAATGTCTAGAACAAAGAAAAAAGAGATTCGTAACTTCCATGTACAATACTCTCTAAGAAGTATAAGTATATAAAAACTTTCTCCAGTAGAATAAATAATATAAATCCACAACATTAAAATAGTATTTACTTTTAACAATAATTATATTTACTATAATGCCAATTCTGTATTTCCAATGGAATATCTACACATATATCTATTAAAATACCCCTGGAAAAACTACAGAAATGACTTTGAAGAAGAGATTATCCTTACCTGAGTAGTTCTCTGTGATCATTTAAAAATGACTAATGATAGAAGAGCTCTTTTATTTTTACCCTAGTAAATCCCTAGTTGTCACTTAACAATGATTGATGTTAGCGTAGTTGTGGCGTTTTTTTTTCTTTTTTTTTTTTTTTGCAGCCAGAAAGGGTGTGTCTTTAGACACATGTTGTACAACTTAAGAGTATACTATACAAAGAATTGTGATATAATAAAGTCTTTGGTTAATGATTCATTTCAAAAAGAATATTTAAAACTTAAATACATTTGTGAATTTAATTTCAGAGTGGAATGTACCTACAGAATAATTTTCATAATCAGATTTAATTCAATTTTTCAAAGGTTATATATTTCATCTCCACTCATTTTTTTGAACAATTAATTTTAGATGAAACATAAACTAAAAATACTTCTTGGTAAGTGCTAAGTGTTTTATCTCAGGTTCAGGTTCTATGTTCCCAGAGTCCCAACACACTGAAAAACAGGATTAAAATAGTAAAGTATAGTAACAATAATACCCTGATAACAACAATGGTGTTATATTCTCAATTTAAATAGAACAACCTTATGGAGGGTGAAATTAGGAAGTGAGATGAATATTAAAAAAAGTAGTCACCCCTGGAAACTAGTGCGTTCCTGACCACTAAAGTTCTCTTAGCAAATTAACGACTCAACTAAGGCAACTGGAATGAGAACTCTTAAAGTCTGAGGTACTTTAAAATGAGGAGACTATATTAGGTTCTCTTGGCCATTTCAATTCCTTTATGTGGTGGTAAAAGCCATTCCAAATGAGGGATTATGTGATAATCAAGGTTTGCTCACTTGGATGGGGAGTAGGGAAGGAAAGTCTGGTCCTTAAAATTGGTCACTATCATATAAATACATATCGCCTGGTTATAGTACAGATAAATGAAATGTAGATTTTGGTTTATTGATATAAGATTGAAGTGAGCCATGTCACTGGAGACTTTACATTGAACCAGTAGAATAACTGAGTTTAGGTCTCTCAGAGAACTCACAATTTAGAAGAGCTGATCTCAGAAGAAACTTCTGTTCAGGTTCAGGAAGAGACCTCAGAGGTTGTGCTGTTACATGCTTCTCAGGGAGCAGACTAGAGGAAGTAAAAAATCTTTACCTTTGCTAATTGGAAGAGCTGACTGGAAGGAGAAAGGTTTTCCCTTTAGTTTTTTTTTGCATTTTCACATGAGATGGAAACTTCTTATAAGACTCACCACATGCCACGTTTAGGTTTTCTGCTTTTGTTATGCTGGCCAAGGTAAAGAAGATCTGGAAAACCTCTGCAGATCTCAGGTTTAGAGTTCTTGCTTTCATTGAGAGAATGTAATACTACCTTTCCAGCTCAGAAAAGGAAGAAATAATTCACCTAGCAGGAGAGAGGTGAGGCTCATATTATAGAGTGCCCCAGGCAAACCTACTGTATCCTAGTCTAAGCCAAAAACAAACAAAACAAAACAAAATAAACAAAACCCAGAAGACACTGACTCAGCCTAGTCAGAAGACTAAAAATGAAAAGAACTGGAGAAAAGGGCCAGAATACTCGGCAGCACTAGGCCTAAATGAAAGCGGATGGGTGTTCAGCTGAGACAAATCTAGTTTCTCCAGAGGTTATTTGGCGTGGGGATCGTGGCTAGTACAAAATGAATTCCTCGATGTGGGAGTAAGTTGAGACAATTTTCAGGTAAACCCACTAGGGTAAACCTGGTGGTAAATCTACCACCAAAGAGGAAAGTGTTAGAAGGCAAGTCACTCCTCTCCCCTCCTCCAGATTTACTTGGATAGAGATCAAAACCAGTGAAAAGTAAATTCCCCAATGTGGGCAAAAGCTGAGATACATGAGTGGAATGGATTATGATAATGATGATGACTTAAATTTACCTAGGTAAACCTAGGAGTAACCTAATATCTAAAAGAATGATTAAGAAAGTAAATGACAAGGAATAAGGGAAACAGCCTAAAATTACCTAAACTATCAGGAGGAAGAAAATTCAGTTAAGAACCCAGAACATACGCAGATAAATCTACCGGAAAGATATTTAAAAGAGGAAAGGACGATGAGTAATAAGATTTCTAAAAGGCTGCAAATATCCCGAAAAATATTGCCAAAAAAAAGACTATTGAAACAATACTTGATGTGACATAGAAGTCTGTGGATTCACAGGAACCACAGCAGTGTGTTCCAGGGACAAGTCAGCACTTTGAGAGAAATATTTAACTAAGAACAAATGTTAGAATTTTATAGCCTTCACAGAAAAATAATTAGCAGGACAGAAAAATTTGAATCTATAATGGCAATTCTCTCCAAATGAGGAAAAAAGAAAACATTAGCAATACAAATATGTCGAAGTGAAGAACAATCTGGAAGAAGAGAAATGATAACATTAAAAATATAATCTCTATATAAGGAAAACATGTTCATCTTTAAGACAGGCTATGGAGAGACAGCATACCAGGCCTCCCAGAAGGTAACAAGTCAAAAAAAACCCCCAAAACTAAATACCATAAAGGAATAAATAATACAAGAAACTTTCCAGAATTTCTAAGCATCTTTCTCAATAGAGAAAACAAAATAACTGAAAAAATCCACAGATCACATTGAGAAAACAAAACAAAATAACAACAAACTGTGTTTCATACTCTAAGGCATATAATGAGAAAACTTCACAATTCCAATGACAAATTCTGCCAGTGATCAGGAGAAAGACCTTCAAAAATAAATTAAAATGCAGTGAAACAACACAAGACAATTCTGTACCTACCAGAAATTCCAAAAGGGAATAGAATAATATATTTTAAAAAGCAAATGAGCTTGTTTCAATCCAAGGTGGCATATCTAGCAAACCTAAGCCTAACCGTCAATGAAAAAAGTTAGCCAACAAATAAGCCTAAATAAATACAAAAGAGGAAATAAAAATTAGAAGAGTAACGGATAGATAAGAAACTCATAAAATTAAAATCTGTTTCTTTGAAAAGACTAATAAAACTTTAGCTAACATGATTAAAAAGACTGGAAAAGAAATCACATAAACAAGGGAGCAAATTAGGTGAAATTACAAAAAAAAACTTGAAGGAAATAAATTAGTTATCTTAGATTGTAATTTTATTTTAACAAAACAGAGAATCCAAATAAAAGGCTACTTTTAAAAGTATAAAACAACAAATGAACAGAATTCTAGATTGAGCTCTTAAATATAAACTGGAAACTTTTAGGAGCAATTAACTTAGGAAAAATATAACTCTCTATTGATGCTAACTGCTTGGAAAACTGGAAAGCAGTCTGGGAGAAATTTGGCATGCACCAACATATTGTACTGTAATCAATTCAAAATAGATATGTGACCCGAATATTGAAAATCATACCATTAAAAAAAAGAATTAAGCAAAATATATACTGTTCACAGAATAGGGTAGGAGGGATCTCTTCTTAACCAAATGAGATGAAGGCAATTATGAAAGTTAAAACAACTCATTTTGACTGTTTGAAACACAGCAGCTTTTGAAAAAAATTGAAAATAATTACAAATTACTAACAACTATGGGAAAGAATGCTGTAAATCAATATTAAAAAGAGAAATTCACATTAAAAACCTCCCACCCCAAAACTGACAACATGAAAATGATTAGACTAGTTGTAGTTGGAAGAGTTATGGAAAGATAGGCACACTATTGCTTTGTTGGTGGAGCTGCAAATTGATACATCCATTTTGGAAAGCAATTTGGAATTTTACAAATAAAATGCCTATAATTTCAAAATTCTGTAATTTCAAAATACTATTACTAGTCTTAAACTCCAACAATGTCTTTGCTAAAGACACTAAGATACTTATAACAGCACTCATTTTCATATCTAACATCTGGAAACAATACCTATTGCTGTTTGTCCTTCGTGCTGAAAGAAAATCAAATCACATCATGATGTCTGGTTGGTGATGCCTTTTGACTTGCATTTAAATTGGATTTAAGTGGGCAGTGTTGCAAGAAGTCTTCAGTGTCATGCCTTCCTAGAGTCATTGGAGCCCAGTGTCAAGACAATAGCCAAGATGACTGGTGACAGCTGTGGATGCAGTGGATGATCTTGGTGTCTTCTTTGTTTGATCAAACTCAAAGTGCTCCACAGAACCTGCTTCAGCCCTCTTCATGGCAGTTGGAACAAATTGCTTTCATTTGTCCATTCCACCCAGGGGGAAGCCTTCAAATGCTTGGGGGAGATACCTCTCCACCCCCCAACTCACAGATGGTGTGGAGGCCCATCGGTTATGCTCCATCTCGTTTAGCTTGTCAGCCTAGTTTTTTTTTTTTTTTTAACCAGGGTGTGGCTGCTGTGCATACTACAGCTTCTTGGATTCACAGATGAGAGCTGGGTGTCAGGTGAACACCCAAAGTGGGTGAGCAACCCCAAAAAGAACTCAGCAAGCCCTCATACCAGAGGTGCTGGTTCTCCCTGATCATCCCATACTCGCAGAAGGATGTTTTTTAATTGGGGGATGAATGTAATAAAATATTACTGTGCTTTAAGAAATGATGAATCTAATGAATATAAACTGATGCAAATGAAGCAGAGTCAAGAAAATATTGTGCACAAATACAATGTAAATTGAAAGAACCACAAAGCAGTAGAGAATTAATGTTGTAAAATCACAAAACATGAGTTTGTTAAAGTTATATCTTGTTACCCTCCCCTCCCGTAACAAGTATAATAACTAAGTTTTCAAGTAAACACCATAAAGTAACAATAGCAGGAAGTAAGATTGCCAAAAGAAACACCATCCCAAAGATCAAAGGAGCATAATTTGCAAACTGTATCATATGTTAACAAAACATCACATCGTGGTAATGTGTGCTGAATGAGGGAAAGCCATTTAGATTTTGCTGTCAGGACCTTCTGGTATTTTGATATGTAAATTTCAGATAAATTCCAGATGTCTTTGGTAAGACCAGAACACCAAATGGTACTGATGATTTTGAGATTATGTGGACATGTTAACATTAAGGTTTGGCTGACAACTTTGAGATGATCTGGATATGTTAATGAACTAACCCGAAGGTGGCATGGATAAGAGTTAGGACTCCTATTTATCAAGCATCCTTCCTTCTCCATCTGGGCCTATATTGCTGAGTGTTACCAGTTCTAATCTGTGGTTACATGAATGATTCTTTGTGCCTCTCATTTTCTTCCCTAGGGCTGCCACCCTTTCCTAGACCCCACACCATCTGCCTCTATACCTGGGTCCTTTTTGATGCTTGTCTCTGAACTTTCTGTGTTGTTTGCCCCTACATTTCTCTGTGCCCTATTAAAGTATGATTGCAGCCTCACTTCCCCTGGCCATTGTGGTCTTTCCTGGTGAGTACCCAAAGAGCCAGGTGTACCTACCTCATTTCATAATATCATTAATTAATTAGCAATTCAATGAGCTAGGCCCCAAAGAAGAGACATGAGTAGAGAGACTCCTGCCTGCCTCCAATTTCATTGTAGAGGTGGGGAGTTTGTAGATGTGGAACACTCCTTACGTTGTCACATTTCTAAATATTCTATTCTTGAGATGGCTTGACTTTTAATTCCAAGTATGGATATGGCCACTAGCATCTGCTAATAATCATTTTCCCCTTCTTTTTTCTTGTTTGTCCAGTTTATGGATATTCTTCAAATCTTTCCATGATAATTTCATGCTTTTAAATTGAAAATGTAAAATTGCTTCCATTGTTGAGCCATGAAAATTTTATCTTTGATTTCCCTCAATTCAAAAGTAATGCATGAATTTTTTTGCCTCAAATTCACAGATTCCTCAAGGTTGAGAGGTATAGTTTCCAAAATGGCTAACAGTCAGGATTCATAAAAGATCTTAACAAGATCACACTGAGGTGGATCTAATAAGATGATTTTTTTGGCAGGTGTGAAGGGAAGTTAGCTGTTGGTTGGATCTCTGATTTCACTGGAGTATGGAATATTTAGTGAAGAAATTCCCTGTAAATCATTTTGCAGTTTATAGTCTTTTTTCATTTGGAGATTTTTATTTTTTAGTTTACAACACTGAGTTCTACATAATTTTGAGTTCCACATTTTCTTGCCCCGCCTCCCCTCCTCCCTCCCCAAGATAGCATGGAATCAGATATATCTTCTTCGTATAACTTCACATTGAACTTATTTACACACTAGTCAAGTTGTGAAGAAGAGTGATGACCAATGGAATGAATCATGAGAAAGAAGAAATAGAACCAAAAAAAACCCCAAAAACAAAAAGAGAGAGGAAAAAAAAGGGAAAAAAGGCAAGCATTAAGTGTGCCTCAATCTGCATTCATACTTCATAGTTTTTTCTCTGGATGTAGATAGCATTCTCCATCGTGAGTCCTTTGGAGTTGTCTTTGCACCTTGTGTTGCTGGGAAGAGCAAAGTCTATCAGGGTTAGTCCTCACAGAGTCCACATATCTGTGGTTGTGTGTAATGTTCTCCTGGTTCTGTTCCACTCACTCAGTATTATATCATGTAGGTTTTTCTAGGTTATTATGAAGTCTGCATCATCTCCATTTCTTATAGCACAATAGTATCCCATTACCTTCATATACCACAACTTGTTCAGCCATTCCCCAATTGATGGGCATCCCCTTGATTTCAATTCTTTGCTACTACAAAAAGAGCCACTAGAAATATTTTTGTACATATGGGTCCTTTTCCCACTTGTGTGATCTCTTTGGGATACAACTCTAGAAGTGGTATTGCTGGGTCAAAGGGTATGAACATTTTTATAGCCCTTTGGGTATAGTTCCAAATTGCTCTCCAGAAAGGCTGGATCAGTTCACAACTCTACCAGCAATGTAACAATGTTCCAATTTTCCCACATCCTCTCCAGCATTTATGATTTTCCTGTTTTGTCATTTTAGCCCAGCTGACAAGAGAGATGTGGTACCTAAGAGTTGTTTTGATTTGCATTTCTCTAATCAGTAGTGATTTCAGGCATTTTTTCATATGCCAATAGATATCTTTAATTTCTTCCTCTGAAAATGCAGTTTATAGTCTTAAAGAGCTGCCCAGCACACTAACTTATCCATGGTTATACATCCAGTATGTGCCAAAAGTGATACTTGAAACCAAGGCTTCTCAGCTCTGAAGAAAAACTCCCCATCTTATCCAATACCACCTCTCAAGATGATATTTTAATAGGGATAAATTTAATTCTTGTTCTGGGTTTCAAAAACTCAAAATCTTTACAACAGAATGGGGGTGGGTGGGATATGATTGAGCTAATTCATGTTTTTCTTTTTTTTTTTTTAATGCAATTTATTTATTTAACATATTTGGTTTTCAGCATTGATTTTCACAACAATTTGGATTACAAATTTTCTCCCCATTTCTGCCCTCCCCCCCCACTCCAAGATGGCGTATATTCTGGTTGCCCTGTTCCCCAGTCAGCCCTCCCCTCTATCACCCCCCTCCCCTCTCATCCCCTTTTCCCTTCCTTTCTTGTAGGGCAAGATAAATTTCTACGCCCCATTGCCTGTGTATCTTATTTTTTAGTTGCATACAAAAAGTTTTTTTGTTTTTGAACATCTGATTTTAAAACTTTGAGTTCCAAATTCCCTTCCCTCTTCCCTTCCCACCCACCCTCCCTAAGAAGTTGAGCAATTCAACCTAGGCCACACATGTATTATTATGTATAACCCTTCCACAATATTCATGTTGTGAAAGGCTAACTACATTTTGCTCCTTCCCAACCCATCCCGCTTTATTGAATTTTCTTCCTTGACCCTGTCCCCTTTCCAAAGTGTTTGTTTTGATTACCTCCACCCCCATCTGCCCTCCACTCCATCATCCCCCTGCCTTTTATTTTTTTTTTATCTTCCTCCCTCTTCTTTCCTGTGGGGTAAGATACCCAACTGAGTATGTATGGTATTCCCCCTCAGGCCAAATCTGATGAGAGCAAGGTTCACTCATTCCCCCCTCACCTGCCCACTCTCCTCCTCTCCTAGAACTGCTTCCTCTTGCCACCTTTATGGGAGATAATCCACCCCATTCTATCTCTCCCTATCTCCCTCTCTCAGTAAGTTACTCTCTCATCCCTTAATTTCATTTTATTTCTTTTAGCTATCTTCCCTTCATCCTCAACTCACCCTGTGTCTGCTCTCTCTCTTTTACATATATATATATACACATACATACACATACATACATATACACATAGATACATGCATACATACACATTCACTTATATATATACATAAACATATATATATGCATATATATATATGCATATTCCCTTCAACTACCCTAATACTGAGGTCTCATGAATCATACACATCATCTTTCCATGTAGGAATGTAAACAAAACAGTTCAACTTTAGTAAGTCCCTTGCAATTTCCGTTTCTTGATTACCTTTTCATGCTTCTCTTGATTCTTGTGTTTGAAAGTCAAATTTTCTATTCAGTTCTGGTCTTTTCACTGAGAAAGCTTGAAAGTCCTCCATTTTATTGAAAGTCCATATTTTGCCTTGGAACATGATACTCAGTTTTGCTGGGTAGGTGATTCTAGGTTTTAATCCTAGCTCCATTGACCTCCGGAATATCGCATTCCAAGCCCTTCGATCTCTTAATGTAGAAGCTGCCAGATCTTGGGTTATTCTGATTGGGTTTCCACAATATTCAAATTGTTTCTTTCTGGCTGCTTGAAGTATTTTCTCCTTGATCTGGGAGCTCTGGAATTTGGCAACAATATTCCTAGGAGATTTCTTTTTGGGATCTATTTGAGGAGGCGATCGATGGATTCTTTCAATTTCTATTTTGCCCTGTGGCTCTAGAATATCAGGGCAGTTCTCCTTGATAATTTCCTGAAAGATGGTATCTAGGCTCTTTTTTTGATCATGGCTTTCAGATAGTCCAATAATTTTTAAATTATCTCTCCTGGATCTATTTTCCAGGTCAGTGGTTTTTCCAAGGAGATATTTAATTCATGTTTTTCAACACCATATAACTTTAAAAAGTCTCATTAAAAGGAAAAAAAAAGTTGATTTCAAATATTAAGGGCAGGGGAACATGTCTATTGAATTGCCTTTGACATCAAATGAAAAAAAATAGACTTGGTTATAATCCTACTAGGTTTAAGTCAGGACCTTTACATAACAACTGTCTACGAAGGTCATCACTTAGCTCAAAATTTTTTTTCAACCCAATATTCAGGGAGCAGTAATTGGGGGGAAAGGCACAAAATAGTTCATTAATACTTATATCGCATGTATTTACTTGAAAGTAAAGACTCATCCCCTTTTCACTGAGAATGAACATAATTTTATCATATAACTTGTCTTAAAACAATTGGTTTTCAATCTTCCCAACTTATTCTATCTTTTTGCCAATGTTGTGCTTTTTCTCTATTTGCACACAGGATGTTAGAGATTCAAGGTACTTTAGAGACCTTCTAGACCAGTCCCCTAATTTTGTAGATTTAGGAATTGAAAGAATCTTGGGAATTAGAGCTGAAGGAAAATGAGAGATCTTCTGCACACCCTTTCCCTCAGCGGATATTGATTTCTTCAAATAAAAAGCACAATGGTTAATTATTATGGGGCTTTTGATTTAGGGAAAGATTACTGGACTGTTTAATTCCTCTCATTCCTTCTAAGAGAAAAATGTGGGAGAAGGGAAAATCCTATAAGTGACTTGAAGGGTTTGGACTAATGAAGTTTATTAGAAGCTGAATTTAGGGAGAAGAAATTTAGCAGAATTTGTGAGAAACCAGGAAGAATTTGAAGGAGAACATTTTCAGGCTGATAAATGTGTTGGTATTTTACTTCTGTGTTAAAAGAGAAGCAGAATGAAGGACAGTTAAGAAAGGATAGGGAATAAAACCTGAAAAGATAGACTCAAGAAGGATTAAGGGAAGGTTTGTTCCACAATCTAGCTTTAAAACATTTTAAAGGCTTAATTTATAATACTTCCATTCAAAGATCTTCCTCTTCCTCTTCTTCTTCTTCTTCTTCTTCTTCTTCTTCTTCTTCTTCTTCTTCTTCTTCTTCTTCTACTTCTTCTTCTTCTTCTTCTTCTCCTTCTTCTTGTCCTTTTTCCTCCTCCTCCTCCTCTTTTTCCTTCTTCTTCCTCCTTCCTTCTTCCTTCTTTCTTCTTCCTTTTCTTCATACCTTTTATGTTTATATTCCAGCATTGGAGTGTGGGGTGATGGAGAGTACTAGCACCTTTGGCATGAGGGCTTGCTGAACCCTTTTCAGAGCTGCTTATCCACCTTTGGTATCCACTTTCACCCAACTTTCACCTGTGGCTCCAAGAAGTTTTAGCATGTGCAGTGGCCACACTCTGGTAAAACTACCTCAGCAGATGGCTAAACCATTTGAGAGTAACTGACTGGCCACAAATGCATTGGTGAGCTAGGGGGATGCCTACCCCCAAGCAGGTGAAGACTTCTTTCTGGAAAGAATGGACAGATGAGAACAATTTGTTCCAAAGGCCATAAAAGTGGAAGATGCAGACACCGTGGAACACTTAGAGCTTGGTTAGACAGCAAAGATGCCAAAATCATCCATTGCATCCTGGGCCATTACCAGTGGTCCTGACTTTAGTCTTGATACTTGGTTCCAATAACTTAGGGAGAGAGCCAAGCTTCTGCCTAAATATGAGGCAAGTAATCTTCTACTCTGAGATTCCTGCAGGGCCGCTGGCCCTCCTTGATCTCTCTTTTCTCCATCATACCTCAATCCTACTTTCTATTTCTCTTTTCTACTGTTGCACCTGTACCACCAATTCTTCCCTTTCAGTTCCTCAGGTTTTAGCCTCTCCACTGTCAGACACTTGAACACCTAAGATCTGAATTGACTTGCTAGTTTACACAGGATCCGCAGGACATAACCAAGTCTTCTTAACCAATCCAAACATACTTCCTGCACAATGTTTACTCTATTTCAACCATGCTTTCAAAAACTTCTATGATGATCAAGGGCTTTTAATATAGTCTAAAGCCTTAACTAACTGAGCATATTTGATATAATAGTATATATAATATCACAGGATATGTATGATAGCATAAAGACATATGCATATATTTGTGAGTGTATCCCCACTTTTCCCAGAAGCTTGGAGTCATTAAAAGTATGCCACAATTCCCTGAAATCAATTCAGTCCCATTTTCCCATTCTATTCAATTGGGAACTGATTCATATTTTGTCTACAGTGACTGTACAAGGTGTTTGTGCTACTGAATTGACGAGTTATATGGACTGCATCTGAATATTAGAGTACAGAAACTATGCATTTTTTGTCTGTGTGGTTAAATAAGCCAAAATTTTTGAGTGATCATGAATCTTACTTACTCATGGTCTTGATGCCATCAACACACTGTCACTCTAAAATCAAAAGGGATCTGGAGGACTTGCCAATCTACAGGGAATTTATCTTCCATTTGGACTCTGGCCAGAGAGGGACTTGACCCTTTGTTTTGCTTTAGTTTCTCTGTTGTCCTTTAACTTTTCCCTGGGTCTGACCATAATTCTCAGCTTACATGCTTGACCTTATTAAAAATTCAAAAGCCCTACACACTGTTTTTACGATTTCCTTTCTCTTTATTCAGTGCTAGTCCTTCTACTCTTCTTTTTGCCTTAAAACTTTTACCTTCAGTAGATTGAAGTGGAAACCTGGAAGAATTTGAGTTGTAAGAACTGCTCCACTTCATCAAAGGAGAAGCCTTTATTGTTTGCATACTCCAAAAGGAATTATTGCCTAGGGCAGAACTAGTAAGCCACTTTCCAGTGGCAGATGAAGGCTTCTTCATTCTAACCTGGAAGAATATTTTTTTGCCTATCATGGGATGTTGACAGGTCAGTCTGAGTCATTGCCATCTTAGAACAGAAAAGAAGCCACTATTCAGCTTGAAATAGGAACAAGTCAGATTATTTGCCATGCTATATGGAACATCAGCTCATTAGCTCATAGAATTGTTAGATTTTCTTTTTTGTGCTTGTGAATTACACTCACCATTCCAAACACAGAATGAGAGCAGGTGCGAAACTCGCAGTTTGTAGGAGCAAGCAAAACTCTTGAGTACACAAGAACCAGACTAAAATGTGAATGGGAAGTGCTCGACAAAATAAATTAAAATATAATATAACATACACAGTGTTAATTTGTAATTTTTCAGGTCAATTTGTAGCCTGCAGGGATCCATTTCTATTTGAGTTTGAAGCCTCTGAGACAGAGAACCAGCTCCTGTCAGCTCCTGGCTCAGGAAGACTTGTGTTGCAAAGTATGCAGAATGTGGCTTAATTCAATTCAATTCCATTCAAAAACAGTAGTTAAACACCACTTATGTACAGAGTAGGGTACTGTGGAAGCAAGGCCAAGTTCTGACCCTCGAAGAATTTACCATTACTAGGAGAAAACACTTGAACACACATATAAACAAATGAAATTCACTAAACAATACAGTTTTTATCTAATAATTAGTTCAAGAAAGTTTGAGTGTAGATTTGCATAAATTACCTAAGGCTTCCCTGTGGTAAATTTACCAGTCAATCAATTGTGTAAACAGGGTAGCTAATTGGATTGTGATTAGGAAGAGCTGTGGTTACTTTTTTCACCTGCTAAATGCCAGTCACACCTGCTATTATAACAGAAGAATTTTGTTCTCTGTCACAACTTTACTGCTCTTCCTATAACTAGGAGACCAAGAAATGTTGACTTACTGGTAGGCCTAAGCTATTTCACATTTTTTCTTCTTAACTTTGTTTAACAGCTCATTGTGCAAATAAGGAAGGGTAAAGGTACGTAGGTGATGAATAGGAGGAGCCACTGTTGACTCTTGGCCCTGCTTCAATTACTTTAAAAGGGACTGTTCGCAGATGTTTATAACACATAAAATAGATGAAGATGGCATGAAATACCATAGCCACTTTGTAGTTGCCCATAAATGTGATTCATCTTCAAGTTGTATCTGAGACTGAACCTTGAAGGATGAATTTTCTAAGCAATCATGTAATCTTATTAGTTGCCTATAATGTTGAATATTAAAAGGCAAACTTAAAATCCATTCATTTTAATGACTTATTTTTATATGTCTAAAAGACCAGAATGTAAGATATATGATCAGAAATGTTCTCATACTTTTTAGTCATATTTCATCCAGCATTAATAAACATATGCGAATTAGGGTATCAATAAATTCTAGGTGAAACTGGCACCAAGTGGGGTATTGATATATTCTGGCACTGTTGGCATGAACCTCAACAACAAAGCTACAGTATTTGCAAACCTTTGGATATGGGCATATGGTGGGGCTATGTTTTGACTTGGGCAAAATTCTGTTGGGATAGTAAACATTGGGACCATTTCAAGGTAAAAACAAAAAAAGGTTAAAAGGAAGCAATAGGAGAATATCTTTAAAAAGTTTGTGTTACAAATAAATAATAGTATTGTAGTAATAATAGTAACTTGTATTTATACAGCATTGCATATTTATTCATTTATTTTTTAATACTAAGTCTCTCTATCTTGCCCAAGTTGTAAGTACAGGGCCTACTCACAAGTCTGATCCCACTACTGATTGACAAGACATCTTCAACCTGCTCTTTTCCTTACCTGGGCTAGTTCATTCCTTATGAAACCTTCACTTCCCAAGGAAGTGCCAAATATAGTACAGGCACTTGAATGACATAGTCCACTACAGCTCAGAACTGCAAGTTCAAGAGAGCCATCAGTCTTAGCCTCCCCAGTAACAGGGACCACAGATATAAGCCACTCATACTCTTCTCCCTTTATAATTTTGACTCTATCTGCTAACAGCACCACGAACATCACAGTCACTCAGTATCATGATACCTGACTCACCCTTGATTCTTTTCTTACCCAAATTCCACACTCTCAGTTTCTGTCTTTTGTTTGCTTCTTCACCTTATTTCTTGCTCCACCCTATTTCCTGGTGAAAGCAGTCTATTTCACCTTTAATCTCTTTCAATTCACCAATTATAATTTGATGAACATTTATTAAGCACTTACCGTGAGTACAGCCCTGTGAAAAACAACACTTATCCCCAGAGGGCTTAAGATTCTGCATCTCTTTTAGACTAGAATACTTTTAAAAAATATTTTAAAAAGTCATTATTTTATTTTTAATTTATGGAATAAAACAAGAATTTCCATAACACCATAATTTTTAAGAAGATGATTGGACATGAAACTACAACTCTATTATGTACAACTTGCTATTCCTTTTAAATATATAATAAAGTTATCTTGTAAATTTCTCTTTTTCTTCCCTCCCCTTACCCTAGAGATGACTACCATATAGACTAGAACATTTTAATAGATTCCCAGATCATTTTCTTGATCCCATGTAGTTTCTCTCTACTCTGACTTCCATAGAAGTGTTCAATATTTCTAATGCTGTATAATGATAAAGTGAATATTTTATTTAAAAAAAAATCTATAGGGTTGCCTTATTAAAAATATCTAACTCAGGCATTCAAGGCCCTCTAAAATCTAGCATTAACCTACTTGCCTAGCCTTATCTCCTATTACTGCCCTTTAAAGTACTTTCTTTCCATCTGAACTAAACAATTCTCTACCCCTGTTCTTGCCCTATCCTTCCTAATCTCAACCTCTTTAAGACTTCGGCTTCTCAACTATAAAACTTGAAATAACCTGCAGTACTGAACTCGCAGGACAGATGCGAACTTGAAATGAGTATACACACACATACACAGTGTGTGTGTGTATACTCATTTCAATTGAGATTATGAGGGAAATGACTTCTGTGACAGTAATTTTGACTGACAGCCACAGTCAGAGAACTTCGACCTAAACAAATTTGAAAATTACTTGACTTCTCCAAAGAATTAAACAGAAGCTAAAGGTAGTAGTTTCATCTGAAACTAGTCATAATATTATAACCAGAAATAGTGTAATACCACATGTCAGAGCCTAAAGAAGGAGGGTTGGACTAAACAGGAATGATGGGAGGGTAAGGTTCTCATGAATGTTTTAAACATGAGAGCACATAACTTTGCTATAAGTGCGCTAGAAGACTGAGCAGACCTGTCAATGTTGGCTTAAATATAGATAACACTTTTAGATGTAATAGAATTCTCACATCACAACAACTCTCTGAGGTAGTGAGTACAAGCAATACTAGCCCCATTTTGCTGATGAAGAAATGGAGGTTCATTAATTAATATACTCAAAGATTAATGACCAGAACAGATGGGAATCCGTAGCTGCTAGGCCACCCCAGTGTGGTTCTTTGACTGAATCCAAACTTCACAGAACAAATCCCCTTAATAAAAGGATTTGTTCTGTAAAACTTAGATTCAGCAAAAGGGCAGCAGCCAAGAACCTAGAAGGCTGCATGTGGCCTCGAGGCCACAGGTTCCCCATCCCTGGACTAGAAATTCTTAGAACTGGAGATAAAACTCAGTTGGTCTTATTCTAAGTTCAGGTCTCTGTTTACTACATCCCATACTGATATCATGAACACAAACAATTTAGGAGTCATAATCAAGGTAGAAACTCTGGAGAATGGAGCCAAAGGTAATCAGTCCAGCATCATGATTATGTAGCAAGACAGAAAGGCAGCCCATTTTGGAAGAAGAGGGACAAAAATATTCACTAAAACATTTTTTATCTATTTATCTATTTTATCTATGCACAGTTTTATCTATTAAGAAGACCCCACTTTTTAGGTAAAACAAGTATAGCTCATGTTTCTCTGAGCATGTCTGGTTTTAACATGCAGGTAGCCTTAATGGGCTAAAATCAAACCACATATCCTCCCCGCCCCGCCCCCCCCATGACCTTGGTGGGGTTAGCCTCCTTTGATTGGCTGCCTGAATCCTTAAAACTGTTAAGACTAAATACTTTGCTCTTTTTGGTAACGCTTATCTGTTGCATCCATTATGGACTTCATAAACTGAACATGTGAGAGGGGAAGGAAAATCCTTTTTAATTACCCACACTTGGAGAAACAAGCCTGGGAGTATTTGTTTCTGTTCTTTGTTGTTTGTCCCACTTAGTTTCAGGTGTCAAAGGTGTAAGAAATTTAGAATAACTAGATTGCTACTATCTATCAAAATGTTTGTATTGTTCTTTTTGCATTTAAGCAGATTTATGTTGCTTGTCTTTTGTGAAAACAAAATGCTCTATAATTTCTTAGGGTGATTATGCAAATGAAAATGCAAAAAGTACCTGATATTCTATGCTACTTCTTTAACTGAGTCTACTTTGCTTCTTTTTATAATGGGTGAATTCCTAATTCCATTTGGTTTGCCTTGGCAATAACAAGGACCCATTGGGGAATTGCAGTTGCCCTTTGGGATAAGGAACTCGCAGAAAATTGATTGAACCTCTATGGGGATTACTTGTAGTTGAATGACCTCTAGAGAATTTTAGTGTGTCCTGTCTATGTAGAAAGGGACGTTTTGTTTTGGTGTGCTCTGTGTAGAAAAGGATTCTTTTTGTGCAGACCCCAGTTGGATGGCCTTAAGCACTGAGGGAATCAATGGAAAAGTTTCCACCCAGAACAATTTAATCATTTTAAAAAGGGAGCATGCCCAATTCTAGCACAGAATAGGCCTTGAGGGGCCTTTGAGCATGCCCTTCTTGCCTAATATATTTGCCTACTTTGTCTTCTTCCTCATAAAAGGGGTACCCTCCTTTGATTGCGTGCCTACACCTTTGAAACTGCTGAGACCAAGCCCTTAGCTCTTTTTCCATCATCTGCTTCACTCTTTGTGAGATTCCTATCTATTGGGTCCAACCTGGCTGCTATGAACTGAACTTGTGAGAGGGGAAAGAAAATCTCTGCTTCTTTGTTTTACTCCAGATATGAGCAACTGGCCTGGGTGTCTTTGTTTCTCTTCTATATTGTTCATCCTCAGTTTTAGGTGCTGGAGGTGATTCTCACACAAAGGGAGTTCCAACCATGGCATTTGTGGAGCCAGTATTTCAGACAAGATGGGGTAGTCAGCCAGGACAACATGGAGAAGCCAGGAGCTCAAGCACAAGGAGGGTTTTAGACTTGGATGAACTGTCAGAGAGAAGGAAGAAGTGTAAAAGGGGTAAGAGGATTATGTCTTCCAAGTGCTCAGGGAAGTTTGTATACTTATGACTATATCTTTGGAAATGAGCATTCTATAAAAGTTCCGGTGTTGTATAAATGAATAAGGATCAAGGGTTGTTTTCATCGAGAGTATTCCTAGGGAGCATGTGGGGCAGGTAGAAAAAAATATATTTTGTGTATACTCTTTAAAAAATATATTACAGTAATAATGGACGCTTTTGAGATATACTGATCTACCATTGTACTCTAATGTGAAATAACATAAGAAATACAATTTTACATATATATATTTTTAAAATACTGCTTTTCTAAATTATTCATAAGTCTTACTTCTTTAGTGATCTCACTAAAAGAGGTCCAGAGTAGTTTTAAAGACCTGAAAAGAAATGAATGTTTTCTTAATATCAATAATTTACTTTTGACTATCTACAACAATGAACCAAGCAAATTTGGTCTACCTTTGATGGTTTATCTAAAGTCTATTCATACATACTTGTAGATATAGTTGGTATTTTTATCATCTCAGATACTTGTATTAGCAGAGCAAATGTTGTACTAAAAGGGCAGAAAGGAAAATTTATAAGGCAGCTCATTATTATAAGCTCTAGGTTACATTACCATAAACTAGTGATTAGTATGTTTGATAGGGATTTTATATGAGGTTTCATGAAAAAGTCTTTCTGAAAAATCATTGAATCCAAGGGGGTTTTATGTTTATTTTTTTTTTACTTTTGCAAAAAAGTCTACAGTTTTTGCTTTTGCCAATATTTTCAGTAACCTCTTCACAACGTGGTGTGCCATAAAACACAAAATTATGTTTTTAATAAATAATTCAGGGGGGGCGGAGCCAAGATGGTGGCTGGTAAGCAGGGACTAGAGTGAGCTCCGTACGGAGTCCCTCAAAAAACCTATAAAAATGGCTCTGAACCAATTCTAGAATGGGAGAACCCACAGAACAGCAGAGGGAAGCAGGGCTCCAGCCCAGGATAACCTGGATGGTCTCTGGGTGAGGTCTATTCCACACGGAGCTGGGAGCTGGGAGATGGGAGCTGGGAACGGAGTGGAGCAGAGCCCAGTCTGAGCGGTGTGGAACAACCAAACTTGGAGTCGGGCGGATGGGGCCCCTAGCGCCCTGAATATGTGACCTGCAGCAGTTACCAGACCCCTCGACCCACAAACACCAAAGACTGCGGAGAAGGTTAGTGGGAAAAGCTGCGGGAGTGGAAGGAGTTCACGGTTCAGCTTCCAGCCCCGGGGGGCAGCAGAGGTGGGGCAGCTAGAGTTGCTGCTGCTTTTGGCCCCAGGCCCACCTGGTGGGAGGAATTAAGTGGCGGATCAGAGCAGGAGTGCAACAGCCTGCTGAAGATCTAAGCCCAGTCCGGGTTGGGGGTTCTTGGGGAAGGAGTAGTGTTGGTGTGATAGAGCTGGCACCTCCCCCCCAAAAGTGGAACATAGAACTCGTTAGTCTACAAGCAGTCATACCCCACTGAAAAACTCAATGGTCAAGTAAGTTGGTTGGGAATATGGCCAGGCAGCGAAAATGCACCCAGATTCAGTCTCAGACTTTGCATTCTTTCTTTGGTGACAAAGAAGACCAAAACGTACAGCCTAAAGAAGACAACAAAGTCATAGAGCCTACAACAAAAGCCTCCAAGAAAAACATGAACTGGCCCCAGGCCATAGAAGAACTCAAAAAGGATTTGGAAAAGCAAGTTAGAGAAGTAGAGGAAAAATTGGGAAGAGAAATGAGAAGGATGCAAGAAAACCACGAAAAACAAGTCAATGACTTGTTAAAGGAGACCCAAAAAAATACTGAAAAATACACTGAAGAAAACAACACCTTAAAAAACAGACTAACTCAAATGGCAAAAGAGCTCCAAAAAGCCAATGAGGAGAAGAATGCCTTGAAAGGCAGAATTAGCCAAATGGAAAAGGAGGTCCAAAAGACCACTGAAGAAAATACTACTTTAAAAATTAGATTGGAGCAAGTGGAAGCTAGTGACTTTATGAGAAATCAGGATGTTATAAAACAGAACCAAAGGAATGAAAAAATGGAAGACAATGTGAAATATCTCCTTGGAAAAACCACTGACCTGGAAAATAGATCCAGGAGAGAGAATTTAAAAATTATTGGACTACCTGAAAGTCATGATCAAAAAAAGAGCCTAGATACCATCTTTCAAGAAATTATCAAGGAGAACTGCCCTGATATTCTAGAGCCACAGGGCAAAATAGAAATTGAAAGAATCCATCGATCGCCTCCTCAAATAGACCCCAAAAAGAAATCTCCTAGGAATATTGTCGCCAAATTCCAGAGCTCCCAGATCAAGGAGAAAATACTTCAAGCAGCCAGAAAGAAACAATTTGAATATTGTGGAAACCCAAACAGAATAACCCAAGATCTGGCAGCTTCTACATTAAGAGATCGAAGGGCTTGGAATGCGATATTCCGGAGGTCAATGGAGCTAGGATTAAAACCTAGAATCACCTACCCAGCAAAACTGAGTATCATGTTCCAAGGCAAAATATGGATTTTCAGTAAAATAGAGGACTTTCAAGCTTTCTCAGTGAAAAGACCAGAACTGAATAGAAAATTTGACTTTCAAACACAAGAATCAAGAGAAGCATGAAAAGGTAATCAAGAAACGGAAATTGCAAGGGATTAAAGTTGAACTGATTTCTTTACATTCCTACATGGAAAGATGATGTGTATGATTCATGAGACCTCAGTATTAGGGTAGTTGAAGGGAATATGCATATATGTATATATATATATATATATGTTTATGTATATATATATATAAGTGAATGTGTATGTATGTATATATCTATATGTATATGTATGTATGTGTATGTATGTGTATATATATATGTAGGTGTTTATATATATGTATATATATAATATGTAAAAGAGAGAGAGCAGACACAGGGTGAGTTGAAGATGAAGGGAAGATATCTAAAAGAAATAAAATGAAATTAAGGGATGAGAGAGCAACATACTGAGAGAGGGAGATAGAGAGAGAGAGAATGGGGTGGATTATCTCACATAAAGGTGGCAAGAGGAAGCAGTTCTGTGGGGGGAGAGGGCAAGTGAGGGGGGAATGAGTGAATGTTGCTCTCATCAGATTTGGCCTGAGGGGTATCTTACCCCACAGGAAAGAAGAGGGAGGAAGATAAAAATATAAAAGGGGGGGATGATGGAGGGGAGGGCAGATGGGGGTGGAGGTAATCAAAACAAACACTTTGGAAAGGGGACAGGGTCAAGGGAGAAAATTCAATAAAGCGGGATAGGTTGGGAAGGAGCAAAATGTAGTTAGTCTTTCACAACATGAGTATTTTGGAAGGGTTATACATAATGATACATGTGTGGCCTAGGTTGAATTGCCTGACTTCTTAGGGAGGGTGGGTGGGAAGGGAAGAGCGGAGAGAATTTGGAACTCAAAGTTTTAAAATCAGATGTTCAAAAAAGAAAAGTTTTTGCATGCAACTAAAAAATAAGATACACAGGCAATGGGGCGTAGAAATTTATCTTGCCCTACAAGAAAGGAAGGGAAAAGGGGATGAGAGGGGAGGGGGGTGATAGAGGGAAGGGCTGACTGGGGATCAGGGCAACCAGAATATATGCCATCTTGGAGTGGGGGGGGGAGGGTAGAAATGGGGAGAAAATTTGTAATTCAAACTGTTGTGAAAATCAATGCTGAAAACCAAATATGTTAAATAAATAAATTTAAATTAAAAAAATAAATATTTCAGATAGAATTGTAGTGAGCAGTGAACATAACCAAAATTCCAAATATTTTTGTTAAATAATTTTGCAAAATGTCACTTCTGGATTCACTCTATAAATATGAAATAGAAATTATTTGATCTCCAGTCTCTATTGCGCAAAAAACACACACCTTCAAAATAAAGGCACAGTTTGACATCTGGAGATAAATTTTTCACAGACAGTGAACATGATCATGAAATGTCACTTACTGATAACAAGTAAACAGGGGGCAGTGAAACAGATGATGCAGAAGACCAGGAATGAGAGGCCAGGTAGCTCTGCAGATCTGGGCAAGGTCTGGGGATGTAAAATTGGAAACATAACCACAATTTCTTCTCTACAGTACAGGCATATGTAGACATGAACCAAGAAAGCAAAGCCAAATTTGGGAACACAATTGTAGTTGAAAAGGCAAGCAGAGAAGCAAACAGAACACCAATGTGAAAGAAGGTCAATTTTTTCTCCAGAAAGGGTTTGGAACAAGCATTTATTAATCACCATATATATGCAGTATTGTGCTCAGTGAGATCTTGTTTGATCCTCACAATAACCTTGAGAGGTAGATAGTACTATTATCCTCATTCATAGGGGAGGAAACTAGGAAGACAGGCATTATGTGATTTAGAAGATTACACAGCAAGGCAGTATCTGAAGCTGGATTCGAACTGAGATCTTCTTAATTTCAGGGCCAGCAATCTATCAATTTTGCCAGATAGCAGCACCTTGGATTCATTGCATTTTATTGTCCCCTACCTTTCCCCTAAAGCCTCACATCCATTAACCTTAGTACAGAGTCATATTTGCAAAGTGCACAATTCATTTCAGGTTTTCCCTTATTTGCTCATTTCCTGAATCTATGGCCATAATCAACAACAAAAAAGCCAGGTCAAGTATAATTGTAGTCTGGCACGTGTTCAGAGTCCCTCACATTGTGTGCGGAAGTAGCTAGGGAGAAGATGGTATCTTTCCATGTAAAACACTAGGGAGCAGAGTATTATAATGAGATGTAAGGAAGGTGCTTTGGAGATAGAGATTATGAAGCAATGTAAATATTCTGTAACTAGCTCTTTTCAGCTTACCATACGCTGAATAGGAGGCTATTTGACCCATGCCTCATTCACAAAAGCCTCTCACATTCAACCTCCTCCTCTTTGCCTCATCACTTTTGGGGGACCTCAGTGTTTTCTTTAATCGTGGATCCTGTGTAGCAAGTGGTGTCCCTTAGGGAGGTGAATTAAAAAAATGCAGAGCTTTCCTCAGTACCTTGTTATTCTAGAATCTGGGTTTTGCAGCCACTACTGCACCCTAAGGAATAAGTAGTGACTTTTGGGAGTGACTTCAGAAACACAGATCAATGAAAGCTGAGGTGTAGTCTTATCCACAGATACACCCTATCTGGACATAAACTTAGTAGGACTAACACTATGTAGGAACTAAGTTAAGTTTTGAGAATAATCTAACCCCAGGGACTGAAGCAGAATGGGGGGGGGTGGATTATGACCCCGAGGTTTTGGGGCAAATGCTCAAATGATTTTTTTTTATTTTATTTTTAAAGTAAATATCCCTTTATAAAAAACCTAGTCCAATGTTAAGTGGTTAAATGTAGCTGGATTGCTTGTCAGAGGACATTCACAAGTAGGGAGAATGCAGCTGAGGGGGTTTGAACCACTGGCAACAGAAAAAGGAGATATTCTGAACCCCTCCTGTACACTGGAACTTCAGTTACCCTGAAGCAGCCTGCTCTGAAGGAGTGGCACCAGAACATTAACACTATACAAGGATCAAACCACCAGGATTTTGGGGAACCCAAGCAATATCAACCTTGGGTCCCAGTCCCAGTCCCTCTCCCTCTCCCTGTCCTTCTCCCTCTCCATCTCCCTCTTTCTCTCCCTCTCCTCATTTTCCCCTTCCTTCCTTCCCCTCTGTCTCTCTGTCTTTCAGTTCTGAAAAAAATACATTTCTATATTTTGGAGAGTTGGTTTTATCTATTCTTGTGCTAGATGAGGATAATTGAAAACTCCTTAGTTTCTTTGTAAAAACCTCTTCCTGCCTGATTTGTTGTACTTATTGGATAGAAGGCATTACCTTGTTACTTCATAGTGATTGTAGTAGCAAAAAATCTTGTTACTTTTTTCCACTGGAGAGGTAGAAAATCAAATTTCTGTTATTGTCAAGATGGATAAGGTTAGTACACTCCTATAATCCCAGCTATCTAGTAGGTTGAGGCCTATGGATCTTCTGAGCTCAAGAATGATGAAATACAGTGGGCTATTCTTGTTGACAATCCATACTGAATTCAGCAATAATGTGAGGAGGCCCTGAGAGCAGGGGCTACCAGATTGTCTATGAAGGGGTGAGGTAGCTTAGGTTGGAAACTGAACAGGTCAAAGTACCTGTATTGATCAGTAGATGGGAAGGGAGAGAGGGAGAGGGAGAGGAAGAAAGAGGGAGAGAGAGAGAAAGAGTGGGGGGGGAGAGAGAGAGAGAATATATGTATATGTGTGTATGTGTATATATGTATAAAACTAATAAGTAGTAAGATAAGAATGAGAAATTTAAAACATATTCAACCTGGAGCAAAGCATAGATATAAGCAAAATAAAACTCAGTTTGGTTTATCTTATGAACAGCTTTGTGATACTACCATCTTGTGGTCAAATGTATAATATGTCTCCACCTCTGAGTTCCAGACTGCTCTTAGGATGCTGAGGGCTTTGCTATGATTTTTGTTAATTATTAGACTTTCTTTGCCAAGTGCCATTTTGACTCTTCATCCTAGTATTTTATTGCTTTTTCTCTTCCTATCACAGATACCTCTCTTTTAAATTACTCATCATTACATTCTCGTAATATTGCCATTGCCTTCTAGATGATCTCCCTTATTCAAGTCTCTGGCCAGTCTAGCCCATCACCTATTCAGCTACCAGTGATGTGATGTTCCTAAAGTACAGGTCTGACAATATAATCCTCTGTTTCCTGCCCTTTACTTAATGCATTCCTATAGTTCCCAATTATCTCCAGGATCAAATATAAACTCTTCTGGCTTTATTTATTTATTTTTTAATATGAACTTATTTAATAGAAAATCTGCTTAATGGATTTTTCCTCTCAGTCTCCAACCATTTGCCAAAATTACAGAAGAGGCACAACTGAAATAGTCAAATACTCACTGACATCAAAGCACCTTCACAATGATTATGGAAAGGAAACTATTGTTCCCTTGCATTAAAATACTTAATATCTAGTATCATATCCTGCACAGACAAATGCTCTTTTTCTCCCAATTAACCATTCTTTGTCATTTCCATATTTCTGGTTCAAATGCACAGGCTACATACAACGGTAGAATATGGACAGACTAGAATAAGAATACCAACTGTCTCACATTAAAGGATTGCAAGATGGCCTTCACTTTGGATGATGTCATTTTCCACTTTTACTTTTGGAAGAAGACCTGATTTGCATTACTATACCAGATGGAGTCTAATAACATTTTAATCATGTTTTCCAGGAGCTGTTAATATCTATCAGACCAGCCTTGCAAATGTTTTGAGAACTAAGCATGCCTGATAAAATGTGAATATCTCCCATCGATCTCAAGGACCTTGCCATCTATATATGAGGCTTTTTCTTTTTTTTTTAAGGAAATATTTTTTTAAATTTATTTATTTAATTCATTTAATATAATTAGTTTTTAGCATTGATTTTCACAAGAGTTTGAATTACAAATTTTCTCCCCATTTCTACCCTCCCACTTACTCCAAGATGGCATATATTCTGGTTGCCCTGTTCCCCAGTCAGCCCTCCCTTCTGTCACCCCACTCCCCTCCCATTCCATTTTCCCTTCCTTTCTTGTAGAACAAGATAAATTTCTATGCCCCATTGCCTGTGTATCTTATTTCCTAGTTGCATGCAAAAACATTTTTTTTTTGTTTTTGAACATCTGATTTTAAAACTTTGAGTTCCAAATTCTCTCCCCTCTTTCCTTCCCACCCACCCTCCCTAAGAAGTCAAACAATTCAACATAGGCCACATGTGTCTCATTATGTAAAACCCTTCCACAATACTCATGTTGTGAAAGACTATATTTTGCTCCTTCCTAACCTATCCCCCTTTATTGAATTTTCTCCCTTGACCCTGTCCCTTTTCAAAAGTGTTTCTTTTTGATTACCTCCTCCCCGTATCTGCCCTCCCTTCTATCATCCCCCTTTTTTATCTTCTTCCTCCTTCTTTCCGGTGGGGTAAGATATTTAACTGAGTGTGTATGGTATTCCCTCCTCAGGTCAAATCCAATGAGAGCAAGATTCACTCATTCCCCCTCACCTGCGCCCTCTTCCCTTCTTACAGAACTGCTTTTTCTTGCCAGTTTTATGCAAGATAATTTACCCTATTCTATCTCTCCCTTTCTCCCTCCCTTTCTCAATATATTCTTCTCTCATCCCTTAATTTGATTTTTTTTAAGATATCATCCCTTCAGATTCAGATCACCCTGTGCCCTCTGTCTATATATAAATGTATATACATACATACATATATACATACATACACACACGTATATATACATACACCATATACATATATATATATATATATATATATATATATGCATATTCCCTTCAGCTACCCTAATACTGAGGTCTCATGAATCATACACATCATCTTTCCATGTAGGAATGTAAACAATACAGTTCAACTTTAGTAAGTCCCTTGTGATTTCTTTTTCTTGTTTAACTTTTCATGCTTCTCTTGATTCTTGAGTTTGAAAGTCAAATTTTCTATTCAGCTCTGGTCTTTTCACTGAGAAAGCTTGAAAGTCCTCTATTTTGTTGAAAATCCATATTTTGCCTTGGAGCATGATACTCAGTTTTGCTGGGTAGGTGATTCTAGGTTTTAATCCTAGCTCCATTGACCTCCAGAATATCGTATTCCAAGCCCTTCGATCTTTTAATGTAGAAGCTGCCAGATCTTGGGTTATTCTGTTTGGGTTTCCACAATACTCAAATTGTTTCTTTCTGGCTGCTTGTAGTATTCTCTCATTGATATGGGAGCTCTGGAATTTGGTGACAATATTCCTAGGAGATTTCTTTTTGGGGTCTATTTGAGGAGGCGATCGATGGATTCTTTCAATTTCTATTTTGCCCTGTGGCTCTAGAATATCAGGGCAGTTCTCCTTGATAATTTCTTGAAAGATGATATCTACGCTCTTTTTTTGATCATGGCTTTCAGGTAGTCCAATAATTTTTAAATTATCTCTCCTGGATCTATTTTCCAGTTCAGTGGTTTTTCCAATGAGATACTTTACATTGTCTTCCATTTTTTCATTCCTTTGGTTCTGTTTTATAATATCTTGATTTCTCATCAAGTCACTAGCTTCCACTTGTTCCAATCTAATTTTTAAAGTAGTATTTTCTTCAGTGGTCTTTTGGACCTCCTTTTCCATTTGGCTAATTCTGCCTTTCAAGGCATTCTTCTCCTCATTGGCTTTTTGGAGCTCTTTTGCCATTTGAGTGAGTCTATTTTTTAAGGTGTTGTTTTCTTCAGTGTATTTTTCAGTATTTTTTGGGTCTCCTTTACCAAGTCATTGACTTGTTTTTCATGGTTTTCTTGCATCCTTCTCATTTCTCTTCCCAATTTTTCCTCTACTTCTCTAACTTGGTTTTCCAAATCCTTTTGAGCTCTTCAATGGCCTGGGACCAGTTCATGTTTTTCTTGGAGGTTTCTGTTGTAGGCTCTTTGACTTTATTAACTTCTTCTGTCTGTATGTTTTAGTCTTCTTTGTCACCAAAGAAAGAATGCAAAGTCTGAGACTGAATCTGGGTGCATTTTCGCTGCCTGGCCATATTCCCAACCAACTAACTTGACCATTGAGTTTTTCAGTGGGGTATGACTGCTTGTAGACTAAAGAGTTCTATGTTCCACATTTGGGGGGGGAGGTGCCAGCTCTATCACACCAACACTACTCCTTCCCCAAGAACCCCCAACCCGGACTGGGCTTAGATCTTCAGCAGGCCGTGCACTCCTGCTCTGATCTGCCACTTAATTCCTCCTACCAGGTGGGCCTGGGGCCAGAAGCAGCAGCAGCTGTAGCTGCCCCACCTCCGCTGCCCCCGGGGCTGGAAGCCAAACCGCGAACTCCTTCCACTCCTGCAGCTTTTCCCACTAACCTTCTCCGCAGTCTTTGGTGTTTGTGGGTTGAGAAGTCTGGTAACTGCCGCAGGTCACTGATTCAGGGAGCTAGGGCTGCTCCGCCCGGCTCCTGGTCTGTTTGGTCTGTGCTGCTTGCACTGGGCTCTGTTCCACTCCCAGCTCCCAGCTTCCAGCTCCCAGCTCCCAGTTCTGTGTGGGATAGACCTCACCCAGAGACCACCCAGGCTGTCCTGGGCTGGAGCCCTGCTTCCCTCTGCTGTTTTGTGGGTTCTGCAGTTCTAGAATTGGTCCCGAGCCATTTTTTATAGGTTTTTGGAGGGACTCAGCAGGGAGCTCATGCTGGTCTGTGCTTTCCAGCTGCCATCTTGGCTCTGCCTCCCTGGTCAGTTGTTTTCTAATGCAATTTTTTCACATTGTCTTCTATGTTTTTATTCTTTTGTTTTTGTTTTATTGTTTCTGGATGTCTCATAGAGTCATTAGCTTCCACTTGCTTAACTCTAATTTTTTATTTTTTAAAAAAATTTATATTCTATATATATATATATATATATATATATATATATATATATAAAATTTATTTTCAGTTTTCAACATTCATCTTCACAAAATTTTGAGTTACAAATTTTTCCCCATCTCTACCCTACTCCCACCTGAAGATGGAATGTATTCTGATTGCCCCTTTCTCTAGGCTGCCCTCCTTTCTATCACCTCACTATCCCCCATCACCTTTCCCCTTACTTTCTTGTAGAGCAAGATAGATTTCTATATCCCATTGCATTTATATTTTATTTCTGAGTTGCGTGTAAAAACAATTTTTAATATTTGTTTTTAAAATTATGAGTTCCAAATTCTATTCATTCTTCCCTCAGCACCCAGCCTCCTTGAGAGGGAAAGCAATTCAATATAGGTTATACATGTATCATTATGCAAAATACTTCCATAATAGTCATGTTGTGAAAGACTGACTACATTTTCCTCCATCCTACACTTGACCTGGAAAATATGGCATTTGGCAACAGTATTCCTAGGAGTTTTCTTTTTGGGATCTTTTTTGAGAGGTGATTGGTGAATTCTTTCAATTTCTATTTTACCCTCTGGTTCTAGAATATCAGGGAAGTTTTCCTTGATAAATTCTTGAAAGATGATGTCTAGGCTCTTCTTTTGATTGTGACTTTCAGGTAGTCCAATAATTTTTAAATTATCTCTCCTGGATCTATTTTCCAGGTCTGCGGTTTTTCCAATGAGATATTTCACATTCTTTTCTATTTTTTTTATTCTTTTGGTTCTGTTTTATCATTTCTTGACTTCTCAAAAAGTCACTAGCTTCCACTTGCTCCATTCTGATTTTTGAGGCAGTATTTTCTTCAGTGAACTTTTGGACCTCCTTTTCCATTTGGCCAATTCTGCTTTTTAAGGCATTCTTCTACTCATTGGCTTTTTGGACCTCTTTTGTCATTTGGGTTATTCTATTTTTAAGGTGTTGTTTTCTTCAGTATTTTGGGGGTCTCCTTTAGAAAGTTGTTGACTTGTTTTGCACGATTTTCTTGCATCACTCTCATTTCTCTTCCCAATTTTTCTTCTACTTTTCATATGTGATTTTCCAAATCCTTTTTGAGTTCTTCCATGGCCTGAGACCAATTCATATTTTTCTTGGAGGCATTTAATGTAGGATCTTTGACTTTGTTGACTTCTTCTGGCTGTCTGTTTTGATGGTCTTTGTCACCAAAGAAAGATTCTATAGTCTGAGTCCTTTTACACTGCCTGGGCATTTCCACAGCCAATTACTTGACTTTTGAGGTCTTTGTCAGGGTATGACTGCTTCCAGAGTGGAAAGGGTTTTGCCCCAAGATTCAGGGGTTTTGCACTGCTGTTTTCAGAGTGACTTCTATTCTGAAGTGGTATGATACTCTTCTCCTGGCCTGTCCTCTGGTCTGTGAGTGCAAGCATTTCTTTCTGCAGTGTAACCACTGGGAGGATTCCCTCTCCAGAGCCACCACAAGCTCTGCCACAGCAGTGCTCCTCTTCCCCCAAGGACCTCCAACCTGGACTATGACCCAGATCCAAGCAGGGCAAAGCAAGAGAATGCTGCCTCAGTGCCAGGAAAGAGATCCCTGCATTCCTGCTCTGATCAGCTACTTGATTCACCCCACTGTCTGTGGCCATGTATTTCTGGAAGCAGCCGCTGCTCCTGCTGCTTCCAACACTGCTTCTGCATCCATCTGCACCACCCAAGGGCTGGGGCAAGACCACAGACCTCTCTCAACACCCCCCCATAATGTTTTTAGATGCCCAAAATAAATGATAATAAATTGAATTTAATATGAGATTTTATGTTTTACAAAGTGGTATTCATGTTCTACTTTATTTAATCCTTCCAACAAACCTGTGAGGTAGATGCTATTGTTATCCCTATTCCAAATATAATAAAACTAACTATATATAATATTATACATTATCATCACATAGATATATACAGTGCACTCACCTTGGGAAGGGAGAAGTAGGTTCCCACTGCCCCAAGGCCAACTCGGGTTCCCTCATTCTCATACTCACTCATACTCAGTCACTCATAGATGCACTGGCACGTACAGACAGGACCTTATCTCCACCCCCTCCCCCCAAGAGAGGAGAGATGAATAAGTAGTAATAAATAATTAAAAATATAAACAGAGGCTGTAGCACCTGGATCCAGATTCTGGTGCAGGAAGGCAGGGAAGGGGCAGGGTAGGTAGACCAGGCAGACATTGCTCTAGCCCCAGCCAGCGGTGGCCCCAGCAATGTCCCCAAGTCCAAAACCTCCCCATCAGCCACGGTGTTTGTTGGTAGTGGTGATAGTGACCAAAGCCGTGCCCCTCTCTGTGATGAGGCAGACAGGATTGTTGGAGGCAGATGGAGCAAGCAGGATGCGGATGTGAGATATGAGATAAGATACAAGATGTGACCAGCCATAGATATTGATGACCCTACCTTGGACTTATCTGTGTGCTTTCACAAAGCACCCTCCAACTACATGACATTCCATAACAGCTCTTCCCCTCCCCTTTTCCTGTTCCCCTTGTTTATCTGCATGACAAAGACACCTCAGGACTACCTGATATTCCAGGCATTCCATAGCCATGCTTGCTCCTTCTCCCATTCTCTTGCTCCCTTTCCCCCATCCTGTCAAACTCTATTTAGACTAGACACCTAACCTGGCTAATTGCTTTGGCCTCCTATAAGGAACAGAGCCTGCTGAATGTTTTACCCCAATAAACACCTTTCTTTAACTTGGAGACTGTCTGAGTGAATTCTTTCAGAGCACTGGGACCCACATGTCTATTCTTCCTCACTGAGACCATTCTTCTTTGGTGGTTTCACTTCTCTCCCTCTCCCCCATGACTGGGCCAGGCCAGCCTGCCAATCCACTCTTCCCTCCCCCTCTGCAGGGTCCCCCATGATTGGATGCAGTCATCTCCCCCCATTTTGTATGCCTGGAGGGCAGTGTTTCTCCTCTTAATCCTTTTTAAAATTGTTTTTAGAAAAGTAATTTATTTAGATAAAAACATTTCAGACCATAAGGCAGATAGTATGTCAGAGAACTCCATCCATCCATCATAACCCTTACACAGAGTAGTCAGGCCAAATATCGCTCTCTATCCAAGCCTGAGAGGGAGGCCTCTGTGAAGTGATATTTACAAACATTAGGAACCTTCTTAGTCTATCAAAAGCCAACTTAAAAGTAGCCTTTCATAAAGCTTGCCTTGCATAGATTAATAGCCTGACTTTTATGTCTTACTAAATTTTAGAGAGGTAAGCTAGGTACTGGGACTCACATTGGTATTTATTTTTCCCAGCAGCAAGTTTGTCTCTTTCCTTCTGATGCTTCCTATTTTGTATTACACTTCATTTTCTTATTCCTACTAGTCTTTCACACCTCACCCCTACTACCCCTTACCTAACTAGGTAATTATAAAACAATATAAGTTATATAAAACTATATAAAATTATAAACAAAGGTCCTTTAATCTACTTTACTCTATTTTCATCTACATTACTCTAACCAGAACCAAACACTAAGAACATGCCTCCTTTCCCAGCCCCTTCCCACTCTATAGGAGAACTGCAATTTCATGGAAATTAACTCTATAAACAAGTACAGCAATCCACCCCAGCTCACTGGTTGGAGCACCAATGCACCAGTATACCTTCAGATGAAAAGTGGGCTTATCAGCCATGATGATAACTTTGATACCAGAATGTGTTTTCAGGTCAGCAACAAAGTCTGCTAGCTCAGCCATTTCTGAACAATAGGGACAAAGGAAAGGATCTTTAAGCCATTGAATTCCTACACTAAAGTAAAGGAGGACCACTTTTCTCTTTCCTTATTGCAAGTATTATTGTCCTGCATGTTTGAACTTTTTCTCTGCTCTGGGGATTAGTCAAAGAGGAGGATTTCATCTGAGCTTGGTTTCTAGCCAAGATACCCCTTTTCCTCTTGTCACCGACATCAGGATGGCTCTGGAAGTTTCTATCCAAATGGTGTCAAAGAGCATGGTATCAAAGCTTCTTCTCCAAGATCTTTAGATGGGACATCATCCTTGTAAAGAAGCACAAGGGTGGCCTAAAAGCCTTCTACCATAAAGACAAGCATGTGGCCTTGCGCTGTGATGATTGACAATGACTTGAGGCTTCCTAGATGTGTGGTAGAGATACCTTCCTCTCCTACAGATCACTGGTGCTGGTGGAACCTGAAATAAAGTAGGGGAACCTCACCTCTGCTATTTGCTGACAATTGGGTGGGCTCTTTTCTGGGTGTGCATAGAAAGTAGCCTTTTCAATTTCCTGGATAGCTGAATTCAAATAGAAGAGGCTGCCCATGGATAATCTCACAGAAAACCCTTTGGAGCACATTCAGATTTATCACGTTCTGACACTTTCTGGGTTCTTGAGGTGGATCAGCTGGAACAACTGGTTTGACCTCCTGGGAGGCTGGTATATCTGCCTCTTGATCATAGGACACCTGGGAAATGTCATCAGGTTTGGGAGATGAAAGCTTGGTTTCTGAAACTGTTGAGGAGTCTTCCTTGATCTTTTGGTGTTCCTGGCCATTTGGGTTTTGGTCTCCTTTTGGAAGAGTAGCCATGGAGGAGTCTTCCAAGTCTGCTTCTTCCTTGGCTTTTTGGTGTTCTTGGTCACTTGTATTTTTGTTTCTTTTAGGCACCTTGGAAATTAGTTCTCAGTGCCAAGAGCCTGGCCATTTTTCCCTGTTAGTAATGACACATTTCTAACTTTCTCTTCTCATCAGCTCCTGTACCCCAATATACAATCTATATAATGGGAATAGATGAGGAAATAGGAGCCAGAGAAACTTAATGACTTATCTATGGTCACATAGCTAGGAATAATCAGAGACAGTTTTGGAACCCAGGTTGCAAATGAAAGGTTACATGACTTTTGCAAGGTCACAAAGCTAGTGAATGGCTAAGACAAGATTTGAACTCACTCAAGGCTTCCTGAGTGAAAGCAGGCAGGTGCTAGAAAGACAGGTAGGAAAGAAGGAAGGGAGGGAGGAATGAAGGAATAAATATTTATCAGGCACCTACTATGTGCCAGACACTATGTTAAGCACTTTATAAATGTTATATGAGATAATCTTCACAACAATCCTAAGAGTTAGGTGTTATTATTATCCCCATTTTTCACTTGATGAAACTGAGACAGAGGTAAAGTAACTTGCTCAGGCTCACACGGCTAATAAATGTCTGAGTTCAAATATGGGTGTAGGTCTTCCTGGCTCCAGTACTCTAAGCACTGCACCACCTAGCTGTCTAAGGGATAAGATTATAGAACATTGTTCTAGTTTATTGGAAATACAAATGAGATCCACGTCCACACCTCTGCCTATGCCTCAGATCATGCAGGAAGGGCATATTATCTCTTACTTCTTTAAAATCTCCAAACCTCTTTTCAAATCTCTATCCATAGTCGCATTAATCACACAAGGAAATAAGCAGTCATCAGATTTATATCTAATTTCTTTTTGTTGTTTTGTGAAACAAAACTTCTTCTACTTCTCAACTAAAATTAATTTGTCCAGGTAAGGTTATTGGCCAGTGAAGATCAACTGACCCCTAAATATTAGTCCTAAACTGCTTGGTCTTTTGATTGCTGTATCACTTTTCCCCCCTTTGTTAAACAAAACAAAAAACTAAATTCAGAAGTGTAACAGAATCAGAACAGAAAAAAGTACAGGTGTATAATGTTTTCTAGACAGAAATACTATTGACTTTCACAAAAATGGTAGATTCAAGGGAATAGAAAAGCAGCCAGGACTTCAAGAAACAGAGAAAGCTTGATGTTTATAGCTGGGTACCCTCTGGTGCTGATTACCGAGTACCCTGCACAGATGGAAAATGCATATAACCACTGCCGATGAGAGTTTGATTAATATTTTGGTGAGTTAATAGGTCCAGTCATTGGTCCTCATAAAAGCAACTGGCTTCCTTGTTGAATTAAAATAATCTCAAATCAATTACATACCAGGGTCCTAAAACAACTGGTAGATATAAATGCAATGGTGTAATTGGCAATAGGATTTCTTTTAAAAAAGATCTTTAAAAGAGAGCATGGATAATAGGTTAGGTAAATGGCACAGTGGATAGATTGCTACCCCTGGAGAACAGAAGAGTAATCTTTGTTGAGTTACAATCTGTCCTCAGACACTTACTACCTGTGTGAGCCTGTTATTAGGGAAAGTTTTTCATTTATTTACTTATTTACTTATTTATTTATTTATTTATTTATTTATTTATTTATTTATTTATTTATTTTATTTTTGGTTTACCACAGATGGTTCTACATAATTTTGAGTTCCAGATTTTCTCCCCTCCCTCCCCCCTCCCTCCCCAAGATGGCATGGAATCTCATATCACTACCACGTATAATTTAGTCACTTAATCCTCCTTATATCAGTTTCCTCATAAGTAAAATAAGCTGGAGAAGGAAAGAGCAAACCATACCAGGATCTTTGGCAAGAAAACTCCAAAAGAGGTCACAAAGAGTTGGACATGACTGAAATGACTCAAGAGCAACAACATAGGATCAGAGAAGAATGAATGTTTCAATGGTTTTTAAAAAGAAGACAAGAATAGAGTCTACCAACTACTGGATCATGGTATTGACGCTAATTTTGTCAGGATTCTAGAACATATTATTAGTTATATTTAATGATTTTCTAGAAAAAGAAGCAGTATTTACAAAGATCTGGAATGGGCTCATCAAAAACATGTGATTCCATTCTATAATTAAATTTTTTTTGACAGTGGAATGTTTAAGCTACTATTTTCTCTATTTACACAATGACTTTGATGAACAGTATCATTCTATTCTCTTAAACAAGATGAACATAGGTGGGTTAGATAATAATATGTTTAGATGGATGTTGGACCTGATTGAATGACCAGATCTTGGAAATACGAATAAAGGGTTTCATGTGCACAAAGGAGAAAGTAGTCTCTAATGGAGTGCCTCAGGGATCAATGCTTTTCTGCACACTCTTTAACATTTTTGTCAATTCTTTTCTCCAGAAGGACTGAAAACTTTATTTTGATTTCTGTTTGGGGAAATTTTTCATACCTTGAAAGCCAAACATTTACTAGAAGAACAAATGTCAGGATTTGTACAATTGCTTTACTGGAAATATAAATATATTCTGAGTCGATTGGGAAGAGAAAGAAAGAAGCCAGGCTGACTTGAACCAACCATGTGATTCGATTAACAAAAGATTATTGAAGGTCATAAAAAAGGGGAAAGTGTTGATTGTTATGTTAGTGACTTTGGATCAGTCACATTCTGCATTTTAATTAATATTTAATAATGTTTTGTATAATAACTTCCCTTATCTGACATCCTAGAGTGCATGCCTATGCCTCATATAATTTATACCAATGGTAATGAATATTTTCACGATATTTTCTCAATTGATAAATATTAAGGAAATTAGCAGGTAGTTCTCAAAACAAGAAATGCAGGCTATCAATGTCATATTTTAAAAAGAGCTCCAAAATTTTTATAATAAGAAAAATGTGATTCTAAGCTACTCTGTTCCATTTCATAACCATTAGATTGGCAAAAATGACAAAAAAAAGTGTTAATTGTTGAAGGGGCTGTGGGAGGAAAGGCAGATTAAACAAACTTAGTGAAGCTGTGGATGAGTTTGCTATTCTAGAAAGCAATTTGAAATTATACCATCCAAATTACTAAATTTGGATAACATCTGACCCAGAGCAATGAATATTCCTAAAAGAGTTCAAGGAAAGAAAGAATATATATGATATATATGTATGCATGTGGTTATGAATGTGTATACATATGTATGTATGTGTATACATATATATGTATATGTACATATGTATAATTATGTATAGGGAACAACATAAACCATGACTCCAATATTGAAAAGGAAAATAAATTTGATCAGCCTGAGAATCATGTAATGCAATGAATAATCAAGACTCAACTATAGAAAGGGAATAAAGATAGTACCTACCTAACAGGGCTATTTTGAGGATCAAATAAGATCATATTTGGAAGATTCTTAACACAGTGTCTGGAACATAGTAGGCTCTTAATGCTTATTCCTTCCTTTCCATCACTCCCAGAAGACTAAAAATAAAAATGTAACCCACCTCCTGGCAGAGAGGCTATGGAAATAAATGTGTGATTTTATTTACCTTAGTTATATTGATATGTTATTAGGGAAAGTTTTTCATTTATTTATTTATTTTATTTTTGGTTTACAACAGATGGTTCTACATAATTTTGAGTTCCAGATTTTCTCCCCTCCCTCCCCACTCCCTCCCCAAGACAGCATGGAATCTCATATCACTACCACGTATAATTTTATATTGAATTAATTTATACACTAGTCAAGTTGCAGAGAAGAATTATGACCAATGGAATGAATCATGAGAAAGAAGAAACAGAACCAAAAAAAACCCCCAAAACAAAAGAGAACAGAAAAAGGCAAGCACGAAGTATGCCTCAATCTGCATTCAAACTTCATAGTTCTTTCTCTGGATGTAGATAGCATTCTCCATCGTGAGTCCTTTGGAGTTGTCCTTGCACCTTGTGTTGATGAGAAGAGTGAAGTCTGTCAGGGTTGGTCCTCACGGAATCCATATATCTGTGATTGTGTACAATGTTCTCCTGGCTCTGCTCTGCTCACTCAGCATTATGTCGTGTAGGTTTTTCCGGGTTGTTATGAAGTCCATATCATCCCCATTTCTTATGGCACAATAGTATTCCATTACCTTCATATACCACAGCTTGTTCAGCCATTCCCCAATTGATGGGTATCCCTTTGATTTCCAATTCTTGGCTACCACAAAAAAGAGCCGCTATAAATATTTTTGTACATATGGGTCCTTTTCCCGCTTGTGTGATTTCTTTGGGATACAACCCTAGAAGTGGTATTGCTGGGTCAAAGGGTATGAACATTTTTATGGCCCTTTGGGTGTAGTTCCAAATTACTCTCCAAAATGGCTGGATCATCTCACAACTCCACCAGCAATGTAACAATGTTTCAATTTTCCCACATCCTTTCCAGCATTTATCATTTTCCTGTTTTGTTGTTTTAGCCAATCTGACAGGAGAGATGTGGTATCTAAGAGTTGTTTTGATTTGCATTTCTCTAATCAGTAGTGATTTAGAGCATTTTTTATATGCCTATAGATAGCTTTAATTTCTTCCTCTGAAAACTGCCCATTCATATCCTTTGACCATTTCTCAATTGGAGAATGGCTTGTATTCCTATATATTTGGCTCAGTTCCCTGTATATTTCAGAAATGAGGCCTTTATCAGAGATACTAGTTGTAAAGATTTTCTCCCAATTTTCTGCTTCTCTCCTAATTTTTGTTGTATTGGCTTTTTTGTACAAAAACATTTCAATTTAACATAATCAAAATTATCCATTTTGCATTTTGTAATGCTCTCTATCTCTTGTTGGGTCATGAATTCTTTTCTTTTCCATAAATCTGATAAGTAAACTATTCTTTGCTCTCTCAAATTACTTATAGTATCAGCCTTTACTCCTAAATCATGAACCCATTTTGACTTTATTTTGGTATATGGTGTATGCCCAGTTTCTGCCCTACCATTTTCCAATTTTCCCAACAGTTTTTGTGAAATAGTGACTTATTAGCCCAGAAACTGGCCGTTTTGGGTTTACCAAAGAGTAGATTGCTATAGTTCTTGACTTCTCCATCTTGTATTCCTATCCTATTTCACTGATCCACACCTCTGTTTCTTAGCCAGTACCAGGTAGTTTTGATGACTGCTGCTCTGTAGTACAGTTTAATATCTGGTATGGCTAGGCCACCTTATCTAGCATTTCTTTTCATTAATACCCTAGATAGTCTAGACCTCTTGTTTTTCCAGATGAATTTTGTTATAATTTTGTCCAGCTCAGTAAAATAATTTTTTGGTAGTTTGATTGGTATGGCACTGAATAGATAAATTTAGGTAAAATTGTCATTTTTATTATATTAGCTCAGCCTAACCATGAGCAACTGATATTTTTCCATTTATTTAGATCTGATTTTATTCGCGTGAAAAGTGTGTCATAGTTATGTTCATATAGGCCCTGGGTTTGTCTTGGCAAATAGACTCCCAAATATTTTATAGTGTCTACAGTAACTTTGAATGGAATTTCTCTTTCTATCTCTTGCTGTTGGGCTTTGTCAGTAACGTATAGGAATGCTGAGGATTTATGTGGGTTTATTTTATATCCTGCAAGTTTGCTAAAGTTGTTTATTATTTCAAGTAGTTTTTTACTTGATTCTCTAGGATTCTCTAGATAAATCATCATATCATCTGCAAAAAGTGATAATTTAGTTTCTTCTTTTCCTATTCTAATTCCTTCAATTTCTTTTTCTTCTCTTATTGCTACAGCTAACGTTTCTAATACCAAATTGAATAATAGGGGTGATAATGGACATCCTTTTTTCACCCCTGATCTTATTGGGAATGTATCTAGCTTATCCCCATTACAAATAATGCTTGTTGATGGTTTGAGGTAGATGGTATTTATAATTTTAAGGAAGATTCCATTTATTCCTATGCTTTCTAGTGTTTTTAATAGGAATGGGTGTTGTATTTTGTCAAAGGCATTTTCTGCATCTATTGAGATGATCATATGGTTTCTGCTAGTTTTGTTGTTGATATGGTCAATTATACTAATAATTTTCCTAATATTGAACCAGCCTTGCATTTCTGGAATAAATCCTACGTGGTCATAGTGTATTATTCTCGTGATGAGTTGCTGCAATCTTTTTGCTAATATTTTATTTAAAATTTTTGCATCAATATTCATTAGAGAAATTGGTCTATAATTTTCTTTCTCTGTTTTGACTCTATGTGGTTTGGGTATTAGTACCATATTTATGTCATAAAAAGAATTTGGTAGGACTCCTTCTTCCCCTATTTTCCCAAATAGTCTACAAAGTATTGGAATTAGTTGTTCTTTAAATGTTTGATAGAATTCACATGTAAAACCATCTGGCCCTGGATATTTTTTCCTAGGGAGTTCATTGATAGCAGGCTCAATTTCTTTTTCTGAGATGGGGTTATTTAGAAATTTTACTTCCTTTTCTGTTAGAAAGGTTGTCAAATTTATGGGCATACAATTGGGCAAAATAATTCCTGATTATTGTTTTGATTTCCTCTTCATTAGATGTGAACTCACCCTTTCCATTTTTGATACTGGTAATTTGATTTTCTTCTTTTTTTTTAATCAAATTGACCAAAGGTTTATCAATTTTATTGGTTTTTTCATAAAACCAGCTCTTTGTTTTATTTATTAATTCAACAGTTTTCTTGGTTTCAATTTTATTAATCTCTCCTTTGATTTTCAGTATTTCTAATTTGGTATTTAATTGGGGGTTTTCAATTTGCTCTTTTTCTAGCTTTTTCAGCTGTATGCCCAGATCATTGATCTCCTTTTTCCCTATTTTATTCATGTAAGCATTTAGGGATATAAAACTTCCCCTAAGAACAGCTTTTGCTGCATCCCATAATTTTGGTATATTGTTTCATTATTGTAATTCTCTTGAATGAAGTTATTAATTGTTTCTCTGATTTGATCTTTGGCCCACTCATTCTTTAGAATTAGATTATTTAGTTTCCCATTAATTTTTAGCTTATTTTTCCATGGTTCTTTGTTACAAATAATTCTTATTGCATCATGATCTGAAAAGTGTGCTGTGACTACTTCTGCCTTTCTGCATTGGATTGTGAGGTTTTTATGCCCTAGTACATGGTCAATTTTTGAGTATGTGCCATGTACCACTGAGAAGAAAGTATATTCCTTTTTATCCCCATTCAGTTTTCTCCAGAGGTCTATCATACCTGCCTTTTCTAAAATTCTGTTTACCTCCTTAACTTCTTTCTTATTTATTTTGAGGTTAGATTTATCAAGTTCAGAAAGGAAGAGGTTGAGGTCTCCCAATATTATAGTTTTGCTGTCTATTTCTTCCTGTAACTCCCTTAACCTCTCCTCTAAGAATCTGTATGCCTTACCACTTGGTGCATATATGTTAAACAATGATATTGCTTCATTGTTTATGGTACCTTTTAGCAGGATATAATGTCCTTCCTTACCTCTTGTAATTAAATCTATGTTTACTTTTGCTTTGTCTGAGATTAGGATTGCTACACCTGCTTTTTTTCTTTAGCTGAGGCGCAACATATTTTACTCCAGCCTTTTACCTTTACCCTGTGTGTATCCCTCTGTTTCAAATGTGTTTCTTGTAAACGGCATATTGTAGGATTATGGTTTTTAATCCATTCTGCTATCCACTTCTGTTTTATGAGAGTGTTCATCCCATTCACGTTCAGAGTTATGATTTCTGTGTCCTTTTCTCCATCCTATTTCCCCCTGTTTATGCTTTTATTTCTCCCTTTCCCCTTCTCCTCCTCAACAATGTTTTGCTTTTGATTGCCACCTTCCTCAGTTTACCCTCCCTCTTTATTCCCCTCCTTTATCTTACAGTTTCCCACTTGTTACTTCTCCCCTTCCTTCTGACCACCCCCTCCCTTTTTCCCCCCTTCCCCTCCAACTTCCTGTAGGACAAGTTAGATTTCTGAACTTATCAGGGTATGATATTCCCTTCTTGAACCAGATCAGATAACAGTAAAGCTCAAATACTGCTCTTCTCCCTCCCTTCTTTCCCTCTACTATAATATGTTTTTGTGCCAGTTCATTTGGTGTAATTTACCCTTTTCTACTACCTCCTTACCTCTTCTCTCATAACCCTCACTTTACATCTCTTACTTATGTTTTTTATCTTTATATCAGTTAATTTATACAGGCATTCACAATCTATGTGTATCCCTTTCAATTGTCATAATAACTGTACCATTCTCAAGACTGACATATATGTGTATGTATGTATATATATATATATATATATATATATATATATATATATATATATGTATATAAAGCATACATATAATGATATAATCCCACATAAAGATACAGACAACCTGCCCTTATTGGTTAATAAGGTTTGTGGGGGTTTTCCCCCTGGTTACCTTTTTATGTCTCTCTTGAGTTTTGTATTTGGAGATCAAATTTTCCATTGAGTTCTGGACTTTTCATCAGGAAGGTCTGGAATTCCCTTATTTCATTGAATGTCCATCTCCTTTCCTGAAAAAACTATGCTTAGTTTTGCTGGGTAATTGATCCTTGGTTGTAGTCCCAGCTCCTTTGCCCTTCAGAATATCATATTCCAATTTCTCCTGTCTTTTAATGTGGAAGCTAAGAGATCCTGCGTGATCCTTACTGTAGTTCTACGATATGTGAATTTCTTCTTTTTGGCTGCTTGCAGTATTTTCTCCTTGAGTTTATAGTTCTGAAATTTGGCTATAATATTTCTCGGTGTTTTCAGTTTGGGATCTATTTCAGGGGGTGATCGGTGAATTCTTTCAATGACTATTTTGCCCTCTGGTTCTAGGACCTCTGGGCAGTTGTCTTTGATAATTTCTTCGAAGATACTGTCAAGGCTTCTTTTTTCATCGTGGATTTCCGGTAGACCAATAACTCTTACATTGTCTCTCCTGGATCTATTTTCCAGGTCACTTGTTTTCCCAATCAGATATTTGACATTTTTTTTTCTATTTTTTCATTCTTAACATTTTGCTTTACTACTTCTTGGTGCCTCATAGATTCATTAGCTTCCACTTGCTCAACTCTAATTTTTAATTAGTTAGTGTTTTCATTTTGCTTTTGAGTCTCCTTTTCCAATTGGTTGATTTTACCTCTCAGGGTGTCTTTTTCTCTATTTAGATTCTGAATCTCCATGGCCATTTTGCCAATATTATTCTTTAGGGACTTTTCCATTTTTTCCATGTTTTCTTTTACCTCCCTAAGTTGATTTTTAAAATCCTCCTTTAGCTCTTCCAGCAATGCTTTTTAGGCTGGAGACCAGTTCACATTATCTTTTGAGGTATCAGATGGATCTATAGTGTCACTGCTGTCCTCTTCCAAATTGGTATTTTGATCATTCCTGTCTCCATAAAAAGAATCTATTGTCCTCAGTTTTTTTGTGTTCTTCTTCATGTTGGTTTGCCTTTTCCTGGCTTTACAACAATTTTCCACCTTTGGGGCTCAGGGCCCTCTGTCCCAGCTTTCTTATTTTGGGGATTGTGAGTCTAGAATTATAGCCTTCAGTTTCCTGAGGTGTGGGGTAGGGGTCTGGCTCCCTGACTTCTCACTCCCTATAGGTGCTCTCTAGCACTGTTGCTTTTCAGCAATGGTCTCAGCTGATTGTTGTTTGAGCTGATGTCTGGCACTTCCCCTGGGAGAGCAAGATTAAGCCTGGGCTCCTGGTGTTGACCCCTGCCAACTCTGCCCCTCTAGGACTAATGAACTTCTACTATTTGACCACTGATGTCCCACTTCTTTCTCCTCTGTTCCAACATTCTGTTTTTTCCCCCGGGGAATTCTCTGGGTGAGGCAGGGAGGGATTAGAGCTATTTACCTGGCCATTATGTCTCCCAGAAGTTTGAGAATCTGGGTTTCATACCTTCGGGCTTCAAGCCTCATGAGTAGGTGTTTTCATGGCTGGTGGCATTGCGCTGCCTCTCCTCACTTCCACAGACTGCCATCCTGTGTTGGGAGGCCTGGGGATCTCCTCCGGTTTTGGGCGCCCAGCTTTCTCCCAGCCTGTCTTCCACCTAGGGAATGTTTTTCAATGAGGGTAGAGAATTTACAAGGGAGGTGAACTATAGTGATGGTACGGAGGAAAGAGAAGAAAAGAAAGAAAATTTTCAATTTAGGTTTTTTTTTTAAATACACATAAAAGATAAAATGAAGTTAAGAAGGAGAAAGAAAAAAGCAGTCAACAGGTCAAAAAGTATTTATTATTAAAAGCTAATTGTGATCCCGGAACTGTACTAAGCTCTGGCAATACAAGAAAAGTAAAACTATCACTTCTGTCAAAGAGTTTACTTTTAATGGGGGTGAAAACAGTTTAACAATTATGCACGAAAAAATTATATTCAGGATAAATTGGAAATTATCTCAGAGAGAAGACAATGGCATCAAGAGGAGTTGGGACTGAGAAAAGCTTTTTGAAGAAGGCTAGATTTTAGCTGGCACTTGAAGGAAGCCAGGGAAGCCTAGGGGCAGAGGTGAGCAGGGGTCATAGAGAAGAGAATTCTAGACATGTTGACAGCCCATGAAAATCTATGGCATATAGACATGAAATGTCTTGTTTGAAGAACAGTAAAGGAGATCAGTGTCCTTGAGTTGTAGAGTATGTGGAGAGGAGTAAAGTGTCGAGAAGATTGTAAAGGTAAGAGGGAGCCAGGTTATAAAGGGCTTTAAAAGCCAAAGATTTTGTATTTTATTCTGGAGATTGGACTTTGTTGAGTAGGAGTATGACATGGTTTGACCTTCTCTTGAGAAAGATCATTTGTGTAACTGAGCAGAGGATGGGAGAAATGTGAGGGAGATCAATCAGAATGCCATTACCATAGTGCAGGCAGGAGATAAGAGACATCACCAGGGTGATGGTACTTTTAGAGGGGGGAAGGGAAAGTATATAAAAGCTAGGATAAACAGAATTTATTCACAAATTATACATGGGGGAGGTGGGTACAATAGAGAATGAAGATATTGAACAAGCCATAAATGAACTCCCAAAGAAAAACTTCCCAGGACCAGATGGATTTACAAGAGAATTCTACCAAATATTTAAAGAACAACTAATTACAATACTATTTAAACTAATTGAAAAACAGAAAGAAGAGTCTTACCAAATTCTTTTTATGATACAAATATGTTGCTGAAGCCAGGAAGAGCAAAAACAGAGAAAGAAAATTATAGACCAATTTTTCTAATGAATATTGATGCAAAAATTTTAAAGAAAATACTAGCAGAAATGTTACAATGATGTATCACAAAGATCACATGAAAAGATCAGGTGGGATTTATACCAGGAATGTAGGACTGGTTCAATATTAGAAAAACTATCAGAAAAACTGACAATCTCAACTTTAGAAAAAATGAAAAAATATATGATTATGTCAATAGATGAAGAAAAAGCTTTTGAAAAATAAAATGCTCTATATTAAAAATTCTAGAAAACATAGGAATAAATGGAGCATTTCTCAAAATGACAAGTAGTATCTATCTGAAACCTTCAGTAAGGACTTTCTTTAATGGGGATGTTAGAAGCCTTTCCAATATGATCAGGGGTGAAGCCAGGATGCCTGTTATCATTACTATTATTCAATATTGTTCTAGAAATGCTATATATAGCAATGAGACAAGAAAAAGAAATGAAAGGAATTAGAATAGGAAATGAGGAAGCAAAATCATTATTCTTTGCAGATGATATTATGGCATACTTAGGGAATCCTAGTGATTCAACTAAAAAATAGTTGAAACAATTAATAATTTTAGCAAAGTTGCAGGATATAAAATAAATCCACATACATCATTAGCATGTCCTTATATTATGAACAAAGTACAAAAGGAAGAGATGGAAAGGGAAATTCCATTTAAAATAACTGCAGACAACATAAAATACTTGGTAGTCTACTTGCCAAGACAAACCTAGGAACTATATGAATACCATTACAAAACCCTATTCACACAAATAAAGCCAGACCTAAACAATTGAAGAAATGTTAATTGCTCATGAGAAGGGGAAGCCAATATAATAAAAATGACATTTCTACCTAAATTAATTTACTTATTTAGTGCCATACCAATCAGGTTACCAAGAAAATTAGGCTAAAGGGGTAGAAAAAATAAGAAGAAAACTCATCTAAAAGAACAAATGGTGAAGAATATCAGTGGAGTCAATAAAAAGAAAAGTGAAAGAAGGTGACTTATTATTACTGGGTCCCAAACTATATTAAAAAGCAATCATCATTAAAATAATCTGGTACTAGCTAAGAAATAAAGTGGATCAGAGGAATGAATTAGGTATCCAACACAAAGTAATAAACAACCATAGTAATCTAGTGTTTGAGAGACCCAAAGGTCCAATGTTTTGGAATAAGAAGTCATTTGAACAAAATTGCTGAAAAAACTGGAAAGCAGTTAGGCAGGCACTAGGTATACACCAATATCTCACACTGTATACTGAGATAAAGTCAAATCTGTGCATGATTTGAACATAAATTGTGATATAAGTAAATTAGGGAAGCATGGAATATTTTATCTTTCAAATATATGACTAAAGGAAGATTTTATGAGCCAAGAAGAGATAGAGAATACAGGATATAAAATGAATGATTTTCATTACATCTAATTAAGATGTTTTTACATAAGTAAAACCAAAGCAGCAAAGATTAAAAGGGAAACAGGAAACTGGGACCAGGGGGGATTTTTGCCACAAGTAAGTTCTGTGACAACAGCTTAATTTCTCCAATAAATAAAGAATTGTGTCAAATTTATAAGAATACAAATTATTTCTCAATTTATAAATGGTCAAAGGATATGAATAGGAAGTTTTCAGAAGAAATCAATGATATGTAGTCAATAAAAATGCTCTAAATGACTATTAATTTGAGAAATACAAATTAAAACAACTCTGAGGTGCCACCTGACAGTTATCATATTGGCTAATATGACAGAAAAGAGAAATGACAAATGTTGGAGGGAATGTGAAAAAATTGGAATGCTAATGGAGTTACAAACAAATCCAACTATTCTGGAGAACAATGTGGAACTAAGCCCAAAGGGCTATAAAACTTGGCATACTCTTTGACACAGGAATATCAAGACTAAATCTGTACCCCAAAGAGATCAAAGAAAAAGGCAAAGGACCTATATGTACAAAAATATGTATAGTAGTTCTTTTTGTGGTGGCAAAGAATTGGATTTATAGGAGATGTCCAGCAATTGGGGAATGGCTGACCAAGCTGTGGATTGTGATGGAATACTATTGTGCTATAAGAAATAATGAGCAGAATGCTTTCAACCTGGGAAGACTTACATTAACTGATGCAAGGTGAAATGAGCAGAACCAGGGGAATATAGTATACAATAACAGCAATATTGTACACTGATCAACTATGAATGACTTAGCTATTCTCAGCAATGCAATTATCCAAAACTATTCTAAAGGACTTATGAAGAAAGATGTTATCCACTTCCAGAGGAAAAAAATATTCATTTTTAAATGCAGATTAAAGCATACTTAAAACCAACAACAACAACAAAACCTTCTTTCTCTTTATTGGGGGGGAGTCTCTATTTTCTCTTGCAACATGGCTAATATGGAAATGTTTTTCATGACTGCTCCTGTATAATCTGTATCAAATTGCCTGCTCAAGAAGTGAGGAGAGAAAGAAGAGAGGGAGAGAATTTAGAACTCAAAATTTAAAAAAGAATGTTAATTATTTGTTTAAATATAATTGAGAAAAATAAAATAATAAATTTAGAAAAGAAATGCTTATTTGATTGATTGATTTGGAATAATCAGTAGTCTATAAAAATTTAAGTGCCTACTATGTGCTGAGTCCTCCTAAATGCTGTATGGCTGAGGGTATACATGAGAAAAAAAAGACAGTTCTGTCCTCAAGGAATTTGTAATCTCATGAAGAAGAGGAAACACAGAAGGAAGCTGAAAAGGACTTTGAGGATAGAAGGTACCTGACTTGGGGCGTGGTAGAGAAGTTAGTCTGAAAAACCCCAAAGTAGCATACGCAGGTGGAAAATGAGAAATCTCAGCTGAGCTCACTCCTTAAATGGTATTTGAGAGTTCACAGCTCCACCCTCCAGTCAGAGAGGTATTGGCTAGTGCTCAGGTGTAGTACTAAGGCTGATGAGATCCTACAGAATGATGAGATTATCCTAACAGTGACTTTCCTGGGGCATGGTGGAGAACTGTCAGAGAAGTTTCCCAAAGTGAGTAATGAACCAGGTGAAACATGAGAATACTTTAAGTTTTAGTCAAACTGGTCTACTGGCTTTCCTTGTTATACATCATTCTACCTCCTTTCTCAGCAAACATACAGGATATGACTAATCTCTCTACTCCGATGCCTGGAATGTATTTCTTACCTCCTTTTGGGTATCTAACTCATGTTTAGAACTATAACCCCAAGATCCTAACCTATACATGCTCATTGACCTAGTGATACAACTACTAGACCTATACCCCGAGGACAAAAAAACAATGGAAGAAAAGGATCCATATATGTTAAATTATTTATAGTTATTCTTTTTGTCACAGCAATACCTGGAAACTAAAATGTCCATATACAGTGTAATGGCTAAATAAATTATGGTATTTAATGTAGTGGAATATTTTTGTTCAATAAGAAATAGTGAACTAGACAGTTTCAGAGAAACCTAGGGAAAGCAGTACAAAACTATGAAGAGTGATGTGAGCAGAACCAGGGGACAATTTTTTATATAACAACAGCATAATAAAAACAGTTTTGAAGATGTATACTCAGATCAATGGAATGACCAGCTATAATTCTAGAGGACTGAAGATAAAGCATACTATCCACTCCTTGACAAAGAGATGATGGATACAAATTGTAAAATATCATATCCAACTTTGGACACAGTCAGTGTGGCAATTTGTTTTGCTTGACTATATATATTTGTTACATGAGCTGTGTGTGTGTGTGTGTGTGTGTGTGTGTGTGTTTGTGTGTGTATGTGTGAGCAAGCCCTCATACATATGTTTCCCAGTGTGGGGGTGGGTAAGAGGGAAAGGAAGGATACATATAGGTAAAGAAAGAAAGAACCAAAGAAAGGGAAGTGGGAAATAAGGAAAAGAGGAAAGAAGAAAAGAAGGAACAAAGAAAGAATAAGAAAGAAAAAAGAATGAGAAAAAAAATTCAGTTATTTTTTTCTAATGCAGAGAAGAGAACATAAAGAAAAAGAAAGAAATACAGGAAAGATTCAAATGCTATAGGTTTAACTTAGCATACATATAAAAGAAAAGCAAACTATCTGCAATTTCATGTACAATCTTTTATTCTATTATGTGATATGTATGGAAACATTAATTTTATTTATTATTAAGTTCAGAAAAAAAATTAAAAATAAAAGGAAGAATCCCTATGAATTGAGTACCAACTCTTATATGAGACCTTTTGCTATGTGATCTATATGAGACCTTGGAGGCTTGTGTGTACTCTGTCTCTCTTGTATATACTTTGCATATTAAAGATTATTGATACTTTTTTACTTTTATATTGCCTCCATTTTCTAATATATTCTTCTCCCTCCATCCAAAAGGGCTATTCCTTATAACTAATAATTAAAGAGACTTCTGAGAGTGGAGCCAAGCTAGTGGAAAGTCTCCCAACATTCCTTTCTAAATAATTTTATAATTATATATCAAATTGAATTTTGGAGTGGCAGAGCCAACAGAAGATCATGGTGAGACGTTTTTCAGCCCAAGACAACTCAGAAGGTCAGAAGGAAGGATCTGTGACATGGGGTGGAGGATAGCCTGGAACCCATGTGGATGTAATGCCGGGGGTGGGGGTGGGGGGGAGACAGACTTTGTGGGTCAGCAGCAGCAGCAACCACTTCAAGAGCACTCAAACCAGCTCTCAACTGATAAGTATCTGAGGCAAGACTGAAATTGAGATCTTCCTCATTTCAAGTCTATCTACAATTCCATCTGGATGGCATTTAAAGTTCTTCATATCAACCAAGAAAGACTTAGCTACTCTGGTCAAGATAATGATTCAAGACAATTTCAAAGGGCCCATAAAGAAAATATCTACCTCCAGAGAGAGATCTGATAAACTGACGCAGATTGAAATATCTTTTTTCACTTTATTTTCCTTGTTTTTTTTGTGCATGTTTTCTTTTATAACATGGCTAATATGGAAATATATTTTGCATTTCATCACATTTCTAATTAATATATTGGAGATACATCTAAAAAAGTGAATCTGAGCTGATTTAAGAGAGTTAGAAGCCACTAACAGACTGAGAGGGGCAGGAGCACTGGGCACATAGAATGGCACCAGACCACACCAACCAGGAACAGCAGAGGAACCCAGCAGGAGTGCTGGTCTGGCAGAGTGCCTAGGGTGGAAGTACCAGCTATGGCAGCGATTGAGCCCCATGCCTCTCAGGACAGGACAGGAGTCTGTTGGAGGTACAGGAGACACCAGCACAGAGCCCATGGCCACGAGAGCAGCTACCCCAGAGGCCTCCAGCCCACAGTCTAAAGGTTTGAAACGCACCCTCTTGAACTTCTGGGGGCCATGATGGCCAGGTAAATCATTTATCTCTCCCTTTCACCCAGAGAATACTCCCTCAGGAGAAACAGAAGAGCTAGAAGTGGGGCTTTAGTAGCCTTTTAGCAAGAGAAGTTGGGGAGAGGGCTCTTCCTGTGGGGGCAGAAGGAGACTAGTGCAGGAAGAGATATGTCCCAGCAGGCCCCACCTCAGCAGAACAACAAGAGTTACTGGGCCCCAGGGGGGTGGAGCTAGCAAACATCAACACAAGCTATGCCTTTGCACAGCCAAGGGAAGTGGCAGACACCAGCACAGACAAAAGGTGAGACCACCTGTGCTATAGAGCAGTCCGAGGGGAAGAGGAGACTTCCAGCAGCCAGACCACTTCTCCCCCACACCTCACTAAACCAGATGACATAGAACAAAAAGCCAGTGAGCAGGCCCACAGTTTCCAACACAAGAAGATTGGGACAGAGCCCCCAGAGCCCCCAGAGCCCCAGAAGGAGATCCACTTTAGAAGCCAGGAGAAAAAAAAAACATGAAAAAGCATACTAAAAGCCAAAGACCATAGATTTCTATTATGGAGACAGGGCAGATCAAAATACCCATTCAAAGGAGGTCAGCATGGACACTATACCCACATCTGAAACCTCAAAAGGTGATGTGAACTGGTCTCCAGCCCAAAAAGCATTCCTAGAAGAACTCAAGGAGGACTTTAAAAACCCAATTAGAGAGGAAAAAGAAAAAATGGAAAAAAATGGAAAAGAAATCACTGATGAAAACAAATCTTTAAAAAGTAAAATTGGCAAAATCGTTAAGGAGATTCAGAGTGTAAATGGAGAAAATGTCTCATTGAAAAGTAAAATCAACAAAATGGAAAAGGAGATAGAGAAGCTAAAGGAAGAAAACAATACATTAAAAATTTGAATTGGACAAGTAGAAGGTAATGACTCTATGAGACATCAAGAATCAGTCAAACAAAATATAAAGAATGAAAAAATAGAAGAAAACATGAAATGTCTCATTGGAAAAACAACTGACCTGAAAAATAGATCAAGGAGAGACAATCTAAGAATTATTGGTCTACCTGAAAGCCATGATGAAAAAAAGAGCCTGGACAGTATTTTCCAAGAAATCACTAAGGATAGTTGCCCCTAGGTCCTAGAACCAGAGGCTAAAATAGTCATCAAAAGAATCCACCAATCACCCCCTGAAAGTGATTGCAAATTGAAAACTCCAAGAAATATTATAACCAAATTCCAGCATTATCAGGTCAAGGAGAAAATACTACAAGCAGCCAGAAAGAAACAATTAAAATATTGGGGAACTATAGTCAGGATCACAGAAGATCTTTCAGCTTCTACATTAAATGACAGGAGAAAATGGAATATGATATTCTGAAAGGCAAAGGAGCTTGCATAACAATCAAGGATCAACTAACCAACAAAATTGAGCATAATTTTTCAGGCAAGGTGATGGAGATTCAATAAAATAAGGGAATTCCAGACCTTCCTGATGAAAAGGCCAGAGCTCAATGGAAAATTTGATCTTCAAATACAAAACTCAGAAGAGACATAAAAAGGTAATTGGGGGAAAACCCTTGTTAATCAATAAGGCAAATTATTTACATCCTTATATAGGATTATATTGTTTCATATACGTTTTATATATATGGCAACCTTGAGAATAGTACAGTTATTATGACAATTGAAAGGGATATTCATAGACTGTGGGTGTCAGCACAAAATAACTGATGTAATGATAAAAAACATAATTAAGAGATATAAAGGGATGGTTCTGGGAGAAGAGGTAAGGAAGTACTAGAAAAGGGTAAATTACATCACATGAAGAGGCACAAAAACATATTATAGTAGGGAGAAAGAAGGGAGGGAGAAGAGCAGTATTTGACCTTTGTTCTCATGGGATTTGGTTCAAGAAGGGAATAGCATACTGTGATAAGTATAGAAATCAAACTTGTCCTACAGGCAGTAGGAGGGGAAAGGGGATAGAAAATGGAGGGGGTAGTCAGAAGAGAGGGAAGAAGTAGCAAGGGGAAAAAGGTAAGATGAGGTAGGGGAATCAAGAGGGAGGGCAAACTGTGGAGGGCAGTGGTCAAAAGTGAAGCTTTTGAGGAGTGGAAGGGAGAAGGGTGAAATATACACATAAATGGGGGGAAATAGGATGGAGAAAATGACACGGATAGTAATCATAACTGTGAATGTGAATGCGATGAACTCTCCCATAAAATGGAAGTGGATAGCAGAATGGATTAAAACCATAATCCTACAATAGGTTGTTTACAAGAAACACATTTGAAACAGGAGGTTACACAGAGGGTAAAGGTCAAAGGTCGGAGTATAATATATTGTGCTTCAGCTAAAGTGAAAAAAAAAGGAGGGGTAGCAATCCTAATCTCAGACAAAGAAAAAGCAAAGATAGAGCTAATTAAAAGAGATAAGAGAATGATAATAACGAGCCACCATACCAAAACTTATGGGATGCAGCAAAAGCAGTTCTTAGGGGAAGTTTTATATCTCTAAATGCTTACATGAATAAAACAGATAAAAAGGAGATCAATGAATTGGATGTGCACCTGAAAAAGCTAGACAAAGAACAAATTAAGAGTCCCCAATTAAGTACCAAATTAGAAATACTAAAAATCAAAGGAGAAATTAATAAAATTGAAATCAAGAAAACTTTTAAATTAATAAATTAAACTAAAAGCTGATTTTATGAAAAAACGATAAAATTGATAAACCTTTGGTCAATTTGATTAAGAAAACCAAATTACCAGTATCAAAAATGAAAATGGTGAATTTACCTTCAGTGAAGAGGAAATTAAAGCAATAATTAGGAATTATTTAGCCCAATTGTATGCCCATAAATTTGACAACCTTAGGGAAATGGATGAATATTTACAAATATATAAATTGCCCTGGTTAACAGAAGAGGAAGTAAAATACCTAAAAACTCCATCTCAGAAAAAGAAACTGAGCAAGCCATCAATGAACTCCCTAGGAAAAAATCTCCAGGGCCAGATGGTTTTACATGTGAATTCTACCAAACATTTAAAGAACAATTAATTCTCATACTTTATAGACTATTTGGGAAAATAGGTGAAGGAGTCCTAATAAATTCTTTTTATGACACAAACTAATACCTAAACCAGGAAGAATCAAAACAGAGAAAGTTATATACCAATTTCCCTAATAAATATTGACGCAAAAATTTTAAATAAAACATTAGTAAAAAGATTGCAGCAACTTATCACGAGAATTATACACTACAATCAGGTAGGATTTATTCCAGGAATGCAAGGCTGGTTCAATATTATGAAAACTATCAGCATAATTGATTGTATCAACAACAAAAATAGCAGAAGCCATATGATCATCTCAATAGATGCAGAAAAAAACTTTTGACAAAATACAACACCCATTCCTATTAAAAACACTAGAAACCATAGGAATAAATGGAGCCTACCTTAAAATTATGAATATCATCTACCTAAAACCATCAGCAAGCATTATATGTAATGGGAATAAGCTAGATGCATTCCTAATAAGATCAGGAGTGAAACAAGCATGTCCATTATCACCTCTATTATTCAAATTGGTATTAGAAATGTTTGCTATAGCAAAAAGAGAAGAAAAAGAAATTGAAGGAATTAAAATACACAAAGAAGAAACTAAATTATCACTTTTGCAGACATTATGATGATTTACTTAGAGAATCCTAGAGAATCAAGTAAGAAACTCCTTGAAATAAACAACCTTAGGAAAGTTACAGGATAAAAAACAAACCCACATAAATCCTCAGCATTCCTATACATTACTAACAAAGCCCAATAGCAAGAGATAGAAAGAGAAATTCCATTTAAAGTTACTGTAGACACTATAAAATATTTGGAATCTACCTGCCAAGACAAACCCAGGGCCTCTATGAACATAATTATGAAACACTTTTCCCACAAATAAAGTCAGATCTAAATAATATATTGCTTGTCTTTCCAAGGGATGGGGGAATGACAGGAGGGAGAGAATTTAGAGTTCAAAATTTAAAAATTTTAATGTTTAAAATTTTTGAAAAATATAATGGAAACATTTAATAAAAATACATTTAAAAAACAAATAAAGAAGAAAGGGGACAATAAGTTCATCAATACTAATCAACATGTCAAAAATCTGAACAATGTACAATGCTCCACACCCATTATTCCCTTCCTCTTTAGAGAAGACAGATGCTTTCTTATACCTTCTTTGGTACCAGGTTTTGTCATTAGAACTTCACAGAATTTAGTTTTGATGATAGTTTTATTACTTTTCATTAACATTATTGTAGTCATTTTGTATATTACTTTCATTGTTCTGCTTACATAACTTTGTTGGTTTCTTTTTGTCTTTTCATATTTCCCTTAATTCTTCATATTTGTGCTTTCTTATAACACTGTAATATCCCACTACATTCAGTTACCTCAACCTATTTCGTTATGTATTCCCTAGTTAATGAGTGTTTACTTTTTTCCTCCATTCTTTGAGTGCAAAAAATACAGTTATTAATATCTTAGTGTATATAGAACTTTTCTCTTTTGTCATTTACCTCATTGGGGAATATGCCTGGCAATGGGATCTCTGGATCAAAGAGTATGGACAAATTAGCCACATGCTTGTCATAATTAAAAATTATTTTTCAGGATGTTGGGACCAAGTAAGAGCTTGACCTGTAATGTATTACTGTGCCTGTCTCTTTGTAATCCCTCCAAAATTGCTTATTTCTCACTTTTGTCATTTCTCCCCATTATTCTGGTTGTGATGTAAAACTTCAGAGTTATTTGCATTTTCATTTATTTTTTTCCTAGGTATTTAGAGAATTAGTTTATATGGTTGTTAATTCTTTGAATTTTTTCCTTTAAGAACTATGTTTTCATATAGTTCTATTACTTATCAATAGGGTAATGACTTTTGGTCTTATACATTTCTGTTAGTTGCCTATGTTATTTGGAAATCATGTTGTTATTAGAAATATTTGATACAAAAGTTTTTCCCCAGTTGACTACTTACCTTCTGTGTTGGCAATCAAAAATGGGCTCCTTAGCATTTGGTAAACAAGTGCCCTTGACTAGTTTGGCTTTTTCCCCTGAACTGAATGCTGTTTGTATGTTGGACTGGAGTAAGCTTGTCAGCCCCTTCACCTTGCTTCCCTTGATTAAGCAGATTGAAAGAATCTGTGCTTTCCCCGGAGTACCTTACACCCCCGCAGAAGCTGGACGGTTAAAAGCAGCTCCCATTGGAGCCAGAGGCTGCTATTGCCGCAGCCGCAGCCGCAGCCGAAGCAGGAGCTGCCAGTGGCAGAGCTGACCTACGGGAGGAAGCTGAACAAGGACTTCAGGCCAGCGGGTAATCTTTTTACCATAGAGGGGGAAGCATGATTTTGCTTTACGCAATCATGCTTCTCTGTGGCCTCCTGGTTACTCTTTCGAGGCGTACTTATTGGGCCTGGAAGCTTTTGATCAATATATCAAAATGGGGTTGCTGGTTCATGGGTTGGTTACTGTGGAGCCTGAATATATGCTTTGATTCTTCTGCCTTCTACTTTGAGAGTTTCTTATATCCAGCTGTTCCAAACCTTTCAGACATATATATGATCCTCTTTGAGATTATGAACTCTGCCCTCCTAATACACCTTCTTAGCCTAATCACATTAACAATGTTCATGTAAAAGTTTTTTAATTTCCTATTTTTCCTTTTGTGATGACATTAGCCTTGTTTACTTAAGAATTCGCTCTCCCTAGCCATAGCTATGGAATCTAGTTGATCTAAATTGTCTCTTTTTATGGCATAACATTCAAAATTCAAGATCATATATTCATTTTTTGTTTGTTATGGTATTTGTTAAGTCAAAAATTTGTTGGTCGAAATCAAATTACTAACATACTGCTTTCCAGTTTTCTTTTCTTTTTAATTTTTAAAGATTAATTTATTTATTTTTAGTTTTCAGCATTCACTTCCACAAGATTTTGAGTTACAAATTTTCTCCTCATTCCTCCCCTTCCCCCACCCCAAGATGGCATGCATTCTGATTTCCCCATCTGCCCTCCCTTCTATCACCCTATACCTCCCCCTTATCCCCTTTCCCCTTTCTTGGAGGGCAAGATAGATTTCTATACCTCATTGATTATATATCTTATTTCCAAGTTGCACGTAAAAACAGTTTTTAACATTTGTTTTTAGATCTTTGAGTTCCAAATTATCTTCCTTCTTCCCTCCCCACCCACCCTCCTTGAGCAATTCAATATAGGTCATACACGTATCATTACACAAAACACTTCCATAATAGTCATGTTGTGAAAGACTAACTATATTTCCATCCATCCTATCAATTTTCTCTTTCAACCCTGTTCCTTTTCAAAAGTGTTTGCTTCTGACTACCCCCTCCCCCAGTCTATTCTCCCTTCTCTCACCCCTTTCCTCTTATCCCCCTACTTTCCTGTGGGGTAAGATACACAATTGAGTGTGCGTGTTATTCCCTCCTTAAGCCATGTCAAATGACAGTAAGATCCATGCATCCCCTTTCACCTCTCCCCTCTTCCCTTCCATTGTAACAGCTTTTCCTTGCCTCTTTTATGTGAAATAATTTACTCCATTCTATCTCTCCCTCTTCCTTCTGCGAATATATTCCTCTCTCACCCCTTAATTTTATTTTGTAGATATCATCACTTCATACTTCATATTCAACTCAACCTGTGCCCTCTGTCTATATATATATATATGTAAAACACATATATGTATATGTATACACACACATACATATATATATTCCCTTCAACTACCCTAATACTGAGAAAGGTCTCATGAGTTACAAATATCATCTTTCCATGTAGGAATGTAAACAGTTCAACTTTAATAAGTCCCTTGTGATTTCTCTTTCCTGTTTACCTTTTCATGCTTCTCTTGATTCTTGTATTTGAAAGTCACAGTTTCTATTCAGCTCTGGTCTTTTCATCAACAATGCTTGAAAGTCCTCTATTTCATTTAAAATCCATATTTTGCCCTAACGTATCATATCTAGTTTTGCTGTGTAGGTGATTCTTGGTTTTAATCCTAGCTCCTTTGACCTCCAGAATACCATATTCCAAGCCCTTCGATCCTTTAATGTAGAACCTGGTAGATCTTGTGTTATCCTGCTTGTGTTTCCACAATACTCAAATTGTTTCTTTCTAGCTGCTTGCAATATTTTCTTCTTGATCTGGGAACTCTAGAATTTGGCTACAATATTCCTAGGAGTTTTCCTTCTGGGATCTTTTTCAAGAGGTAATGGGCAGTCTTCCTTGATAATTTCTTGAAAGATGATGTCTAGACTCCTTTTTTGATCATGTCTTTCAGGTAGTACAATAATTTTTGAATAATCTCTCCTTGATCTATTCTCCAGGTCAGTGGTTTTTCAAAAGAGATATTTCACATTGTCTTCTATTTTTTTCATTCTTTTTGTTCTGTTTTATGATTTCTTGATTTCTCATAAAGTCAATAGCTTCTGTATGCTCCATTTTAATTTTTAAGGAATTATTTTCTTCAGTGATCTTTTGGACCTCCTTCCATTTGACCAATTCTGTTTTTAAGGCATTCATCTCCTAATTGGCTTTTTGGACCTCTTTTGCCATTTGGGTCAGTCTATTTTTTAAGTTGTTATTTTCTTCTGTATTTTGGGGGGTTTCCTTTAGCAAGCTGTTGACTCATTTATCATGATTTTCTTGCATCCCTCTCATTTCTTTTCCCAATTTTCCCTGTACTTCTCTTACTTGATTTTTATAATCCTTTTTGAGCTCTTCCATGGCCTGCAACCAATTCATGTTTTTCCTAGAGGCTTTTGATGTAGGACCTTTGACTTTGACTTTTCCTGGTTTTATATTTTGATCATTTTTGCCACCAAACTAAGATTCTACAGTCTGAGTTTTTTTATGCTTGCTGCTCATTTCTCCAGCCGATTACTTGACTTTTGAGCTCTTTGTCAAGGTATGACTCTGCTACCAGAGTGGAGAGTGCTCTGTCCAAAGCTTTTGCCAAGCTTTTGGCACTGCTGTTTTCTGAGCTACTTGTAGGTACCTGTAAATTTTCAGTTCTTCTGAGGTGGTAGGATTCAAGCAGAGGTGACTATTCCTCTCCTGGTCTGCGCTCTGGTCTGTGAGTGACCTCAAACCCTCTTTTCTTCTTTGGAACTGCTAGGAGGATGCCCTTTCCATAAGCTCTGCCACACCTCATGCCAGGACCACCAACCAGGGCAAAGCAAGAGAATCCTGTCTCAGTGCTAGCAAAGAGATCCCTGCTCTCCTGCTCTGATCAGCCACTTGATTCCTACCACTGTCTGTGGACCTGGAGCTCTGGAAGCATCTGCTTCTGATGCTAGCACTGCCATAGCCACCTATACAGCCCCCGGGTTGGGGCTGGACTGTGCCCTTATCTCACCCAGGTCCAACATAGCTTTCCCACCTGCTAAATTGTCTTTGGTTATTGTGGGTTGAGAAGTCTGGAAACCTCCATAGTTCAGTGATTCAATGCCCTAAGGGCTGCTCCAGCCCATCTGCTCTACTCTGGTCTGTGATGGCATGGCACAAGCTGGGATGCAATCCACTCCTAGCATGGTGTGATAGACACTTCCCAGAGATCATTTAAGCCATCTTGGGCTGGAGACTTGTTTTCCTCTGTCATTTCATTTCAGAATTTGTTTGGAGTCATTTTTTACAGGTGTTTGGAGGGATTTGGGGGAGAGCTGAAGTAAGTTCCTGCTTTTACTACATCATCTTGGCTCTGCCCCCGATTTCCAATTTTCTTAGCAATTCTTTTAAAATAAGGAGTTGTTACCCAGTTATTCTATGCTTTTCTATTAAACATAGGAGTAAAGCAAGAATATTCTTTCTCCATTATTTTTAAATAGCTCTAGAAATGTTTGCAATAGCCTTAACATGAGAGAAATCAAAGGTTATAGGCAGGCAAAAAGGAAAAAAAAAACATATTCTTAGCAAGATAGTTAGGAAATCCTAGGGAATTGGCAAAGAAATGAATTTAAATAATGATTTAAATAAAGTCATAAGAGATAATGCCCCATCAACAAAATTTTCATATAGTAACTAAAAAACAATGGAAATGGAAGTCCCATTCAAATTAATTACAAATTGTATAAAGTGTCTGGGAGTCAGTCTGCCAAATTGTATAGATATGATTACAAAACTCTCCATTAAGATTTAAATAAAATTATTGTTGTATAGTGGACAGAGAGTTGGTCTTGAAGTCAGTAAAAATTGAGTTCAAATCCTCCCTTTGACATGTTTGGACCCTGTTACTCATGTCTAATTAATGAATGTGTACCCCAGGTAATTCTTAAGGACTATGAGTTTCAGAGAAGATCCTTACCTCCACTACTAAAGGAATCTCTTCACCAAGAGGAAATGATACCAATGAAATCACAATTCTAATTCCCACCCAAAAATAACAGCAATAATAAAGGATGATTTAAATAAATGGAAAGATGTTTAATACTCACCACTGGACTGTAGCAATATAATACAAATGACAATGTTATGTAAATTAATTTATTGATTTAGTGTTCTACCAGACTACAAAGGGGATATTTTACATAACTATAAAAAAGAATAATAACATTTATCTGGAACAATAAAAGGTAAAGTATATCAAAGGAAATTATCAGGGAATATAATACAAAATAGGAATGATAGGGAAATAGCATTTCCTAAGGTCAAACTTTATTATAAAGCAGTAATGATCAAAAATATTTGGTACTGCCTAATATAGAAAAGTACATTAATGGGATATCCAGATAAGGAAGAATCAGATACAACTTAAACCATTTTGAATGTATTTTATATTTAGTTTTATATGCTTACATTGGTCCTTAATGACAGGACTGTTTCTTTTTTTCTTTGTATCTTTGATTGTTAATTTAGTGCTTAAATATTTTTGATAAATTATTTGAAAATAAATCAGAAGGGCAACTGACACTAATTCTGCCTCTGAGAAAAAATGAAAAAAAATTAAAAATGTTGATATAGTAGCAAATGACTGGTATATAGTAAGCACTCTATAAATATTAGTTATTATTTTTATTATTGTTGTTGACAGTAGTAGCAACAGTAGCAGGAGCAGCCACACTAGCTAGTAGTATAATAGAAAATTCTTAAATGCCATCTTAGATGCTATTATTTCAGTTTGCTTGCCCTTAAAATAAAGTTCATCTGTATAATATGTCCTCTTAGCTCTTTTCTTTTTGTTCCTTCAGGCCCCTGCAGCAGATGCTTTGGCTTATTTCTTTTTAGTTATTTGCTTAAGGTGAAGAGAAATAAACGAGCACATTTTAAAGGAGATCACTTAATAAAAGATATGTGGAAAAGTTCTAGAAACTGAGCTTTTGGCAGCTTTCACATATAAAAGAACAAATTAGCAAGTGAGGATTTTTTTTTTTTTTTTTGCAACTAGCACAGGACCTATGAATAGAGGCAAGATTCCTTAGGTAGTGGCATTTGTGGCAACGTGGTCAACAAAGTCTTTTTACTGAGACCACATGCCACAACATAATAATATCAGATCCCCTTTTTGTAATGGTATATGCTATAATGAGACTTTACGTAAATTGCTGGGTTTGTTCTTGACTAGGTTTTAGTATTCTTTTACTCAATTGACCCCCTTAGTTAATAAAAAGGACCAGAAGATTTTTTTGAGTCATGTCTGATGTTTAATTTTATGGAGAAATATCTCCCCACTGAGTTAATTTGATAGGTAACTATTGCTAAATAAATCTAACACAATGCAGAAATTATAGAGGTTAAAAACCAATACTTAAGCACAGGTTCAGGAGGTTAAAAAAACCCTTAACAAAGATTAGCATTCTAACTGGAATTTTCATGGACATAAATTATGTCAGAGAGACAGAAATAAGTCTTGACATATAGCAATCTTGCATATACTCTAAGGTCATAAAAACTGAACAAACTTAGTTGAAGAGAATCATAATTTCACAATCCCTTAAGAAAAGAGATGTAGTTAAGGAGACTGTATGGGTAAACTGAGTTAGGTTGCAGGTTATATTTGGAGACCTCAAAATGGGCTGATTGAGAGGAGATTTACATGTTAGAAAGATTATCAAAGGCTCTGAGCTAGGAGAATCCTTCTACAAATAGCCAAATCACTTTTGGGAGTTCAAAGTCCTCTTTGGCCTTTTATGTGAGAAATATCAAATATTCTTCCCATAATACTATCATCCCATGAATCAAGTTTTAACAGATCAGGTTAATATTAACAGGAAATAGGCTTTAGTTAGCCAAATATTCCAGAAGGGATGGCATAAATTAAATTGAACAAAAGGAAAATTAAAAAAAAATTATCATCTCTAAATTCTTAAAACAAAACGAAGCAAAACAACCAAACAAATAGAAAGAAGGAGACAAGCGGTTTTTAGGTGCCTACTATGATCCAGGCAACAGGGTAAACACTTCACAAATATTATGTCATTTGATCCTCACAACAACTCTGGGAGGTAGGTGGTACTTTGATCCCTATTTTACAGTTGAGGAAATTGAGGCAGATAAAAGTTGTCTGATTTGTTCAGGATCACACAGATAATAAGTGTTTGAGTACAGAGTTGAAGTCAGGTTTTTCTGACTCTAGGTGCTCTACTTACTGTGCAACCTGTCTGTGAAAAGCACAATCTTTTATCTTTTCAAAATTCTCTAGAATCGTATTTTCCAAATTTGAAGAGGCCTAATTAGTCTAATTCATCCCATACATGAAGAAATCCCTCCCTCTTGCAAGATTGTTTATGAAAACTCATAGAATGTACACTTGAAAACATCCAAGGAGAGGAAATCTACCTTTTGAGTTGGTCCATCCTATTTTGGACAGTTACAATTGCTAGCAAGTCTCTCCTTATGGCAAACCTAAATTTACCCCTTTGAAAATTCTACTCTTTGCTTCTAGAAGGAAACCGAGTGTCTTAATGAAGTTATTTTAGTACTCAAAACTATTATGTCTGATGACTTCTTTGAACAATGTCCAAATTAAGTATGATTCAAATCATAACACAGATGCAAAGACCAAGTTGTAACTCATACTTCACACATTTGAGACTCCTATTTTTAGGTATTTAACTAGTGAGGAATCTCATATCGTTTTTGTTATTAAGCCATATGTAAAACTGTAAAATTCAAGACAGGGTTCAGAGGGCTTTACTCCCTAAGCCAACTGATTATCATCTTTGAGTAAAAATAATTCTTTAGTGAATAAGTGAGTCTCTCAATTAGTTGTTTGAGCTACATGGAAACTGTCACTACATATGTTTGTCACTGCATATCTTTGTCTATGTATGTGTAAAGTTTCTCTACGTATATTGATTGATGATCAAAAACAAATCAATTATTTTCATAATGCAAAGAAAACTCCATCTTTAAGGAGATGTTTTTTATTGAGTTTTTTTAAAGTATATTTATTTGCAATTAGACCCTCTTCCTCAACACACTTTTAAGAATAGAAAGATGTTAACTATATTAATGAATAGCTCTAGCTACCTAAAGCATTTTTTCTTCCCTAAAATTCCCACAGTTAAAGGGTATGTTGTTGCACCTTTCAATAAATAAAATGCCCACATATAAAAGGGGCAGTACCTTAAAAGTTAATTACAGAAATTTTAGAACATGAACAGAATATTACTAATGGAACTGCAAGGTTTGGCAAAAACTATTTTATTTCAAGACTGCAAGGCCTAAAAGGTATTTATTATCTCAGTGAGTACATTAGGACTATCAACCTGCATAGATCATAGTCTGGATAGTAAGTATACCCTAGACCTAACATTATCATTGTCCCTTTCTGTAATGCAAATGGAAGGCCATGAGCCCCTGGGGAAAGGGTAAGAGCCAATGGCAATCTTCCTGACAGAGCATATTGATAAAGAACTTTCATGCTCTATGCATACTTATGATTATCACAGATTAATTTCATTGTTGGTTAAAGCTAGAAGGCACCTTATAAGTCATCTAATTCTGACACGTCAAACTCACTAGTTGCCTCAATCAGATTAAAATATCACTGGAGACACACACACACACACACACACACACACACACACACACACACACATGTAATGACAGAGTAGCAGCTGTAAGCTAGCTGTACTCTTCCAATGTTCCCCTCCAAATAAGTTTGAAATAACATCTCAGATTGAATTCTGGAGCAGCAGAGCCAACAAAAGGTCAAGGTGGAACATTTTCCAGCTCAAGACACCTTATACAGTTATCAGGAGAGGTCTCTGACATCAGGATGGGAGTCAGCCTGAAATACACATGGTGGTATTAGTGGGCATTATAGGAGGCTACTACAAAGGCAGCAAAAGTGTCAGGAGCTCTCAGCCCTGAGAATGTAGGGGGGTTGAACACCTAGTCAGAAAAAGATTTCCAGGGACCCTCACCTCATACTGGTTGCAGAACCTCAGGCTATTTGGCAACTCTTGCCCATATGCAGTTCTGGATTGCAGTTCCGGTGTGGAGAGTAGTGTTTGTGATCAGTCAGGAAAGAAGAGGGGGCCTGATCCCAGTTCTAAGGCAGAGAGCAACACTAGCACTTATGACTGCAGGGGAGCAGAAGCCTTTCCTAGGTAAAGATAAGACACAGAATAGGAGAGGAGTGACCACACCTCTTCCTGGATCACAGCACCCTGAAAACCTTGAAAAGTTGCAGCCTGCAAAATACTAAGTCTGAAAACAGCAACACAAAAGAAGGCTGGATATTTGAATTATGCCTCTCCACCCTCAGGTGATCAGAGCCCAACTTTAAAGTTCAAAGAAAAAAAATAGACTGGAAAAATGAACAAGCAACAACAAAAAGAACCTAACCAAAAATGCTACTACATGTGGCAGTGAAGCCCAAGACAGAAACCCAGAAGACAAAAAATAAAACAAAAACAAGTCCCAGCAAAGCCTCAAAGAAAAAAAAAATAAGTTGGACACAAATCAAACAATAATTCCTCTCAGCACAATGTATTTTATTTATCATATAGGCTCTCCTGAAATGAAAATTTATTGTTACATATTCTGAATACTCTCTTACGTTCTGCTATGCACATGACATCCTTTTTTTCTTACTTTGTATTTAAATTTCAATATTTAAGTTTATGATATATTTTGTTTCTTTTCTCTTCTGTATTTGTATTCTGGCCCTTGAGTCTAAAATAAAATTAAAAAAGAATTCCTTGAAGATTTAAAGACACAAGAGCGATATATGAAAAATTGGGAACGATAAGAGTGAAGCAAAATTATGAAAACAGAATTAACAACTTGGTAAAAGAGGTAAAAAATACCCTGAAGAAAATAATACCTTAAAAACAGAATTGATCAAATGATAAAAGAAGCACAAAAATCCATGGAATAAAAGCACTCCTTAAAAAGCAGAATCGACCAAATGTAAAAAGATGTACAAAAACTCACTGAAGAAAATAATTCCTTAAAAACTAGAATTAGGTAAACAGAAGCTAGTGACTATATGAGACATCAAGAAACATTAAAATAAAATCGAAAGAATGAAATAAAAAGAAAATTAAAAAACTGACCTGGAAAATATAACAAGGAGAGATACATTTTTTAAGTTTGATAGAATTTTATTTTTTCCCCAGTTACATGTCAAGAAAAATTTTACCATTCATTTTTACAAGATTTTGAGTTCTAAATTTTTCTTCCTCCCCCTTTCCCTTCTTCTGAAAATGGTGGGTAGTTTGAGATAATTTATACATGTGCCATCGCATAAAAAAATTTCCATTTTAGTCACAATTGTGGAAGAAGAAACAGATCAAAAGAAAAAAAAACACGAGAAAGAATAAAGCAAGTGAAAAAATGCTTTGATCTACAATCAGAGTCCATTACTTCTTTATCTGGGTATGGATAGCATTTTCCTTCTTGAGTCCTTGGCACTTGTCGTGGAACATTGTGTTGCTGAAAAGAGCTGAGCCATGCATAGTTGATCATCACACCATGTTACTGATACTGTGTACAATGTTTTCCTGGTTCTGATTATTTCACCTTGCATCAGTTCATACAAGTGTTTCCTGGGATTTTCTGAAACTTGTCTCTTCTCCATTTCTTATTACACAACAGTATTCCATTATATTCATATACTATAGCTTATTCAGCCATTCCCCAATTGATGGACATCCCCTCAATTTCCAATAATTTGCTGCCACAAAAAGGGCTGCTATAAATATGCTTGCACATGTAGATCCTTTTTCCCTTTTTAATGATCTCTTTGGGATATAGACCTAGAAGTGGTATTGAGAATTTGGTTGCCCTTTGGGCATAGTTCCAAATTGCTCTCCAAAACTGTTGGATCAGTTCATAGCTACACCAACAGTGCATCAGTGTCCCAATTTTCCCACATCCTCAAGGAGAGATGATTTAAGAATTATTAGACTACTTGAAAGTCATTATTTTAAAAGCCTTTGGACATCATTTTTCAAGAAATCATCAAGAAAAACTGCCTCAATACCTTACATTCAGAGGGTAAATTATAAATTGAAAGAATCCATCAACCATCTCCTGAAAAAGATTCCCCAAATGAAAACTGCCAAGAATAATATAGCCAAATTCCAAAACTCTCAGGTCAAGAGGAAAATATTGCAAACATTGAGAAAGAAGCAATTCAAATATCATGGAGTGATAGTCAAGATCACACAAGACTTAGTAGCTTCCACAGAAAAGAATCAGAGTTCAGATCTTTGCAGTCTGCAGAGATGTCAGGTTGCAGCACTTGCTCCACTCTGCATCCTCAGCCCGTGCTCATGCCTTCTGTTGGAGCACTGCCCTCCCCCCACAACCTGGGGAAGAGTCACTGGGGGTCCAGCCAAGACTGTCTAGCCCTCCTCCTCCTCTCACCTCCCCTCCCCTCTCCGCCCTCCCATCTCCTCTCCAGTAAGGGGCAGAGAATGAAGTGAGATCATGGGCATCCGAGTGTTCACAGCCTCCTCCTCCAGCTTTGTGATGATAAAGAAGAAACAGCAAGATGTAGTTCACATTCTGGAAACCAACAAGATACAATTTGAGGAGGTATAAGTAGACATCACAATGTAGGAGGAACAAAGGCAGTGTATGTACAAGACCATTTCTCCAGGAAAAAAAAAAAACAGCTTAGGGCAATCCAATGCCACCACAGATATTCAACAGAGATGGATACTGTGGTCATTATGACAGCTTTTTTGAATCAAAGGAAAATAACACAGTCTTTTCATTCTTAGGCCTGAAAGTAAGATTTCCATTAGATAAGGCAGAGCCCTAAGAATGGAAAGAAAAGTAAGAGGGCAGAAGCACATTTGGAAGAGCTAGCGTGGTGTTCAGCAAACAGCAGGTTACCTTAACGGATCACTGTGATACAAGCCACATGCATGATCAGCACTTTGCTTGCCACTGAAGAAGTCCTTTCCAACGATGTGGGACCACTGGGCATTACAAAAATCTATAAATCAAACTGTCCATATGGTGGATTTTTCCTCATATTCTAATTTACTTACATTTGATGAGATATCTTGAGGGAGTCTTTTACTAGATTCTAGTAAAAAAAAAAGTAAAGATAGTAAAGATAGTCTTCCTTCATAGTTTCAAAGACAAATGGATGGGATGGCAGTCACCAGATGATAAATGTAGCACCCCTACAATACTGCAGTGTATATCCATGTTAGTTACACAAACTTTAAGCTAATGCTGCCCAGATCATGTTCTTGAAATTAGTTTATTGGGACATTTGCATCTCGAGAGAGGAAGGAGAGAGAATGAAGCTTATAACGAGCTGGATGATGAAGAAAAAATGGCTCATAACTAGGAATGGTGATATTTCTGCTATTTGTAAATGCCACATAAATATAACATTTGATGTTATAGCCTGCTTACTGTAATAGTAGCTCTTCAAACTATAAAAAATGATTGTAAGTTCATAGTCACAGTCAAACATAGAAATGACTTGAATTGAGGAAAATCTTGCTGCAGTATTGAAAACTCTCATGATTTTTTGGAAAGTATGTGGGTTTCTTTTTTCCTCCTCTGTAGAGAACTTTTCTACTTAAATGCCATGAGATGCTTGACAGAGACGTTTTAAATTGTGAAGGCCATGCACTAATTTAATTAAAACTTTATAAGAAAGTTGTTCGACTTACATCTGAAAGTTTTGTGACTACAGATGCGTATTGCATATGTGTGTATAACATATTTATATATACACATGCATATCTATATGTATATACCCCGTATATATTTTAGTGTACCCCTTCCCAATAGTTACTTCTTATCTCTTGTAAAGGGATTATATTTTTTTGAAAAGGGAGCTCTTGGTTAGATATATTTTGTTTACCCATTGATGAGTGATACTAATACCCCTACATAAGTGAATATTTCTTTCTATGTAACCTTTCTTCTAACCCTGCTTCTCCTGGGCCCTACCCTACCCTTAATCTATTTTAAAATTTAAGCATTTCAACTTAATGAAAATAAATAGAGTTTTCCTACTAATCCTGACATCAAGGATAAGTTTGATTGCTTTATGGCATACAATATCCTTTCACTCCCAGTTGGAGCAGCTGCTCATAAACTTTATAAGGTGGTCCTCCCATTTGGGTAGGTGTACTTTTCTGCATCTTAGTATTCTTAGTGTAAACAATTTATATTGTTATAGTATTGATAGCTAAATATAGGACTTCCTTGCATGAAGCATGTTCTTTGCAAAGGGCATCTTCTCAAAGAACCCTGGAAAAACTCCTTGATTTGTATACAGATACACACATACACATGTACAGGACCATCTGAGCTATTAGGCCTACTCCCAGAGAACTGACACAGTTGGAATTGTGAGCAGTAAGTTTATACAAAATTGAAAGAGCAGCAGAAATGTACCCAAGTCTGTTTCAAAAGTCCCTGTGTGATTTATTCAATAGGCAGTATTTCATAGAACTTGGTAAAGTCTAAAACTAGACTCTCAGACCAGATATTTGCAGTCCAGCACTTTAACCATAAAAAGACAAAAAATTCAATATTCACTTCTATTCCATTAAAAACTAGAGATTTGATCCAGGATCTATCTGAATAAAAAGGTTAGTCAGGAAACTTGCATGTCATTGGTTGGTTGGTAGTCAGTAGGGTGAAGGTGACACCTTATTACTGTGAATTCCAAGGACTTGTCCAGCAACTTTCTCTAATTGAGTATTGGTTGAATATTTCAGCCCTATACTGCAATCTTGAAACTCTTTGAAGAGATTTTTTATTGGATGTAATGGGATTTAATCCATACTCCATTTCATTAAACCTTGCAAAAAACAACAACAAAGATCAAGTTGAAGGTCAAGGGTGAGTTTGGGTTCCTGGACCTTTGGGACCAATGGCATGTATCCTGGAAAAAACAGCAACCCAGATTAGATGTTTCCACTATGAATTCTTAATTTCCCATAGTAAATCTGGCACGTTCATACAAAATGAGTGTTTTTCTTAGTTCATCTGACATGCAAAATTCATCCTTTGCTTTGTTAATTAAATAGTAAAAGTGGATAGATCAGGCAGTGCATTAGTTCTGGCAAATAATTAATTTCTGGAAAGACATTACATTAGGACCATCACGGGATGAAAATACTGTCTTAGGTTACTGCAAATTAACAAAATCTTTTGTCTATGGAATAGCTATTTAATACATATAGTCTAGGGACAACCAAACCACCAAATGACATACTGATAATGACTTTCTTTTGCTTTCAATTAAATTGAATAATTTTTTTTGTAAAGCACCTACTACGTACAAAGAACTACTCTAAATGTGAGGGATAATAAAATGAAAAATAATATTGTCCCTGCCCTCAATGAGTTTATAGCCTAATACAGGAATAAAATAGATTTATGAATATTTATGTCACAAGGTAGAATCTGATAAGGGCAGAAGTGGGGTAAGCTAGACAAGGTTTTATGAGAAATATGAGGAATAAATGATCATGCTAAGATTAAAGAAATCAATAAAGGCTTCATCGAAAAAGGGACACTTGAGCTGGCCCTTAAAGAAAGAGAAATACTTTAACAGACACAACTTTGATATGGATGAAACACTAATTATCATGGATTTATGTTGGCTGATGTCTTAAAAAAGAACAAGGTTGGGGAGGAATTATAATTATGGGAACTGCAGTTACAAATTTCAAATATTAGGACAGTCATTAAAAGACAATTCTCAAGTGAGTTCCTGTTAGAAACAATTTTAGGGCAAAAGAGGCTTGATGGAACAAAATCAAATTCTGTGACTTTTGATCAGATGCCCTAGAGTCTTCTGTTACTGCTAGAATGTTAATTAAAACATTTGGTTAAGAGAATTTTTGTTTTTACAGGTTTTAAGTGTTAGATATCAAAACAGACAAGAAGAAGTATCTTTGACTCCAAAACAGAGTTCAGATTTTTTTTAAATTAAAAAAATCCAATTTGAAAAAAAGAATCAGAAGGCTTGGAATATGATATTCTGAAAGGCAAAGGAGCTAGGATCACAACCAATAATAATCTACAAAACAAAATTGAGTAAAATTATTCTGGGGGAAAGTGAAATAGGAAATAGAAGTCCTTTTAAGGAAATAGAAGACTTTTAAGCATACCTGATGAAAAGGCTAGACTTGAATAGAAAATCTGATATTCAAACATAAGACTCAAGAAAAAGCATAAAAAGGTAAACAGGAAAGAGAAATCATAAGAGACTCAATAGGGTAAAACTGTTTATATTGCTATGTGGCAAGATGGTATGTGTAACTCCTAAGAACTTTATCATTATTTAGGCAGTTAGAAGGAATATACCTAGACAGAGGACATGGGTGTGAGTTAATTATGTAGGGATTATCTCAAAAAATAAGGGGTGAGAAAGAGGCATGCACTTGAAGAAGGGAAAAGGGAGAAGAAAAATGGGGGAAATTATCTCAGACAAAACACAAAGAGCTTTTATAAAGAAAGGGAAGATTAGGGTGGTGGAGAGCAATGTTTGCATTTCACTCTCATTGGAATTGGTTCAAAGAGGGAAGAATACACACACATACACACAGTTTAGTATAGAAATCTATCTTACCTAATAGGAAGTCAGAGGGGAAAGGGATAAGAGTAAAGTGGGTGGGGGTGTAAAAAGAGAGAGCAGATTAATGGGAGCATTGTTTAGAAGCAAAACAGACTTTTGAGAAGGCACAGGGTAAAAAGAAAGAGAGAAGGATATATGAAAGAAAATAGAATGGAAGGAAATACATAGTAATCATAACCGTGAATGTGAATGGGGTGAACTCACCCATAAAACAGAAGCAGATTGGGGCAGCCAGGTGGCACAGTCAGTATAGCTTGGGCCTTGGAGTCAGGAGGACCTGAGTTCAAATCTGGCCTCAGACACTTGACACACTTCCTAGCTCTGTGACCTTGGGCAAATCACTTAACCCCAATTGCCTTGCCTTCCCTCATCCAAAAAAACCAGAAATAAATAGCAGAATGGATTAGAAATCAGAATCCAACAATACGGTTATAAGAGATACTTGAAACAGTGTAGAGGGCCAGCTCTGAGATAGTCCGTGGTGAGAAAGGTTTTCATTTAAGCCTGAGCCTGTTCTAGCTATCTTTGAGAATGTGCGGAACGGCATGTGGAGATCCAGCTATATCTTGTTTAAGACTCCTAGGCCTGTGCAAGGCAAGGCCATCCAAGGCAAGGTCTTTGCAAGGCAAGACTGTACAAGATAAGAGGTCGTTGGGCTGGAACCACCCTCGCAGCTGTGATCCGCATGGGAAAGAACAGAAATGTTTCAGCATGGGTATCTGCATGGGAATGATCAGAAATGTTTCAATATAGTGAGCATGATGTATCTGAACTACATGGCCTACGTGAGACACGTGGCAGGATGTCCCAGTAAAATAACAAAACAATTCATGATGTAATGGCTCAGAAACAGTACAAAAGTCTTTTGTTTGCCTGAATGAAGTTGAGTTCTGATTCAGACTCCGCCTGACTCATGTCATTTCATTTCTCCACGGAGCCTGTGAAGCTGCCGGTTGGCTTCAAAACAGAAAGACACACCTACGTATATACATACTAGATATACATAAATGCACATTATAGATACACACACACACACAGTTAAAATAAGGGATTGGAGAAGAATCTATTTTGGACCAGCTGATGTGAAAAAAGCACAGGTAGCCCTTATGACCTGAGACAAAGCAGAAGTAAAAATAGACCCATTTAAAAGAGATAAGCAAGGAAATTACATTTTGCTGAAAGGTTTCATAGATGATGATGCAATATCTAATATTTTTCAGCAAATTTCTCTTATAAAGGCACCATTTCTCAAATATGTAGAGAACTGAATAAATTTATAAAAAAGATCCATTCCCCAAATAATAAATACTCAAAAGTTATGAACAATTTTCAGAAGAATACCTAAGGGATATTTCCTGTATTTCTCTGGTTTGGAGTATTTGTAAGTTAATTGCTCTGCTCACCCTGACTTTCTTTGGCAGCCATGACACACATACGTCCATCTTTTTCATTTATGACAAACTTATCTTTGTAAGATGTTTTGAAGGGGTGCAACTTTTTTTTCTTTTGAGAATATCCTAATGCAATTTGACTTCTGATTTTTTAATGAATATATTATAAACCTAGACTAGTTGAACTGACTTTTGATCATAACTAAAGGCTTTTCCCCTAGATGCATGCAAAAGTTGTCATTTGTAATTGGAGTTTCAAATATAATATTTCCCTTCAGTGATGATCTGTGGATTCAGTCATCAGTACTTTGATGAAACTTTCTGAAGTTTACTTATTTTACTTCTTGCAACTGCAGTAGTTGTGGTTTCAAGCTAAGCTCGCCTACTTTGGAAGGAATCTCCATCATATATCTTAAGTTGCTTTTCCTTTTTTGCTATGGGAAATCTGATTAGTAATATATCAGCCCAATTATTTTTAAAAGTTTTGTCTCTTTTGAACCATCATGGAATTTTGTTGTTCAATGACCTCTGGGAAATCTACAATATTTATGTTGTTGCCTTTTTCTTTGAATGTTTTTGGTTCACTTTCATTTAAAAACTAAATTCATTCAATGTACTTTGGCTTTCAAAAATTCACTAGTTTTTTTCATCTTACTGGTCATGTATTGATTTTTGAGCTAAGGACATATTTAACCTTTATCTCTTAATTTTTATTTTCTTTCAGCTTTTTTATTCTATTGTCAGTACCTGATTTCTGTCCTCATTGATACTTTCAGTGCTATGGTAACCACATGTTCTCTTACACAGACCACTGATGTAAGATATACTCAGCTTCTTCTATATGAGGCACCTGAGAATATGACTGGTTCCCTGCTCAGTCAACTCCATGAAAGAGAACACTAACTGGCTGCAAAAGACTCTTCCATTCTACCTAGTACTGTACTTGATATCTTCTGTTATATTTTCCCCCTCTCCCAATTGTCATTTGTTTCCTTTACATTGCTGAGAAGAATCAGTGCTTTCTGCTTTTTATGGGAACAAGGAGGAGTTAGGTTAATTCACTTCCAATGGGGAATTTGATATGTTCTTCTTTAGCTGGACCCTGAAACTGAGGGCTGAAGTCCATTTTCATGGACTAATTCTACCCAATATGGAATGTATGATGGAGTTCAGCAGGAGAAATGGGAGCTTCGAAAATTTCAGCTCTCCAGTGTTATTTCAGAAGCTTTTTTTTAAACCTCATGTGGTAGTTCTATCTTTTTATCTTGCTGAATATGGTATTAATTACTATAGATCTGGTTCTTTTTTTTCCTTTTAAGATTCATAGGTTTAGGCATTTAGGCTGACAAGCACCATTCTACCATCTTCATAGTCATGTCCTTATAAGGATTGTGGTGAAGATCTAATGAGACAATGCATGTATCTTCTCCAATGCCTACAACGGTAACCCACACACATTAAGCCCCTTAAACAAAGGTTTGGGGAATGAAATATTGAAAATGCAACACATGTCCTTGTCCACGACTAAATGGAAACCCTTCCAGCCCTCAAAGATTACATGAACCTTGTTGTCATCATTGTTGTTTTTGACTTTTAAGTAGGTAGAATGAGTTTCCATGAGGCAGTACAATGTTTTCTACATCCTCATTATAAGATTTCAAATATGAGTACAATCTTCTTTCATTATATATGCTGCCAGACTCACTTTATTCCTGCACAAAATGGTGAGGTCGGGTTATTTTGACCCCTGTAAATAACTGTAAACCATTCCTTTGATGGGCAGGTGTGATGATTACTTATGAACGCCATCAAGTCGCAAATGCAATAAAGTGCATCAGAAATAAAGTACCCATTGACTTGATTTTCCAAATGCCCAGAAAGCTTGATCTAATACTCATAATATATTTTGTCACTGTGTCAGTTTCACAACTGACTGTACAATAAATTGTTAGATGGTTGCTAATATTTTCTCTAGTTTGAATGCACGTTCGTGACACTTGCCAACCTATATTTTAGTTTATCTCATGTTAGAGAATTATACATGTATATGACTGAAATCATAGAATACAAACTAGCACTAAAATTAAACATCTAGCACTCTTTCATCTCTGCTAATATCATCTCTGTATATTAATCATATCGATATTGCCTATCTCATGAATCAATTGAATCTGATTTCCTGATTTCAAGAAGAGATAACAGGATGTTTTAAACTTTAGAAAGAAGTCATATGCTGTTCATTGTATTTTTGTTTTTTTTCTTTAAATAAAAGTTTATTGGAAAACCAGTCTATTGCAGTATTGCACAGCTATGGTCATCAGAAGAAAATGTAAATGAAGTCAAAAATTTGCGAAGAATAGGATTCTCTTTTATGCTGCAAGAGGGTGATAATTTTAAAATAACTGTAAAAAATAAATGCAGAAAGTCTACATCTTGAGTAACATAATTGCTTAACTAAAAAAAGACAATGGTTCAATGTAAATTGACATGAGTTTTGACAAATTTTCAGCATTTGCGGGACATGGCTGTTTTAAGACACTGATTTGGAAGCTAAACGCTATCGATATCTTTTTCTTTCTTTTTAAAACAATTTTACTCCTCAAAACACACCAAAAAAATACAAGCATTTGTACATGAACAAATGGTCACATGCTTAACTGTTCAATGCAGGAAGACGTAATGGTGAACATTCAGGCCCCGTAGACATAGGGTTGCAGCTACAACTTCAGCAAGGTTTTAGCTTCTTGGTAGGAGGCAGACATGCACTTGGCAGCCCGATAAGTAACAGCTTCAAGCAAGTCTCTTTTTGCTTCCTTGGCGAGCAGATTAAAGGGACTTAACACTACAGCCTTACAAAGACGACTCACCATTGATATACCACTTTTGGGGGGAGAAGTTTCAGAGGTTTTTCCATTTACTCCATCGACAATTTCCAAAGAAATGTCCCCTTGTGCCCAATTCAGACTCAGGGATTTATACTCCAAGTCTGTCAGAAGAGGATACACAGATGGTACTAAGCTAATGTTCGTCTATTGACCAAATAAAACATAGGAAGCTTGGAAGTAAGTGCATCATCAACACGTTGCTTTATAGCTATTTCTAATCCTCCAGTATCACTGCAGCTTCCATCCCCCAAAAGCATACTCTTAATGTAAATGGGCTGGACGAAGCGGCTGAGCAAGGCTCCGGGCACACCACAACCTCCCATCTGCTCTGTTTGTCTCTGGAGGACAAGCTGCTCCCTCGATTAACTACTTCTGCGGGGCTGTAAACTGTGGGGTAAATTTTGCCTTCTACCGCCACGTGGAGACTCATTTCCTCCTTAGCTTCAAATGCAGATAAGGAGCCGCGACTGAGCAGATCCTTTTGGCGACTGGTTCAAATACAGATAAATGCTGATTCTCTGCTTTAAAGTGAGGAGATTAGAAGCTGGTTCAGTACAAAATATTAATTTTTCCATCATAGCATGGTTTTTGCCATGGAAGAGCAGACAGAAGTTGTCTATAGAAGAACCTGAGCAGAGAGCCTCCGGTAACCACTGCGTGGGTGTTGTGAAGCACACGCTCAGCTGGCTTGATTCCCTGGCTGTGATTGTATTCTCCCGTGCCCAAAGCTACAACTTCAGGCTGTCTAGCTCTTTCAATTACAAAAACAGCCAATGAGCAGCTACAATTCCAATATTCAGAAAGCTTGGCAGTTACACTATTAACCGTGTCCTTAATTGCCTCTGAGATCTTTGCTTACTGGATATGCCCCCTTCGTAATGCACCTTGGTAACATAATTCGATTCAGCTGAAATGATAGGGTCTGCGGGGATGAAAAGAGGCTCTGAGGTTTCTACATTCCTTGGTTCAGGATCATCCAATTGCAAAAGCTCATTAAGGGCTAGCTTGGCCGCACTAGATCGAGGCTCTTTTATTTTGTCCCAGTCCAGTTTTATATTGAATAGCATCCACCACAGCACAAAAGGCAAAATAAGGACCTGTTATTACGGTTTCCTTAAGGTTAAGGTGCACGCGCTGCATTTGTGTAAAAAGGTGGAGGGCTAACACTGGATTGATCTCTCCACGTTTGTACCTCATGATGAATTCCTTGGGAATCTTCTGTAGAGGAAGGACAGTATTTGGATTAGGTAGGACTACTCTGGAAAGTAGTGGTTCTGGAAAGTTACCTGTGACTTGTGAAATTTTAGAAGCTAAATCTGACACTGTAATTAATTCTCTGCTGATGACTATCCTGGAGGAGGTTTCACTGTTGTTGATGAAGGTTGAACTGGCAAGTTCTTTTTCCACATCTGGGCAAAGCTGGGAACCTGGGAACTCTGAAACCAGTCATCGCTACCAGACATTTTCCTGGGCCTTTGAGCCACCACCTCCCTCTCCTTCCTCTGCAGCTTCCCTCGCTGCCTCCGTTGCCGACGCCGCTGGGACTAGAGTGGAAGGTCGGTCCTGTTTATTATATTTAATAATGATATAGATGGAGGAATATATGACATGCTCATCAAAGTCCCCTAGGACATAAATGTGGGAGGGATAGCTAAGTTCTTGGAAAAGGTAAGAACTAAAACCATGGGCTAAATCTAACCAGAAGGAATTTAATAGCGATAAATATAGGGTCCTGCATTTTGGTTTTTAAAAGATCTACTGCACTAGTACAGAATGAGGAAGGGAAGGTTAGATGATAAAGAATCTCTGTGAAAAAGGCAACTTTAAGCCTGGATCAGCAGTGTGATATGGCAGCAAAAAAAAAAAAAAAAGATGACATCGTAGGTGCCAGGAAACACAATGCCCAGAACTAGGGAGGTGCTTTTCCTGTTGTACTTTACTCTGTTCAGACCACACCAGGGGTAATGTGTTAAGTTCTGGGTATTATGTCTTCAAAAGGTCATTGAGAAGCTGGAAGTTATAGAGGAATGTGAAAAAAATGGTTAGAGAGCCCTATTATTGATGAAACCATTGATAAAGCAGAGGATGAAAAAGGGACATAGTGAAGACATGAAAGTGCCTTCAAATATTTGAAGGTTTGCATTGTGAAAGGGACATTTTGCCAGGCTTGGTACTGAAAATCAAATTCCACTTTCCAAGGACTTACCTTGTATATCAATACAATTGTAAACAAGGATAGAACAAGGCATTTGTGTGGCCTTGGTAATTGTGGTTCCCTGGAATTTGTGGCCCCTATGTATTATTGCTATTGTCCACTGGAGATTTTGAGCCTTCTCTATAATATGTGGGACTTGATGCAAAATTTTAAAAAGCTACACATTATCTATATGGCAATGGAGAACAGAATCATCTGGCATTATATACATACCTCCTATCCTACCTCACCTTGTTATACTGTGAGCATCCATTGACTTTGCCTACCCTACATCCTAGTCTTGAATATAAGATATTGATGCAAGGGATGATGGAGATAGTAGAGTCAATGACAGCTGATATAAGTAAATTGTTTGTAAAGCAGAGCATTTATATGTAACCTTGATAGTCCTGTTTATACTAGCTTCTATTAAGAGTTCCTCAACAGGGATGAGGTAAATACCAATGGGCTGAGAAAAATACTATTTTGTTTATATTATTTTATCTTCTTCCCTTATTTTATTGTTATACTTCTGCTAACTTCTTTTAATTATTAATTAGAAGAGTTTAGAAGATGATGTGATCAAAAAAGAATAAGTAGCATAACTGCTTAAATGATCAGTGTTTTGACTCTCATAAATTTTAATACATTGAAACTCAAATCCTTTTAAGAGGCAAATCTGTTTACTATAAATTTCATTCATTAGAGAGAAATAAGCAAAAAAAAAGATTTGCTCTGGTGAATTCTAAAAAAAAACACGGTAAATAGATGACTGAAAATGTCTTCAGTATTCTAAATATTGAGATATTGAGGAACATATATGATGATGCTTACATAGATTATATTTAGGATATATATGTATACGTGTATACATATATATCTATATCTATACACACACATATGATTACAAAAGGAAATGAACAGCCAACCATTTATCAAGAGTGAGATACAAGAAATCAAAAATATAAATGATGCACTGGCATCCTAGAGATACTTAAAAAACAGGAAAAAAATTTCAGAATGATGAGTCATTTCTTTTTGGAGGATTTATGAGGAAAACATAGATTAGAATTACAGAAGATGAAAAAATATGGATGTGTTCCAGGAACATCTATCCTGATGAAATCATACATCTTTCAAAAAATCAAAGCAATGGATCATTGGCATCTTTCCCCCTACATTCCTCCCATCCAACTTGGTATTTCATATATAAAATTTCTATATGAGCTTGCTACAAAAAAGTAAAAAATCCCCTGTTGACCTCAAGTTGGACTATAAAAGACTAATACAGGACAAGAATTGGGGTATAGCATTGATTATCCAAACATCAAAAAGTGAAATGAGGTAAAAGAGAAATGAGGTAAACAGAGAGCTGAAGTCTTCATTTGTATTCATAACAAAACAATCCAAGAATAATTTTTCCAAGTTTCATATATATATGTATATGTGATATATACATATGTATACATATGTGTGTGTGTATATATATATGTATATATATATACACACACACATATGTATACACACACACATTCATACCAAAGGTTCTGAAAGAGTACATTTTATAATTCTTTGCACTTTAGAACTTCTTGAATTATCTTGGAGTCTAGCCAGTTAAAAGAAAGATGTAGAAATGGCTGAGTGGTGTGAAGGAGTCTATTTGCCTCTAAATACTAAATTATTTTGGTCTGGAAATGTGATTTAATTTGCTTAAGGAACTTCCTCCACTTACTCATATTGGCAAAGGACTATTATGACTTATAGTCTAAGAGAGTGTCTTGGGATACTGAAAGATTAGGTGATGCCCATAATCACATAGTTGGTATGAGTCAGATGCACATCAGAACCCATGTCTTCCTAATTCTAAGGCCATCAAATGTATTTGGTATTTCATACTGCCATTTCTATAATATATACTTGTACTACATTAAATTAAATTTGGATCTTTCAAAAAAATTGAAGTATTGATCAATTCACAAAGTCATTTAAGATCCCTTGCATGAGAAAACAGATGACTATGGCAGAATTATGTCATCACAGATCTTCAATGATATGACTAATACAAGGTTGGTAGTGAGACTTCCACTAGGAGGACTTTGTATCCATACTTCCTATTAAAGTGCCTGACACTTAGCAGACACAATAAGTATTTGTTGAATTTAATTGATTTATGATGTATCCCAGAATAACAAAATCATGAAATTTCAAAATTAGAAGGGACTTCAGAGAACATTTAATTCAATGTATGTCCCCAAAGTATCCCTGCTATAATATAACTGATATGCGATTCATACAGCCTCTTCATAAAGAGTCCATGGAAGGGATCTCGCCCTGTTTAGGTATTCCATTCCTTTTGAGGAAAGCTTTAGTCACTATTGTTAAATACTATTGTAATTATTTTTTTTTCTTGACATAAAGCCTAGATTTTCCTCTTTCCCACTTCCAAATATTGCATTTGATTCTGCTATTTGGAGATAAAGAGAAATTGTATCCTTTTTTTACATTTTATTTTAATTTTATTTTTCTCAATTGTATGTAAATAAAATTTGATGTTAATTTTTAAAAAAATTAAGTGCCATATTCTCCCCCTTCTTCCCTCCCAATTTAATATCAATTAGGCATGTACAGTCATGCAAAACATTTCCATTTTAGCCATGTTAAAAAACAAAACAGATAAAAAAAGAAAAATAATGTTTTAAAAAGTATGCTTCTATCTGCATTTAGACTATTCTTTCTCTGAAGATTGATAGCATTTGTCATCATTAGCTCTTTGTATTAGATCATTGTATTTCTGAGAATAGCTAAGTCATTTACAGTTAACTATTGTATAATATTGCTATTACTGTTCATGATAAGCTCCCTATTTTTTTTCTTACATCACTTTCTATCAGTTCATATAGGGCTTACCATATTTTTTTTCTGAAACTATCCCCCTCATCATTTCTCATAGCTGAACAGCACTCCATAACCATCAGGGGCCACAAATTGTTCAGCCCTTAACCAATTGATGATTTGCTCATTATCCAATTTTTTGTCACCACAAAAGAGCTGCTGTAAATATTTTTGTACATATAGGTCCTTTTCCTTTTTCTTTGATGTCTTTGGCATACATACCTAGTTGTGGTATTACTGGGTCAAAAAACTTGAACAGTTTTATAGCTCTTTGAGCATAGTTCCACAATGCTTTCCAAAATGGTTGGATCAGTTCATAACTCCATCAACAAGGCATTAATGTCCCAATTTTTATACTTTTCTTCCAACACTTGTCATTTTCCTTTTCTGTCATATTAGCCAATTTGATATGTGTCAGATAGTACCTCAAAGTTGTTTTAATGTGCATTTCTTTAATTAGTAGTCATTTAGAGCATTTTTTATATGACTACATAGCATTGGTTTCTTCTCCTGAAAACTACCTCTTCATATTCTTTTATGATTTATCAATGGAGGAATGATGCATAATCTTTTAAATTTGACTCAATTCTCTGTATATTTGAGAAATGAGGCCTTTATCAGAGAAACTTGCTATAAACATTTTTCTCTGTTGTCTGCTTTCCTTCTAATCTTGGCTGCAATGGTTTTGTTTCTGCAAAATCTTGTTAATTTAATGCAAAGAAAATTATGTATTTTATATCTCATCATGCTCTCTATTTCTGTTTTAGTCAAAATCCTTCCATTATCCATATATAACAGGTAAACTATTCCGTTCTCCACCAATTTCCTTATTTTCTAACTATGTCAAAATCATGTGCCCATTTTGAATTTCATCTAAGTAGAGGGTGTAAGATGTTTGTCTATATATAGTTTCTCCCAAACTGCGTTCTAATTTTCTCAGCATTTTTAATCAAATAATGATTTCTTGTTCCAAAATCTTCAATTTTTTGTTTGTCAAACACTGTATTACTGTAGCCATTAAGTACTAGGCATTGTATACCAGGAGTAATTGTGCATTACTCCACCGATCTACCATTCTATTTCTTAGCCAGAACCAGATTATTTTGATGATGCCTGCTTTGTATACAGTTTGCAATAAAATATCTTCCCTCATCTTGCTTTTCTCATTGACTCCCTTGATATTCTTCACCTTTTGTTCTTTGAGATAAATTTTGTTCTTATTTTTTCTACCTCTCTAAAATAATCATTTTGGTAATTTGATTGGGAAGGCACTGAATAAGTAAATTAATTTAGGCAGAATTGTCATTTTTATTATATTGACTTGGCTAACTGATGAACAATTACTATTTCTCTAATTGTTTACATCTGACTTTATTTGTGTGAAAAGGGTTTTGTAATTGTGTTTATATAGTTCCTGGTAGACTCCTAAGGATTTTATGTTGTCTGCGGTTATTTTATTTTATTTTAATATATTTAGTATTTTATTTTCCCCCAATTACATATCAAAACAATTTTAATGTTAATTTTTAAAACTTTGAGTTCTAAATCCTCTCCATTCCTCCATCTTCACACCCCTCATTGAGAATGCAAGCAATTCAATGGAGGTTATACATATATAGTCAAACAAAACTTTTTTCTATATTAGTCATGTTGTGAGAGAAAACATGGACCAAAAAAAAAAACCTCCCAAAAATAAAATACAAAAGGTATGCTTTAATCTGTATTCAGTCTATTCACATACCATCAGTTCTTTGTCTGGGGATTGATAACATTTTTCATCATAAGTTCGATTGTTTTCTTGGATCATTGTACTACTAAAAATAGATAAGTCATTCACAGTTGATCATCTTATAATGTTGCTGTTACTTTGTACACGGTACATTTCACTTTGCATCAGCTCATGTAAGACTTTCAATATTGTTCTGAGAGCATCCTGCTCATCATTTCTTATAGGACAATGGTATTCCATCACAATCACGTAGCACAATTTATTCGGCCAATACCCAGTTGATGGCATCCTCCAAATTTCCAACTCCCTGCCACCAGCAAAGAGATGCTATGAATATTTCTGTACACATAAGTCCTTTCTCCTTTTGTTTATATCTCTTTTTGGATATAGACCAAGTAGTGGCACTGCTAGGTCAAAGGGTATGCATGCTTTTATTGCCTTTTGGGCATAATTCCTAATTGTTCTAAAGAAGGTTGAATCAGTTTACAACTCTACCAAGAGTGCATTAATGTTTCATTTTTTCCCCACATCCTCTCCAACATTTGACATTCTCTTTTTCTGTCCTTTTAGCCAATCTAATAGGTATGAAGTAGTACCCCAGAACTGTTCCAATTTGCATTCATCCAATCAATAGGGAGTTAAAGCACTTTCTCTTATGGATATAAATAACTTTGATTACTTCATCAGAAAACTGTTCATATCTCTTGAGCATCTATCAGTTGCATCCTGTTTTTATAAATTTGACTCAGTTCTCTATATATTTGACAAGTGAGGCCTTTATTAGAGGAACTTGTTTCAAACAATTTTTCACGGTTGTGACTGCTAGATGTATTACCCTCCAATCTATTCCCCTCCCCATTTGTTCTCTTCTCTCCCTCCTTTCACCCTGTCCCCTCCTCAAAAAATGTTTTACTTCTGACTACTACTTCCCCCAATCTACCCTATCTATCTCACACATGAACACACACACACATACACACCCTTCTCTTATTCCCTTCCCCATATACTTTCCTATAGGGTAAAATAGATTTCTATACCCAACTGAGTGTGTATATTATTCCCTCTTTGAACCAATCCTGATGAGAACAAGGTTCATTCACCCCAACCTTCCTTATCTTCCCCTCCACTGTAAAATCTTTTTCTTGACTCTTTTATGTGAGATATTTTACTCCATTCTACCCTTATCTTCCCTTTCTCCCCATGCATTCCTCCTTCTTACCCTTAATTTTATTTTAAAAAATGTCATCCCTTCATATTCAACTCACACCTATGCCCTCTGTCTATATAATCCTAACTGCCTTAATAGTAAGAAAGTTTTTGAGTTACAAATATCATCTTCCCATGTAGGAATGTAAACACTTTAACCTTATTAAGTCCCTTATGATTTCTGTTTTCTGTTTACCTTTTTATCCTTCTCTTGAGTCTTGTATTTGGAAGTCAAATTTTCTATTCATTTCTGGTTTTTTCATCAGGAATTCTGGAAAATCCTCTATTTCATTGAATATCCATTTTCCCCCAGAAGGATTATACTCAGTTTTTTCTGGGTAGGTGATTCTTAGTTGTAATTCTACCTCCTTTGTCCTCTAGAATATCATATTCCAAGCCATATGATCCTTTAATGCAGAAGCTAATATATCTTGTGTTATCCAGCAGCAGCTCCACACTACTTCAATTATTTCTTTCTGAATGCTTGCTATATTCTCTCTTTGACATGGAACTCTGGAATTTGGCTATAATATTCCTGGGTGTTTTCATTTATATGTTTTTCACAAGGGGATCAATGGATTTTTTCAATTTCTATTTTGCCCTCTTGTTCTAGAATATCAGAAGTTTTCCTTGATGATTTTTTGAAAGATGATATCTAGTTTCTATTTTAAGTGATGGCTATCAGGTAGTCAAATAACTTTTGAATTATCTCTCCTGGAACTATTTTTCAGGTCAGTTCTTTTTCCAATGTGATGTTTCACATAATCCTCTAATTTGTTTTCATTCTTTTGGTTTTGTTTTATTGTTTCTTGATTTCCCGTAAAGTCATTAGCTTCCATTTTCTCAGTTCTAATTTTAAGAAGTTATTTTCTTCAGTGAGCAGTTGTACCTCCTTTTCAATTTGACAAATTCTACTTTTTAAGGAGTTTTTTTCTTCATTGAAATTATGTGCCTTTTTTTCTATTTGGCCAATTCTGATTTTCAATGCATTCTCTTCATTGACTTTGTATACTTTTATACCTCTTTTACCAGCTGGCCTACTCTGTTTCTTAAGGTGCTGTTTTCTCAGAATATTTTTTGTTTTTCCTTTACTAAGCTGTTGACTTGTTTTTCATGATTTTCTTGCATCACTGTCATTTCTCTTCCCAGTTTTTCTTCTACTCTTGTTACTTGATTTTCAAAATCTTTTTTGAACTCTTCCATGACCTAAGCCCAAGTCTTTTTTTCCTTGGAGGCTTTGGATGTTGGAGTTTTGACTTCTCTGTCTTCTGAGTTTGCGTTTTGGTCTTCCTTGTCACCAGAGTAACTTTTCGTAGTTAGAATTTTTTTCCCCTTGTATGCCTATTTCCCCAGTCAATTTCTGGACATTTAATTCTTCATTAAAATAGGCATCTGCTTCCAGGGTGGAAGGTGCACTGTCTGTCCCAAGCTTCTGGGGTTTTGTGTAGCTCTTTTCATAGATACTTCTAGGGACCTGTAAGTTTTCAGTTCTTCCAAGGTGGTATGATCTCAGGAGAGGTCAGTCTACTACTTTCCTTGCCTGTGCTCTGGTCTGTGAGTGATCACAAACACTCATTTCGGCCCTGGAACTGTGATGAGGGTCCCTGCTCCACTGTAGCTACAAGCTCTGGTGTTCTAGTGTTCCTCCTCACTGTAGGACTGCTACCCAAGACTGCAACTTGGATCCAATATGGGTAAAGCAACAGAATCCTGCCCCCAGAGCCAGTAGTAACCCCTGTAATCTCCTTCTGATTAGTTGTTCAAACCCTTTATCATCTGTGAGCTGAGATCTCTGGAATCAGTCATTACCACTTCTGATTCAGTGGGTCCCAAGGCCTGCTTCTGGCTTGCTGGGGCCTAGTCTGCACTGAGGGAGCCTGTGCTGGACTCTGCTCCACTCTCAATCAGGTGTGACAGACTTTTATTGTTGACCTTCTAAACTGTCTTTGGCTGAAAAATTATTTCATCCCATCCTTTTGTAGGTTATGCCACTTCAGGAACCATTTTATGGCATTATTTAAACATGTCAAAAGGGATTTTGGAGAGAGCTTGGGAAACATGCTGCCTTTCCCCCACCATCTCATTTCTGCCTCTCTGCGTTTATTTTAAATTGAATTTCTCTTTCTATCTCTTCCTTTTGGGCTTTGTTGGTAATGTAAGGATATGTTGATGATACAAGCAAGTTTATTTTTTATCCTGAAATTTTCCTGAAGCTGTTAATTGTCCCAACTAGTTTTAAATTGAATCACTAGGATTCCCTGAGTATACCATCATATCGTCTACAAAGGATGATACTTTTGTTTCTTAAGTGCTTATTTTAGTTCCTTCAACTTCTTTTTCTTGTCTTATTGCTATATCTAGCATTTCTAGAACAATATTGAATAACAGTAGTGATAATAAGCATCATTGTTTCAAACCTGATCTTATTGGAAAGGCTTCTAACATCCCCATTACAGATGGTGCTTGCTGATGGTTTTAAATAGATACTACTTAGCATTTTAAGGGATGCTGCATTTATTATTTGCTTTGTAGAATTTTTAATAGAAATAAATGTTCTATTTTGTCAAAAACTTTTTATGTATCTGTTGAGATAATCATATGAATTTTTGTTGTGATGATCAATATTGCTGATAATTTTCCTAATATTGAACCACCCTTGCATTCTCGCTGGAATTCTCATCTGGTCATATAGTGTTTTATTTAAGATTTTTGCAAAAATTGAATCTTTGTTCCACATGATAGCCTTTCAAATATTTTCAAACAGATATATACTATGAGTTTTCTCTTCTCTAGGCTACATATTTCTAAGTTGCTTCAATCTATCCTCTTTTTCAATAGATTCATTCTTTTATCATTCTGGTTTTTCTCCTCTGGATGCTTTCGAACTTTACAATGTTCTTCTAAAACTTTGGATTCTAGAACTGAACACAGTCCTCCAGATGGGGTTTTAACACAATGTGTTACAGCAGAACTATAACTTTCCTCACTGTAGGAAGCTGTGCCTCTCTTAATACAGTTCACGGTTACATGAAAATTTTTGTTTTTCACATCATACTGTCTACTAATACTGAACTTACAGACCACTGATACAACAAACTCTTTTTTCAGACAAAATACTGGCTAGCCATTCCTCTCATCCTATAGTTTGTTGAAGCTAATTTTTCAAACTAAAATGTGACTAAATGTCTATTTAGTCTACTAAATGACTATTGAATTTCACCATAATAGATTCAACAGCTTTAAGCAGTCAAGAATTTTTAGGTCCCAATTCTATAATGCAGTGTATCATCTATTTCTCTTAGTTCTGTATCTTCTATGAATTTTATCAGCATAAATACCTTTCATATGGTTTTATTTAAGTCCTGAATAAGAATGTATGCTGTTAGGCTCCTCTCCTGTAGCAAAGCATCTGTGCTGATTCTATTCCAGCTGAGGTTTACAAGGCAGGGGGTCCATTGCTAATACAAAAGCTGACTGAAATTTTCCACATTATATGGTAAGAGGAGGTTATCCCCAGGCGATCAAAGATGCCTTCATTGCTGATCTCTACAAAGGTAAAGAAAATAGGTTGTTCTGTGACAATCATGGTTTGGAAGTGTCTCAGTAATTGCTAGCAAGATTCTTGCCAGAGTTTTCATTATTATGCAGATCCTTCACCTGGAAGTCTACTCAAGAGCCAGGGGGCTTCAGCAAGGACTGAGGAATGATTGATATGGTGCTTGGTCCCTGACAACTCTAGGAAAAATGCCAGTAGCAAAACAGAGGTCTCCACACAATGTTTGTCAATCTGCCAAAGCCTTTGATACCATCAGGGCTTATGGAAACCTGTGTCAAAATTTGGTTGCCCTAAGAAGTTCATGAGTGTTTTACATCAATTTCATGATGGCATGCTGTCCAGGTTCTAGATAACGGACAATGCTCTCATACTTTCGTAGTCAACAATGGAGTGAAACAGGGCTGTGTCCTTGCTCCCGTGCTTTTTGGCATGATATTTTCAGCAATGTGGTCAGATGGCTTCAGTGAAGACAAAAAATGGCATCAAGGTCAGCTACCACACTGATAGTAAATTATATAACTTGAGAAGACTACAGGCTGAGTCTAAAGTAGATTTAAAGTTGGTGCATGGGTTTTCTTTATCACAGATGATTATGCAATCAATGCAATCTGCAAAGCTGAGATGTGACAAAGTATGGATTGATTCTTTGCTGCTTATGCAAATTTTGGCCTAACAATCAATACCAAAAAAACAGAGGTTCTCCACTGGTTGGCACAATACCATAGACATATGGAACCATAGCAAATGGAGAAGTTTTGAATACTTGGAAGTATACTTTCCAGGGATACACACATTGATAATGAGGTTGATGCATGCATTGCCAATGCTTGCTCGGTATTCAGGAGCTCAGAAGGAAAGTGTGGGAGAGAAGAGGTATTAGACTGCCTACCAAACTGAAGGTCTGTCTAGCTGTTGTTCTGACTTCTTTGCTGTGTACCTGTGTAAACCATGACAGGGATCTCTTCTATTTGTACTCTTTTAGGAAGATTCTTGAGATGACTGGCAAGATAAGATACTGGACACTGAGGTCATTTCTTGTACTAAACTGCCAAGCATTCAAACTCTAGTGCAGAGAGCGCAACTCTGATAGCCTGGCCACATTGCTCGAATGCCAAATGCATGCTTACCTAAAAGGCTATTTTGCAAGGAATTCATTCAACGAAAGCACTCACATGGTGGTGAGAATAAACAATATAAGGACACTCCCTTGGTCTCTCTGATTGCATGATGTAGGAGATGCTGGCGAAGGACTGCCCAATGTGTTGTGTAGTCATTAAAGAAGGTGCTGCGCTCTATGAGCAAAGCAGAATTGCAGCAGCTCAAAAATTGAGATGTACAACTTTAGAGAATCCACCCTAAATGTTCACATGGACTATTTGTGCTCAAACTGTTGTAGAGCTTTCTGAGCTTATATCAGTCTGAGGAGTCAAAGCTGGGTACAGTGTAACTTGACTCTAACATAGTAATATCATTTTGGTCCTCTGAGAATAAAGGATAATAGTCAACCAAATAAGAATGTAAAAACATGGAGAATCAAATATTATTGTAACATTTCACCAGAGACCACTTGGCTAATTGACAGGCAACTCGTTGAATCAAGCTAAACCTCTTCTCTATTCACCTAATTATTAACCATCTACTCTACATCTTTACATCTTTTCCACAGGAATAAAATATTTTACCAAATTAGTAATCAGGTCCAAAAAGAAAGTAAGGCCATTATGACATGACTTTTTAATAATGTATTTTATTTTATTGATATCTTCTTGTTTTCATATTGCCTAGATTTTCCTCTATGTCCCTCCCCTTTCCAGAAAATCTACCTTAAAATAACGTATTTCATAAAGAAAAAGAAGAAGAGAAAATTATCAAATTCAATCAATATATTTAAAAATAACATATGCAATATTCCAGACTCATGGAAACCTATCTTCTACACTCACCTCTGAAAACTGAAAGGGGATATATCTCCTCATATCTTTTTGGGACCAAACATTCTTTATAATTTTGCAGCATTACCTCAAAAAATTTTGTACTTATTATTTCTTTTTTAAATTTATTTAATATATTTAGTTTTGAGCATTGATTTTCACAAGAGTTTGAATTACAAATTTTCTCCCCATTTCTACCCTCCCCTCCACTCCAAGATGGTATATATTCTGGTTGCCCCATTCCCCAGTCAGCCCTCCCTTCTGTCACCCCACTCCTCTCCCATTCCCTTTTCCCTTCCTTTCTTGTAGGGCAAGATAAATTTCTATGCCCCATTGCCTGTGTATCTTATTTCCTAGTTGCATGCAAAAACTTCTTTTTTTTTTGTTTTTGAACATCTGTTTTTAAAACTTTCAGTTCCAAATTCTCTCCCCTCTTCCCTTCCCACCCACCCGCCCTAAAAAATCAAGCAATTCAACATAGGCCACATGCATATCATTATGTAAAATCCTTCCACCATACTCATGTTGTGAAAGACTAATTATATTTTGCTCCTTCCTAACCTATCCCCCTTTATTGAATTTTCTCCCTTGACCCTGTCCCTTTTTGAAAGTGTTTGTTTTTGATTACCTCCTCCCCATCTGCCCTCCCTTCTATCATATCCCATTTTATCTTCTTCCTCCTTCTTTCCTGTGGGGTAAGATACCCAATTGAGTGTGTATGGTATTCCCTCCTCAGGTCAAATCTGATGAGAGCAAGATTCACTCATTCCCCCTCACCTGCCTCCTCTTTTCTTCCTACAGAAATGCTTTTTCTTGCCACTTTTATGTGAGATAATTTACCCCATTCTATCTCTCCCTTTCTCCCTCTCTCAATATATTCCTCTCTCATCCCTTAATTTTATTTTATTTTTTTAGATATCATCCCTTCATATTCAACTCACCCTGTGCCCTCTGTCTATATATATAATATATATGTATATATATATATATATATATATATACATACACACACATATATATGCACACACATACATATATACATACACACACATATATGTGTATATATACATATACAATATTATATATATCTATATATCTATATATATGTGTGTGTGTGTGTGTGTGTGTATATATATATATATATATATATATATATATATATATATGCATATTCCCTTCAGCTACCCTAATACTGAGGTCTCATGAATGATACACATCATCTTTCCATGTAGGAATGTAAACAAAACAGTTCAACTTTAGTAAGTCCCTTGAGATTTCTTTTTCTTGTTCTTTTTCTTGATTACCTTTTAATGCTTCTCTTGATTGTTGTGTTTGAAAGTCAAATTTTCTATTCAGCTCTGGTCTTTTCACTGAGAAAGCTTGAAAGTCCTCTATTTTATTGAAAATCCATATTTTGCCTTGGAGCATGATATTCAGTTTGGCTGGATAGGTGATTCTTGGTTTCAATCCTAGCTCCACTGACCTCTGGAATATCGTATTCCAAGCCTTTCGATCTCTTAATGTAGAAGCTGATAGATCTTGTATTATCCTGATTGTGTTACCATAATACTCAAATTTTTTCTTTCTGGCTGCTTTCAGTATTTTTTCCTTGATCTGGGAGCTCTGGAATTTGGCAACAATATTCCTAGGAGTTTTCTTTTTGGGATCTATTTGAGGAGGATATCTGTGGATTCTTTCAATTTCTATTTTACCCTCTGGCTCTAGAATATCAGGGCAGTTCTCCTTGATAATTTCTTGAAAGATGATATCTAGGCTCTTTTTTAGATCATGGCTTTCAGGTAGTCTAATAGTTTTTAAATTATCTCTCCTGGATCTATTTTCCAGGCCACTGGTTTTTCTAATGAGATATTTCACGTTGTCTTCCACTTTTTCATTCCTTTTGTTCTGTTCTATAATATCTTGATTTCTCATCAAGTCACTAGCTTCCATTTGCTCCATTATAATTTTTAAGGTATTATATTCTTCAGTGGTCTTTTGGACCTCCTTTCCCATTTGGTTAATTCTGCCTTTCAAGGCATTCTTCTCCTCATTGGCTTTTTGGAGCTCTTTTGCCATTTGAGTTAGTCTATTTTTTAAGGTGTTGTTTTCTTCAATATTTTTTTCAGTATTTTTTGGGTGTCCTTTACCAAGTCATTGACTTGTTTTTTATGGTTTTCTTGCATCCTTCTGATTTCTCTTCCCAATTTTTCCTCTACTTCTCTAACTTGCTTTTCCACATTCTTTTTGAGTTCTTCTATGGCCTGAGATCAGTTCATGTTTTTCTTGGAGGCTTTTGTTGTAGGCTCTTTGACTTTGTTGATTTCTTCTGTCTGTATGTTTTGGTCTTCTTTGTCACCAAAGAAAGATTCCAAAGTCTGAAATTGAATCTGAGTGCGTTTGCCTTGCCTGGCCATGTTCCCAGCCAAGTTACTTGACCCTTGAGTTTTTCCTTGGGGTATGACTGCTTGTAGAGTAAAGAGTACTTTGTTCCTAGCTTGAGAGGATGTGCTGTTGTTTTCAGAGCTTTTACAGCCAACTCTGCCACACCAGCATGCCTCCTTCCCCAAGAACCCCCAGCCCTGACCTGACCAAATCTTAAGCAGGCTCTGCACTCCTGTTCTGATCCACCACTTAATTCCTCCCACCATGTGGGCCTGGGGCCAGAAGCAACTGCAACTGTAGTTCTGTATCTGCAGCACCTCCGCTGTCCCTGGGGTGGTGGCCGAACCACAAACTCCTGTTACTCTGTCCCCTGCAGCTTTTCCCGCTAACCTTCTCTGTTATCTTTGGTGTTTGTGGGTTGAGAAGTCTGGTAACTGCCACAGCTCACTGATTCAGGGTAATAGGGCCCGCTCTGCCTGGCTCCTGGTCTGGTTCGTCCTGCCACTGTTCACGCCAGGCTCTGCTCCCCTCCGCTCCCAGCTCCATGTGTGATAGACCTCATCCAGGGACCATCCAGGCTGTCCTGGGTTGGAGCCCTGCTTCCCTCTGCTATTTTGTGGCTTCTGCAGTTCTAGAATTTGTTCAGAGCCATTTTAAATAGGTTTTGGAGGGACTTGGCGGGGAGCTTATGCAGGTCCCTGCTTCCCAGCTGCCATCTTGGCTCCACCCCCTGTACTTATTATTTCAACCTACATTGCTGCAGTCATTGTATGTATTGTTTTCCTGATGCTGTTTATATCACTTTACATCATTCATGTAACTCTTTTTGTGTTTCTCTATATTAGAAGAATATGTATTCACTTAAATATGGTCAGATAACATTTATAAAGTAATATGGTTTACTTTTTGGACCCAGTTAAATATTTCTTACATTACAGTAATATTACATTATGTTCATGTACCATGATTAATTTATCCATTTCCCAGTATGTAAATATCCAATTTGTTCCTAGATTTTTTTTGCCACAACAAAAAACTACTGCAAAAAATACTTTTTTTTAAAAAAATGGAGCCCTTCTTTTTTATCAATTGATTTCCTTGGGTTATATACTTAACATAAGAATCTCCAGGCCAAAATATACATACAATTTGACTACCTTATTTTCTTATTTCCAAAATGTTTTCCATCAGATTTATGTAAATTCAAAATTCTATTCTATCCACAATTCATTAATGTGCCTATCTTTCCACAACCTCTCTGAAATTTATTAGTCTTATCTTTTTTCATCTTTGCCAACATGTTTGGGAATTGAGATCTCAGTGTTGTTTTTATTTCTATTTCTTATTACAAATGCTTTGCAAGATTCTTGCATGTAGTTGTTAATAGTTTTCAGTTCTTTCAAGATTTGTTTCTATATATTCTTTGATTTCTTAGCTGTTTGGGAATGACTTTTGTTCTTATATATGTCAGTTGTTTTTATATGAAGAGTTTTATAGTGAGGTGTTTTTTCTCCCTCTGTCACTTCCACTCATACACACACACACACACACACACACACACACACACACACGCGCGATTTTTGTGAAAAGCATTTTTTGAAAAAGAATATAGTCAAAATTATCATTTTTATATTTTTTAATTGTCTCTATTGCTTCTTTGGTTGAATTAATTTCCTACCATGGGTGTTAAAGTAATATACTCTATTTCTCTTCTATTTTTATGATAAGATCATTAAAGTTTGGGTCACAAAACCATTTTCCATTTATTGCAAAATATAGTATATGGTACTTCTTTAAATCTAATTTCTGATAGAATTTTTTTTCACTTTTTTCTAGTAGTTTTTGTCACTGATCCCTTTTTCCACTTTTAAAAATCAGTATGAAATGGTTATGATGATTGCTGCTTTATGATAGTCTGAAGTCTGAAAGTACTGTTCCTCTTTTACTTCTACATTATATCATCATTTCCTTTGGTAATTTAGATATTTTTTCTCTCAAAGTAGACTTTGTTATTGTTTTTTAAAGTGGTCAAAAGAGGAAATATTAGTTTTAAAAGATTTGTCTTTCTCAGCCAGCTGATAAATATTAATTAAACACCTACTAGGCACTATACTAAAAACTAGGCCTATAAAGAAAAATCATGACAGTCCCCATTCTTAAGGAACTTACAGTCTCATAAAAGAGACAATAGGTTAATAATTATTTACAAACATTCTATATACAGGATAAATTGGAAATAATCAAGAGATATAATGACTAGAATTAAGTGGGATCAAGAAAAGCTTCATGTAGAAGATGAGTTTTTCCCTGGGATTTGAAGAAAAAAAAGAAAACCAGGAGGAAAAGAGGAAGAGGAGAGAATTCCAGGGGTGGAGACAGCCATTAAAATGCCCTGAGTTGGAGATGCAATTTCTTGACCACAGAACAGCAATGAGACAACTATAACTGGATTGCAGAGTATGTGTGTGTGGAGGGGAGGGAATATGAGGTATAAGAAGACTAGAAAGATATGAAGAGGGAGCCAGGTAGCAAAAAGGTATGAATCTCAAATGAAGGATCTTTATTTGATCCTAGAGGTGATTTGGAGCCACTAGAGTTTATTGAGTATGGGAGTGACATGGTCAGGCTTCTGTCAAAGAGGTCTTTGACAGATGAGTGCTGGAGTGGGAAGAGACATATTAGGAAGAGTAACAGCAGGCTTTTGCAATAATTCAGGTATAATATGCTGAAAGATTTTACTGGGGTGGTGGCAATGACAGAAAAGTGAAGGTGCCATAAATGAGAGATGTTATAAAGTAAAATTGACAGGCTTTAGCAATGGATTGGATGTAGGGGATGAGAGTGAGAAGTTGAAGATGTCACCTCAATTCCGAGCTTGGGCGACTGGGAGGATGGTGATGCCCTTCCAATAGCAAAGATGTTAGGAGAGGGGAGGGTTTGATGGGAAAAATAATGAATTCAGTTTTGTACATAATGAGTATAAAATGTATTTGGGCATCCATTTTGAGATTTCTAATAGGCAGTTGGATATATAATACTGGAAGTCAACAGAGGTGTTAAGGATAGATTAAGTAGACATGAGAATCATCATCACAGAGGTGAAAATTGAATCTGTAGTAGTTGATGAGACTGACAAATGGATTAGTGAAGAGGTTAAATTAAAAAAAGGGCTCAGGACAGAGCTCTGTTGGATACTAATGTTTAGAGGGCATGACCTAAGTGGGTAAAGGAGACAGAGCCAGAGTATATGCAGTTGGAAAATAGGAAAATGTGCCGAGAGAGCCTTAAGAGAAAAGAGTATCAAGGAGAAAATGGTGATTGACATGTCAAAGACTGCAGAAAGGTCAAGAAGGATGAGAATTGAGAAAGCATGTAGAATCTGGTAATTAAGAGATCATTGGTAACCTTAGAGGGAGCAGTTTTAATTGAATGGTATTTTCAGAAGCTGTGCAGTAGAAAGTCAAGAAGAATGAGAGGAAAGGAACCTATTACCTATTATGGAATGCCTTCTCAAGGAATTTAGCCACAAAAGGAAGGAGATACTTGGTAAGATAGACAGCAGGGATGGATAAATGAAATGAGTTTTTGAGAATAGAGGAGAGATGGGCTTGTAGGTAGGCAGTAGGGAAACAGCAAATAGGGAAAGATTAAAGATAATGAGATAGTACAGATGATAGAGGAGATAATTTTTTTTTGGAGAAAATGGCATGAAGGAGATAGTTTGGGCTTATAGGGGGTTTTTCTTTGTCAAGAGGTGGCCTTCCTCTTCATATGAGACTGGGATTAAGGAGATAATGGTAGAAGGTATCTGGGTCATGTGAGATCAGGTAGAATAGAGAAAAGGGAGCTCTTCAGTAAATATCCTTAATTAATATAGTAAAATATGAGGGGAAATTCTTTGCTGAAAGTGTGTGGGGAAATTTGAAGAGGGATGTAAAGTTTTGGAAGAAGCACTGTGGTGAATGATCTAGTGAAATGAATAGAGAGGTGTAAAAAGATTTCTTGGCATTAACAAAGACCCACTTTATGAGTTCAAGATTAGAATGAATTGAGATATTTATTATCTATCAAATAATAGTTGCCCAGGGGAATAGAATGGAAAAGAATAAGGCTACTATGTACCAGGCATTGTACAAAGTGCTTTACAAAAATCCCATTTGAGCCTCACATTGATCCTACAAGAGAGGTATTATTATCCCCATTTTATGGTTGAAGAAACTAAGGCCAACAGAGGTTAGTTGACTTGCCCAGGTTCACACTGTAAGTGTCTGAGGCTATATTTGAACTCCGGTCTTCTTCATTCCAGGCCCAGCTCTCTATACACTCCACCATCTAGTTGTCTTAATAGATTTACTTACCAAAACAGGGAAAAATATTCAGCCAAGCACAAATTGGCCATGAGGAACAAAAGGTATTCTAACTCTTCCACCTCAACCAGTGATTTGATGGAATTGATTGAAAGTGTATGCAGAGTCAGAAAGGGAGGCCAAGGTGGTTGTGTCATTAAAAGCGTGTCAGTCCTCAGTGAGAATCAGAAGAGAAAAGGAAGAAAAAGATTTTAGAAGAAAACAAGTTTGTTACTTATGGAGCAAGCATTACAGAGAAAACAGTGGAAGGGGTGACTATCTTTAGAGTGGCACATTATGGAGTGGAAAATGACTCAAGAGAATGAGAATAAGGGATCTGGTAGTGGAGGACAAGAAGGGAATTTTGAATGATGAACATTAGGGCTTCAGAATTATTTGGATAGAGAGAATATGACTGGGAGGAATTTGTTTATGATTGAAGAATGAGTTTAAATGTATTTTAATTTGTCTTTTTGAATCTGTTGACTTCATAAACTATGGTTTTTTCCTAGGTGTTTACTATATTTTTTTGTGAGTAATTCTGTGGCAGAATCTTTAAGGAAGACATTAGCTCTTCTGTTCTTGACAGAGAGCTCTAGCAGATGTCTAGATAATTGAAGACTACTACCACACTATATATATGGCAGCTAAGTGGTCCGGTGGGTAGAGTGCTGGGGCTGGAGTCAGAAAAACTCATCTTCCTGAGTTCAAATCTTATCTCAGATATGTAATAGTTGTGTGACTCTGGGCAAGTCACTAAAACCTGTTTGCCTTAGTTCCTCTTCTATAAGATGAGCAGCAGAAGGAAATAGCAAACCATTCCAGTATCTTTACCAAGAGAACCCCAAAAGGTGCCAAAATGAGTTGGGCACAACTGAACAAAAACAAAAATCATCGCTATATCATGCTTCTGTGCAAAGCTTTTGAATATCTCTTAAATTCCTAATCTAGCTCTTCTTCCTGTCCAGGTGATCTTCTGTATAAAGCTGAAAATATAATTTGTTTTGCCTTCCATTCTCAGGACCAAATGTGTTACTCCATGCTTCTCTACTCTGGTTCTGGGATTTTACCAAGTGCATACTCTATTTTAATATAACTTAACAAGTTGTGGCATATGATTGTGATAGGATTCTACTGTGTGATAAGAAATGATGAACTCAGTGATTTTAGAAAAACATGGAAAGACTTGCATGAAATAAAGAAAAGTTAAATGAGCAGAACTGAGAGAACATTGTATACAGTAAAATCAATGTTTAAGAATGATTTTGAGTGAATAATATATTTTGACTAGTATAAGTACCCAAATCAATTATAAAGAACATATAAGGAATGACACTATCTTCATCCAGAGAAGGAACTGATATATAGAAATACGTATAAAATAATTTTACATACATATGCATATGTGTGTATGTCTAATGGTAGCCATCTCTATGGAAGAGGGGAGAAAAAAAGAAATTTACATTATAATTTTATTATATATTAAAAAGGAATAGCAAATTGTGCAAAGTAGATTTGCAGTTTCAAGTAATAATCTTTTTATTGTACTGTGTCATTGAAATGCTTGTTTTAGTCCATAAACTAAAAATATAATACAAAAATCAAAAAATTAATATAGTGACCTCAGAGCAATATTTAAAAACATAAAATGCAATGCTACCTCATTCCCCACATCTGTTTTATTTTGAATAAGGTCTATCTGTCCAGATGCACATTCTAATCATATGTCTCAGCCTACCATCTCATTGATATCTAGGCATTCAAATTTATCTCCTCCTTCTTGTTAGTTTCCTGAACTTTGGGAATTTTTATATAGTCATCTGAGTAAAGGAACATTATTACTTGATCTATTTTGGATTTTGTCTCTGTAAACTTCTTGGCACCTCAATCCACATTCTTTCTTCACTTTACCTGCATTATAAGGTGTCTAACTTGGTAAATACACACACACATACACACACATACAAATATAGATAGATATAGATGTATAGTCAGTTTTCTCTATTTTCAATCACTTATAGTTTAAAGCTATTTAAAATATAACTGGAAGGTACCTGACAAATACTTCATTAGTAACTTTTCTTAAGCATACTCCATCACCCAATAGACATCTCTTATTCTTAGATTTTAAGCCAGGGTCTAGAAGTCTATATTTCTTCCCCAAACCATATCTTTTTAGTCAGGTGTTCACTTTGGAAATCACTGTTTCCATTCTGCATCTGGCAAAATTCCTGGTACTACAAAAAAATCCTTTGTTTTCAGTTGACAGTAGCAAATAAAATGACATCCATGTTGTGAAGAAGTGTTATATCACACTTTAGAGGACAATCAACTTTTTCTTCCTCAAAGCATCTAACTCATATCTTCAGAAAGATTCTCTTATCTCCTTTTAGCTTAGTGTATAACTTTGTTTTGCTTTCGTTTTCTCCTCTGTTATCCTTTGTTGTTCCTTTGACAAGAGTTGTTTCTCTTTTTCCAACTCAGATTCTTCCCCACTCCACTTATTTTTCCAACCACTGAAACTCTACTTCTCTTTCTTGTAGGATAATTTTATTGTTCCTAACAGCTTGGACCATAATAAAGTGATTCCTGAGTTCCTTCACCTTCTCTTCCAAGAAGGATAGTAACCTATATTCAAAACAGAGACAATAGTAATTGGTTGTGAGACAATGTAAACATGATACATTCAATTGAAGTCACTACAAAATTGTCCCTGGTCTCTGTATGGATGAAAATTGTTTTTTATCCTACCTGTGGATGTTTACACCTCACCTTTAAATACCATATTAAGTCCTCTATAGATAATTATCATTTTTTAATTGTTTGAAAGATTCTTATTTTTTCCTACTTTCTATAACACTACACACTTGTTCAATGCCCTCACCTCTACTCCAGCAGCCCTCTATTTATTTAATCACTTTGCCTTAACCACTGATCTATGCTTGGCAGTTTATATAAGCCTATATGTTCCCCTTGAATTTTCTTAGTTATGTGTAATTGTGTAATGCACAGGTATAAAGATAAAACTGATTTGCCATTAATATGCTAATTATTACAAAAGATCACTCTTCTATGAACAAACCTCCAGCTTAATTCCTAAAGCTCTGGATATACCTTGTATCTAGTACTCAAAACAAGGTTCCCTCTGGGTATTTTCTTCAAAGTTGATGTTCTAATTCTTTTCTTGCTCTGTTCAATAAGTCTATCTTCAGCACCACAAATTTGTGTTGAGTTATTATCGTATGCCTCCAATTTTCCCTAATAGCTATATTGTCTATCTCCCACTGGTGTCATTACCTTTCTCTTACCTTATCCTCACTGTGGGGCCCAGAGTTCAAGGGAATATCTTCACTTATTTCTCAATGATAGCTCTTTCCCAAACTCCATTCCTTGTCTTCCTGTAGGTAGCTAGTATAGTTTATTCAAATGACCTCAGAGATATTTCCTAAAAAATTGTCAAAGGATTAGGGGAGGAAAAGAACCAGCTGCTTCTAGGACATTCACAGAGGTATATTTTTTCAGCCTTGACACTTAATCAACATTTTTTGAAGATTATCTACAAAACAGTTCCCTATTCTTTTCTCAACAGAGGTATGTCCTTCATGAAATTATTGTCATCTTAAGTCAGCCTGAAAGAGAAATTTTGGTAAGGGGTTATGAGTTGAGTCCATTTATTTTTGAACCAGGGAAAGAACTCTTCTTCCCTATCCCTGTAAAATAATCCTTCTGTTTCATTTAATTTTCATTTCACTGTTCAAACGTACATAAAGTTGAATAACCAGCAAATGACTTCTTTGCCTAGACTAAATCCTCATTATCTAAAAGCAGACCTGTTTTCTCTGATGAAATACTCCTGTGGCTCTTAAGCATTTCAATCTTGTAAGCAAATATACCTGCCAAATGACTGACATTTATTTCAATGTAGCTTATGTTTGTTCCTCTACAACATCAACATGTAAACTTCATTTTCTACCTGCTTAAATCCCATTGCAGCAGAATGTACTTTACATTAGCTACTTGTACAAAAACTCATTTTCTCTATTAAATGATGCATGTAGCTTGAAGCACCATAGCTTGATGTAGTAACATTTCTATTTGTACAATATATCAAACTATTAAAATTCAGCAGAACAGCATCAGAAACATAGCTAGACTCAGTGTGTTCTTTACAGCAAGACAGGATCTAGGAAAAAGCAATCAAGGAAGTAAAATAAATTTATGGTATGCTTCCATCTCTATCTTTAGGGTCCTCTACCCTTTGTAAACATTTCTCGCCAGTTAGGATCTAAAGTTACTTCTTAGCTGTCTCAGGTTCTTGAATGTTGTGCTACATATATATCTGACTTCCCTTGGAAATACTTTCACATCTTTTCTTTCTTTCTCCTCCATCCCCTTCTTTTCCCAAAACTTGCTTACTTTATGTTCTGTTACATAACGGTTCCACTCTCACCTAGAATATCTAACAAGAAGTGAAACAAAAGTGTTAATAAATAGTATAGGGAAGAGACAGAAAGGTGAAGGGAAAGAAAAGAAGATAGGGAATATACGGAGAGGGGAAGAAATGAGATGAAAAGAGGAGAAGGAAAAGGGAGCAGAGAAGAACAGAAGAAAAGAGAGGTCTTTATGAAGGGAGGGAGAGAGAGGTTGAGGGTAAGAAAAGAGAGAAGAAAGAAGAAAGAGACTGAGCTGTAGGGAGGAAAGTAAAAGAAGAAGAAGGGAAGTAAAATGGGGGAAAGGAAGGAGAAAGATGTAGAGGGAGGAGGAGGGTGGTAGGTAAAGGAAAGAGGAATAGAAGAGAGAAGGGACTGAAGAAAAAAGAGAAGGCAAGGGTTGAAGCAAAGAAAGTGAGATGACACAGAAGGAGAAGAGGAAGGTAGCTAAAAAAGAGAGGGAAAAAAGGAGGATGGGGAGAGGATAGGTGGAGTTTATAAGAATTTAATTATATCTGTTAAAGACATTTTTGTTTGTTAGCTTGAAGACTTTTGCCCAGCTGTATTCGTTACAATCAGTAGATAATATTAACCCTCCACATGTGCCAGGTACTGAGCTGGGCACTGGGGATGTAAAAATAAAGTACTACACAATCTCTAAAATCAAGGAGCTGAGTTTCAACCTAAACCTTTCTTTGTCTTCTGTTTTCTCTTGTTTTTTAATTGTAAAGGAAGGCATATTCAATAAAATATAGGTAGCAATCGAATAATTGATCCTTTCCTCCAATGACTAAATTAAAGGATGTGCTTACTTTGAGAAAAGTGTTTTGCCTTCAGCACATTGGAGGATCACAGTTATATTATCTCCTTTAAATAGCAATTCTCCAAGGGCTGACCAGGAGCCAATGGTTATGTTTCTATTTGAAATGTGTATATGACAGAATCTCATTTTCTCACAGCTCATTCCCTAGCTGAAATACACATTTACTAGCTCTCCTGATCTTTTGATTTTTTTTCATAATGCAAGTTTGACATTTTACTAATAATCATGCCTTCCGTGGAATATCATTTCCACGACTAATATATACTATTGTTTAGTTGTCTTGAATAACAACTGATAGTCAAAATTGTGTTTAAATCAAGGCTTACCTCCACAATCTCACTTCACTTCATTTTATGGTTATGTGTTACAGGAGTATCCTCAAGAATCATTAACTGATCCTGTGCGATTCTGGCAACCAATCTGTTCTAGGATGCTCTAGGTCCTAGACTGCAAACAGAGGCAATGAGAACATTTCTTTTTGTTTCCTTAAAGTAATTCCTTTAATTTGAGTCCAGCCACAATCTTTTTTTAAGCCATGTTCCCTGGTACTCACTGTAGTCAAGACAAATTTGTAATAGATTATAAGTCTCTTGGTATAGTGAGTGTTAGCCCTTAGCCAACCACCTATAATGTAAGATCTTGAAAGGCTGCATAATTGCAACCTAATCAATGAAATCCAACCCTAATTAGGGTATGAAGAAGTATTTCTTTATAGTGTCTGTGCCAGTGTGTTTCTTTTTCCTTACTGTAGCTTAATTCATTTTTCAAGCACATACCTCATTATTTTTCCACATTGTCATTATTTTCAAAGTGAGATTTATCATTGGTGGAGAATGCTTAAGGGCAATAGATATGCCTATTACTACCTCTGTAAACTCTTCCCACTAGTAGATATGATATGCTAAGCTTCAATTTGCCTAGCTCATTGCCTTGTACCAAGTAGGGAGTCAATAAAAATTTGAGGATAGGAGGGAAAAAAAGAGGGAGACAGAGAAAAAGAGAGGAAGGGAAAGAAACTGAAAATGACAAAGGCAAGCAAGAGAGAGAAAAACAGGAATAAATAAGGTTATTTAATTTAGGTTCATAGAATGAGATATTTAGAGGTGAAAGGGATGGTGGAGACCATTTAATATTCATAATGCCAATAGGTATTACAATTATTAATAGTAATAGTTAACATTTACATATCACTTTCCAGTTTGAAAAAATTCTTTACATATATTATCTCATTTGATTTAGTCCATGCTCTTCATTTTTTAGATGAGGATACTGTGGACTAAAAAGGCACATGATGTGTTTTTTTTAATTTAATTTGGTTTACTTTTTTTGGTTCCATTTTATGTTTTAAATGGGTGTACCTCTTTCGTAGGTACTTTGTAGTTGATTTGAATATTTATAATACTCAGAATAGCTTATTCATTCACAGTTATTTTTTCAAAAATATTGCTTTAACTATCTCCAATGTTCTCTTGGTTCTGCTCATTTCATTGTTTATTATTTCATGCATGTCTTTCTAAAATCAACCTGCTCATTATTTTAAACAATCTAGTAGTATTCCATAATAATCATATACGACAACTTGTTTAGCCATTCCCCGATTGATGGATATCCTCTCGATTTCCAATTCTTTCCCACCACAAAGAGAGTTACAACAAATATTTTAGAACATGTAGATTCTTTTCACTTTTCCTTGATCACCTTGGGAAACAGTGGGATTGCTGGTTCTAAAGAGATACATAGTTTTATAATTCTTTGGGCATAATTCCAAATTGTTCTCCAAAACTTTTGAATCCATTCACAGTTCCACCAATAATGTTTTAATGTCCCAGGTTTTTTCCACATCCCCTCCAACATTTGTCATTTTTCCTTTCCAACATTTTAGCCAATCTTGTAGGTGTGAGACATCTCAAAGTTGTTTTAATTTGCATGTATCTATTTAATAATGATTTAGAGCAATTTCATATGTGTATATGTAGCCTTGAGTTTTTCATTGAAAAACTGCCTGTTCATATCTTTTGACCATTTGTCAATTGAGGAATAACTTATATTCTTATAAATTTGACAAATTTCTTTCTATGTTTGAGATATGAGACTTTTATCTGAGAAATTGTCTATCAACATTTTCAAATTTTTTGCTTTCCTCGTAATCTTGGCTACATTGGTTTAATTTGTAGAAAACCTTTCACATTTAATGTTATCAAAATTATCCATTTTATATCTCACAATGCTATCTCTTGTTTATTCATAAGTTCTTTTCCTATTCATAAGTCTGATATATAATATGTTCCATATTCTTCTAATTTATGCTTGATATGTCCCTTTATGTCTAGGTCATGTACGCATTTTGACAATATCTTGATAAGTGGTGTAAGGTATTGGTCAATACTTAGTTTTTGCTGGACTGTTTTCCATTTTCCTCAACATTTTTTTCTTTTACCAAATAGTGAATTCTAATTCCAAAAGCTTAAATCTTTATATTTGTTGAATTCAAAGTTATTATGATCATAATCACTTGCTATTGCATATTGTGTCTCTACTCTGTCCCATTGATCCCCCTTTCTATTTCTTAGAAGTAGATAATTTTGATAATTCCCATCTTGAAAGACAGTTTAAGATCTGGTGCTGCTAGACTTCCTTAATTTGCATTTTTTCATTAATTCCTTTGATAATCTTACTTATTTGTTCTTCCAAATGAATTTTATTATTTTAGCTCAATTTTTTTTAATAATTTAATTGGCATGGGGGCGGAGCCAAGATGGCCGCATGAAGGCAGCCTCTTACCGGAGCTCTCTCACAAGGTCTGTCAGATTCCCATAAAAAAGTGAATTTGAGCAGATTTGAGAGAGTCAGAAACCGCGAGCAGTCTGCGTGGGGCAAATTTCCGAGCCGGGAGAGTCTGAAAGGCCAGAGGAACGAACCTGCAGGCGCGGAGAGTGCTCGGTGCGGAGCTGCTCCAGACCAAGGCGGAAGCGGCTGGCCGGGAAATCCACGTGGGAGACGAGCTGGGAGAAAGCTGGGCGCCCGAAACCGGCAGAGATCCCCAGGCCTCCCAACACAGGACGGCAGTCTCTGGGAGCGACGAGAGGCAGCGCAACGCCAACAGCCGCGAAAACACCCAGTTCTGACGCTTGCAAAACCCAGGATCTCGGTCTCTTGAACTTCCGGAAGACTCAATGGCTAGGTAAGCGGCTCTAACCCCTCCCCCCCTCACCCAGAGAATTCCTCGGAAAAAAAAAAAAAAAACTGAAACAGAGGAGAGAGTAGCGGGGCTTCACAGGACAAATACTAGAAGCTCATTAGTCCCAGAGGGGAAGAGTCGGCTGGGGGCCAAGCCAGGAGCCCAGACGTAACCTTGCTCCCCCAGGGGAAGCGCCAGTCATCAGCTCAAACAACAAACAGCTGAGACCATTGCTGAAAAGCAAGTGCTGGAGAGCACCCATAGGGAGTGAGACGCCAGGGAGCCAGACCCCTCCCCCACACCTCAGGAAACTGAAGGTTATAATTTTAGACTCACAACCCCCAGAATAAGAAAGCTGGGACAGAAAGCCCTGAGACTCACAGATAGAAATTCGTTCTAACGCCAGCAAAAGGCAATCCAACATGAAGAAGAACACAAAAAAACCGAGGACAATAGATTCTTTTTATGGAGACAGGCAGGATCAAAATATCGACTTAGAAGAAGATAGCAATGACACGGTAGATACATCAGATACCTCAAAAGCTAATATGATCTGGTCTCCAGCCCAAAAAGCACTGCTGGAAGAGCTAAAAGAGGATTTTAAAAACCAAATTAGGGAGCTAAAAGAAAATATGGAAAAAATGGAAAAAAGGGAGAAAAAATCCACTGACGAAATCAAGTCCCTAAAGAATAAGATTGGCGAAATGGCTATGGAGATTCAGAATCTAGAGAGAGAAAAGGACACCCTGAGAGGTGAAATCAACCAATTGAAAATGGAGGCTCAAAAGCAAAATGTAAACACTAACTCATTTAAAATTAGACTTGAGCAAGTGGAAGCTAATGAATCTATGAGGCATCAAGAAGTAATAAAACAAAATGTAAAGAATGAAAAAATAGAAAAAAATGTGAAATATCTGATTGGCAAAACAACTGACCTGGAAAATAGATCCAGGAGAGACAATTTGAGAGTTATTGGTCTACCGGAAATCCACGATGAAAAAAGGAGCCTTGACAGTATCTTCGAAGAAATTATCAAAGACAACTGCCCAGAGGTCCTAGAACCAGAGGGCAAAATAGTCATTGAAAGAATTCACCGATCACCCCCTGAAAGAGATCCCAAACTGAAAACACCAAGAAATATTATAGCCAAATTTCAGAGCTATAAACTTAAGGAGAAAATACTGCAAGCAGCCAAAAAGAAGCAATTCAAATATCGTGGAACTACAGTCAGGATCACGCAGGATCTCTCAGCTTCCACATTAAAAGACAGGAGAAATTGGAATATGATATTCCGAAGGGCAAAGGAGTTGGGACTACAACCACGGATCAACTACCCAGCAAAACTAAGCATAATTTTCCAGGCAAGGCGATGGACATTCAATGAAATAAGGGAATTCCAGACCTTCCTGATGAAAAGGCCAGAACTCAATGGAAAATTTGATCTCCAAATACAAACCTCAAGAGAGACATAAAAAGGTAACCGGGGGAAAAACCCCACAAACTTCATTAACCAATAAGCTTAGGTTGTTTACATCTTTATGTGGGATATATCATCTTATGTATGTTTTTTATGTATATATATATATACATATACATATATAAGTCATTCTTGTGAATGGTACAACTATTGTGACAAATGAAAGGGATATACATAGGTTGTGAATGCCTGTATAAATTAACTGATGTAAAGATATAAAATATAAATAAGAGATATAAAGGGAGGGCTATGAGGGAAGTGGTAAGAAGGTTGTAGAAAAGGGTAAATTACACCAAAGGAAGTGGCAAAAAAAACATATTATAGTAGAGGGAAAGAAGGGAGGGAGAAGAGCAGTATTTGAGCTTTACTGTCATCTGATCTAGTTCAAGAAGGGAATAACATACTCTGATAAGTTTAGAAATCTAACTTGTCCTATGGGAAGTGGGAGGGAAAGGGGGGAAAAAGGGAGGGGGGAGGGCAGAAGGAAGAGGAGAAGTAGCAAGTGGGTAACGGTTAGATAAGGGAGGGGAATAAAGAGGGAGGGTTAACTGAGGAAAGCGGCGGTCAAAAGCGAAACTTTGTTGGGGAGGAGAAGGGGAAAGGGAGAAATAAAAGCATAAACAGGGGGAATTAGGATGGAGAAAAAGACACAGATAGAAATCATAACCCTGAACGTGCAGGGGATGAACATTCTCACAAAACAGAAGCAGATAGCAGAATGGATTAAAAACCATAATCCTACAATATGCTGTTTACAAGAAACACATCTGAAACAGGGGGATACACATAGGGTTAAGGTAAAAGGCTGGAGTAAAATATATTGTGCCTCAGCTAAAGTAAAAAAAGCAGGTGTAGCAATTCTAATCTCAGACAAAGCAAAAGTAAAGATAGATCTAATTAGAAGAGATAAGGAAGGACATTATATCCTGCTAAAAGGCACCATAAACAATGAAGCAATATCATTGCTTAACATATATGCACCAAGTGGTAAGGCATACAAATTCTTAGAGGAGAGGTTAAGGGAGTTACAGGAAGAAATAGACAGCAAAACTATAATATTGGGAGACCTCAACCTCCCCCTTTCTGAACTTGATAAATCTAACCTCAAAATAAATAAGAAAAAAGTTAAGGAGGTAAACAGAATTTTAGAAAAGGCACATATGATAGACCTCTGGAGAAAACTGAATGGGGATAAAAAGGAATATACTTTCTTCTCAAAAGTACATGGCACATACTCAAAAATTGACCATGTACTTGGGCATAAAAACCTCACAATCCAGTGCAGAAAAGCAGAAGTAGTCAATGCATCCTTTTCAGATCATGATGCAATAAGAATCATTTTTAATAAAGCACCATGGAAAAATAAGCGAAAAACTAATTGGAAACTAAATAATTTAATTCTAAAGAGTGAGTGGGCCAAAGATCAAATCAGAGAAACAATCAATAATTTCATTCAAGAGAATGACAATAATGAAACAACATACCAAAACTTATGGGATGCAGCAAAAGCTGTTCTTAGGGGAAGTTTTATATCTCTAAATGCCTACATGAATAAAATAGGGAAAGAGGAGATCAATGATATGGGCATACAGCTGAAAAAGCTAGAAAAAGAGCAAATTGAAAACCCCCAATTAAATACCAAATTAGAAATACTGAAAATCAAAGGAGAGATTAATAAAATTGAAACCAAGAAAACTATTGAATTAATAAATAAAACAAAGAGCTGGTTTTATGAAAAAACCAATAAAATTGACAAACCTTTGGCCAATTTGATTAAAAAAAAGAAAGAAGAAAATCAAATTACCAGTATAAAAAATGAAAAGGGTGAAGTCACCTCTAATGAAGAGGAAATCAAAACAATAATTAGGAATTATTTTGCCCAACTGTATGCCCATAAATTTGACAACCTTAGAGATATGGATGAATATCTACAAAAACATAAACTGCCCAGACTAACAGAGAAGGAAGTGAAATTTCTTAATGACCCCATATCAGAAAAAGAAATTGAGCAGGCCATCAACGAACTCCCTAGGAAAAAATCTCCAGGGCCAGATGGTTTTACATGTGAATTCTATCAAACATTTGAACAACTAATTCCAATACTTTGCAGAGTATTTGGGAAAATAGGGGAAGAAGGAGTCCTACCAAATTCTTTTTATGACACAAATATGGTACTAATACCTAAACCAGGTAGAGTTAAAACAGAGAAAGAAAATTATAGACCAATTTCTCTAATGAATATTGATGCAAAAATTTTAAATAAAATATTAGCAAAAAGATTGCAGCAACTCATTACGAGAATAATACACCATGACCAGGTAGGATTTATTCCAGGAATGCAAGGCTGGTTCAATATTAGGAAAACTATTAGCATAATTGATCATATCAACAACAAAACTAGCAAAAACCATATGATCATCTCAATAGACGCAGAAAAAGCCTTTGACAAAGTACAACACCCATTCCTATTAAAAACACTAGAAAGCATAGGAATAAGGGGAACCTTCCTCAAAATTATAAATAGCATCTACCTAAAACCATCAACAAGCATTATTTGTAATGGGGATAAACTAGATGCATTCCCAATAAGATCAGGGGTGAAACAAGGATGTCCATTATCACCCCTATTATTCAATTTGGTTCTAGAAACATTAGCTGTAGCAATAAGAGAAGAAAAAGAAATTGAAGGAATTAGAATAGGAAAAGAAGAAACTAAATTATCACTTTTTGCAGATGATATGATGATTTATCTAGAGAATCCTAGAGAATCAAGTAAAAAACTACTTGAAATAATAAACAACTTTAGCAAAGTTGCAGGATATAAAATAAACCCACATAAATCCTCAGCATTCCTATACATTACTGACAAAGCCCAACAGCAAGAGATAGAAAGAGAAATTCCATTCAAAGTTACTGAAGGCACTATAAAATATTTGGGAGTCTATTTGCCAAGACAAACCCAGGGCCTATATGAACATAACTATGAAACACTTTTCACGCGAATAAAATCAGATCTAAATAAATGGAGAAATATCAGTTGCTCATGGTTAGGCCGAGCTAATATAATAAAAATGACAATTCTACCTAAATTAATCTATCTATTCAGTGCCATACCAATCGAACTACCAAAATTTTTTTTTACTGAGCTGGACAAAATAATAACAAAATTCATTTGGAAAAACAAGAGGTCTAGAGTATCTAGGATATTAATGAAAAGACATGCTAGGGATGGTGGTTTAGCCACACCAGATATTAAACTGTACTACACAGCAGCAGTCATCAAAACTGCCTGGTACTGGTTAAGAAACAGGGGTGTGGATCAGTGGTATAGGATAGGTACACAAGTAGGTGAAATCAACAAGTTTAGCAATCTACTCTTTGATAAACCCAAAGAAGCCAGTTTCTGGGCTAATAATTCACTATTTCACAAAAACTGTTGGGAAAATTGGAAAATGGTAGGGCAAAAACTGGGCATAGACCAATATCTTACACCATATACCAAAATAAAGTCAAAATGGGTTCATGATTTAGGAGTAAAAGTTGATACTCTAAGTAATTTGGGAAAGCAAGGAATAGTTTACTTATCAGATTTGTGGAAAAGTAAAGAATTCATGACCCAACAAGAGATAGAGAGCATTACAAAATGCAAAGTGGATAATTTTGATTATGTCAAATTGAAATGTTTTTGTACAAAAAAAGCCAATGCAACAAGAATTAGGAGGGAAGCAGAAAATTGGGAGAAAATCTTTGCAACTAGTATCTCTGATAAAGGCCTCATTTCTAAAATATACAGGGAGCTAAGCCAAATATATAGGAATACAAGCCATTCCCCAATTGAGAAATGGTCAAAGGATATGAACAGGCAGTTTTCAGAGGAAGAAATTAAAGCTATCTACAGGCATATGGAAAAATGCTCTGGATCGCTGCTGATTAGAGAAATGCAAATCAAAACAACTCTTAGATACCACATCTCTCCTGTCAGATTGGCTAAAATAACAAATCAGGAGAATGATAAATGCTGGAAAGGATGTGGGGAAATTGGAACATTGTTGCATTGCTGGTGGAGTTGTGAGCTGATCCAGCCATTTTGGAGGGCGGTGTGGAACTATGCCCAAAGGGCTATAGAAATGTTCATACCCTTTGACCCAGTAATACCACTTCTAGGGTTGTATCCCAAAGAAATCACGCAAGCGGGAAAAGGACCCATATGTACAAGAATATTTATAGCAGCTCTCTTTGTGGTAGCCAAGAATTGGAAAGCAAAGGGATGCCCATCAATTGGGGAATGGCTGAACAAGCTGTGGTATATGAAGGTGATGGAATACTATTGTGCCATAAGAAATGGGGATGATGCAGACTTCATAACAACCTGGAAAAACCTACACGACATAATGCTGAGTGAGCGGAGCAGAGCCAGGAGAACGTTGTGCACAGCCACAGATATGTGGATTCCGTGAGGACCAACCCTGACATACTGCGCTTCTCTCAGCAACCTAAAGGGGCAAGGACAACTCCAGGGGACTCACGATGGAGAATGCTATCTTCATTCAGAGAAAGAACTGCGAAGTTTGAATACAGACTGAGGCACACTACTACATGCTCGCCTTTTCTGCTTCTCTTTTGTTTTTGGTTTTGGGTTTTTTTTTTGTTTTTTTTTTTTTTTTTTGGTTCTGTTTCTTCTTTCTCATGATTCATTCCATTGGTCAAAATTCTTCTCCACGACTTGACTAGAGCATAAATTAATTCAATGCGAAGTTATACATGACAGTTATATGAGACTTCATGCCGTCTTGGGGAGGGAGGGGGGAGGGAGGGGAGAAAAACTGGAACTCAAAACTATGCAGAACCATGTGTGGTAAACTAAAAATAAATAAAAAATAAATTTAAAATTGAGGAAACCCATATGGATACATAATAATCATGCCATATATATATTATATATATATATTATTTCCATACATCTCCAAATATTTTACATAAAAATTATGAAATTTATTTAATATTAGTTTGTTGCAAGCAATTAAACCAAAAAAGTACTTCTCAATAACTGTCTGTAGTGTATTAAACCATGTCAATGAAGAAGAGAGATGGTTTCCTCATAAAACAGTATGAGGAAACATCATTATTATCTTTCAAGGTTTGTAGTCCTTGGGATTTGCAGTTAATTAGGAATATTCATCTACCCATTTTTCCTGGAGTAGGGCATAGGTGAACAGATAGTGTACATTTTATATGTTCCATTCTATGCCTTCTCCAGTCCAGTCACCTGGTAGAGACTGATAGGAGAAGTCCCAGTTGCTACAACTAAGTTTTTTCTATTCACCTATAAATAACTATCAAAAATGAAGTTGGCAGTATTATTTGGCCAGAGAGCATCCATTTAATTAGTCATTCTAATAGTTGCAAAAGGTTTTAATACTTTAGTGCTAATTCAATGGTCCATTAAAATTGAACTCTTAAATGTAGACATGTACAGTGAAATAATTTTATATTGCTATTATACTATTCCATGATTACAGCACACCTCAAATCTCTAACCTCACCCCACCCCCTGAATTAACCTTTTGCTCTCTTAGGTCTCAAACAGTAACAGGAGCTCAATATGTATAAAATTATAACTGAAAGTCAAAGAATTTAGCAAGAGACAACATTCAAAGAATTATGCTGGTCCAAATAAAGATAATCTCATCTGCTGAAAAAAAAAAAAAAAAAAAAAAAGAAAAAAAAATAATTTAATTGGCATGGCATTGAATAAGTAAATCAGTTTAGGTTGACTTGTCATTTTTATTATGTTGGCTCTTCCCTTCCATGAACAATCAATATTTCTCTGATTATATAAATCTAACTTGATTTACACAAAAATATTTTATAATTATGTTTGTTTAGTTCCTTCATTATCTTGGCAGGTATACTCTCAGATATTTTATGCTGTTTATGGTTATTTTAAATAGGTATCTCTTACTATCACTTCTTGAAAGCTTTTGTTGGTGATATAGAGAGATGATGATGATTTACGTGGGTTTGTTTTGTGTCCTATTACTTTGCTAAAGTTATTAATTGTTTCAACTAGCTTTTTAACCTCTAGGATAGTCTATCATCATATCCTCTGTAACAGGAGATAGTTTTATTACCTCATTGTCCATTCTGATTCCTTGATTTCTTTTTCTTCTCATTGCAATTTATAGCAGTTCTAATATATTAGTGAATAATGCTGGTAATAATGGCCATCCTTGTTTCGCTCTTGACCTTATTCAGAAAGCTTCTTGCTTTCTCCCATTAAAGATGATGCTAACTGATAGTTTGGGATAGATGCTTCTTATCATTTTAAGGAAAAATCTGTTTATAACTATGAATTCAAGTGTTTCTTAAATAAGTGTTGTAATTTGTTAAAAGTTTCTCTACATCTATTGATACGACATAACTTTCATTGCTTTTGTTACTGAAATAATCAGTTATGTTAATAGTTTTCCTTATGTTGAACCATCTCTACATTCATGGTATAAATCCCACTTAGGCACATTTATATAATTTTTGTGATATATTGTTGTAGTGTCCTAGCTAATTTTTTATTTAAGATTTTTGCATCTATGTTCGTTAGTGAAATTAATCTAAAATAGACTTTGCACTTGATTTAAATATTTATCATTGTATGGTCATGTGGAAAGTGAAAGTTCAAACCCAAATCCTCAGTCTCCAACTCCAGCAGTGTTTCCACTGTTCCTTACTGTCTCTAACTTTCTCTAACTTCCAGCCACACTAGGTTCATAATCTACTTTTAGTAAAGTCAGTTAAATTCTCAGTGGTTCCATTACCTGACCTAAAAAAAATGGGCATAAATTGTTATTTTCTTATCTCATTGCTGTGAGAATTCTGGCATAGAGATTTTGAACTCATAAGTCATCAACACTTTTGAATAGCTTGAAATTTTTCCCTTGATTTTGGTCATGTAATTCCATAAGATTTTCGATCATCAGCTATAAGTGGCTTAGTTATTCTCAGCAATACAGTAATCCAAGACAATTCCAAAGGACTCACAATGAGCAATGCAATGCACATCCAGAGGGGGTAAAAACTGAATTCTGACTGCAGACTGAACCATACTATTTTTCACTTTCATTATTCCCCCCCATTCTTTTGTTGTATTTTCTTTCACAACATGACTCGTATGGAAATATTTTTTGCATGATTGCAATATATAACCTATATGAAGTTGTTTACTACCTCAGGGAGAGGGGAGGGAAGGGAGAGAGAGAAAATTTGGAACTTGAAATTTTCAAAAAAGGAACATTAAAAATTGTTTTTATATGTACTATGAAAATTAAGATATTATTCAAAAATTCTTGTAATCCCTACCCCATCTGGTTGAGACTAACATTAAGGCCCAATTTAAATGAGAGCTATTATGATTCTATACTATCTCCCTTCTTAAGCTCATTCTGAATTTTTGAAACTCCAAATTAGGCAAGCCACATGAATTTTAAAAATTAATTCTACTTTTTCCAATAGACAGATTCAAAACATCATCAACAAACACATACCATATTTCCCCATGTATAAGATGCACCCTTTTTTGAAAAATTTGGGGTCTAAAAACTGGGTGTGTCTTATACAGTGGTTGTAGATGTTTTTACTAGCATATCCCAATTTTTCATGCTTGTTTTTGTGCTCATTGTTGTATATTTTTTACTTGCATTTCACCTTTTTTGTGCTTGTTGTCTTTGTGCTCATTGTTTTGCATTTGTTACCGGTATATTAGGTTACCTTTTGCCATGTTCTGCCCAGAAATGGCTCAGAAAATATTTTTGTACAGTGCTGAATTCAAGTTAGAAGTGATCAAGTTTGCAAAAGTGAATGGAAATCATGCTGCTGAACGTGTTTGGTCCTCCTCTAACTGAGAAAATACAAGACTGGCTATGGGAAGAAGAAACCCTACTGAAAATGCCACAGCAGAAGAAGGCCATGAGAGGCAAGTCAGGAAAATGGCCTGGTTTAGAGAGGGAACTGAAGATATGGATTGAAGAGCAAAGGGCAATTGGAATTCCTGTGTCCACAAAGATGGGTCAGCATGAGGCAAGAAGAATTGCTGATGAAAAAGAAGTTAGTGATTTTAAAGGAGGACGCAATTGATGCTTCAGGTTCATGAAATGGAATGGACTAAGCATGCCTACATGCACCACGTTTGCTCAAAAGATGCCTGAAAGCTATGAGCAGATGAATAAAACTTGAGTTCAATAACTTTATGTAATACATTTTTTTCATATTTTGGGCCCTAAAATTAAGGTGCATCTTATACGTGGGGAAACATGGGAAATACATGGTAAATTTGGTTTTTGAACATTTTTATGTTGCCTTTATCAATAATTAATAAAAATATGTAAACTGGTACAGTTGAATGTCAAATATTCATTCATTGCCTAGTTCTTTTGTGACAGGAAATTATTCCATATTAAAATTCTGAGCCTAATTAAGTCAAGTCAGTAAAGGAAATCTCTCTTTAACTTTCAAAACCCCGTATTATTTTCATTGATTTGTTTCTATTTCATCTTTTTGGCCCTTTCTGCCCTCTTTCACAACTGAGGTGAGGGCCACATAACTTAATTTCCTCAGAAAGTATAGGCATCTGAGAAATAATGTTATTTCTAGAACTTAAAATTAAATCCACTGTCCTTTGCAGCTCTATTCATGGTTTGATTCTGTAAACATTTGTATTTTATTTCATTTTCTGGAAATAGAAATTAAACTGAGAGAGAGAGGAATGGATAATTCTATTGATGCTTGAGGAATTGTACCCAGTTGTAGGTAAAGAAAATGATTTGCATGATTTAAGACACTGAGGCAAATAGATTTTCAAAAACTTGAGCTAAAGCAGCAGACTGTGATATAATGTCATCATGGAACACTGTGTTTATGAGTATTCAGCTCACAGGTGAACCAGCAGGAGCAAGAATAGGGCATACAGGAGGGAAAATGCTGACAGATGGCAGATTTGCTGACTTCTTTCCCTCATAATGAAGTGGGATGTACAACTAGAGCTGCAAGGTAGATATTAATGCATTTTTCATTTAGTTGGGCCACTAAGGTTTTATTGTTTTAGCTGGTTATGTTTTTAGACTACTCCTTAATGGCAGATAGTTTATTCAGATGCTAAACTGGATTGCTGAAGTTAAAATAACTCTGCCAACAAGATGAAATGAAATTAATCAGTCAGGTAGTAGCAAAATAAATAAATAAATAAAAGTTTTCATGAAAAGCAGGTAGGTCAAGTGTATCTGTTCTGTTTAATTACCTCCCCTGGGGGACTTTGAAATTTGCAACTAATTTCTTTAAAGTACAAGTCTTCGGTGGTATCAACCTACTCATATTTTAGTTTTCCTTGATCTGGGAGCTCTGGAATTTGGCAACAATAGTCCTAGGGGTTTTCTTTTCAGGATCTTTTTCAGGAGGCGATCGGTGGATTCTTTCAATTTCTATTTTACCCTCTGGCTCTAGAATATCAGGGCAGTTCTCCTTGATAATTTCTTGAAAGATGATATCTACACTCTTTTTTTGAACATGGCTTTCAGATAGTCCAATAATTTTTAAATTATCTCTCCTGGATCTATTTTCCAGGTCAGTGGTTTTACCAATGATATATCTCACATTGTCTTCCATTTTTTCATTCCTTTGGTTCTGTTTTATGATATGTTGATTTCTCATCAAGTCACTAGCTTCCACTTGCTTCAGTCTAATTTTTAAGGTAATATTTTCTTCAGTGGTCTTTTGGACCTCTTTTTCCATTTGGCTAATTCTGCCTTTCAAGGCATTCTTCTCCTCATTGGCTTTTTGGAACTCTTTTGCCATTTGGGTTAGTCTATTTTTTAAGGTGTTATTTTCTTCAGTATTTTGTTGGGTCACCTCTAGCAAGTTTTTCATGGTTTTCTCACATTAGTCTCATTTCTCTTCCCTAATTTTCCTCTGCTTCTCTAACTTGCTTTTCCAAATCCTTTTTGAACTCTTCCATGGCCTGAGACCAATTGATGGTTTTCTTGGAGGCTTTTGATGTAGGCTCTTTGACTTTGTTGACATCTTCTGGCTGTATGTTTTGGTCTTCTTTGTCACCAAAAAAAGATTCCAAGTCTGAGTCTGAATCCAAGACCGTTTTTGCTGCCTGTTCATGTTCCCAGCCAACTACTTGGCTTTTTGTCAGGGTGTTACTGCTTGTAGAGTAGAGAGTACTTTGCCCTAAGCTTGAGGGGCTGTGCTGCTATTTTCAGAGCTACTTCTACATAGCAAGCTCTGCCACACCAGCGTTCTTCCTCCCCCAGGAACCACCAACTCAGACCGCCACCCGGATGCAAGCAGGCTTTGCACTCCCAGTATAATCTGCCACTCAATGCCTCCCACCAGGTGAGCCTGGGGCCCAGAAGCAACTGCAGCTGTAGCTCTAGAAGCAGCCTCAGAGCTGCACCACCTATGCTACCCGGGGCAGGGGGGGCAGGGCAGGAGGAGGGAGAGGGGTGGCCAACAGCAAACCCCTTTCACTCTGTCCCAGAAGTTTTTCCCACTAACCTGCTCTGTTGTCTTTGGCATTTGTGGGTTGAGAAGTCTCCTAACTGCCACAGCTCACTGATTCAAGGTGCTGCCTGTTCCATCCGGCTCTGGGTCTGGTTGGTCCTGGCACGGCCCATGCTGTGTGTGCTCTGCTCTGCTCCCTGCTCCATGCCATAGGCTGTTCCCAGCGACCATTCAGGCTGTCCTGGGCTGGAGCACTGTTTCCCTTTGTTATTTCGTGGGTTCTGCAGCTCTAGAATTTGTTCAGAGCCATTTTTATAGGTGTTTTCTCACTTTATTTTTCAAGGTGGTGGTATTTGAAGGAGGGAGGGAGATTGGAAAGGAAAGTTCTAAATCAAATACATTTAAGGTAGTTTTTCTGTACTGGCTTAATTGACGTCCACATGCTGATGAAAGATAAAAAAGACCTAAGTCTTTTGGTCCAACTGGATATTCTAATTACAATACTTTCTCTCTTAAAGTCACAATGGTAGCAAGGAAAGCTTTAGTAGCCTTAGTAAATAAGGGTAGAGCTAAAAATCTTTAAGAAAATGAAGACTTGTGGCTCAGATGTCTTTTAATTGATCCAAATTCATTCTCCAAAGCACATTGGTAAAACTTTTCCTATAAAAAGAGAAATCAAGATTGGCAAAATTATGTGGATGCCTCAAGCTAGCCACATATTTTGTCCAGAAATTACTGAAAATGAAGCTGTGGCTAGCTCTCCTGAAGCAAATTAGACTTTTATTTCAAAGTTTATATGTACTAAATCTTTGATTAAAAAATTGATTTTAGTTTTAAAAAAAACTTGCCAATTTATAACCAGATATTTTCAACATAGTATAAGTAACTAAAATCATCCTGAACTTATACTTCCATAGAACAAGAAGAGATCTTAGGGTTCTTTTAATCTAATTTCTTTATTTTGTAGAGGAACACACCAAGGTTCAGGAAAGGAAAATGATTTGTTTATTTTTACTCAGATAATTACTGGGAGAACTGGGCTTAGAATCTATACCTTTGGGCTTATATTCCAGGGCTTTTTCCTCTTTCTACTACCCTACTCTACCTTGCTATTCAAATTCATTTTCTTTAAGTAAAAGCAACATAAATATGTTTTGTATATATTTGGTTATGTATCATGTTAATTTTAAATGTATTTTCCCCTTTTCCCTACCCAGTGAGCCATTCTTCATAAAAAATAATTTTAAAAAATACAGAAAGCAGTTCATTAAATCTAACCAATATCTCAACTGAGTTTGAAAGTACATGTAATGTTCTAGAATTACAGTGCCCTATCTAATTAAAAATGCAGAGATCCATTTTCTCATTTCTCTTTGGGCTAAGCTTGGTTATTATGATTATATAGCATTCACTTCCAATGTCTTTGTTCACAAATGTGGAGTTGTTAGAAGTATGGATGATTCTTGGAACTTATTCTCACTGAACTTAAACCAAGTTAATAAATATTTAGTAATCACCTCCTATGAACCAGGGTCCCTATAAAGTACTGGGGAGACAAAGAAAGACACGAACAGCCCCTGTTTCTAAGGATCTCACAATCTAATGGGGAAAATAATATGCAAACAACTCAAAAAGCTACATAGGGGATAAATTGGAGAAAATCTCAGAGAAAAGGCACTAAGATTAAGGGGCTTATTGCTGAGACCTGAAGGGAAGGCGGGAAGCCAAGAGACAGCTGTGATGAGGGAAAGAGTTCCAAGCATGGTGGACAATCAATGAAAATGAGTTTTTTCCCCAAATGGTGCTACCTGAGATTCTAAGGGTAACCTTGTGGTAATATACTCCTAATAGCATATGCCATTAGCTCCAACCTGTGTGGTTCCTATTAACAATTAGTCTGTAGACACAATTAGTTCTTACTAAAAATGTTTACTAAGATGGCATAGTAAAAAACAGTAGCCACAAAACATTTATCCCTTTCAACTTAAGGTCACATTCTCCCACAAAATATATTATATCTATAAGGGTAATGGGTTCAAGCTGAAAGAACAGTGATCATGAATCACATTTTAAGCTATATGTGCGGTGAAAAGCAATTCAAAACTTCTGGTATTGCAGATCCAAGAAGTCATTTTTGTCTTTATAGAGTCAGTCATTATGTAGCTTCCCTTGGATACATATGCTCTGCTTGATGGGTTGCTCAGCCAAGTTCCCAGGGCTTATTTATCTCCATAGCCACCTTTCTTCTTTGCTGCTGGTTGTCCCATTCATTGAAGTTATTTCTTGCTTTCAATAATCACTTCTCAAGAGCTGCAAATATAAGTGATGTGTATCTCTTATCCTTGCTAGAATTAATGTCTTCTGTTGGTCAAATAGCTCAGCTCTGCTTCAAAGTAAAATGGCAGATGGAGGGTGTGAGGAGAGAAAGAAACTCTCTTTCCCTCCTCCAAGACTGACTCCTTTTGAGAGGCCTGATTTGTTCTCTATGTCTGATTCCCAGATCAGATCTGCCTTGAACTTTCCAGGCCTTAGCTAGTTAAAGCTCTCATTGGCATGGCTTGGTTTGCCCAGTCAATACTTTGTTTTTTTCTAATTCACTCAATGAACTTGTTTATATCTCATAGAGGAATGGCTACAATTTTACAATTAGTTTGATGTTTTAATATAACATTAAAAACTAATCAACTATGAGCAAATCCTATAATTATATAAATTAGAACAAGCTAATTAAGTGTTTAAGTTGTATTATATATCTGTGGGCATCCCCAGTACTTAACATACTGTATTTCAAACAAAAGTTATTCTACAAATGTATGATGTTGATCATGATAGTCATGAAGAAGATGAACTTTTTCTATTTAGTCTGTCAATCAAATTAAATAATTTTATGAAAAATCTGCATAGCTGTCCATCTATTACATTGTGTCTAATGTGTCTAATGTTTGCAATGATCAAAGTGTTTATCATATCTGTCTTCAAATCAGATATCAGACCTTTTAGCTAAATCAGTCATGCAGTCATTCCTACAGGTTGTTGAGACAGAAATAAGTTAATTTGATGTGAGTGATTCATGCTAATTTTGAACTTGTTGCTATGACCATACCACTTGATATAGAAGATGAAATGAATTGGGTTTATTGATTAGACTGTTTTAAGACAGATCTGCTGAATGATCCAGTACTAAAGAGTACAAATACCTTTAGTTTATTTGTAAAAGAGAAGAATGTGATTGATATAAGAAGCCCCACAAAACAATATGTCTTTGTGTGAAGTATGGGCAGGAGGGGAAGGAATGGGAAATGAAAAAAAGAAACCTGAAATAAATATGCATAGAAAGACTCTTGAACATAAACTTTAGAGGCTTTTTAAAGAGATAGGAATAAAACATCAGCATCACATTCCTCCCTGGGAGACTTCTTACTAGATTCTGCTTCCATGTAAATTGAACAGATTTTTAACTGGAGGAACTTGAGGTCTAATTGTCTACTCCTATCAAATTAATTTGGAAGACAGGATCCAAATATAGTATAGACTGCATAGAGAAACTTTTCTCTGTCTTTTATTGGATTTAGATGAGAATTTTCAGAGGATTCTGTTCTCTCCTTCCTCATTTCTATTCTTTAAAATAAATCCTCTATCCCCTAAGTACCAGTCTCATCACAGCCATCATAGTGATATTCTTTCTAAAAGGACACACTGAGGCAGAATCCAGTTTAAAGGAGCTGATTAATAAGTCACCTTCCAAATTGACTGTACTCATTAAAAAAGTACCACAATGTGTGCTTTAAGGGCTTCTCGTCACCTAACCTGTGCTACCTCTTTGTAGGATTACAAATCATAATCTACAATGTTAGGAACATTAGGGATACCAATGTTTGAATGATTCTTGTGACTTGAATTGTTTGAAGAAAAACTATTGGGTCCTTATTGTGAGTATTTGAGCCCTGAATTTTCATCTTCCTTTACCACTTCTCTTTAGAGAGATGTGTAAGATCATCTTTTTCTTTTTTAAAGAAAAGATTTTTGTGATGGAAATTATTTATTAAAAATAGGAAATAGAAGATGGCAGAATATAGATAGTAACCTAGCTGAACTCTCCGAATATTCCCCTCCAAACAACTTTAAAATAACTCCTCAAATCAAATTTTCGAGCAGTATAGTGAACAAAAAGGTCAGAGTGAGACATTTTCTAGCCTAAAACAGCTTAGAAGATTGGCAGGAAAGGTCTTTGACACAGAGGCTGAGGCTGGCCTGGAGAGTGAAAGACTTAGATACTTTGATCAATACAATGATCCAAGACAATTCCAAAGGACTCATGATGAAAAAATGCTATCCACTTCCAGAGAGAGAACTGATGAACTTTGAGTGAAAATTGAAGTATAATTTTCTTGCTTTCATTTTTCTTTGTCTTTTTTCTTTTCTGTGATATGTCTAACATGTATATTTAATAGCATATACTTGTGTTTAAAATGAATGAGTGGAAGGGAGAGAAACTGGAACTAAAAGTTTAAAGAGAAAAGAATTATAAAAATAAATAATAAATTAAAAACTAGGCAATATAGCTATACTGTTTCTCCGCTGTATGAAATTATTTCCCCTTATGTCTTGGGTATTTAAAAAAATTGGGTAGCCTAACACTATTAATTGGTTCACTTCTGAAGTTTAAAGTGACATTGTTGAAGTGTTAAAGAATGTCTCATAGATTTCCAGGCTAACGTCTCTTTGTCAATCTGGAATTCTTTAATCATATTAGAGAGGTGATATTATGGTATAGGTTTTTCAGTGTTCAGCTTTATCCATAACGTTCAAAATGTCATGATTTTTAGTAAGAAAAAAAAAATCCCTGACACATTAGCATGACAGTGAGCCTCCTGAATATTACACTGATTTTTAAAATAAACTTTCACTCGTGGCACATTTTAACATTTTCAAAGCACACTCCTATATATTGTCTCTTAAATATGTTAAAGATCTTGTAACATAAGTAGGATAGATACTAATATTCCAATTTTACTGATGAAGCACAGAGTGTTTAAGCAAATTACTTGTTCCATAGCTAATTAATGAGAAAGCCAGGACTAAAACATAGCTGTCTTGTCAGTGAACCCCGTGGTCTTTCCACTAGAACAATATAATCCCATAGGACCATATCAAAGAAGACAGATATAGAGGTAGAAGGAACCTTAGAGTCTGAGTCCAAGCACCTCATTTTACAGATGAGAAAGCTGAGCTACAGAGAGATTGATTTGCCAGGAGCTGCTTGGCTAGTAAGTGTCTATGATGGGATTTAAACTCAGGTCTTCTTGATTCTAATTGCAATGTTTTATCCATTACTCTTTCCTTGTTTCTCATGGCTTTTGAAGCTGGAGATAAGGAAGATACACAAACAAAGATGTACATCATCTCTATATAGTTTGCTTAACCAATGTATATTTTTAAGAAGCATGACAGGCTTATAGGGCAGGCAAATAAGGTGATATTTTGTCCTTTTTATGTCCTCACCAGTATTCTTTCCTCTCCAAAGGAGTTCCTATGGATTCAAAAAAGCTTCAAATTGTTCTCAGAAGGTGTTGCGAATTAAATACATCAATAGATACATGAATTCATCCATATGGGCAGTCTCTTCACTGCTGATTAATATTCCTCCATATTTTAAAGGGTAGTTTATAGAGTTGCTGTGACCAAAAAAAATATCATTACCTGTTGCCCAATATTTTCTTCATTAGCTTCCATATGCTTAGGTCAGTCCTTGTAAGAATTCATTGCTAGGCTCACATTTTACATCTTTTCAATTTGTAAGGACTACTCTCAAATTACTCATTCCATTACGGTATCTATAAAGAAAACAGAATCACTTCCATGCCTTGATGATAAACCTGAGTTTAACTTCACTTTGAGAGTGGTCCAGATATAAGGGGAAAAAATCCTCAGGACTCTGGTGATCTCATCAACTAAGGATTTCTGACCACAATTTTAGACTGGAAAAACTTATTTGCTCCTGGCTCACATACAACTTATTACTTAAAATTTCACACAGCTTATTTGAATAGATCTGTCATCAAGTAGAAAACCCTACAGCTATCTCAAAAGGAAATGGGAAAATGCTATGATGTATGATGGGAAAGCCACTAGTGTAATGGGTCAATCCCTTGTTCTTAAATTGAATATTTTATAGTATTAATATGCTTGGAAAACTATGAAATCTGTGATAGAATGAAGCATTTGCTGTAGATGCAGAAATATAGAAAACAAAATATATTTTCCTTGTTTCTTTTTTGAAAGAGTGATAATTAACTTGCTCTTTGGACTTCTGACTTAGAATTTTCACTGGGATCAATGTGATTATCCACCTTTTATCTATCTATCTATCTATCTATGAAGGGCATAGGGACTAGAGTTATACTTTCACTGGTATAAACAATTCTCTAATAAGGAAACCTTTTTCTTCTAATGATGGTTCTCACTTTCTCTGTAACTGCAAGGGCTATGGGAGGTTAAGGAACCAGAGCCAGTTTATATTGGGGGCACAACTGAAACCCAGCCCTTTCTGGTTTTCTACTCATTGCTGTATCCCTTTAAATGGGTATAGCATGAGGAAAAAGAAGCAGATATAGAAGAAAATGTAAATATCAGATTCCCTCAAATGCTGACTACCAGGATTGTGTAAACTCTGATCCAGGCATCATTGGCTCCATTTTACAGAGGAGGAAACTGAAGCTTAGAGAGGTTAAGTATACTGATAGACTTGGGGAGACATAAAAAAGCATTGTAAAATAATAATAACAATAATAGTTATTTAAATAGTCCTCTAAGGTTTGCAAAGTGCTCAAAGATATATCTAATTAATATATCCAATCTAACCTAATATATCCAATGTGGGACTTTTCACAGAGGAAATGCTTAAAATCAAGGTAAATAGATAGTAGCATGCAATGACAAGAAATAAAGAGGGCCAAATTCCCTAAAATTGAATTTCTCTCTCCCTCTTGTTATCTTCCTCAACCATGAAGTCATGATATAAGGGATAGTGTAGAGGATGCCACCTTAGGAAAACTTGGTGGCACCATGGAAAAGGGTGGTAGAATTTGAGTTACCTGATTTAAAATTCTTCCTATATCCCTTAGCTATGCGATGATGGGCAACTCACAACTTCTTCAAGCCCCAGTACCTCCTCTATCACATGAGTATAACTCCTATAGTACATCTACTTCACAAGGTTTTTGTCAGGGTAGAATGAGATAATCTATAGGAAAGCTATTTGCAAAACTTTAAGTACTGTATGTGGCATCATCCAGCTCTTTTTAATCTATTAGTAATAGATTATTATCAATAATAATATAATCTCATGCTATTCTTAAGAATTCAACAAATTGTACTAAAACTGCCATATTGTAACAAATAAAGCTACAGGTTCACCATCACCTAGACTAAAATCAAATTATAAAAAAATTAGCAATGATGTTTTTAAAAGGTATCTTGTTACATTTTCCCTTTGTTACATACTCACAATCTCAAAACTATGTGGCATGGAAATCTCTCAAAATGTAAAGATCTATTGGAAGAAGTCAACATTATATGGAAAGAGAAAGAAATACACATCATTGCCATTGTCCTGTCTGCCACTGGAATTGTCCTTAAAGGGATTTCAGTAAGCCTATAGAAGATAAGATTACATCTGAATAGTGGTATTTAATTAGGCAGCTAGTTTATCCACTTGTACAATTGTCCTTAGAATAAAGCTATTAATCTGGTTTCCACAGACTTTAAAAAAATATTTGGATGACCATATTACACTATAGTTGGTTTCCTTTGTAATCCTATGTTGTCCTGCTTTTTTGTGATATTTTTACTTTATACATTTGAAAACATCTTAAAAAGAGTCCCATAAGTGTCATCAGAATGGCAAAGGAGTCTGTGACACAAAGAAGCTTAAAAACTCCTGCTTTATGATATTAAATATAAAAGAATAATTGCCAGATAGTGATTGTCCCAGGACCATCTTTATCTCATCATCTTTGAAAAAGAAGAGAACAAGCTGATAATGATAATAACAAAGTCTGTTGGTAGTAATAATCAGTCTATTGGAAGCTTCACAGTGGGAGAGAGGCTGATAGCATCATTTAGAGTTATTGGTAGTATCTGCTATTTTCCTCTTCTTTAACCCAAGTACTGTGTTTCCTATTTGGTTTTTTTTTTACTACTACTTCTCCTACTACTGCTGCTGCTGCTGCTAGTGCTACTGCTGCTAACACCAGCACCACCACCATGCATTTACATAGTGTTTTAATGTTTACAAAGCACTTTTTAAATGCCGTCTCATTTGATCCTTACACCAACCTTATGAGTTAGATTCTTTATCCCAATTTTTCATGAGGAAGCTGAGGCAATCAGAGGTTAAATGTGTGAAGCAGGAGTGTGATGGAGCCAGCTTACAATTGCTAATATTACAATTCCCTGCTTGTTAAAAATTTGCCATCACTCCCCCCATTTTGAAACTAGATTTGAATTTAGGCCTTCCTTACTCTCGCTCAAGTACTCTATCCAATATGTCACCTAAATATTTAGCTCCAAAAAACTTTTAAGAGGTCATTTACCATGTTTTAGAACATCAAAGAACAAAAGACTCACAGATTAAAAATAGTAACACTTTTTTCAAAAATATTTTATTATTTATGCATATTTATTAAAGGAGACTTCATTCCAAAGAACTACCTACCATAATATTTAATCATGGCATGGAGGTGACCTTGATTTCTTGAAACCCATATGAAAGAAGCAGAAAAATTGGGAAGATCCTATTTATCAGGCTGAAGTATATGACCTGTAATAATGGTTTGAGAGCCATTATAGCTAAATCTGACATGATGTCAGCAAACAATTGATCACTAGGCTTTTTGGGGGGTGGGGGTAAGATCTCAATAGATCATGAAATTTTCTATTCAGCATGGAAGAATTTTATTTTGTTCCAATGAGGAGATTTCATATATATACATATATACATATATACACACACACATATATATATATATGCATACATATGTGTGTGTATATATATATATATATATATACTGGATAATTTTAAGTTAGTTCAATAAGCTGAAAATGCTTTGTAAATATTTCAAAATGAGAAACATTCATGATTTTTCATAGCCAAATTTTGGGCTACCATGGTTATTATTATGGTTAATTTCACCAAGCTACTTGATAGGGATCACATGTTTAATTCTATTTATTTTTCTAAGTTCCTTCTTTTTTTAAAGAAGCCAAGAAGAGGAAAATCTGTGACAGGAAATTTGTATCATCCACATTTTCTCCCACAAGATTTTAAGCTTCCTGAAGGTACAATGCTGAAAATATAACAGCTACTCAACAAATGCTTGTTGTGCTAAAGTTTTAATAAATCTAAACATTTGACAATTTGAGAAAATTACAGATATTACATGTAAATGTAATGTGTTACTAGTGTCATTCCTGTGTCCATTATTGCCCTTTCCATGATACCACTGGGTTCTGTGGTTTGAACATTACCATTATTAAGCCTATAGGGATAGTGTGTGTTAATGTAGTAAATGCCCAGGGAGAGAATTCAATATCTGAAATGCCCACAAAATGAGGCTCTATTTGAGCCCTGAGGAATACTGTGGTTTCATTAGTTTTTCTGCACAGTATCCTAAAAGTCTGTACTATTATCACTGTCCAGGGAAAAAAAGGGGGAGGAGTAGGAAGTTAGGTTCAAACCTTGGAACCCTATTCCCACATTAATCAAGACGATTAAAAAGAATATTACCCAAACCATAAAACATGAAATCTACTGGCTATATGCAGTTTGTGAGTCAACACATCACCTATATTCTTTTATTTATTAAAATTGTAAGCCTCTACATTCACAGATGAAAAGTGTTAGCATGCTGTGATCATGTAGTTTGTTAAATAAAGTGAAAACTGAAAAAAATAGATCAGGAAATTCTATATGGAATCGTTAGCCTTCAACTCTTTCTTAAAACTCTTCCAGTTTGTCTTTCCTATTATTCATATGTGGAAGGGGGACTCCAGCCAACCACATGCATCTATTCCTACTATATAGGAGTAATAATATTTGTGTGTCTATGAACCATCACATCGAAAAAAAAAAAACTGACTGAAATTTTCTGACTTATATGAAAAGAGGAAGTTATCCTCCAGGAGTTCAAGGATTCCTCCATTTTCCATCTGTATAAATGAAAAATAAATAGCTGATCCAGTGACAATGACAGCAGTATTTTTTAAACATATTCGCACATTAGACATGTTGTGAAAGAAGAATCAGGAAAAAAAAGGGAAAAACCATGAGAGGGAAAAAAAAAAAGAAAAAAGTGAAAAATAGTATGCTTCTATCTGCATTCAGACTGCATAGTTCTTTGTCTGTGCATAGCATTTTCCATCATGAGTCTTTTGAAATTGTCTTAGATCATTGTATTGCTGAGAAGAGCTAAGTCTGTCACAGTTGATCATTCCACAGTGTTGCTGTTAACTGTGAACATTGTTATCCTGGTTCTGATGAATTCACTCAGCATCAGTTCATATAAGTCTTACCAGTTTTTTTTTCTTCTGAAATCTGCCTGTTCATCATTTCTTATGGCACAATAGTATTACATTATAATCATATACCATAGGTTTTTCAACTATATCCCAATAATGGGCATCCCCTCAATTTCCAATATTTTGCCACCATGAAAAGGGCTGCTATAAATATTTTCATACATGTGGGTCCTTTTCCCTTTTTATTATCTCTTTGGGATACAAGTCTAGTAGTGGTATTGCTGAATCAAAGTGTTGGCACAGTTTGGTTGCCCTTTGGGCATAGTTCCAAACTGCTCTCCAGAATGGTTAAATCAGTTCACAACTCCACCAATAGTACATAAGTGTCCCAATTTTCCCACATCATTTCCAACATTTGTCGTTTTTATTTTTTGTCATGTTAGTCAATCTGACTGGTATGAGGTAGTACTTCAGAGTTGTTTTAATTTTCATTTCTCTGATCAACAATGATTTAGAGTCCTTCTTCATATTTTGGTTGATATGTTTGATTTCTTCATCTGAAAACTGCCTGCTCATATCTTTTGACCATATATAAATTGGAGAATGGCTTGTGCTCTCATAAATTTGACTCAAACATACATACATACATATATACACATATATATATACATATATATACATATATATACATATATATACATATATATACATATATATATATATATATATATATATATATATATATATATATATATATATATATATATATATATATATATATATTAGAAATGAAGCCTTTATCGGAGACACTGGTTATAAAAGTTGTTTCCCAGTTTTCTGCTCTCTTTGTGATATTGTTGCATTGGTTTTGTTTCTACAAAATTTTCAATTTAATGTTATCAAAATTATCAATCCTTCAGTCCTTTCCCATTGGGTACTAGTTCCACAGAGCACACACATAGCACTTAGTAAAGAAACCCATTTATCCAAGTCAATAGCAAAACAAAAATCCTAGAAACTATACTGAGAACATGTGCCAGATCTCTCACTGGAAGTGAGGTAACACTTAGATAAGAGAAAGAGAGACTCAGATCTCACCCAAGGGGAAATTCCTTAAAGACTCTAATATAGTAAGCTGGTGATAGAGATATGATGGAAATTGCCAGTTCCTCTTATTCAATTTATTCCTAGTCTTTAATTTTAGCAACCTGAAGTGTGGTTGGCATAATCCATTCCCTCTTTCAAAGCTGGAAGCCAGAAGCACTGAAATGACTACAGAATTCAAAGAGAATGAACAACTTTGAAAAACTCAAAGAGACTCAAAGATCCTGGTGCTCTCTTTTCTCTTTTTATGGGCAACTTTGCCCTGATCCTCATGTAGGCACAGGGCATTTACCACCACCAATGAAAAGAGAATCCCATTCCAAAGGACTTTGGGATTTGGGTTACAAACACACACACACATACACACACACACACACACACACAGAGGATGCCCTTGTAATTTATATCTATTATGAATGTTACCTTGTAAATCTTATCCTAGGTGAGGCTGAGAATAAAAATATTTGACATCAATATATCAAATTAGAAAATCGTAAGAAAACATACCTACCATTATGATTGGTTTATGTGAGAAATCATGGAGCACAGTTTTTACACTGGAGGAAACATTCTTTATGTTTATTTTATTAGTTTAAACTTTATATATTAGGTTCACAATAGGCCTTATTGATTTCTCTTTCCTTTATTCTCAGGATGTACATGCAATTCAGTGTTTAGGTTTTGGAAGTAGTGGACACCTAAGAGGTAATGTGTTTCAAGAGTCATTGCGGCAAATTGTGAATCCTTTTTAATTTTTAATCCTAAACTTCTTTAAAAATATATTACATATACATGTTTAAAACATATAAGCAATAAAAATAGATTTATTAATTGTAGTTATATTTCATTCTCCCCACTCAAAATCCTCACCCTCCCAATTCATAATAAATATTTTAAAATAAATATACAAGTATAAAATCTATTTCAGTGGCCTCTCCCATATATTCTTGATATGAAGGAGAGTAAGAGAGCACACAAGCTTCCTCAGAAGCTGACATTTTGAAAATGTCATAGTTTATGAGGAAATAATGAAAATTCAGGTAACATGGAAGAACACTCTGACCTTTAAGCTGAGGGATTGATATAAGTTCTTAGGTAATCTTTATAAAGCAAATCAGAGGTAAAAATTCAGTTACTAATAAGTAATTGAGGACTTCAAAGGTCACAATATTTGCAGTAATTTGGAGTACAAGTTGGGAGCATGGAACATACTTTTTTTCCCAATTACCAGGTTTTTCTCTCACTTAGAAATAGCTTACTTATGTACAGTATATAGTTTTGTAGAATTTAGAAATCTGATTGTCTGGTTTCTGTAGTACTTGTAAATTTTGCTTGTGGACCTCATCAAGCATTTAGGAAGAAACTCCCTTTTATTTCCACTGACTAGTGTTTATTAGACTATATTAATATCATCTTCATGATATTAAAATACCATTCAACCCAGTTCTTCAAGGACTTTATTCACTTACTTATAATGTTAGATACGCAGAAAGTATTTTATGGTAGGAAGTTATGAAAAGAAGAGTTACAATTGGAAGGATGTTGAGTTTGGAGCCAGAAGACCTAGGTCAGGATTTTATCTTTGATAATTACTACCTCTGTAGCCTTGAGCAAGTTGCTTAAGCTCTCTCAGCCTCAGTTTCCTCACCAGCAAAATGAGAGTTGAGGCAAATAAACTATGAAACCCCATTAGAATCTAAATTAATGTCCTGATGATCTAAAGTGATACTTCATTGGCTTGGAAGAATTAAAACATCTCTTTTGAACTGAGGTGAGCTTAAGCCCAGAGCTCAATGAATTGTCAGAAAGCTATTGTACAATGAGTATGATTGATTTACTTTCTCTATGTATGTTTGACCTTATTGGATTTCTCCTGGCCAAAGAAATGCCAACCATATTCTATTTCAGGATACCTGTCCCCCACCCTAGGGTTTTCACATCTTTAAGAGCACACAAAAGTCAAATTCAATAACCTTTATCAATGCTGTGTTATAGTAGAAATGTATGATATTTCCAGTCTTTTAAGAAATTACTTTTAAAAGAAGGGTAGTAGAGGCAATAAATAAGTAGAATAAAGTAAAATTTAAGGGTTTTAATTTTTTTAATTTAGATTTATTTATTTTTTAGTTTACAACATTCAGTTCCACAAGCTTTTGAGTTTCACATTTTCTCCTTCTCCCTCTCTTCCCTTCCTCCCTGCCTGAGATGGCATGCAATCTGACCTTTACATATACATTCACATTGAAAATATTTTCCCATAAGTCATGTTGCAAAGAAGAATTATAACATATGGAATGAAGCATGAGAAAGAAGAAACAAAACAAAAAAGAGAGAGCAAACAGTTTGCTTCAATTTGCAATCAGGTTCCATAGTTCTTCCTCTGGATGTGGATAGCATTTTCCATCATGAGTGTTTGGGAGTTGACTTAGAACTTTGCATTGCTGAGAAGAGCCAAGTCTATCAAAGTTAGTCACCATACATTGTGTCTGTAATTATGTACAATGTTCTCCTTGTTCTGCTCTCCTCACTCAGCATCAGTTCATATAAGACTTTCCAGATTTTTCTGAAGTGTGTCTGCTTATCATTTCTTAAAGTACAATAGTATTCCATTATATTCATATACCACAACTTGTTCAACTATTCCCCAATTGATGGGCATCACCTCAATTTCCAATTGTTTGCCAACAAAAAAAGAGCTGCTATAAATATTTTTGTACATATGGGTCCTTTTCCCACTTGTATAATCTCTTTTGGATACAGCCATAGAAGTGGTATTGCTGGATCAAAGAGTATGCACATTTTCATAGCCCTTTGGGCATAGTTCCAAGTTATTCTCCAGAATGACTGGATCAGTTCACAACTCCACCAATGATGCATTAGGGTTCCAATTTTCCCACATCTTCTCTGGCATTTATGATTTTCCTGTTTTGTCATGTTAGCCAAACTGACAGGTGTGATGTGGTACCTAAGAGTTGTTTTGATCTGCATTTCTCTAATCAGTAGTGATTTAGAGCATTTTTTCTTATGACTATAGATAGCTTTAATTTCTTCCTCTGAAAACTGCCAGTTCATATCCTTTGACCATTTCTCAATTGGGGAATGACTTTTATTCCTATAAATTTGGCTCAGTTCTCTCTACATTTGAGAAATGAAGCCTTTATCAGAGACACGGTTATAAAAATTGTTTCTCTTTTCTTTTTCCCCTCCTAATCATAGTTGCATTGGCTTTGTACAAAAAATAAACTTTTCAATTTAATGTAATCAAAGTTATCCATTTTACATTTCATAATGTTCTCTACGTCTTGTTTGGTCATAAATTCTTCCCTTCTCCATAAATCTGGCAGGTAAGCTATTCCTTCTTCTCCCAGATTGCTGATAGCTTCAGCCTTGATATCTAAATTCTGAAACCATTTTGACTTCATTTTGGTATATGGTATAAGATATTGATTTATGCCCAGTTTCTGACATAACATTTTCCAGTTTTCCCAGTAGTTTTTGTCAAATGTGAGTTCTTATCCCAGAAGCTGCAGTCTTTGGGTTCATCAAACAGTAAATTGCTGTAGTTATTGACTACTGTGTCTTGTGTACTTAAGCTATTATACTGATCTACCACTCTATTTCTTAGCCAGTACCAAGTGGTTTTGATGATTGCTGGTTTATGATACAGTTTAAGATTTGGTATGGCTAGGCCATCTTGCCTAGCATTTCTTTTCATTAATTCCCTTGGTATTCTGGAACTTTTGTTTCTCTAGATGAATTTTGTTAATCTTTTTTCTGACTTGATAAAATAATTTTTAGTGTTTTGTTTGGCATGGCAATAAATAAGTAAATTAATTTAAGTAAAATTGTCATTTTTATTATATTAGCTTGGACTAAACATGAACAACTGATGTTTTCCAATTAATTAGATCTGACTTTATTTGTGTGAAAAGTGTTTTGTAATCGTGTTCATAAATTTCCTGGGTTTATTTTTGCAGGAAGATTCCCAAATATTTTATAATGTCCACCGTAACTTTGAATGGAATTTCTTTCTATCTCTTGCTTTTGGGCTTTGTTAGTAATATATCAAAATGCTGAGGATTTATGTGGTTTTATTTTACATCCTGCAACTTTGCTAAATTTATTTATTTCAAGTAGTTTTTTTACTTCATTTTCTAGGATTCTCTAAGTATATCATCATATCATCTTCAGAGAGTTATAACTTATTTTCTTCTTTACTTATTCTAATTTCTTCAATTTCCTTTTCTTCTCTTATTGCTAATGCTAACATTTCTAGTACCAAAGTGAATAATAGGGGTGATAATGGACATCCTTGTTTCACCTCAGATCTTATTGGAAATGCTTCTAGCTTATCCTCATTATGTATAACACTTGCTGATGGTTTTAGATAGATGTTACTTATAATTTTAAAAAAGACTCTATTCCTACACTATCTAATGTTTTTAATAGGAATGGGTGTTGTATTTTATCAAAAGATTTTTCTACATCTATTGAGGTAATCATATGGTTTTTCCTAGTTTTATTGTTGATATGATCTATTCTGCTGGTAGCTTTCCTAATGTGAAACCAGCCTTGCATTCCTGGAATAAATCCTACCTTATCATAGCGTATTATTCTCATAATAAGATGCTGTAATCTTTTTGCTTATGTTTTATTTAAAATTTTTGCATCTATATTCATTAGGGAAATTGTTCAATAATTTTCTTTCTTTGTTTTAGGTATCAGTACCATATTTGCATCATAAAAAGAATTTGGTAGGACAAAATTTAAGTTTCGCTTATGGTATTGTTAACCATGACTAGTTATTTCAGATTTTTCAAGTTCTGTGTCTGGTTTCTGTAAAGTTAAAGTATCCTTCACATAGATAAATTTTATTCTGTTCCATTATTTTTTTCTATCCACAAAAACAACTACAAATGATGCATGTATCATAATTCTTATCCTTTTGAGAAGAATGTCAGGCCAAGTTAATGTTATCTTGGCTCTTTTCAGTTGTTCAGTCATTTTTCAGTTGTTCTCAAGACACTTAATGATCCCAATTGGGATTTTCCTAGCAGAGAAACTGGAGTGCTTTCCCATCTACTTCTCCATCTCATTTTACAGGTGAGGAAACTGAGGCAAACAGGGTTAAGTGACTTACCCATGGTCAGATAGCTAGTAAGTTTTTGAGGCCAAATTTGAACTCAGGAAGATGCGTCTTCCTGACTTCAGGCCAGGCACTCTTATCTACTGCGCCACCTATCATCCCAAACATAGTATTCTTCTCAATACATTGTCACATGAAATTCCTAATATAAAGGATGAAATTGGTTAGTATAGGTTCATGATTAGGGGCAACTTTTCTTTTACAAATAAAAAATGACTTTTAAACTTTCCCAGTCAACCTTGCCATCTTCATGACATTTGAATCTTCTTTTCTTAACATTCTAGAATGTCAATAATTCATTAGATTTCTATTGTTACTTTCAGCTATATGGTTCTATTTTTTATGATTTTTCTTTTCTTATATCAACATCACATAATTTTGGTGGTGTTTATTCTTATATCCTATATTCTGTACCATTTTATTCGTAAAAATTTCAACTTATACTAGCAAAATATCTTAGAACCAAGAGATATAATTTCCATCAATAACATCGGCTGTATTTTAAGTTCAGCAATAAAAATGGATCCTAAATGTAAAAAGGTCTTTCTAAAGGAATTATATCCATAAGACTTATGTAATAGCAATACAAAACATATTGCTATACTGATAGATTATGAACTCTTTTCTAGAGTAAAAAAAATGTTTTACTTATTCCACATAGATCAGTGATGACAGCTGTGAAATTAATTTCAAACTGTAAGATTTCAATATTTCCTCCCTATGTGCTTTCCTCTGCTTCTCATTCTTCAGAAAAATTTTATTATTGTAAGCATCCTGGAAAAGCTATAGGCAATAAACTCCACAAACCATTTTCTTAAGGAACACTTTCTTAATAAGTAACTATAATGATGCTATCTGACATGACATTTTGCACTCTTAATGGCTCCTTACAACCAAAGGTCTTGCTGTGGTGGGTTGAAGCTCAGTCAGCTAAACTGTTCCACATTCCTCATATTTATGCCCTGTGGTCAAAGATCTTGGAGAATGTATTCTGAGGCACTGTAAGATTTTGCCTTCAAAAAGTTACTATCTTATATTGGGGGTTTACAGAACCTGTGTCATCATATGCAGCCCATCTTCTCCTTTACTTATTGTTCTGAAGCATGATCATCTCTGAATCTCAGTGTTCAAGGTGTGTCCAGAAGGGGTAATGTCAAGTTAAGTCAAGTCATCAAGCATTTTATTAAGTATATACAATCTCTTTCTGTCTGTCTGTCTCTCTCTCAATAGCTATCTAATCTATCTGTCTGTATGTCTATGTCTCTGTCTATATCTCTTTCTCTAAGTGGAAAGGGGCCTATCACTAAAGGGAGCCAGGAAAGGCTTCTTATAGAAGATTGAATTTCAATTGAGATTTGAGGGAAGCCAAGGAACCAGGAGGTAAAGGCAATGGGGTAAAACATTCCAGGTGTGGAAGACAGCCAAGGAAAATGCACTGAATCAGGAGATGGTATGTTGTTCTCAAGGAGGTTCATGTCACTGGATCATAGAGCACTTGGAAAAGAATAAAATGTAAAATGATTGGAAAGGGCCAAATTATAAGTGGCTTTAAAGTGAAGGATGGATTGGAATGAAGAGAAACTTGAAGCAGGAAGACCAACTTGGTAGCTTACAATAATTTAGCGAGGAAGTGATGAATATCTGTAGTAAGTTGGTATCAATATTAGAGAAAAGAAGGGGGACATATACAAGGGATATGTGAAGGTAATATCAACAGGATTTAGTGACAGTTTGGGTATGGCGGCAGGTTGGAGTGACTGAGGAATTGAGGATGAAATCTAGATGGCAATTCTGGATCCTGGGAGGTTTGTAGTACCATCTATAATAATAGAGTAGTTAGCAAAAGGAAAGGGGTTGGGAGAAAGCCAATGAATTTAGTTTGGGGAATGTTGAGTTTGGTATCTATGGAACATCCAGTTCAAGATGTCTAATAAATAAGTGGGCTTTGAGATAAAGAGAAAAGTCAGGGCTAGATTTGAGAGTCATCAATATAGAGATTATTTAATTCTTGGGAACTGATGACCAACAGCTACATGTCTCTGTCTTTCTCTCACACATATGTGTGTGTATAGAAATACACATAGATATAGGAATATGTGTATATACTGTATATACACACATTCTTATATCTATCTACATATCTATCTGCCTGTCTATGTGTCAGTCAGTCTCTCGATCCATCATCTATCCTCTATTTCTATATCTCTTTCTTGGGAAAGGAAGGAAACAAACAGCAGCTAGGTAGAGTGGTAGAGACAGAGACTAATGGAGACAAAGGGACAAAATGAGAGAATGAACTACCCTCATTTCATTTTCAAAGTAATCTCTCTCTTTTCCATTTTGCTTCTTCTTCCTCTTCTTTCTGACTAGATGATTTTTGTGTATGAACATTGATAGTGGTGATATGACAATTAATCTTCCAAATCACCAATATTGTCTTTGGAGGACAAAAAGAATGAGTGGATTGTGTCTATTTTTCCTCCTTGCTTTTGAATTCTGCTGCATTTTATTACCTGAATTCTTCTGCATTTCATTACCTGAAACACTAAAAAGCTTAGTTTGGGGTGTTATGCCTATTTCAGTAATATTCAGAAGTAGGGCAGGATATGGCATTACTAAATTATTATTGTTATTCTTTTCATTCTTCTAGTTTAACTTGGAAATTTTAAAATTATTGATCATTTTGTCAGCCATGGCAAAGTACATTCATTTTGAAGGAAAACATGAGCTATATAATGCATTGTAATTTATATGACTTCCCTTCTGGCACTTTATTTTCCAGGTAATTGAATTATCATCTACTCCCAAAAATTTTGTATTTCATATTCCACATCTTATGCACAGGCTTCTAATCCAAGCCTTCCTTACTTTGACCTCTAATAGCCCCTAGGCTCTTTGGAAAAGTGGCTTCAGGGACATTTCCTACTTTGGTCCTTTACAGATACTTCTAGCTGTTTGTGACCATACTCTTCTCAAGTTATCTTGCATTTACTTATTTATGTGCATATTGTATCTCCAAGTCAAATAGGAAGTCCTTGAGGTTTGGGTAATTTGTTTGTTTGTTTGTTTATCACTAGAAGGCCTTGAATTCTGCCTTGCATATAGTAAACATTTGATAACTTTATTAAACTGAATTGAATATGAACTAAAGAGTAGTCAAGGTGATTTATAATTTCAGCTACAGCAGCATATGTGGGAGACATGTACCATGAGTAAGAACAGTGCCGATTTGCATGTTTTTATACTACCTTTTACTCCTTTTATGCCCAAATTTTGAAATTTAGAACTACACAGAGAGGTAAATCATAAATGAGGATAATGATTTTAAAAATAAGCAAAGTTTTTGAAACTTAAGAGTACTGGTCAGACTATCCTCACTTTTACAATGTACTTTTATTTGTTATCAATTTTTTTCCATATGTCTTTAAAATCTAATCAGGTAATTTAATTACAGACTTTGGAATCTTTAGTAAGCTGCCTGAATTTTACATAATCATAGAGTTGCAAGAAATTTTAGAAGGTATCAATATAATTCAAACCTGAACAGGAATTCAGTGTACAAAATCCCTGACTCTCTGGGGCTATCTTTCTCAAGAGAGCCTGGGATTTTATGTCATCTCTTGAAGTTAAAACATACGAACAAATAAATCTCTTCCAACTTCTCACAAACACTGCCCTTTATATACATGAATCATCAAGTAATCATTTTCTCCACCATTTCCACCAATGAGGAGTATCTTATGTATTTACACTATTTGAACTCTGGATTACAATATGGAAAACATAGGAAGATGAGTAGTGCATACAATTTGTATGCCACTCAAACAAACTTAAGAGTTAGAGCCTTCATAAAAGAGTGATGGTAGATTTGATATGGTAGTACTAGATATGACATGCTATTTACTTTCAAGTAAGGTGTCCTTAATGAATTCTGAGACCAATTATTTAAGCATACACTTGTGTATCATAACCTATGGGAGAATGGGGGAAGGAATGTTAACCTAGGACTTGTGATATTTTTTTGTTTTTGATATTTTGGTAATTATTTCAATTTAATTAGCTTCTTTCATAATGCTATGTTTTTATTCTGTACTTTAAAAAGTATTCTTAGAAGGTATCCAAAATCTTTATTAGACGGATAAAAGTGTCCTTGGCACAAAATAGCTTAGGAACCCTGTTCTGTACTCTTGTACACTATCACAATTATGGTGACTTAGTTACTTCCTTGGGCTTCTGAAAGAGTTGTGTAACCAACTGTGATATTGTCATCTGCATTTCCTGGATTTTTTTGCCATAGGAATTTCATGTCCATCAAATATATCCAGAAAAGCTCCACATGCACTTGTAATACTGCAGGAATTCTGGGATTTATTGGGTGTCTATTTAGAAAAATGGGGAATGACACACAGCTACATTATTTAACAAGAGCTGACAGCATAGTTGGGGTGAAGTTTCATCAGCAGTGCCACCTGAATAGAGTAGACAAGCTTTCTAAGTCTTTTCAAAAACATAGAAGCAACAGATGCTCTTTCTAGAGGTCCTCATTCTCTTGGAATCAGTGCATTTGTACATACATGTAAACATGCACATAAACACAAAATACACACACATACACATGTAACTGCTCTAATGGACAGTTTTCAATAGGCCAACAAATATATAAACATAGAGTGAGATATTCTAAACACTGTGACCAAAGAGGTCCCTGGTTCACATGATCTTGAACTTTTTCAATTTATTTTGTTAATCAATGTTTCACTTAATGATAATCTATGTTTCTTAAACAGAGTAAAATAGTTGGATTAGATTGCCAGCATCAAGAAATGACTGCCACTTCTTCTTATAAATACCTTTCACTTTATACATGGTCATTTGCATGTTGTTTCCCACATCAGATTGTGAGCTCCTTGAAGGCAAGGACTGATTTTTTCTGTTCTTTGTTATCCCCATTGCTTAGCTCACTGTTTGGCAAAAAGCAAATGCTTTATAAATACTTGTGGACTTGATTTATGGGATGGAAGTCAAGGTTCCAGTTTACATAAACCTGTCCAAATTACTTATTTTCTCTTTCTCTGCTCCATGACAACTTGTTTGGACTTTTTCCATTCTATTGTTTTTAACATCCCCATCCACTACATAGCTATTTGTTAAAGTTTTCAACAAGTATTTGTTTCTACATGGAAAATTCATCAAGCGTCCAGGTGTCTGTGCACATGGGGATGTTCTCAAGTTCTCAAATGTTCATTGCTAACAAGTGTGTTTTATGCCTTTTTTTACTTCATGCTCCCTGACTCCCAGCTGCCTCAATGAGTCTGGCATGTATTTGCTTTTCTCCTCTACTACATGACACAAGAAGGTAAACATGATGATGTTACAAACACACACACACACACACACACACACACAACCAAGCAAAGTAAGAAACGAAAATATGTTCCAAAGGCAACTGCTAGTGATTTTTAGATTAATCAACTTACTAATTAATTTGCCTTTACTCCATTAAAATATTAATTAAGCATAAAGTGTATACAGAGTACTGCTAGGTTCTGAAGAGAGAGTGAAAACATAATTAATACAATTTCTTTCCCTCATGGAGCTTAGAATTTAGAAAGGGAATAGGATGTACACAGAGGCAAAGGATGATGATTAAAAAAAATAATGCATGGTACATAATACATCTAGGAGCTAACTAGTGCTCTATAATGGGAAAAGGCCGTGTAAATTCATATATTTATATTTTTGTGTATACAGGTAGCATCTTTCATCTATGTATTCTTTGCAGCCAATAGTGCATTAGAGCACTGGGCTTGGAGTCAGGAAGACCTACATTCAAATTTATCAATATATGCTTATTGGCTGTGTGATTTTGGGTAGTCAGTGTCTGTTTACCTTGGTTTCTTCATCTATAAATGATGCTAATATAGCACAATATTCCAGGGATTTTGTGAGAATTAAATGACATAATAATTTTAAAGGGTTTGGCACAGTGCCTGGCACATAATAATAGCTATATAAATGGTTAATCCCTTCCCTTCCTCCTTAATATTCCATAACATGATTACCATTAGCATGTGAGAAGAATGGTACTTTTACGCAACAAAGTGCTTTACAGACATTATCTCATTTGATCTGCTTTTAAAAGTTTAGATGATGAGCAGACGTTCCAAGCAACGATATACCCCCACTTTCGAGATTAGATTTTGCAGCGTACATTAAATTACCAGGAATTAAAAGGCAGGTATAATTGTGATTTAGTTTGTCTTCAAGACTTTGTCACTAAATCTCATCCTTGTCTCATATGATAGTGTAAAATGGTGTTCAAATCAAGACAGCAAGAAGGAAAGCTAGTGGAATAATCGTTTAGCCACCTAACCCTTGGAAACAATCTAACACCTGTTAGTTCAATGTCTATGGAACAAAAATAAATCCCACTGGCTTTTCTGACTCCTTGGAACTGTTGCAAAATCCAGCTTGTTGGATTAAGATCATTGGAAGCCTAAAGTATCTGGGGATCATGTGCATTCTAGCATGGCATCTCTGCTTGTCAGATGTCTCAAGTACATTGAAAAGGTAACACTAGCGTGTCATAAGTGGTAGTAGCTGGATGTTTATAATGCCACAGGGACCAGACGTCTGATGCAGACTTAACCTCACTGTTCCCCTTCTAAGTAATTTGTATCTAACAGCTTTCATGCTTTTAGACTATAAGGCATATTTTCCATGTTATTTATCTTAAAGTACCAATGTACCACATAATTAATATTCTTTAGAAAGACATATTAGAGATTTTAATTTTTAGAAATTAAATGGAACAATCTTGCTTACAGACCCACAACTGGGTTCCTTTCTGACTGACAAGAGTGCATAAATTAAACATTGCTTGTGCTTTTGTCCATGACAGCACTAATTTTTTTTTACTTTCCTCCCATATCCATAGAATTTCTTTGTTCTAATGGCTTTTGAAAACTTGAAATGGAATTTAGAGGTAGAGAAGTGATGGAAATATCAGAGGAAAGCCAATAGGAAACTACTCATGATATTCTGGCAATAAAACAGGTAGGTTTGAGAAAACATCGATGACTGACCCTTCTGAGCAGAAGTATGGTTGACTCTTTGGAACACAGAGCTCAATCAGAGAGGGTGCAGAACTTTAGCAGAAAAAAATAGGAACTGCTAAAAACATGGCATAAGAAGCGGGGTTGTGATTATGACGAGTGGTTGTAATTTACTTTTGGAAGAGCTATCCTTTGGAAGAGTAGTAAAGAATGGTTAGACATGAATATGTTTCAGTTTGCATTATTGGAGGGATCTCTAGAGTGATTAGATTACAGATCTATTTAAGTATGTACAAGAGTGCTTGACAAGTTCTAGATTTGCCAACTGAAGCTAGTCCTTTGTGATGGGTGCCATGAGCTGTGTGATTACATGGCATAGATTTCATTGCTTTCCCTTCATTGGTCAGTAAGGGAGAAATCCTTGTTGTCATGCCTTATATAGGGGTTTTATTTAAATCTAGTTTGATTTAGCAAGGTGTCAAAATTTATTCTTAAATGATATTATAACCAAGTTCAGGAAATTGTGGTCTAGACTAGAGCTTTACTCATATATCTTGTATATTAAATTTGTAATTCTCCCACACTTCACTTTTTAATCTGTAGTTGGTAAAGACACATCCATTTCTGTTGGATTGGGAAACATTATTTCATAATGCATTCATGATTGTATGTGATTGTGCAAAATTTTACTGTTCAATTAAAACATTTACATATTTTTTTCTACTCTGAATCATTTCCTGGTCCCTACTAAAAGCAGAAATGCATTTTCCTACTTTGTGCATCTAGCCCATTAACTAGGAAACAGGTTTTTACATCAAAGGAAGTTTCAGCACTAATAAATATGAAAATGTATTTTTTTCACTGGATGATTATCATCCTAGCGTTTTCTTTCCCTCAATCTTGCCATGTATATTGTGTCGGCTTCTCTCCCCAGGACTTTCATTATGGCTCTCTTTACCTGGAGGATTCTACTGTAGATCCCTTGCTGCAATTTTTTGTAGCCTTGGCCTCAGTCAATTTGTAATAGAGTACACAATCTAAATTCTTCTACTCCCCTTCCCTTCTCTCCCAACTGCCTTTGTGGGAAAAAAATATAGCTGAGGCAAAGCATTATATCATTCTTCCCTCCCACCCCTCAGTTCCTAGTGCAGCACCTTCCACATAGTAGGGGGATAATCAATGTTTATTGACTTTGCTGGTTATTAAACATTAACATAATTGTCCTCTTCTGAGGGAGAACTCTATCACTGGAAACCACAATTTTTCACCTTGTTGTAAATCTCGAGATCAATCTTTAGGTGCCATGTCAGTAAGTATACATTTATTTATGTACATGTCTGTATGCATATGAATTGCATTATGTAGATATATATGTGTATATGTGCCTGAATATAGGTATGCATATACACATGTATATGTGAGTGTATGTATATATGTTTATAGACAGTGCAATGTGTGTATATGTATATCTATACATGTATACATGTGCATGCATGTGTACATGTAATTGTGTACATATAGTATATACATTTTATGCAATATTTGTGTCTGTATGTGTACTGCATATGTACACACTTGTACACACATAGGCACATATGTATTGAATGCATCTACATACACAATACATGTCTAACTTTTTGCATATGCATGGGTATATACGTGTTCATATGGCTGTATGTATATATATGTGTGTGTGTGTGTGTGTGTATTTTTGTGTATAGGCATAAATTTATGTGAATATGCATACCTATGAGATAGATACAGATAGAGTGAGACACACACACACACTCACACACATTTCAGTCAAATCACAATTATTCTCAGCATTGTGAAGTGATATTTCTGTAGAGAATGGTGTGGTGTAGATAATGTAAGTCCTGTAACCTAGGAATAAAATTGCAGCCTTTCCCCAATTGCATCAAGATTTATTCTTTTTCTCATCTTTTTTACTTGTAAACCATGTTTGTGTTTATAAATTTTCATATGTGTGACATGAAAACTCATTATTAGTAAATCTCAAAAATGGTGGTTTCCATCATTTCTAGTCTTCAAAAAAAAATCAAGTAAAATATCATTTCCTTGAGCTAGGTGATAATATAGAAACAACATAGCGACAACAAGAACAAAAGCAAACAACTTCTAAAGAAAATTTTCAGTTATTTAGAGTGTGTCAAGTGGCAGAAACTGTTTAATTACCTGAATATATTTGAAAGAATGCTTCCCCAAAATTTGTTTCTAAGGTTCTTATTTAATAGTTACATATTTTATAATTACAATAAAATGAGGTATTGATGTTTTATCTTTGATAAAGTGTTCTTTACAGACAACTTTCGATAATTAGATGAAACATAATATCTTTGTAGCACCTTTGCCACATCTGTGTACTTTTTTACTGACATGCTACCTTATCTTTGTATGATTTAATCATAGAAATGTAAAAGTTGTGGAATTCTGAAGTCATGGAAAATAATGGTTTTTTTTGGAGGGGCAAAACTTTAGGAAAAGTAAAACATACTATTGACCTGAGCCCCCACCAGGGTTTTTCCCCCAGATTTTTAGTTGAGAATCATTTTAGTTAGCCAGCTTGAAACAGTTTTTAGAAAGAAATATTTACTAAGGTACATTAAAAAATTGTTGGTTTAAATCCTTCCCTCCCCCCCCCAAAAAAAGTTGTGACTCACTGTCCCACGTATAGTCCAGTGGAAAGCATGTTCAAGTTTAGTGAACACATATAACAAAGGGGCAACTCACACCTCCTGGCTGGTAGAAGTACTTTATTTTCCCATTTATAGGGTACAACAGAAATTCCTCTTAAATATGGCATAATCTTTTTCCTGGACTCTTGGTAAAGCTGTGGATACAGTGGTTTTTTTTTTTTTTTAAATTCCAGTGAGGCAGAGTACACAGAACTCATTTGAGAACACCATTTAAAACACCAAAAGGGAGATAGGAGCTACTGCTGGCCTTAATAGTAAAATGCGAAGATATTAATACAGAGGTGATGAGGTCTAGCATTTTCCAGATATTTTGAAACTGTCAAGGTCCTTCTGTGGTTAAAGGGGAGTGGAATTGAATGCAAGGAGGCCTGGCCAGGGCCAAACCCAGAGTTTGCACTTTCCCACCAGGCAGTTCCATCTCAAGGAGTTCAGCTAAATATGTGAAAAAATGCTCTAAATCACTATTGATCAGAGAAATGCAAATTCAAATAACTCTGAGGTATCACCTAACACCTGTCAGATTAACTAATATGACAGAAAAGCAAAATGATAAATTTTGGAGAAGATGTGAGGAAATTGGAATGTTAATGCATTGTTGGAATTGTGAACTGATCCAATCATTCTGGAGAGTAATTTTGAACTATGCCCAAAGGGCTATGTAACTGTGCATACCCTTTGATAGGTCTATACCCCAGAGATCATAAAAAGACTCACATTTTACATAATTATAACTTTAAATAGTTCAAATTCTAATACATGTACCTTTTGATGATACATATACTTCTAGATGGTACGTGTGAATAATAGATTCATTATTCATACTAATGAAGACCTAGCTGTAATTGATTGATTGAGACAGGTACGGTAGGTAAGAAGTCAAAGCTAAAATGGGTTTATTTGTATCACTTTTTATGGTGCTATATTTTAAATGTCCCTGTCCCACCTGGTTAATGTCTAATATAATGCCTTTGACGTAGGAGGTATTCATTAAATGTGTATTCTTTGGTTGATTGGCATTATTACTATCTCTATTATTTCAAACCCATAGCTAAGCAGGCTAAGAAAAGAACTGTGAACTCCAAGTTGAAAGGTTAGGGGAAAGGAAGATTTTGGATGGTGTTTCATACATGGTTAATTACCAGAAGATAAAGACCTTAATTTTGTTTTGTTTTTGTTTTTGTTTTTGTTTTTTTTTGCATGTACCAGCAGCAATAAGCTTAATAAGTGCATAAAGGGTGGTGATAGAACTAGAAATCTTGGACAAGCTATGATCTCTTCCTTTTCTAACTATTGGCCTAGTGGAGAATGATAAAATAAATAGCAACCATGTCAAATACCACCACTAAGTATAAAAAAATAAAAAAAAATTAAAAAAATTAAAAAAAGTTACAATGAACAATACTATGTGAGATCTTGTGATGAAGGCCAGATTTGGGTTCAAATTTTGCTACGCTACTAACTTATCTGTATGACTGTGGACAAGTAACTTTCCATCTCTCTGGGCCTTAGTTCCTCACCTGTAAAATTAGGAAGTTGGAGGTGTCCTATAATGTCCAATTTGGGGGATCAATACAGGGAATATAGAGGAGGTTACTGGGAAGGCCCAGTGAAAGCATCGGCACAGAGATGTTGAATGAAAAAAAATTTCCAAAATTTACACAGTTCAGTTTGGTATGATAAGAGAACATATGACAAGAGATCATATGAGATAAACCTGAAAAGGTGAAATGGTTTCAGATGATCTTGTACTCCTTGATTATCAGGCAAAAGAATTTGAGGTTTACTCAATACATGGCACCGAACCACTGGGAATTTTTTGAGCATATGAGTGATATAATTTGGCTGATAAATAGAAAGAATATTCTGGCAGATAAAGGAACAGTAGACTGGGGGTTGAGGGGAGTAGAAAGGTATGAATCATTGTAAGTAGCAATTTTAATACTCCAGGTATGTGATAATTCCATAGTGAATTAAGGTTGTAGCAATTGACATGACCTAATAACTTTATATATATATATATATATATATATGAGAGGTGAGGAAGAGGAAGAGGGAAGATTAAAAAAAAGTCCTCATGGACCACTTGACTGATGGTGCTATGCACAGAAAAATGATGTCCAAAAGATAGAGGTTTGGGCCTGGAGTCAGGAAGACCTGAGTTCAAATCCAGCCTCTGACACTAGCTTTGTGCCCCTGATCAAATCACTAACCTCTGTCTACCTCAGTTTCTCAACTGTGGAATGGGGATAATAACAACACTTACCTTCACAGGATTTTTCTGAGGATCAAATGAGTTAAAATTTGTAAAGCATTTACTTAGTACTATGCCTGGCACTTGATAAATGCTTTTTCCCTTGTTCCCCTTCCAAAGAAAGACCTGGTCATCCATGTTCATCTATGTAAGGATTAGGATTATTCAAGGGTAAAATGTATTTTTGGCTTCATAGGATTTGGATCTGTAGTTGAAAGGGACCTTAGATGCCATCTATCCACTCCCAAAATTACACAAATGATGAAACTAAGGCCCAGGAAGTGACGTGTCCAAGTTCATGCAGGTATTAAACATAAGAGGCAGGAATTGAACCCCTGTCCTCTTTGAAGATGATGATAATAATGATGATGAAAATTATGATAATTACTTTAACCTACTCATTTATTTTGGTGAAAATGACTCCTGGGTTTCATCTACCCATTATAATAGTATTATCTTAGAATGCTGACAAACCAGCGACTCTCTCATGGTTTTTCAAGCAGTATGAAGATCATAACCTAGTGAAGCCTTGTAAAATTAAATTTTCTGCAGACATTTTTATTTCTAGAGTGGTTATCTTTTAAAGGAAGGATCACCTACCACTATTCCCCCATCGAGCTTGAGTTTAATGATCAAGAAAAATCTATTTTCCCTAATTGCTCTTCTCCATTGGGAGAAAGACAAAGAAAAAAAAACACACACACAACTCGTAACAAATATGCATAATCAAGGAAAACAAATTCTCTTGGTGACTTTTTATGAAAACCAATATTTTAAAAATTCTTAGCAAAAAAAGTGCTCTAACCAAACCAAAAGTGCTCTATCTACCGTGCTACTTAGCTGCCTCATTCTCACTTTATTTCTATCTCTATCTCTAGCTTTCATCTGTATCATTTATATCTCTATTGATATCTATATCCACATTGATATGATATATATCTATATTACCTGCCCATTCATATGTAAAGATAGATAGAGACAGATATTTAATAGTATTTTGGTTGATTGTTTTGCTCTAAAAAATCCCATATACACAGTGAACTCCTTTAATTGGTTCAGACAAAGCAAACACACATGAGTTGTTAGCAATTTCTTGGTTGATGACAATTCTTGTGTTTCAGTATATCCCAGGGTTGAAAAATCCTGGAGCTCAGGCATGACTATGATGGATGAAACAGAAATTCTCACTTTTTTGTCCTTTACTTAATACACAATACTTAGAACAGTGACTTCCACACAGAAGGCACTTAATAGGTGCTTGTTGACTTGATAACTAAAACTTGGTTTGAAAAGTTAGTGGTGACATATAGTGTGGTGATCTTTCTTGACTCAAACCCCAGATGCTAAGGAGTCTTGGCTGGCCCACCAAAGCCCCAATACACAAAATTATTTTGCTTTGAAAATTATTTTGGTCTGAAAAATATTTATTAGAAAAATGAATAGGTAAATTATTTATGAGTATCTTCACAGTGCATTGGAAAGTACTCTGCCACAAGTATAATTTGTGGAATCACAATGTCATTGAATTTGAAGAGTTGGATTTGAATTCAGATCTTCTTAACTCTAAACCCAGTGCTCTATCTGTTGTCACTTAGCTGCTTCATTCTCCCTGTATTTCTATTACTATCTCTAACTTTCATTTCTATCATCTATATTTCTGTCCATATCTATATCAATATCTATATTGATATGGTGCATATCTATATTACCTATCTATTCATGTGTAAAGATAGATAGATACAGATATTTACATAGATATATTTACTCTACAACATATGCATATATGTATATGCATTATATATATATATACATATATATATAGCTATCATATTTATATAGACATTTTGTTGTACCATTTACCACATTAGAAAAAAAAAGGGGGGAATATTTTTCAAATAAATAATGAAAATTTGACAACAAAATTATTTGGAGATGCAAATCTATTCAATCAATCAATCAATAAGATTTTTATTAAGTCTCTACTATGTACCAGGCAGTGTGGTAGATGCTGGGATACAAATGGAAAAACAAACAAAAATACAGAAACAAAAAATCAAAATGAAATAATTCCTGCTGTCTGAGATCTTTAGTTGCATCTGAGGAGACAACATGTAGATATGTAAGTATATGCAATCTAATTTCAAAATAACAAAAGACAGTCAGAGAGGGAGGACACCAGTGGTGCAGGGATGAAGAAAAACAATATAGAAAGTGGCCTTTGAGCTGTTTGTTTCTGAAAGAAGTGAGGGATTCTATGATGCAAAGTTGAAGAGAGAGTTCACCTCAGGCATGAGTAGCAACCATTATGAAGGCATGCAGATAGAAGATGAAGAGCAGTATATGAGAAACAGAGAGAAAGTCAGTGTGACTTAGATTGTAAATTGAGGGAGGAGGAATTTGATATGTGTATATTATAGTATTAATGGAATCAAAGATCTTCCCCACCCATTCAATAGGCCTCAGGTGGGGCTAGGTGGGAAAGCCTGATTATATCTTTGTAAGTAGACCTAAAGCCTCTACTTACTAGGTACTAAGCCAATTTGGGTGTGAACCCCTCAGGCCCCTAAGGGGAGTTGCTAAAACCAGAGCCAATGGTATGTGCACTGAGTTCTAGTCAATCATGAATTCAGCCAATCAGAGATCCGAGTTCTAGCCAATCAGATGCTGGCTAGGACTGTATATACTGAGAACTCAGAACTGAGAGCTGCAAAATCTTCAGAGAGCTACAGGAATCAGAATTCAGCCCAAGGAGGATGAGCAGGAACTCAGAGTCCACGGAGCTACAGAGAGAGCACTGAGCAGAGAGTTAGGATTCATGAGTGATTATTTATAGGAAGGCCCTAGCAGAGGGGAAGGTTAGAGGATGACTTGGTTCTTTGCTATAATACTGTGTTATAATTTCCTTGTTGCTACATTGAGATGGGCTTACTAGTTTTGGAATACAATTACTGATATATCTAATTGGAATTACTAGTCTTGGGATTTTATCCTCTGGAGTCTAAATAAATGTTATCCTTCCTCTGCCTTCTACCTATAGAGAGTTTTTCATACTTTGCGATTCTGAACCATTCAGGCATGTTCATGGATATCTTGAGGTCATGAATTTTGCCTTACTGACACATATATACATATACATATACATATATATATATATATATATTTATATTTATTTGGAGAGAGAGAGAGAGAGAAGACAGATTGAAACCAAGTTGTAAAGAGTTTTAAAAAGACATTTAGAGGGATTTAGAGGAGTTTATATTTCATCCTATATGCAAAAATTACAAACTGTGTTTATGCTACCAGAAATAATCTTTATCATCAAACCATTATTAATTGCCAAGTTAATTTAGAAACAGGAACTTGATTTTTAAAAATCCGAACTTGTCATTTCATTCCTGAATATAGCCACGAAAAACAAAACTCCTAATTCTAATGCTGATCAGCAACTATTCAGTAACTTAGAATCTTAGATATTTTATAGGAAGAATGAGAAGTTGCATAACTTATTCACTACTGTGCAACCACTACATGACAGTGACAGAGGAAGAAATTAAACCCAGGTCTTGTTTACCACCAAGTTTTACTAAGGATGCCATGTTATATCTTAGGCAACAGGATTAGAGCTTAAGCATATCCCTCCCTCTGTATATTTCAAAGCATAAGAAAAGAAAACATTATCATTAGTTAAAATTTTCCCAAAATTCTTCAGGTTCTCTAGTCCCTTATCTTGATTTATTTACTACAGTCAATATCTTCCAGTGCTTCCTCCTGCATTGGTAACTAAGGTGGAACTTTCTTACTGTTTTAGATTGATTAATTAATTCTCTTTGATTGAGCCTTACTAGGTGCTAAACCCCAGGCCCATACCCTTTTACTACTAAGTGCAAAGCCCCGAGCCCAAACCCCTAATTACTAGGTGCTAAGCCTATGTGGGCATGAAGCCCTCAGTTTCCTAAGGGGAGTTTCTAATACCAGAGTCAATAGTATGCGCCTAACAGATGACGTCCAAAGAATATATAAAAAGAGAGAACAGAGTTATTTGCTTGGGACTCACACTCTTGGAGGAGTGTTGATGTAGACACTCTGGGAAGCTGTAGTAAAGAGTCCTCCAACTTGTGAACCCAGGTGTTGATGCCTTCTTGGTAACTATGAATTGTATTTGGTCTGTGTGTAATGGATCTTTGTAATTTGTTTGTATTTGCTCTGAAGTTCAGGGTGCTGGCTTTTCCCCCTGAACTAAGTGAATGATATATGTATATGTTGGATTAAAGTAAGATTGTTAACCCCTTAATGTTGCTTTCCTTAGTAAAGCAGATCCAAACAACCTGTGCTGACAGCGTTCTTGTTGTTGGGCTTGTGTTGGTCTTTCACCCCCACAGCAGCTGCTAGCCAAGTTGTTGCAACACCTCCAAGAATCTTTGCTCTCATAATCAAGATCTCTAATCTGTCTTTTTTTTTTTGCTTGATTCTCTCATGGTTACCCATAGATCCTATAGTGATAGCTGATCATTCTTGTGGGATTAACCCTTTGACATTTCAGAATTACTCTATCTACTCTTTTATTCTACTGATTAGAAATTTTCCCTCAGAGAATAAAAATGCATTTAAACTATGCCAGTGACAAACATTTCATTAAGATTTAGATGGCAAAACTGACCATAACATACAAAAAACAAGATGTGCCAGTGAAAATTCTAAGTGTTTCATGAAAACTCTTTGTTTCCGTTTTGCTGTTTCCTGGGCCACCCCCTCGTTTGACCCTATTAGTCATTTTCTATTGGCTTATAATACTGCACAAAGTTCCAGACCAGAGTAATTTGGTGGCAAGAAAGAATAGATAAAGAAAAAAGCAATTCTGAAGTGCTCAATATTTGTCAAATACTGAGCTGAGCAATGAGGACACAAATAGAGCATCTAGATGAAGCAAATCTAAAGTATGACCTGGATTCAAATCCAACTTCAGAGACTTAATAGCTATGTGACTCTGGGCAAACCGTTTAATCTCTGCAAATCTTAAAGCTATGTATATTATTATTATTATTGTTATTGTTATATAAGAGCAAAAGTAGTCCCTGCCCTTAAGTCCCTTATTTCATATTCTAATGGAGGACACAAAACATAAAGGGGAGTGGTGGCCACAAAGATCCAGAATGTTACAAAGATGGGTAGTAGGGCCATGGGGGTTAAAATGCGTCATCCTATTTGGAAAAAAAAAAAGCATACTTGATTTGATCACATTTCATTGTTCCCGAAATGGTAAGGAAAAAGTGGGATGGGGGAAGAAAGAGTAAGGGTTACAGCAAAGCTATTGAGGGAGTGACCAGAAGAAGGAGTGAAGTGAAGCATGTCCAAGGCTTTCCTGAAATAAAGTTCTTGGATGATAATATTTTTTGTATTTGATTTATAAGACAGTTATATTGTATTAGTTAGGCCTGTTATGACAACATATACTAAATTGTTTTAGGAATTTGTTGTATTAGAACCACTCCCTTTCTACTTCTAAGTGACCTTTGCTTGAAAGCAACAACTTCGTTGGTCCCTTGTTACAGTGTTCTTCAACCCTAGAGTATGATGGCCTGTATAAAACCCCTGCTGACAAAGCCATAGTGTATGGTGGCCTGTGGAAAACACCTGCTGATATGGGCAGTGGAAGGCCCAAGAATACTGCTGGCAAAGTAGTAACAGAGTAAAAAAATGATATTGCCCTTAGCCAATCCTGGGGTTTCCCTCACTTCTTTCCCTTAGCTAATCATAAGAGTTTTCCCACTTCTGAAAATGACTGATGGTGAAATTGTAAGGCCTCATTTTATTTTTAGCGACCTCCTGAAGGTAATAAAAACCCCTATCCCATGAGCAGGGGTCTTTTTGACTGATAGAAATGTTTTGGATCCAATTGCTTAGGGACCAGCCAAGGGCCACTGGAGCAACAGATAACTCATCTGACTACGGATCAGAAGATTCTAGGTTTGAATCCTGGCTGGCTTGGCAGCTAGGTGGCACCGTGAGTAGAGCACCAGCCCTGGAGTCAGGAGGACCTGAGTTCAAAGGTGGCCTCAGACACTTGTAGTAGCTGTGTGACCTTGGGCAAGTCACTTAACCCCAATTGCCCTGCTGCCCTCCCCCCCCCCAAATTGCTTAGGGACCACTATTCTACCGTAATAAATTGATTATGCTTGGAGCTCTGTCTCAGTTGGTTTTAGCTGAAGATTTGAATTTTGAGGCCCACAAACATCTACCTCATGGAATTGTGCTGGGGAAAATACTTTGCAAACATTAAAGTGCTGTTATTTATTAAATAGTGTTGGCTCATAGCAAACTTTGTGAAGTTAGACTCACTCTCAGTTTTCCTTTTTGGTGTTCTTCTAGCTCCTAATGTCCCAATAATTTCTTCCTTTCAGCAACTCATCCTATTCTGATAGACTTGCTCCTACCCATTGTTATCCCACTGAGATTTTAGCCAGAATAATTTAAAGTGTTGTCTCTCGTAAATAATTTTATATCTCCAATACCACAAAAGACGAACTTTCTAATGGTGAGATTTCAGGTACCATGGTATATATTTGAGATTTTGGTGTAAGTCGGCTTCTTTTGATCCACTGTCTAGATAGCTTTCTATTATTTTTGAAATTATATTTAAAAAATAAGCCAAAATCAGCTTTCTCTCCTTTTTACCCCAACCTTGCCCCATTGAAAGGAAGGAAAACTTTTAACTGCTATTACAAACAAAAATTGTTAAGCAAAACCAGTTTCCCCGTTATATAATCTCATTTTGGACTCTGAAACTCTCAATTCTCCCCACAGAGGTAAGTAGCACATTTGTTCATTAGACCTCTGGAATTGTGATTGGTGATTAAACTGATTAGAGTTCCTAATTCTTTCAGAGAAGTCTGTCTTCACCAGATTGATGTCATGATATAAATCAAGACATTGGTTTTGTTCAATTTACTCTATATTAGTTCATTTAAGACTTTCCAGATTTCTCTGAACACATCTCTAAAATCATTCACTAAAATCATATAAAACCATAAATTTTTATAGCGCAATGTTTTGGTTTTTTTTGATGTTTAAATTTAAATTTATTTATTTAACATATTTGGTTTTCAGCATTGATTTTCACAACAGTTTGAATTACAAATTTTCTCCCCATTTCTACCCTCTCCCCCCACTCCAAGATGGTTTATATTCTGGTTGCCCTGTTCCCCAGTCAACCCTCCCCTCTAACACCCCCCTCCCCTCTCATCCCCTTTTCCCTTCCTTTCTTGTAGGGCAAGATAAACTTCTATGCCCCATTGCCTGTGTATCTTATTTTTTAGTTGCATGCAAAAACTTTTTTTTTGAACATCTGATTTTAAAACTTTGAGTTGCAAATTCTCTCCCCTCTTCCCTTCCCACCCACCCTCCCTAAGAAGTCGAGCAATTCAACCTAGGCCACACATGTATCATTATGTATAACCCTTCCACAATACTCATGTTGTGAAAGGCTAACTACATTTTGCTCCTTTTCAACCCATCCCACTTTATTGAATTTTCTCCCTTGACCCTGTCCCCTTTCCAAAGTGTTTGTTTTGATTACCTGCACCCCCATCTGCCCTCCCCTCCATCATCCCCCCCCCTTTTATTTTTTTTATCTTCCTCCCTCTTCTTTCCTGTGGGGTGAGATACCCAATTGAGTATGTATGGTATTCCCCCTCAGGCCAAATCTGATGAGAGCAAGGTTCACTCATTCCCCCCTCACCTGCCCTCTCCCCTCCTCCCACAGAACTGCTTCCTCTTGCTACCTTTATGCGAGATAATCCACCCCATTCTATCTATCCCTATCTCCCTCTCTCAGTATGTTGCTCTCTCATCCCTTAATTTGATTTTATTTCTTTTAGATATCTTCCCTTCATCTTCAACTCACCCTGTGTCTGCTCTCTCTCTTTTACATATATATATATATATATATATATATACACACATACACACACACACACATATATATATACACACACATATATATATAAAAAACAGACATATATATATACACATACATACACATACATACATATACACATAGGTATATACATACATACACATTCACCTATATATATACATAAACATAAACATATACATATATATATATATATATATATATATATATATATATATATATGCATATTCCCTTCAACTACCCTAATACGGAGGTCTCATGAATCATACACATCATCTTTCCATGTAGGAATGTAAACAAAACAGTTCAACTTTAGTAAGTCCCTTGCAATTTCTGTTTCTTGATTACCTTTTCATGCTTCTCTTGATTCTTGTGTTTGAAAGCCAAATTTTCTATTCAGTTCTGGTCTTTTCACTGGGAAAGCTTGAAAGTCCTCTATTTTATTGAAAATCCATAGTTTGCCTTGGAGCATGATACTCAGTTTTGCTGGGTAGGTGATTCGAGGTTTTAATCCTAGCTCCATTGACCTTCGGAATATCGCATTCCAAGCCCTTCGATCTCTTAATGTAGAAGCTGCCAGATCTTGGGTTATTCTGATTGGGTTTCCACAATACTCAAATTGTTTCTTTCTGGCTGCTTGCAGTATTTTCTCCTTGATCTGGGAGCTCTGGAATTTGGCGACAATATTCCTAGGAGATTTCTTTTTGGGATCTATTTGAGGAGGCGATTGATGGATTCTTTCAATTTCTATTTTGCCCTGTGGCTCTAGAATATCAGGGCAGTTCTCCTTGATAATTTCTTGAAAGATGGTATCTAGGCTCTTTTTTTGATCATGGCTTTCAGGTAGTCCAATAATTTTTAAATTATCTCTCCTGGATCTATTTTCCAGGTCAGTGGTTTTTCCAAGGAGATATTTCACATTGTCTTCCATTTTTTCATTCCTTTGGTTCTGTTTTATAATATCCTGATTTCTCATAAAGTCACTAGCTTCCACTTGCTCCAATCTAATTTTTAAAGTAGTATTTTCTTCAGTGGTCTTTTGGACCTCCTTTTCCATTTGGCTAATTCTGCCTTTCAAGGCATTCTTCTCCTCATTGGCTTTTTGGAGCTCTTTGGCCATTTGAGTTAGTCTGTTTTTTAAGGTGTTGTTTTCTTCAGTGTATTTTTCAGTGTTTTTTTGGGTCTCCTTTAGCAAGTCATTGACTTGTTTTTCATGGTTTTCTCGCATCCTTCTCATTTCTCTTCCCAATTTTTCCTCTACTTCTCTAACTTGCTTTTCCAAATCCTTTTTGAGTTCTTCTATGGCCTGGGGCCAGTTCATGTTTTTCTTGGAGGCTTTTGTTGTAGGCTCTATGACTTTGTTGTCTTCTTTAGGCTGTATGTTTTGGTCTTCTTTGTCACCAAAGAAAGAATCCAAAGTCTGAGACTGAATCTGGGCGCGTTTTCGCTGCCTGGCCATATTCCCAACCAACTAACTTGACCCTTGAGTTTTTCAGTGGGGTATGACTGCTTGTAGACTAACGAGTTCTATGTTCCACGTTTGATGGGGAGGTGCCAGCTCTGTCAGACCAGCACTGCTCCTTCCCCAACCCCCAACCTGAACTGGGCTTAGATCTTCAGCAGGCTGTTGCACTCCTGCTCTGATCCGCCACTTAATTCCTCTCACCAGGTGTGCCTGGAGCCAGAAGTAACAACAGCTGTAGCTGCCCCACCTCCGCTGCTCCCGGGGCTGGAAGCCGAACCGTGAACTCCTTCCACTCCCGCAGCTTTTCCCACTAACCTTCTCCGCAGTCTTTGGTGTTTGTGGGTTGAGAAGTCTCGTAACTGCCGCAGCTCACTGAATCAGGGCGCTAGGGCCCCCTTCGCCCGGCTTCTGGTCTGGATGGTCCACGCCGCTCAGGCTGGGCTCTGCTCCACTCCGTTCCCAGCTCCCAGCTCCGTGTGGAATAGACCTCACCCAGAGACCATCCAGGCTGTCCTGGGCTGGAGCCCTGCTTCCCTCTGCTGTTCTGTGGGTTCTGCCATTCTAGAATTGGTTCAGAGCCATTTTTTATAGGTTTTTAGAGGGACTTGGTAACAGAGCTCACTCTAGTCCCTGCTTACCAGCCGCCATCTTCAGCACAATGTTATTTCATCACATTTCTCATGCCATAACTTAAGAATTCTCTACTGTATGGACATTCTCATAATTTGCTATCTCAAAAGGACCTATACATATCTATGTACATACTTAGAGTTTGTTTCCTTTAGACTAATCTTTTTTCTTAAACTATTCTCCCACTAATTCCCCTTTCCTTTCCTCCCATTTCCATTTTGAGTGACATGTATTTCTGTCCCCACAGGCATATGTGTATTCTTCTTTCCCCTTGATCACTTCAGATGAGAGTGAGATGAACATGTCAACCATCCCTCCAATCACCCCCTCCTCCTTGTTTGTATAGCTATCTACTTGTGTTCCCTGAATATGTGAGATAATTTTCTTTCAAGTTCTTTTCTTCTTCCCCTCAGATGGCTACCTAGTGTCAAAATTATACCCTTGCTGCCCTTTAAAAAATGCAATAAAAAGTGGACCTAATATCATTAGTAAATCAAATGTAGAGTAATTACTTAATACTCATGCCATGTATGTTTTGTATATTTCTGCATTTCCCAGTGCATCTAATTTATACTTATTGTTTACTAACATGCTATGGGTATTCAAGTACCCAATGGGAAATTCGTTATAAAAGAAAATCTAATAATTATTTACCTTTACTTACACAGGGATTTACACTTGCTCCCCACAATAAATTAATGAGGGTGATATTGGAAGTATTTTTAGTCCTCCCTATGTTATAAAAGAGGAAAATGAACTCAGAGAGATTTAAGCTAGTGTTGTATGGTTATGTGATTTCTATGAGTCAGAATTACCATTGAAACACAACTTTTTTTTCACTCCAACGCCATTTTTCCTTTAATTATACCACACTGCCCAAGATCATATGCTGAAAAAATGAGAATATATTTTTCTGTAATCAACACAAGAAATGACTAAGATTCTTGCTGTTCATTAAAATCTTATTTCTGACCTACTGTCATCCTTTGTTTGAAACTACATGCCTCCTTAGCCAATGGTTCATCATGAGCCAAAGAATTACATTTTGCCCAATAGAACATTTATTCCCAGCTGCATGGATTGTTGGCAGAGGGAATAACAAGAGCTACAGCGGAATTATAGCATCATATATGTGGGGATGTAAGGGACCTAAGAGACCTTGTAATCTAATCTCCAGGGGGGTTAAGTAACTTGGCCAAGGTCAGTATTTATTAAGTGACTCCTTTTTTCACACCACTCCTCTAGGAGATGAGAATATAAAGGCAAAAATGAAAAGTCATCCCTGCACTCCAGAACCTTACATTCTATTGGAAAGAAGCATTCAAGATCGCCAACAATATATACATAAAATAGATATTATCAAGGTTGCACATTTATATATACATATACATGCACACACATATAGACACATTGATATGTAGATATAGATACACAAATAAACATATATATAGAGAGAGATAACATCACAGCAGTCAGAAATAATGAGCAAGCATAGGAAGCACAAGAGGTAAGAAGAGCATATTGTCTAGGGGACAACCAGGGAAAGAAAATTCACAGGAATTTAATGCAAAAGTCATTGACATATTCTACCAGTTCTCCTATATTTTTGTTAATAAGGAGCCCGGAGACTAGCTTTTCAAAATTGAACATTATCTTTTAATGAAAACTAGTTATTTATTTTTTGACTTTTGGTTATAATGATAAAATGTCAATACCAAATAGAATAAAACATCTTGGATTAAAAGCTTCCTTTGGATATTAGAAGTTTGTGCCTTGAATCAGACTATAAATTAGGCTGAGAACATAAACTAGGCACTCATCATACCAAATTAGCAGATAGAAAACTCAACAGTACAACTTTAATATTCTTCAACCAACATATCCTATGAAAATATCTAGGACCTTTGCCCATTTTCATCAACTCCCTCTCCTCCTTTTTTTGATAAGTTGGAATAAGAAACTTCACAGTGAGCTATAAAAATTCTTATTTCTTTCTCCTTGAGTGGTTTATACTTAAGTTAGTTTGGCTTTTCAGTGTGTCAATTTAAATCAACTTTGAGAACAGACTTCTGACTTTCTGTCTACAGGATGGCAGCAGTGTGTTATGTGATATCTTGAATGTGACAAAATCTCTGTCTTCAGGGAAGGGAGTTCAAACAAAGTTACCAGGATAGCACCTGCTGTCTAAATGTCATACACAATATTCCTGAAATAGAGCTGCTCATTTGCAATCTCTGATGTACAGTTTTGACTGAGTAAGAATACACAGAGCAAAATCTTAGCTGTACAAAATGCCTAAACTGACTTTATGTGACAACTCTGAGAAAGTGGAAATGACCCTTATCTTGCTACTGCTAGTAGAAGACCAAATTGAAAAACAGAAAATTTTCAGTTTGACCTATTAACATATACAAATACTGGTCACATTTCATGACTTCATTTTAGACATTTGTATTTTTGAAAACCTATTTACTTTATGACATTTGAAAAAAAGATTTATCATTTGCTAAAAAGTAATGGGTATAGAATTAGTGATTTCATGGGAAGATCTCACTTGTTATTGCCCTGCCTATTAGTATAAAAAAGAAAATACATTTCAAAGTGTTCAAATATTTATAATTGCATAACAACATATTATTTACCAAAGATATGGCAATATAGGATATATCTGCTAATATAAGGCATCATACTTTATTTTCCTTATTCCAATCCACAGCATTTTCAAAATGCTTCTCATTAGTACATTGAACAAGTATATCCAGTTTCTATTCCATGCCAATCAGGATAAATAATAAATAAAATAATGCAAACTTTTAATAATAACTAAAAGAAACCCAGATCTACAGGCCTGCTGTTGAACATCCCCAGGATTCACATGACAGTGAGAAGAGAATTTTGTGATGCATTCATTTATTTGAGTATATATTTAATGTCTGGTTTCCAATGGCACTATGCTCAGCACTCTAGAAGATTAGGGTGCAGGGTCTTCTGAAAAATAGTTTAAAGCAAAGGCAATTACAGTATAGTAGAGGGAACAAGAAAGATAAGATGGGACATCCAATAATGCAAATACACACCCATTCATGCCTACCTATTCTGTGTGATTCTCATTCATGTCTTCTCATAAGATCACAATAGAGGACCCCTCTCCAGTATTTTGGGCACCTTATTTATTTTCTGCTGACATTAAAAGATATTTTTCTTCTAGTTTCATTTATACTGAGAATTGTAAGCTTTATATGATTCAGTTCCTCCAGTAGTATGGCCCACTCATTGGTTAAGGCTCTCACAAATAGCATTTACACCCTGGAAGCTCACTTCACTACTCAAATTAACATATTGGAAATGCCCTTTCACACCAGTACCTTTGATTTCTTGGTATCTGCCAGAACCACCATTTTAAAGAAGAGGCCCAGGCCACCCATGTCTTTTTTCCTCTACAGGTTAGATATGAGAAGTAGCCTGATGAAAGATAGTTAAAAAAGAATAAGATTGAGAATATAAATGGTGTTCTCTGAAAGAGAATCAGTTCCTTTGAGATAAGAAAGGAGAAGAAGCTTGTTGAGGATGTAGAGATAGAAGGTAAAAATCCATATATCCTGGATTTTATCTCAGTTAAGGGGAAGACTAGATTATCTTCAGAGAAGAAAGATAAAAATAGTGGACTTAATGGCCTGAAGAGAAAAGGAAGTAGTTGAAAACAATGAACAGCTAGTTAGTCCACTAGCAGAAATTAGTATATATGAAACTAATAAGATAATTGCTTAACAGCCTTCAGGTCACAGTTGATAAGCCCATTATGATGACTTTCTCTAGAGGTACTCAAAAACCTGGGACTAGGATAGCAGATTAAGAGATCATGATCAGGATCGGACAAAGCAAGATTATTGAATGAATAGGTAATATTCAATGATCTAAAACACTTCAAGGGAAATAAGACTGGGGGGAAGGGAAACCACAAAAAATCAATCTTGAAGAAAATGATGAAACAAATTAAAAGGGGAGTAAAAAGGCAAGATATCTGAAGCTACTGGGAAGGGATGTCACTAAGTAACTTAGATTTTTAAAGTCATGTGCAGAAGATAGAAGGACAAGAAACAGAATAAAGACAAAAGTTTATCATGGTACTCATAGTAATAAGTTGGCAAAAATAGGTAAGGACAGCAAAAAAGGGGATAATTTATTTTATATGGAAAAAGCTATTTCAGGAAAAAAGGGAGTAAAAAGAAGGAAAAAGGCCACTGTTAAGAGTGCATGAAATGGGGATACCTAATGAGAGAACGAGAGCAAAGATACTTAATTCTTATATTGCCTCTGCTCCACCCCTCCCCATCCCCAATCTATATGCTATGCCAATGAAAATGATATTTGGATAGGAAAAGAAAGAAGAAAAGCATCTAGAATGCAGTTCGTGTGTAAGACAAATAAAGAAACAATAAAATATTACAAAGATACCCTTGGTACATCCAAGTCATGTGATACAGATGAACTACATCTTTGGATAATCAAAAAAATTAGCAAATGTGATTGAGGATATTGTTAATAGTTATCTGTGGGGGAAAAAAAAACTTGTTAACAGAAAAAGCATTACAAGCCTAGAGAAGGGCAAACATTATTCTAATTTTCCAGAAAAAAAGTGTGGAAAACTATGGAATGTCTAAAATATAGGCTAATGAACTTTATTTTGATTCCTAGAATTATTTTAGGAGATTAAAAAAGTAATATAATATAATATATTATATTATATATGTATAATATAATAATATAATATATATATATATATAATATAATAATATAATAAAAGAGTAAACCTTAGAAACAGGATTTGTGATCACAAAATAACAAACTCTTACATAATTTCATTAAGGAAATGGCAGAATAAACTATTTTCTCCTTTTTTCATAGGCTTAATAAATTGACATACTAGAAGAGTGAGGTGCAGCTTAGCTATATTTGATAAAGCCCCTCAGGATATGCTTTTATTGAAAAGATGGAGAAATGTGAGCTAAATAATAGTACAGATAGCTGGATTCAAATTAGGTTGAATGATCGGACCCAGAGAGTAGTCATTAAAGGTTTAATATCAAATTGACAGGTGGTCCCACATAGAGCATCCCATGGATCTGAGTTTTGTCATGTGCTTTGTGACATTTTTTATCAATGACTTAGGTAAAGACATAGGTGGCATGTTTATCAAATATTAATGAAAGGGCAGCTAACACATCGAATGAGAAAGTGAGAATCCACAAATGTTTTAACAGATAAGTGCACTGAGTTGAATCTATTAAGATGCAATTTAATAGAAATAAATACTTGGGTAAAAACAATCAGTTTCAAAAGCACAACGTGGTGGTGACATGGTCAGACAGAATTTTGTCTGAAGAAGTTCTGGTATTTTGATGAACTGACAGCTCAATTATGTCAATCCCCCAAATTATTTTTGTTGTTGCTACTGCTGTTTTAATTGTTATTATTAATGATAATCTTTGACTGCATTAAGCAATGAATAAGAGTGCACTAGTGCCACTATGTACTTTTACCCAATTAAATCATATCCATTTTGTGTACTACAGTTTAGGAAGGATGTTGGTAAGCTGGAGATCATTTAGAGAAGGGCAACAAAATACTGAAAGGCTTTGATTTTAAGATATGTGAGGATTGGAGATATTTAGATGGAAGAAGAAATGATTCAGGGAGGGTGTAACAGCTGTATTCAAGCATTTGAATGATTATCATGTTGTAGAAGGATTAGCTATGATCAATGGGTAGAGGTTGTGAAGGAGCAAATTTAATTGTAGTGAAAGAAAAAAAAACTTCCTAATATTTATGGTTGTTCAGTTGTTTACAGTCGTATGCTCTTTGTGACCCCATTTTGGTGAAATAACCCTGGACAAAAGCACAGAAGTCATAAGTTCGAATCCTAATTTTATCATTGTTGTCTTTGGGCAGTAAGCTTACCATCTCCGAGGTTTAGTTGGCTAATTTTAATATAAGATTAATAAATATACTTTATACCACATAGGACTTGTATAAAGAAGCTACTTTTTAAAATGTAAATGATGTATAAATGTGAGCAATGAAGAGAGTTGTTATTTTTATTGTGAGTGCCTGCAAAAATCTGAGCAGCCGTATCAGATTAAAAATGTAATTGGGAAAGGTAGTTGGTACAATGATATGTGGCCAATGTGATACCCACAGCAGCTGCTATGGATATGCTGGCATATTTCCAGGTTCGAATCGCAAAATATAACACATTCTCTTGCTCAAAAATGAAACCAAGACATTTATTCAAACACCAGAAAGCCAAATCGATCACAGTAATAAAGAAGTTAATACATATTACCAATGCAGGGGGCACCTCCATCCTCAAGCCTTCCCCCAGTCAGGGCCTCCCTGCAAATAAGCTCCCTTAGGCAAAATCACTCCCTCTCTCACTCACACTTGCTGCTCTGCCTGTGCCTGCCTCTCTCTCTCTCTCCCAGATCTGTCTCACTCTCATTTCCTGATCCACTCCTTCCTGTTCCACCTGTTAGTCAAGTTCCTCCATGTCACTCAGGCTTCTATGTGACCCAGGCTCACATGGCCATATTAATAGATCAGAAAGATCTTCCCATTCCCATTAATATTATAAATGGATAGAACACTAGCCCTGGAGTCAAGAGGACCTGAGTTCAAATGTGGACTCAGATACTTACTACTAGTTGTGTGACCCTGGACAAGTCACTTAACATTGATTGATTGCTTAAAAAAAAGTGGACTTAGGAAATATTTAATACAATGACTAAAATACAGTACAACATGCTGTTTTGTGGATTTCTAGGTCAATATGTGGCTTATATAGATACTATTCTATTTGAATCTGATACCACTATCTTATATGCTTATCTAACTATTTCTGTCCTCCCTCCAAACCAAAATATAGATGTATTTAGGGCAGTGGTCATGTTTTATATTTATTCTGTGCTTCCCACAGTGGTCAACGTGGTTCTTGGCCCAAAGTAGAGAGCAATTCCCTGAGAGGTGGGATTATGTCTTTTCTCAGCTTTCCAAACTGGCCTGTAGCCTACAACCATGCTCCAAAGGAGCCTGAACTTCTTAATTGTGTATCGGATTGGAGTGAGTACACAGGCCTTAATAAATACTTTTCAAATGATTAATTTAAATTTGAAAATTAAAAAAATAAGTTCAATACCTATGTTGCAATGTTCTCAATTGCTCAGAGACAGTCCTTGAAGTGTTTATGAGCATGATGTGAGAAAAATAGTTAATAGAAAACACTTCTGTAATCTTATTTCTGTGATATTATATCTGCAGTCCCTAGAACCAATAAAAGTTTATCTTAAGAATTAGACAATAAATTTTCAGCATACAACATAATGAGCAGAACTGTGCAACATAGCTGAGTATAGAGTTTTGTTATTATTTTAAAAATTTGTTTATGACATTTCTGGAATGTTAGAAAAATATGAAAGTGCACTTTTGGCCGACTTCACAAAAATTGGAATATTCAATTTGATTGAAATATACAGTAGGGAAACAAATCTTAAAGAATGGTACCACTTTATTTTAGTTAATATAAGCATAAATAACTACAGAATGAACTTGTATAACTGGACAAGTATTCCTTTGGTACACATTTTTCTACATGTTTTAAGCACAGATATTCTGAGTAATGTCAGGAATGTTGGTTTTGTTAAATTATTAAATCCATTTAAGTACAAAATGAATTCCCCATCCCACCCCCATTGCAAACTTAGTGCTGTCAGTCCCAGGACCAGAACTGAACACAAGGCTACATGTATGATGGCGTGAATAGGGCAGAACACAATGGAATGATTATCTCCTCCTTTCTGGATACAGTGTCTCTTTTGAGACACATTAACATTAGCGTGTTTTTTTTTGTGGCCATGATGTCTCATTATGTCCTATTGAGATTTCAGTGGAGAAAAAAACCCCAAATTTTTACAGGAAAATATAAAGTTCTATATAGGAACATGTTCCCCATCTTATACATATGAAGGGGATTTTTGTACCAAGATATAGAACTTTTGATTTGTCTCTTTTAAAATCATCCTATTTGATCTACTAGTCTAACTTACCAAAATGACTTTTGGATATGGATTTTGTTAACTTGTATGTCAGTCATTTCTACCAACAAATACTTATTAAGCACTTACTATGTGCCAGACAAGGTGCTAAGTGCTTGGAAAGCAAATGCAAGGAAAGGGAAAGACAGTCATTGTCCTCAAGAAGCTTATGTTCTAATGGGGAAGCCAACACATAAAATGAAGCTGAAAAGGGACAGGGTTCCCATATTGTTAATGTATTTTTGCTTAATTGGAAGATCTTTCCCATCCATTAATAGGCCCATGTGACCTGCTTAAGTCACATGGAATCCTAAGTCACATGAGTTTGAGTTACATGAGCCTAGGTCACAAGGTTATGATGCCCTATGACCCTGAAGAAGTGTATATATACTCTGAGGTTAGCATTTTGTTTTGGGGCTCACTCATGGGAAGTATTGGTGTGATATAGCCAGATGAGACTCTGGGTAGCCATTAAGGAGGCCCCTGGCTTTGAAAAACACAGATGTTGGTACTTCTCTCTCTGGTAACTATGTATGTGTTGCTATGATCAGACAGTTTGAAACTCTGTCTTTGTGTTATTTTCTCTGTTTGTAATTTCTGCTTGTAATTTCTGTTTGTATTTGCTCTGAAGGTCAGGGTGCTGACTTTTCCCCTGAACTAAGTGAGAGGTATATATGTTTAATTAAAGTAAAATTGTTAATCCCTTTTAAGTTGCTTTCCTTTAGAAAAGCAAATCAAAGAATCTGTGCTAGCAGCCCTCCTGTGTACTGGTGTGGTCTTACACCCCCACAGCAGCTGCAAGTAACATTGTTGTTAGAGTCCTAGGCAGTAGGGAATGGGGAAGTTTGAGCAAACATGTATGAGGCAGAATTATAGTCTGTTACTTACCTCTCTCAGATCTGTGCCATCTACAGATTTGACATATTATTTATACCTTAACCCAAGTTATTGATAATTTTTAATAGCCTAAGACCAAGGAGAGATATCTAGGCCACTCCTTGTAAAGTAACATAAAACACTTAGTCATTATCATTTGGGTTCAGTTGTGCTATCAGCTCTAAATCTCCCCATCTAGCCTCTGTCAGTCCACATTTCACAGAAGTACATCATGAGAAACATTCTCCAATGCTTTGTGGAAAAGCCATATGTACACCATTACTATGTCCATAGTAATACTGTCATTATTTTAAAACTATGAAAACAGTATTCCCATGATTTACCCATCTGAACCTTGTCCATAAAAGAAATAAGGTTAGTTTGACACAACTTGTTCTTCATGAAGCCATATTGGATCCTTTTATGACTAATGTTTCAAGTTCAAAATTCAGGTTGACAAATATTTAATAAGTTCCAACTATTTGCCAGATACCGTGTCAAGCACCAGGGATATAAAGAAAGGCAAAAATGGTACTCCTCCCACCCCAAATTAGTCTAATGAGGTATACAGCATATAAACAACTAAATACAAACAAGATATATGCCGGATAAATTGGAGATAATTTCAGAGGGAAGACACTAAATTAAAGAATATTAGGAAAGCCTTCTTGAATAAGATGAGATGTCAACTAAGACTTGAAGGAAGCCAGAAGATAGAGACAAGGAGATAAAACATACCAGACATGGGAGACAGCAAGTGAAAACTCATGAAGGTAGGAGCTCTTAATGCATTTTAGAATTTTATTAGGAAGAAAAGTAAAGTTCATCTCTCTCTCTCTCTCTCTTTCTCTCTCTCTCTGTCTCTCTCTCTCTCTCTCTCTCTCTCTCTCTCTCTCTCTCTCTCTCTCTCTCTCTCACACACACACACACACACACACCCCAAATAAATAAATGGATAAATAAATATTGGAACAAAATGTACATTTCTCCAGTTCTACAGCACCTGTTCCACTTTCCAAGGTCTTTCAAAAATCACTGAAGCAGTTCATTAATTATATCTGCCAATTCCCTCAGGACCCTAGAATAAAGTTCAATGAGCCCTTGTCTCATGAAAGTGATAAAAATTATTTCTTTGTACTAGTGAATATTTTGAAAAGAGGCCTATAATTGAATTTTGGGAAAGCAGAAGAATTAAAATTCAAGAACAGCAGTGACAACGGATACAGTAGACAGAAAATGAATAATAAACATATGGAACATTTATCAGGGGTAGCTAGATAATTCAGTGGATAGAGTGCTAGTCCTGGAGTCAAGAAGATCTGAGGTCAAATTTAGCCTCAGATTCTTTCTAACTATGTGCCTCAATTTTATCATCTGTAAAATGATGATAATATTAGCACTTACCTCCCAGGGTTGTGAGGATTAAATAATATAGGATTTGTAAGATGCTTTACAAACTTTATAGTGCTATATAAATGCTAATAATCATTATTACTACCACACCATCTAGCTTCCTACTGCATGTTCACCATTTTTGTAGTATTCTATCAGTGATAAAATAATTCTCTTAAGAGTAGAAAATTGAAGCAAATTAAAAGTTTATGGGATCATAGATGTTAGTGCTAGACAGAACCTTAAAGGTAACTCAATATACCTTACTGATTTTGCAGATATGGAAATAGGGCCATTGAGGCAATGTGACTTAGTTAAGGCTATATTGTCATCTATTATCTTCATTCTCAAGAAGTATCCCTATCTAATCTTGAATTCTCTTGTTTCTTAACAACAGTTAAAAAACCAAAAAAAAAAAAAAAACCCAAAGTGCTGAAAATCTTTTTTGGTTGTTCATGTTGTCCAGTACAGGAAAAAAAATTTTCAACATGAGAGACAGAATTCTCTCTCAGCATTTAGAAGTGTGAGATTGCTTCTGGAGACATAGTAGAATATACATTGATGAAGAACAATTCTAAACAACCAAAGGAAGACAGGTTTCTGAATAAAGGGTAAATTTCTGTGGCAAATTTCCAGATTTTCAGTTGATGTGCCAGTGAGAGAAATATTCAAGACTGTCATATTGGTATATAAATCTGTAACAAACAAAGTAGATTTGAAGAATCTGTAAGAAAATACCTCTGAGATAATTAGATATTTTTGACCTATAGAGCAATTCATTTATATTTTATACATTTAAAAGGGAAATGACAATAATTGAACAGCTTTGTCAATCATGACTCCATCTTATACTTGCATCCCCTGTGTCTATTTTCTCCACATCTTTCTTGAGGGGAAATGATTACAGTGTTCCCTAGAATTTCCAGCTTTTTAATTGGCCTGCTTGGTGACATATTCCATATGTTTATTATTCATCTTGTGGTGCCTGTTTTCACTACTGAATTCACTACTGTTCTTGAATATGAATGCTTCTGCTTTTCCACATTTCAACTATGTGCCTCTTCCTTTTCAAAGGCATCATCATTATAAAGAAATTCTCTTTATCACTTTCAGAAATTTCTGTCTTAGTTTTTCATGTTATTTCTTAGGATCGTTTCATAGTTTACCTTTTGATAAAGTGAAAATATGAACATTTTTACTTTAAAGATATAGAAAGCACTATAATATGCCATGAAATTAATTACTTAAGATTCTGTCTTGATAATATTTTTCAAATTGTTATATAGACACACACTGTCATTTAGCAAAGGCTTATTAGATGAGCATCAAAACAAACATAAACTTGGTGAATTTTAATGATTCAAATGTTACTACCACTAATAATAGCTAATACTTATATATTACTTATATGTGCCATTCACTGTGCTAAACACTCTAAAATATCTCATCTGATACTTACAACAACCCTGGGAGGTAGGTGCTATTATTATTATTCCCATCTTACAGTTAAAAAAAGCAGGGTTTAAGTGACTTATCTAGAGATAACTCTAGTATGTATGTCTGAGGACAGATTTGACCTCAGGTCTTCCTGACTCTGGGTCAGATGATCTATGCACTGTAGCACATACCTATACATATTTTCATCATCTAATTAAATCTGGAGGATAAATAGAATATTACACTGGGAAAAGGACCTTACAGATCATCTAGACAAACTCCTTTATTTAATGTATGAAGAAACTGAGCTTAAGATAGCATCAAATTACTTATCCCAGGTCACTTTAAGAATTTTTGTCCAGAGTGGGGTTTATTGTCAAAGTCTCTTGATTCTGAACTGAATAATGTATTTATCCTAAACTGGTTTTGCCCCTTTTGTATATTTTAATTCCTTCTGTGTGTTACAAATTATTACAATGCATATTAAGTACCTAATTTTTGTAGGTAATTGTATAAATAAGTAAAGGGGGAGATGCAAAGTTTATGGAAGATGTACACCCTGTCCTCAAGTATGTTGCAGTTCAATAAAGTAATAATGGTCCCAAAATATCACATTTAAATGGATAGGGAACCTACTAAACAAAATTTAATGAGGGGCCTGAAAGCAACATGTGAGTTGTTTTAAAGGATGAGTAAAACTTCAACATATGGAGCGGTAGAAAAAGGCCTCTCTGGTATAGGAACTGTCTTCACAAAGCAGTAAGAACAAAGTACTTGTTTGTGGAATATGGAGTCTAGCTATAATTTTTCTGCACTCATTCTCTCAGAGCAAGGCAGATTATGTTTCCAACTCAGGCTTCGAGGAGTAGCCCTGATTGGGCTGGCCTATGCCTTCTCTACTTCAATTGGCTCAAGCTCCTACTCAGGTGAGGTTTCCCTCTGCCCTTAGCCAGTCAGTCAATCAAGCATTTTCAAACTGTTTCCTATGTGCCAGATACTATGCTAAGTGCTGATGATTAAAGTAGAAAAAGAATGACAGTCTTCATCCTCAAGGAACTTATAATCTAATGGGAGAAGATGACACAGAAAATGAAGCTGAAAAGCAGGGCAGGGAGGAGGGGCGAAGCAGGTACCCAGCTCAACGGCCAAGATGGAGAAGTCCAAAGAAGTCTAAAAGCAAGACAGCTGTTAAGAAATGGTGGAATTGTGGGACTAGCACTCACAATACCAGTGACTGGCATCCCATTTCCATTTAAACAATGAAAATCAGCAAGCTTTTTTAAAATATTTTTTATTTTTAGTTTACCACACACGGTTCTACATAATTTTGAGACCCAGATTTTCTCCCCTCCCTCCCCCTCCCTCCCCAAGGCAGCATGGAATCTCATATAACTACCATGTATAACTTCGCATTGAATTAATTTATACACTAGTCAAGTTGTGGAGAAGAATTATGACCAATGGAATGAATCATGAGAAAGAAGAGACAGAACCAAAAAAAAAAACCCAAAAACAAAAGAGAAGAAAAAAGGCGAGCATGTAGTGTGCCTCAGTCTGCATTCAAACTTCACAGTTCTTTCTCTGGATGTAGATAGCATTCTCCATCGTGAGTCCCCTGGAGTTGTCCTTGCACCTTGCGTTGCTGAGAAAAGAGAAGTCTGTCAGGGTTGGTCCTCACGGAATCCATATATCTGTGGTTGTGTACAATGTTCTCCTGGCTCTGCTCTGCTCACTCAGGATTATGTTGTGGAAAATCAACAAGCTTTTACAAAGAAATATTTACTTTGAAGGTGTAGCAGGTGCAGAATTAAAAACATCCCCCCAAGACTTTGGGGGGCACACTCTTCTGTACATCGTCTTGTACAAAATTTTCTATTTAAAAATGAATTTAAAGTTAATTAGTCCACTCCTTTCCTATTTTATTAATAAATATTTTGGGGGAGGTGACTATTCCCTTAAGAGCTGCCTTAACTGAATCATAGATATTTTGGCGTGTTATTTCATTATTATGGTTGTCTTTCACAATTTTTTTTCTGTTTTGTTCTTTTACCTATTTATTTCTTAGGATTCCATTGTTAAGTTTGCATTTGGGTCTCTGGCTTTTGATTGTGTTTCTGAATTGTTTAATTTTTATTGTGTTATGTTCTGTAAAATATGTTTATTATTTCTGCATTCTTGTATGTTTTGCAATATCTCTGTGCTCTAATACGTGGTTCATTTTTGTAAAAGTTCCATGTGATGCTCAGAAATATGTATATCCTTTTGTGGTTTCAATTACAATATTTGACAAGTCTTTTAGTTCTGGGTTCTCCAGCAATTTATTCAATCCTGTATTTTACTTTTTGTTTATCTTTCTGTTAATTTGGCCAAAACTGAAAATGTCATACTAGTCTTATGTTGCTATTCATGTTATCTTATAATACTGTTATTTTATTTTCTTTTACAACTTTAGGTGCTACATTTGAATCATATGATTAGAAAAGTAACAAACCCCAAATAATCAAAAAATAGTAGATTTTTTTCATATCTTTTGTTCTTGTTTTTTGTTTTGTTTTGGACTGGGTCTCTCCAGGGTGGAAGTATAGTAGCCACTCACTGATCCCAGTACTGACTGCCACTGAAGTTTTAACCCCTATGAACCTACCTAACCTCGGTGAATTTGTTTCTTATTAGGCAACCTGGTGGCCCTTTACACCATGGGTGCTCACTGTATTCACACAGGACTTTGTTTAGACATCTGACTGACTTCTTCTGAAGTAGGCACTGTGCTTTCTGGTAACCTTGCTGAGCACTAAATCCCTGCAGATTATACCCTTTGTAAAATCCCAGTCTACCATAGCAGACTTTCATTTCCTCCATGGGAGTGTGCTTCAGTGGGATTCTTTCCTTCTAGTTGATTAAGATGTTATAATTTCTTCCCCCGTTTTAATTTTTTTTTCCTTTCAAACCTCATCCATTCTGCTATTTTGTTATTCAGTTTATTTTACAAATGAGGAAACTGAGGCAAACAGGTTTATGTGATTTGCCCAGGTTTATGCAGATAGTAAGTGTCTGAAGTTTTCCAGACTCCAAGCCTGGCATGCTATCCATTGCACCACCTAAGTGCCCATTGTACTATATTCCCTCCTTTTAATGAAAATTATTTTCCAGTATTTTTTTACCATTGATTAAATCAGGGTATATTATACATTTTCTTCTCTCTTCTACCTCTTTTTTCTGATGGTCCCTCTCATTGTACCATTTGATCACAGGAAACAAACTGATTCACTTATAAGGCGGTTTGGAGGAAGGTTACTTCATAGTTTATTTCATCATTTCTCCTATTTCTTAACTTTTGCTTTCATCTTTAGCATCTTGAGAATTTTTAGAAATATCTTAATCATCCATCTGTTGCTGTTACTTTTTTTTTTTAACTCAACAGAACAAAGGAGTAGGTAACTGTTTCCAAAGAATGACACTGCCACAAGGATGGCAGCTATGGGAGTAGACCAGATGCGAATGGGAAACAATATAGGGGGATGACTCTCACTCTCCCAGCTAGGAAGACCAGTAGTCCAGGTATGCAGCTGGCTGCACACTCTGATTGAAGGCCCCAAGCCACTCAGGGCTCTAATTTCATAGAGAAAGAGTTTTTAGACAATGAAATGTATGGCATTGACAGGAGACTGCCCCATTACCAGTGAGGCAAGGCAGTAGCGTAGGCTGGAACACTGAAATGATGGTATATTATGAATTGCCTAATAAAGAACAAAGGGAAGAAACTCAGGAAACAACTTTAATTGTGACACAGCAGGAAAGAAGTTTGCAAGTGGAACAATGTTTACTCTCTGTGCTACTTAAGCCTTAGCATTCATGTATCCTGGGTATTGGGGTGAAAAACCAATCGAAATGGTTTTCATTGAATCACAAACTCCTAAGTGTCTCTTTCTACTTGGTTTTACTTTTCAATGGTCTCAAGAGTTGGGGTAATTTATTTTGTTGCTTGTGCCTTTCTTGGTCATTGTATTTACGTGTCTTGTGTTTCTGCTGTTTGAGGTTTTTATATTAAATAAATGGTGTAACTCTATGTCGTCTGGTATGGTGAATGATCACTTTCAAGAGCTTGTAGCTCCAAAAGGCTAATAGCTGTTTATTGTTGATCCCTGCCAAAGGCTCCACTCAACCTGGAAAGGGATTTTCCAAAAATGTAGGATCTATAGGACAGAAATTTAGAAAGGGGATCTGATATATCCAGGTACTCCATCTTCCTTCATCTCCACAACTAAAAAAAAAGATTATATTTCACCCCTCTTCCCCCGGGATCCAAGTTGCTTGGGATTAACTACACAGTATGACAATTCTAAGAATTCCCGTTTAGTTATATTCCATGATAACCTGATTAGAGGATGTTGAAAAGGCTCACACAGATATTGACTCCCAAGAGCCAATCATATTCCTTGCCTCTGTGGTTTGTCCTTTGAAGAATCCTGTGAATGATTCAGGTGAGGCAGGAACTTTTGGAGGATGTCTTAGGCTTGGGTAAAACAACTGTCCTGGCACTGAATTTCCCTCTATAGTTTTACTAGCACCCCCATAGGCTGGTCATTAATTACTTTCTTATCAGCCCCATGTTTCAGGACCCATGCCTAAGAGACCCTCTAAGACTGATTGTCATCACTGTCCTGCGCCTGTCTTGTAGGATGGCAGAGTTTCTACCTTCTTTCACCATTCCCAGAGAGCCCATGTGAACTGATGGCAGTATTTCCCTGAAACATAACTATCTTGACCACCCTTCTCATATTTGTTCATTTGATCAGTTGGTGTAATTGTGTGGTGGTAGTGGGGAATCCATAGTTAATATCTGAAGTCATTCTAGTGTGAGTCTATCCGCAGGGCAAGAATTGACCCCAAGGTAGACTGGTGTGGCAGGTTATGGTGGGTCCATCACTTCGATTAAAGTTTTCAACTACATAGTAATCTTAACTGTGAATGGGATGAACTGACTGACAAAACAGAAGGAGAGAGCAGAATTGATTAGAAATCAGAATCCAACAATATGTTGTTTATAAGAAACACATTTGAAATAGACACACACAGAGTTAAAATAAGAGGTTAGAACAAAATTCATTATGCTTCAGCTGAAGTAAAAAATGCAAGGGTAGAAATCATGATCTCAGACAAAGAAAAAGTAAAAATAGACCTAATTAAAAGAAATAATAAAGGAAAATACATTTTGATAAAATGTACCATAGAAAATGAAGTAACATGAATACAAAACATTTATGTATCCAAATTCTTAAAGGAAAAATCTCCTGAAATACAGGAGGAAATAAACAGTAAAATTATACTATTCTAAAACCACGCTAGACCTCAATTTACCTCTTTTACAAGTAGGTTGATCTAATCATAAAATGAATAAGAAAGAAGTTAAGGAGATGAAGAAAATTTTAGAAAGGTTAGACATATTAGAGTTCTGGAGAATATTGAATGGAAATAGAAGGGAGCATACTTTTTCTCAACACTATATGGCATCTTGAAAATGACTACATGTTAGGGGATAAAAACCTCACAGAAAAAGGCAAAAAAGTAAAAATATTGAAATACCATTTTTGGACTATAATACAAAAATTGAATTCAATTAAGGGCCTCAGAAGCATAGATTAAAAAATTAAATGCAAACTGAATAAAGTAATCCTAAAGAATAAGTGAGTTGAAGGACAGATAATAAAAAATGATCAATAATTATATTAAAGGTAATGGCAACACTGAAACAACAAACCAAAATTTCTGAGATGCAGTATCTAAATGCCCACATCAATAAAAGAGACAAAGGGCAAATAAACAATTTGGGCAAAAAAAAAACTAAAAAAACTTAATAAATTAAAAATCCCTAATTAAATACCAAATTGGAAATCCTAAAAATCAGGAGAGATTAGTAAAACTGGAAGTTAGAAAAAAAACTAATAAATAAAACTAAGAACTGGTTTTATTAAAAAACAATAAAAAAGATAAAACATTGGTTCATTTAATTTTTTTCTTTTATTATTCTTTTTTTAAAATTTATTTAATATATTTAGTTTTCAGCATTGATTTTCACAAGAGTTTGAATTACGAATTTTCTCCCCATTTCTACCCTCCTGCCCACTCCAAGATGGTGTAAATTCTGTTTGCCCCATTCCCCAGTCAGCCCTCCCTTCTGTCACCACACTCCACTCCCATCCCCTTTTCCCTTCCTTTCTTGTAGGGCAAAATAAATTTCTACGCCCCATTGCCTGTGTATCTTATTTCCTAGTTGCATGCAAAAAAACTTTTTTGTTTTTGTTTTTGAACATCTGTCTAAAACTTTGAGTTCCAAATCCTTTCCCCTCTACCCTCCCTAAGAAGGCAAGAAATTCAACGTAAGCCACATGTATATGATTATGTAAAACCCTTACACAATACTCATGTTGTGAAAGGTTAACTATATTTTGCTCCTTCCTAACCTATCCCCCTTTATTGAATTTTCTCCCTTGACCCTGTCCCTTTTTGAAAGTGTTTGTTTTGATTACCTCCACCCCTATCTGCCCTCCCTTGTATCATCCCCCCTTTTTTATCTTCTTCCTCCTTCTTTCCTGTGGGGTAAGATACCCAATTGAGTGTGTATGGTATTCCCTCCTCAGGTCAAATCCAGTAAGAGCAAGATTCACTCATTCCTCCTCACCTGCCCCCTCTTCCCTTCCTACAGAACTGCTTTTTCTTGCCACTTTTATGAGAGATAATTTACCCCATTCTATCTCTCCCTTTCTCCCTCTCTCAAATATATTCCTCACTGATCCCGTAATTTGATTATATTTTTTAGATATCACCCCTTCATACTCAACTCACCCTGTGCCCTCTGTCTATATATATATATATATATATATACATATATATATATATATATGTGTGTGTGTGTGTGTGTGTGTGTATACGTATACACACACACACACACATATATATATACATACATATATATATATATATATACATACATATATATATATATACATACATATATATATATATATATATATATATATATATATATATATATATACACATATATCTGCATATTCCCTTCAGCTACTCCAATACTGAGGGTCTCATGAATCATACACATCATCTTTCCATGCAGGAATATAAACAAAACAGTTCAACTTAATAAGTCCCTTGTGGTTTCTTTTTCTTGTTTATCTTTTGATGCTTCTCTTGTTTCTTGTGTTTGAAAGTCAAGTTTTCTATTCAGCTCAGGTCTTTTCACTGAGAAAGCTTGAAAGTCCTCTATTTTATTGAAAATTCATATTTTTCCTTGGAGCATTATACTCAGTTTTGCTGGGTAGGTGATTCTTGGTTTTAATCCTAGCTGCATTGACCTCTGGAATATCATATTGCAAGCCCTCAATCCCTTAATGTAGAAGCTGCTAGATCTTGGATTATTCTGATTGTGTTTCCACAGTACCCAAATTTTTTCCTTCTGGCTGCTTGCACTGTTTTCTCCTTGATCTGGGAGCTCTGGGATTTGGCAACAATATTCCTAGGAGTTTTCTTTTGGGGATCTATTTGAGGAGGCAATCAGTGGATTCTTTCAATTTCTATTTTATGCTCTGACTCTAGAATATCAGGGGAGTTCTTGATATTTTCTCGAAAGATGATATCTCTGCTCTTTTTTTGATCTTGGCTTTCAGGTAGTCCAATAATTTTTAAATTATCTCTCCTGGATCTATTTTCCAGCAGTGGTTTTCCCAATGAGATATTTCACACTGTCTTCCACTTTTTCATTCCTTTGTTTCTGCTTTATATTATCTTGATTTCTCATCAAGTCACTAGCTTCCACTTGCTCCAATCTAATTTTTAAGGTAGTATTTTCTTCCGTGGTCTTTTGGACCTCCTTTTCCATTTAGCTAATTCTGCCTTTCAAGGCATTCTTCTCCTCATTGGCTTTTTGGAGCTCTTTTGCCATTTGAGTTAGTCTATTTTTTAAGGTGTTGTTTTCTTCAGTGTATTTTTCAGTATTTTTTGGGTCTCCTTTAGCAATTCATTGACTTGTTTTTCATGGTTTTCTTGCATCCTTCCATTTCTCTTCCCAATTTTTCCTCCACTTCTCTAACTTGCTTTTCCAAATCCTTTTTGCGCTCTTCCATGGCCTGAGACCAGTTCATGTTTTTCTTGGAGGCTTTTGATGTAGGCTCTTTGACTTTGTTGACGTCTTCTGTCTGTATGTTTTGGTCTTCTTTGTCACCAAAGAAAGATTCCAAAGTCTGAGACTGAATCCGAGTGTGTTTTTGCTGCCTGACCATGTTCCCAGCCAACTTACTTGACCCTTGAGTTTTTCGTTTGGGTATGACTGCTTGTAGAGTAAAGAGTACTTTGTTCCAAGCTTGAGGGGATGTGCTATTGTTTTCAGAGGTATTTCTATACAGCTAGCTCTGCCACACCAGCACTCCTCCTTCCCCAAGAACTCCCAACCCGGACCTGATGCAAATCTTACACAAGCTCTGCACCCCTGCTCTGATCCACCACTTAATTCCTCCCACCAGGTGGGCCTGGGGCTGGAAGCAACTGCAGCTGTAGTTCTGTAGCTGCACTGCCTCCACTGCCCCAGGGCAGTGTCCTAACTGTGAATTCCTTTCACTCCCAGCAGCTTTTCTCACTAACCTTCTCTTTTGTCTTTGGTGTTCGTGGGTTGAGAAGTCTGGTAACTGCCACGGCTCAGTGATTCAGAGAGCTAGGGCTTGTTCTGCCTGGCTCCTGGTCTGCTTTGTCCTGCTGCTGCCCATGCTGGGCTCTGCTCCCCTCCGCTCCCAGCTCAGTGTACAATAGACCTCACCCAGTGACCATCCAGGCTGTCCTCAGCTGGAGCCCTGCTTCCCTCTGCTATTTCATGGGTTCTGCAGTTCTTCTCTGCTGTCTTTGGTGTTCGTGGGTTAAGAAGTCTGGTAACTGCCACGGCTCACTGATTCAGGGAGCTAGGGCTTGTTCTGCCTGGCTCCTGTTCTGGTTGGTCCTGCCGCCACCCACGCTCGGCTCTGCTCCTCTCCGCTTCCAGCTCTGTGCGCGATAGACCTCATCCAGCGACCATCCAGTCTGTCCTGGTCTGGAGCCCTGCTTCCCTCTGCTATTTTGTGTGTTCTGCAGTTCTAGATTTTGTTCGGAGCCATTTTTTTATAGGTTTTTGGAGGGACCTGGTGGGGAGCTCACACAAGTCGCTGCTTTCCAGCTGCCATCTTGACTCTGCCCCCCTTCTATGGTTCATTTAATTTTAAAAAGAAGAAAACCAAAATACTAGAATCAAAAAATTAAAAGGGTGAGTATATCAGCAATGATAACCTTACCAAGATACTCCTTTCACCTGATCTACATTGCATCAGCCACAACTTAAAAACTTCTCTTACATGTTCGAAAGTGACCATTTCTTCTTCCTACATTCAGAATGTTTTATAAAGAGAGTTATTGTTTATGCAATACTTTGAAGTCTGCAAAACACTTTACCTATATTATATAATTCAAGCCTCATAACAACTGTGTGAGTTACTTACTAATCTTAGTCCCTTACAAGTGGAAATCTGAGGAATCTGACTGAGAGAGGTTAATTGACTTGTTTAGTCTCACACGTTTACTAAGGGTCTGAGGAAGGACACTTAGCTCTTTCTGATTTCAATGCCAACATTCCCTCCATTGTGACACCTGGTTGCCTTTCTATTCTATTATTACTAATAGCATTAGCTAAATGAACATATCAGGAATGAATGATTTTGTAGTATATTTTTGTCTTTTTATTCACTCACTATTGATGGAAAATGGAGGTTGATAATACCAGAACTTGAACTTTAGGGATTCTATCTTTTTTCATTCTAAAGACACTGTGCTTGATTGATTCAGGTAGTTAGTCAAGGAAAGGAGGTAGAGAATGAGATGAATCTGGACAGCAGGAAGTAATAGGTTTTATATGTATGTATAATTTTTAAATGTATATATTTATAAGTAAGTACATATTTATATATTTAGAAACATTTTGTGTATATTTAACATTATATATATACATGTATATATATATGATATGCATATTCCAGTATACAAAATAACCCCACATGTTTCTCCCTCCCCCTGAAGCAAAAGAATTTGTGAAGAAAGGTGACCGAGATAATGGAAGGTCTGGAAACCATGACAAATGCAGAACATTTCATATATATGTATATATATATCCTCAATTTGAGGAATTTGTGAAATATTGCAGACTATCATTATAGATTATGTTTGTATCTATATACATTATAAGGGTGGGGAATGGCTGTGGGAAGGGGATAGGATTTTCAAAGGGAAAGTCCTTGAGCTACAGAAGATCCATGATCACAAGTAACTGAGAGTTAGGCAGCTAGGGGGCACAATGGATAGAATGCTGGGCCTGGAGTTAGGATGACTCATTTTAGTGAATTCAGATCTGGTCTCTAGCCCTGCGACCCTGGGCAAGCCATTTAACCCTGTTTCCCTCAGTTCCTCATCTGCAAAATGAGCTGGAGAAGGATATGGCAAACTATTTCAGTATCTTTGCCAAGAAAACCTCAAATGATGTCAAAGAGTCATTCATAACTGAAAAAAAAAAAACTGAACCATAATGAAACAACTGAGAGTTGAGTAATGCTGGTTGATACTTGTTACAACAATGTTGCTAGCAGCGCTGTGGAGGTGAAAGACCCAACAAGACCAGCAACAAGAGCTGCCAACACAGTTTCTTTGATCTGCTTTTCTAAGGAAAAAAAATTTTTAAGGGGTTAATAATCTCAATTTAATTAAACCTACATATCACTTAGTTCAGGAAGAAAAAATCAGCCCCCTGAACTTCAGGGAAAATACAAACAGAAATTATAAATATACATTATAAACAGATCAACTAACACAAACCAGTCTATCTAGACTTCAGAGGCCATTTAATCGAATTCTTCATTTGAAAGATAAGTCTCAGGGAGGTTACCTTGTGAGGATGCCTCTGACTAATGGTTGGAGATGGGGTGAATAACTTGAGTGCCAGCGGTCTTTAGTTAAGAAGAATAAAATTCTTATATAAAGGCGGAACTATCTTAAGGGTCAAAAAAATAATTAGATTGTCAGCTTAGCAATAGATTTAGGAAATTAGATAAATTAAAAGCTAGAAAGAGGGTTGGCATATTGAAAGGGGGAAAAGATTCTTTGAATAGGAGATGAGGACAATATGATAGTGTTCAGTTTTATAGCTGAGGTAGATAAGGTTGTTAAAGTAAAGGGTTGATTCTTTGTTCTCATTGTTTTAAGGATAAGCATACATATTACAATTTCACTTATTTTAAATTTTATCTGCCCTCTCAGTATTGTGTTGAGCTGTTACGTTAATTTTGATGGTGTGCTATTGAATGAATGTAGCATTAGTTGTTCAAAACTTTAGCTATCTAAAGCATATTTCATTGTCCATGTTTTGAAGACAATTTAGAAAGATATATTTAGATTTCATCCTCTCTCCTTCCACCTTTTAGGGTATGAGACAAAGACTTTATCACATTGCAGAATCCAGTATTAACAATATAATTGATTCTTTTGACAAAGAATCTTAATATTAGCTATAACTGCTAAAATATATTTGAAGAAAAGCCTATTGTTAATTATGATAGAATATCTAGAAGATATAATTCACTGAATATAGATGGATATCTATAATTAGCTGGGTTGACCATTATATGACTTTCATTGTGCTGAAGGAATTTTTTTTTGGTCAAGATATTAAAAAAAAAACTAACTTCCCCATTTGTGATTCATATTCACCAATGACATGCTTACCAAAAGACTCTCTAAATTAATAGTTGTTTAGTGAAAAAATAGTGTAATTTTCAAGTATGATGATTTCACTTAATAATTATGAAATCATGTTTTTACTTATCAAGGTTTACTAGTCCTCTAGGGAAGTAAATAAAAGTCAGGAGCAACTTGGTAAGATTAATTGTTAACTCTGCTACAGTATAATTTTGTTATAATGAAGTCGATTATAACACAAATTCATATACTGTGAAGTCCAAATGGATCCCAAAAATGTATAATTCCACAAAGTAAAAGTCTGATATAAAAGACTAACATATAATTAAGGCTATCCCCTATTAGTATTAAAATACTCTTATTTTGCTTCTACTTTCTCTGCAAAGAGAATTAACTTTGTATTGGAAAAGATAGGATAAAGATAGCTAACCAAGATTGATACTCATAAGACAAAGGGAAAGTAAAACAACCCTAGAAAATCTTTTATAAATTCCGGTCACCTGACCCAAATCAACCGTATCATTAGTAATTGACAGAATTTATAGATGAAATTGTCAATCTCTTCTTGCTAATATTTGAAAGTTGTGGAAATGGAAGAGGTACCATAATACTGGGTAAATATTGAAAAAGAAATTGAAAAAGAAGAAATTCTACAAAGTACAGGCAGGTGAATTTGTCCTTCTCCTTGATTCCTGGGAGAATTCTAGAACTGATCTTTAAAGGGATGATTGGCAAATGTCTAGAAAGGTAAACGATTATTACAAAAAGTCGAGTTAGTATAGTTTGATCAAGAACACTTCATGCCACATTAACCTCCTTTGCTTCCTTGATAAAGGTACCAAAGTTATAGATGAAAGGGATGGTAATATAGTTTGTCTAGATTTTCAACAAAGGTTTTGATGAATTAACTCAGTAATCAAAGAATAGTTTTATTATGTGTGCTAAAATGGAAATAACTTTTCAGAGAAAGAAATGCTACGGAAAATTTTTTCATCTAATTGTGCAAGGCATTTGTATCCTCTTTGAAGGGAAGGCTTTGAAGTGAGAGCTTTACACAAGATTAATGGATGTATATGGACCTGGGAGATTAATGGAACTACACAAATTAGACATGATAATGAATGCATATAAGTTAAAGTCACTGGAGCTCAATTGCTCTGGGGCAGATTGTTGGGATGTTCTAAGACAGAGATAAAATATTTTAATGGAAGATTGAATGCAGCCAATAGAACAAGCACTTCCATTGTCTTGAAAAAAGTAGGTTTTTGCATGGTAAAGAAATATAACCTATGCATAGTTTCTTTAGGTTAGCAATACCTAGACTATGCATAAGCTTTTGTAGTAATGACAAGTTTTTACCAGCATAAAAAAATTAGTAGGTCAATGAAAGAAAAATGTCCTAGCATCCTGGTTCCACCAAAGTAACTCATGCTGTCTTTGAGGATAGATGTAGACTAGCTGGATTGTTATTTTTCCATACTACCAGGGGAGTCTGAGGATGGTAGATAATCTGAGTTTTCAACTTCTGAGTTATAAAAGGGCTAAAACTGGTTAGCTATCTGTATGAAGTCAGGTATACCAATATGGTGGGGGGGGAAGAGGAGGAGAGAGGGAGAGAGGGAGAAAGGGAGGAGGAGGAGGAGACGACATAAAGGCAGAGATGTTGAGTAGACAATAGTTCATTTAAAGAGATTAAGAATAGGATAGATGGCTGGACTCAGAGCAACTTTTAAAAGCACATTTTTAAATATCTTTTATTTTTATATTACTGACATTTTCTGATGTATCTAATTCTTTCCCTCCTTCTGTGTCATTTATAACAAAAAAATTTAAAAAGAAGAGGAGAAATAGATATCAAGGCTAACAGTGTAACACACATTAAAAAACCCCATTATTATTTGTGGTATTTGACACCCATAATCCCTCACCACTGCAAAGGAGGGAAGGAGGCACCATCTCATATCTCTTCTTTGGGGCCAAACTTGGTTACTCTGTTTTGTATATCAGTCACTCTATATTATTTTCTTGGTTATGCATTGCCTTTCAGATGAGTTTCTTTTATACCACGGATTGTAAAAGTTTGTTGAGATATTCTGCTACTATCTCTTTTTTACTGAAATATTGGTCAATTTAAATGCAAGATTATGAGAGCAAGGCTTATGATTTTCCTTCACCTCTATGCAGATGATTCTTAGATATATTATACCAACCTTGTCCAAAAGGCCAATATTTTGTGCGTATTAAACTTGACATGTACAAAACATAACTCATTATCTCTTACTCCCCCAAAACAAACAAAAAAACCCTCTTCTATCTTCCATCATCTTCCTGTTCTAAAGAGCCATTGTGCTGACTTCATTGTTGTATGCTTGTAAAATTTGGCCAGTCTGCCAACAATAGGTCACAAAATTAAATCACTTCCATTTGAATTATCTTGGGAAGATTCTGAAGATTATCCTGCAAGATAAGGTACCAGACAGTGAGGTCTTCTCTTGTGCTGAACTTCCAGGCATTTAAAGTCTACTACAGTGAGTGCCACTCCAGTGGGCTGGCCATGTAGCCGAAATGCCAACCGCACATTTACCTAAAAGCCTATTTTACATTGGACTCACACAAGGCAAGCACTCACATGGAAGTCAGAAGAGGCAGTACAAGAACACTCTCAGGTATCTGAAGAACTTTAGCATTGATTATGAGACATGGGAAATACTGGCACAAGATTGCCCAGCATGGCATTCCTGCATCAAAGAAGGCGCTGAGCTCCATGAGCAGAGAGCAAAGCAGAATCTCAATAGCACAAAGGAAATGTTTGATGTGCAAATCTAGAGATAGCTCCATACTAAATGATCGAACATATTATTTGAACTTCTGTGGTAGAACTTCTGGAGCTCATATTGGACTGATCAGCCACAGCTGAATACACTGTATCTTGACCCCAACATTGTGACATTATTAGTCCTCCTTGAGTATGAATAACGAACAACACAGTCACACAGGCTCAAAACCTCAGTTCCATCCTTGATTCTTCAATCTCACTCATCCCACATTTCAAAGCCTTGTCTTTTCTACCTTCACAACATTTTTTTTTCCTGTATGTAACCTTCTCTTTTGTTACAGAACTTCTGTCTTGGTGGAGCCAAGCCTTCTGGTTGGTCTCCCTGCCACAAGTTAACCCTCACTCCAACTTATACTTTACTCAGTGTGATTTTCCTACAGTAAAGATCTTACCAGGTATCCAAAGCTGGCTCCCTTTATCCATGACAATCAATTGTCTACCAATGCAATATGTGATGCTTTTCAATCTAGTCACAGGCAAAAATTTTAGTTTATATAAAAGTAAAATTCACTGAAAATGTTTTTAATTGGCATATAATAGGCAGCAAGGTGGCACAGTGGATAGAGTGCTAGGCCTGGTGTCAAGAAGACTCATCTTTCCAAGTTCAAATCTGGCCTCAGACACTTATTAGTTATGTGACCCTGTGCATTTTGCTTAACCCTGTTTGCCTCAGTTTCCTCATCTTTAAAATGAGCTGGAAAAGGAAATGGCAAAACACTCTAGTATCTTTGCCAAGAAATCCCCAAGTGGGGTCAGGAAGAGTCAGACATGACTGAAATGACTGAAAAACATGTAGATATTTAGCAAGATATATGGATACATAGCACTCTTCTTGCATATTTGAAAACACAATATTGTTGGGAAAATTTTCTACTCCAATATTAATTTTGCTTATTGAATATCAGAAAAAATAGTTGGGAAGAAACCTAACAGTTCTTTGGCAATGAGTGATCTAGGCCGAAGCCCAGATGCTCCTAGAAAAAGACAACAACCCTGAATTCTAGTTAAGTTGTGTTGTAGTATCATCAGTCACTATGTAAAAATAGCTTGGCCATTAAATTACATTTGACGGACATGATAGTGAGTGTAAGCCATCTTCTTCCCTGTCTGAATGTAAGACTTCAGTTTTCATAGTTGGAAATACTTTTTTCCCTCCTCTAAAATGGGAACAAACAGTAGTTTCAATTAAGGGAAACTAGCAGTAACTATTTTTCAATCCAATTATAGTTGTTAAAGTTCTAAAAGAGAAACATCTGTTGAAACCTTGAATTGCTGCTTGCTGACTGAGAACAGCAGGAGAGCTTGCAGTTAATCATCTGTGCTCCTACAAAGAATCACTCCAGCCAATGTGAATTACTAAGGAGGGCTTCCTGAGTGATAAGGGATGCTACATAGTTTCCATCTGAAAAGCAGTAAAAATCACAGCAGGAAAAAAATGTAAAAGCCACTTAAACAAAAGGAGAGTAAGTTCTTGATAGTCACAATGGTGGCTTGGAGGTTTTCATCAGCTTCATCATGGATCACACAAGAGGAATGCCTGCTGCACAATGAGGTATCAGTATCAAATATAGTAAATAAATTAGTGGATTTACTGTATCTTAACAAGGTGTTAACTTGAGGAAACAGCAGGTTGTATAAACCTTCTGCTTAATTCCTATGCATTTGTCTGCAATGGAAGCCAAATACATTTTCTTTGTTAAAAAATATTTTAATTCAAGCGTAACAATTCAATTTAACATACATTTATTAACCATACTAGTAAGTCAATAAACGTTCATTAAGTAGCTACTAGGTTCCAGACACTATGATAGGTGATGAGGATACAAAAAGAGGTAAAAGGCAGTCCCTGCTCTCAAGAAGCTTACAATCTAATGGGGGAGAAAACAAGCAAACCAGTATGTACAAACTATGCATGGAATAAATAGGAAGTAATAAAAGAGGGAAGGTGCAAGAATTAAGAAGGGTTGGAAAAAGATTCCTATAAATGTACCTACTACATGCCAACTGCTTGGTGTACAGATAGCACACAAACACTGTCATGGGATCATAGGACCATGAATATAGAACTGTAGGGATCTATATGAGGTGCAGAGAGATTCCATGATTTTCACAGAAAGCAGGGGAACCAGAATTCCAAACTAGACATATCATTTCAAATCTAATGCTCATTCCACTGCATTGATTTAAATACTAGTAATGATTTTAAACTTTTAAAACTATTGGACCAAATTAGAATTGTAGACATGTCACTGAGGGGAATTTAGAAAGTGACTAATCAAACTTAAGTCATCTGGTAGACAAAACAATTTCAGAATGTAATGATTTATGCTTTCCTCTTCCCCACTATACACATAAACCTTTTTTAATCTTTAGAGAAAAAATATTCAATAATCTCTTCCACTACTGTCTTCTTTTAGCAACCTTCTTTCAAGATTTAAGCATCACAGTGCCTCTAACATTTCCCTTAAGATCCTACCCAATCAACTTATAATCTTCTCTATGGTTCCCCATTCATAATATGTTGGCATGCTTTAAAAATTTTGTTCCAGCAATAGGAATGAAATAGGTTGTTTATCTTTTGACAGCTAGCTGTCTGAGGAAACTATGGTACCTTCTGAATTTATTAGACCAATATCTTGGGTATTGTTCAGTCATGCAAATTGTGTAACTTCTGTAGTGTACCTATGAGAGAATAAAAAATGAGAAGATATGTATCGGTGATCATTTGTAGAAAAGGAGAGATACCCATAATGATGAGATCACACATTTATTGATCTTTTAAAGTATGGTAAACTCAGAAGTAGAATTTGGATTCCATGGGCACACAAAAACATTCCACAAATAAGGGATCATCACTTTGGTGGCATTTGCAAAAGCAAAGTAACCTGGATGGGAAATTGTGAAATTCCTTCATTATATATCATTACAAACTTCTTCAAACCCATTGGATGTTTAGTATTATACATTTTACTTAAGCAATAGGTATAACTACACACCATATTTAGTTTACAGCAGCGAATTATTCCTACAAAATATTCCTAAAAACCAGTATACTGTTATGATCTTGGTGGGCAGGAACAAGTGGGAGAGGGGAATGAAAGAAAATTCTTTCCTTTAATTTGCTTTCAGTTGGTCAGTATATTGACATTCTCCTGGATGTATGAAAGTATACACCTATATTCCTCTGTGTATCATAGGGAGTTGTTGTCCTAGAGTAAATATTTAAGTGATTTTTCACTGGTTCTGCCATCACCATTTGGTACTTTCTGTAGAAAAACAAAAATGTCAGTCATTGAAGACACATTTAAGTGCCTATTTGATTGATAGACTGTGCTAGAAATAGTCCCTCTTCTGAAGGAGTTTATGTTCTATGTATGGAAATAATATATATACATATACATATTCATGTGTGTATATACATAGACCAATTACAAGGGTATCCAGTTGCTGAAGGGATTGGGAAAGTATTTGCACTGAAGTCTTTTTCTGATGCTTCATTGTTTTCTGGCTGTTACCTTGGAATTTTGAAAGGGATGCCAATGGAATTCAAGCTCTGGAAGGTCCTCCCACTCTTGTAAGGATATACATTAGTTGTTGAAGGACCAGGTCTGCTGAACATGGAGATTCTCAACATCAGTTTGCCAGAAGCATTATCTATTTTTTTTTGCCACAACAATTCTAAAATATTTTCTAGAGAGATTTCGATCTACATTAGTACACACTGATGAAAATACAGATCCTCTTAGTATCTCCCACTTACTATTTATATAGCAATGTAAGGATCACCAAGAAATTTAAATATGTTATTTCATTTGATCATGACTGAGAAGTAAGTATTTTTATCATTGATATTGCAAAGGTGAGAAAACAAATGAAGAGATGATAAATAATCTGCTCAGGGTAACACAGATAGTTTGGAGAAGGAAATTCAAACATCTCTACTATTTTTGCCAAGAAAACCCCATGGACAGTATGGTTCAGGGGTAATGAATTCGGACATGCCTGAACAACTGAACAGCAATAACAAAAAATGCAGATAATAAATGTATAATAAATAAATAAATAAATGTAAACTTGGATCTTGACTCAAAACCCAGTGCTCTACCTAACACTTAGCTGTTTCTCAGCAGCAAAAACAACAAATTACTTTTAGTACATGATCTCATTTGATACTCACAACCATGAGTTGAGTACTACAGATATTACTATGCCCATTTTACAGTTATGGAAATTGAGGCTATGAGAGGTTAAGCGACTTGCTCATTTTTATATAGCTAAAAAGTATTTGAGGCAGAATTTCGACCTAGCTCTTCTGAATTCCAAGTTCAGGAATTTATTCATTTCATGTAATTTTAAGCGTATTGTGTCAAATCTTGTTTGTTCATAGTAAGAGGGACTAGGAAGAAGCTAGATAATTGAAATCCACTGAAAATCCCATCACACAATTTTAAATTAATATAAATTAGTAATTTCATTCTATCCATAAATATATCCATATGTATATATACACAAATACACATTTGTGTACATATAAATATCTCTGTATGTGTGTATATGTATGTATATATGTATATGTTTGTGTATATATATATATATATATATATATATATAAAGCCAAAATATACAATAGTTTAAAATCCTTATTGCAAGTTCACCTCATTTTATTCCTCTTGCTTGTCTGTGCTATTGGTGGTAATTAATGAATGACCAAATGACCAAAGTGTGGATTTTTATAAGGAAAGCAAAATGCCTTACATTATACAAAAATGAATAATAAGATCTTGAAGAAATGATATAGTCTCAGTCACTTTAGTTTTTTACGCAGCTTTTCTAAGTCTAAAACAATAATGAACTTCTACCACAGAGAGGTGCTCTTAGACTTAATTCACTGATGCCTACAAAATACTTGAGCTTCGATATGTGTTTCTACATGTAGGCAGTACATTAAATTGCCCCATTGCATATCAAATGTAGGCATTTTATTTTACCACTCGTAAAAATAGATACATGTCATTTAAGGAAACAAATAGTATTAGCCACACAAATATTAAGGTGTTTCCCTGTGATGCGTACCTGTTTTTCCCCTTTGGCCACGTATATCTTTTTTTGAAATTATTTAATGACTTGTTTTATATTAATTTAGCTTCCTATCTTCTTGCAGTGGATAAAATCCTAATTGTGAGGTTTGAGAGTAATGTATTTTTACCATAATATATATCTACACAGAGAGAGTATTTATTTATCCCATCCTTTCTTTTTTTCTGAAGACTGCTTCTTTCCTGTCTTGTTCCTAGGGAGTGTATTTTAGGTTAAATTCATTACCTGTTGAGTAATAACATTATTCCTACAATTAAACTGCTCTACATCCTGGCATTTTCCATGAATAAAAGGGTTTCTGATTGCTTTTGGTTACTTCATGGAGAGCTTTCTTTTCTGTCCATTCACATATTATAGAATTGTTTTTAAAAGAAAGCAAACAAAAGACAACATAACACTTCGTTCAAATAACCCCTGAAAACTAAAATTACCCTTTCTTAGGTACTGAGTAAATCTACACTGAGATATTGAGTAAATTTTAGACATCATACATAAAATAAAATAACATAGCTATTTAAAATTGGCTACTAATCAGTTGTTAGCCCTACACAAATTCAAACAGGAATTCTAAGATGAGTTCCCTATTTTTCAGTAGATTCATAAGGGTCCCTTTATTGTTTAATGAAATACTACTTTTTGAAAGTCAGGTACAGGCATATAATTACCTCTCCTGGGTCTCTCTCTAGTAATCACAGATACATTGCTAAAGAATTTCAGCTAAAAAGAATGCAGAATATTGATTGTAATTTACTAGACTGCACCAAAAATGCTATTTTCTTTGAAGTTCTAATATTAGTATGTACTTGTTTTACTTTATGCAGGAAGCAGAATGTATATATGTGTATATATTTATATTATATATAATGCATTCACATACGTAAGATACATTATAAATACTATACACGCACATTTTCAGAACCTCTAAGTCTTCATGCAAAAATCACATGATCACTAAACCTCAAGGTTGTCTGAATATTTTTCAAGTATGAGCCTACCACAGTTCTTCCACCTGAATAATTCCCCCAAAATTACATTTCCAACAGCTGGTTCTTTTTATTACTCCATTCCAGCAGCATATTTCTTTTGGGCAGTGTAGCAGATTAAAAACCAGAACCTGAGTGTACTCTTTTAGAAAAAAAAAATAGCTTTTCTTCCTTTTCCTCCCCCCCCTCACCATAGCATATCGACATAATTTCCATTTTATTTTCAAATTCATAGATGACTTCTTAAGTGCACTTTTAAAATTTCTATCTTTTTTTACATAGACTGATTCAAAGTCTCCTGCAGGGGGAGCTGATTAATGTTCTTCATTCTGAAATGAGTCTGGATACTATTTTTCTTTTAATTGGTGATACATTTCTTTGTTGGGAGTTTGTCTATTAAATTTCATCTTATTATTTACATTTTTTCAATTTACATTTTTTCTACTTTACCCTTGAAATCTCTCTAAAAAGATGTGTGTGCAATTGTAGTTCATTTATCACAGATAGTTATTCTGAGTTTAATAATATGCAATCTGTTTAGAACTAATTATCAGTTGCTTCAGCTAACCAAACCCATTTATTCCTCAATGATTATGGGGTTTCAGTTTTTTTCTGAAAGTATTCTGGAGATTTGAATAACCAAGGAAGAGAAGACACATAGAGGGTATGATGGGGTTCAATTAGCTATTTGTTTGGGAATTTAAAAAAAAAATTCTGCCGATTAGAGTCACCTGATTTTTCCTGTCTTTGTGTTGAATGCTCTATGAGAGTTTTGGCAGTGAATTTTTTAGCTACTGGCAAGAAATCTGAGCATAGAATTTTAACCCATAATTTTTGGCTCTACACAATTCTATAATAGGATCTCTGATGACTGAAAGTATTGGGATACAAACCTTTCAGAAAAAACCAGTAAAAACAGTATAGGGAAGCTAGTTCACATTGGCTAATGGAAAACAAATGAAACACAGAGAAGAGTGGAAATTGGTGATACAAATTAAGATTCATATAATGGCTATTAAATCATAAAATATTCCCCTCAGAACTCTTCTTAGTACTTTATTTTAAAATATATTTATTACTTTTAATGCATAGTATGCTGTGATATGACATCATCTTATTTTCTAAATAAAAAGGTTTTTTAAACTGACAAATGGGAAAAAATCTAATGTGTCTTTTTTTGGTCTGGACGTATGGGTTCATGTGAGGAATACACAGAGTGAGAACTAAAGTGATTAAGCAATTCTTTTGCAACTTGTAATTTTTATATCATTGCCTAGGGCATTTATTAGTTAAGTGACTTGGACTAGGTCACACAGCTAATATGTTTCAGAGATGAGAATTGAACCCAGGCCTTCAAGTACAGTATTGTATTTTCATTCAAATGGATTATGGAAACAAATGAGTCTATAATAAACATTTAAAACTATATAGGAAAGATAGCAAATGAATCAATTGCTTTATAGCCATTATATACATTTTTTTAAGAAAACATATAAATTCATCCAAGTAAAATATCTTTTCCTAAGTGAAAATTCAAACTTTTGTATTATTAGATATTTTATAATTTTTCTTAGATTTGGCATGCCAATATTATCCTATTTCCAGATACCATAACAACAAGAAAAACAATTATTATTATTTTTATAAAGAGCCTTTTTAGAGATGTTTCAGTTTTCAAAAGTACTTTACACATGATTTCACTTCATCGTCACAAAAAACCATGTCACATAAATGCAATTTCCAATGTACTTCGATATAATATTCTAGTAGCATTTCCCTTGTTTTGACACTTAGGGCAGACAGGTGACCTGCTAGAGAGTAATCAGGTAGAATTAAAGTTAAATTCTGTCTCAGTCACTGATTAACTGTGTGACTCTGGGCAAGTTGTTTCAATCTTCAGCTACTAAAATGAAGAAACTGAAGATAATGAAGTCAAATCACTAGCCCAGGTTGACATAGCTAATAAGTGACTGAGACCGAATTTGAAGTCAGTTCTTTCTGACTTGAAGTCAGTGCTCTCTACCCATGATTCTATCTAATTATCTTTAGTGTAGATGTGTTAGAAATGCTACGAGAATATTATAATATTTATTAAATGCTACTCCAGTGAAAAGTAATTTGAGTAGATCATGCTCATAGAAACAGTTTTCAAAAGATGCAATAAAAAACAACCAATAGCCATATGGAAAATCTCTCATATCAAAAATTACAAGAGAAATTTCAATTAAAAATGACTCTGAGATTTTACCTCACACTCAGCAAAATTGCAAAGAAGGTAAAAGACAAACAGTTGATTTGAATGGACTGTGGGGAGAACTTTTGGCAGAGGTATAACTTGGTCTGATTTTGGAAAAACAATTTGGAATTCTGCTAGAAAAAGTGATGAAAGTGTTCAGTCTCTTTTATCTAGAGATATTACTACTGGACATATAAACCCCAAGAAGGTCACTGAAAGAAGGAAGGGGCTCATAAAAATGAACAACAATTAAATTTATATGTGTGTGTGTGTATACAAACACACACACACATATATGTGTATAAACACACATATATGCACAGACATATACACATACATACAAAATAGTTCTGTTTGTAAAAAAAATAAAATTGGATGCCTATTGATTAGGAATGAATGAATTGTCTTCTATGAGTGTAATGAAATATTATGGCATAGGAAATTATGAATATGAGGAATTAGAGAAACTTGGAAAAACCTATATTAACTGATGCAGAATTAAGTAAAACCAATAGGATAATGTGCACAGTGATTACAATAATGTTAAAAAAGCAATAAGCACTAGACTATATAAGAATTTTAAAAAATTCTGTGAACTTTCTTACTCCATCAACCCACCCCTTCCCGCCCTGAATTCATATTGGCAGACAAAACCCCTAAAGGTCAGCTGATATATATCTCTCCACAAAATTACAGGGGTGAAAAATGTGAGGTTAATGATATCTTTTTAATATTATACCTTAGGATCCCTCACTGATGTGCTTCTTCCCAATGATCATATTTGATGTCACCTAGTACTTCATACAGTTAGTTTTTAGAAAGGGGTCATTTGCTAAGGTTATATAGGAATGGGGGGTAGTAGAAAACATGGTCCCCACCACCAAGCCTGTGACATGCTCTCCCTCCCATCCATATATGGAGGTTAAATTTCTTGTTTCTTGGAGGACCTTTTTCTCCCTTGGATGGGCAGGGCGGTACTCATGAAGTTCCCATTAGACATGCTGTAATTTATCTGCTGGGCTTTTTATATTTGCTTGAATTTGCCTTTCCTCAGTGCATCTAGTTTGTCCTATGTTCACCTGTTTTGGGCGTGCTGCTATGATTAGCCCACTGAAGGAGAGGCCAAAAATCATCTTATTCTCCAAAGTTTTTCAGGTTATCCTTTGGTCAGGGTGCAAGGGGTAGCTGAAGGCACACTTCTATCCTCTCACCCAAGCAATTCCTTCTTAGAGGCAACTAGGTGACTCAATGGATAGAGGATCTGGGCCTGAAGTTAGGAAGACATGAGTTCAGATATGGCATCTTAGGAACCTTTTAGGTGTGTGACTCCAGGCAAATGAGTTGACATGTTTGTTCTAGTTTCCTTAACTCTAAAATTAAGATAGAATGGAATAAAATATAATCTACTTTAAGGGTTGTTAGGAGGGTCGAATGAAAACGTATTTACAAAGGGCTTAGAACAGTGCCTCCCATGTAACAGGAACTATATAAATGTTTACCCCCCTTCCCAGACATTTGGATGGAGGGCTTCTATCACTAAGTTGCCAAATGCTCACATCCTCTTTTCAAAACTAGCTTGACCATGTGCTTTGTCTAATCCAAACATGCTTTCTGTTTCACTCCTTTGAAATACCTTTGATTAATTCTGGAGGTGCCAAGGTCCCATTCATACCAATGATTGATAGAATCTTATCTGTATTCTTACCTGATGAAGGTATCTGGGCTAAGGGTCTGGATTGCCTTGCTGATTGACTTAATACATCCCCATCGTTACACAGATATGGAATGATTTGAATCTCCACACTATTTCCTTTATCTTTGGTTAAGTTACAGTTGTTCATTGTTTCTTTTGAAATCTATGTGCCAGATCTGAACTCAACACTTCAGATGTGATTAAAACAATATATATATATATATATATATATATATATATATATGTATATATATATATATGTGTGTGTGTGTGTGTGTGTGTGTATATATATATATATATATATATATATATATATATATATATATATATATATATATGTATTGGAGGCAGAGCCAAGATGGATGAGAAAAGGCAGAGATTTACCTGAACTGTCCCCCAAACCCCTCAAGACACCTTTAAATAATTCCATAAAACAATTCTTCAAGTGGAAGAACCCACAAAATGATGCATTGAAATAATTTTCCAGCCAAAGACAACTTAGAAGATCGGCAGTAAAGGTCTATTATACCAGGGTAAGAGCAGAGCACAGTCCAGCACAGGCAGCACCAGCATAGACCGCACGAGCACAGACCACAGACTGTGCCCCAGCAAATCAGGAGCAGCTCTTGGGAGCTACTGAATCATCTTCAGCAGTGGCTGCTTCTTGGAGCTCTTAGCCCACGGACAGCAAACGAGTTAAACAATTGATCAGAGATTACAGGATCTTTATGCTGGCACTGGGGGCAGGGCTCTATTGCTTTGCCTATACTCAAATTTGGGTGGCAGGACTATAGGGGGCAAGAGGGAACACTAGTAAACCAGAGCTTGTGGCTCTAGTAGAGCAGGGACCCTTGTCAAACTTTCAGGGGGGAAAAGAGTGCTTATGGTCACTCATACACCAGAGCAAAGGCCAGGAAAGTAGTAAATGCACCTCTCCTTAGATCATACCACCTTGATAAAACTACCAACTTACAGGTCCCTAGAAGTATCTCTGAAAACAGCTGTATAAAACCGCTGAAGCTTTGAATAGTGTACATTCCACCCTGGAAGCACAGCCCCAGTTTAACAAAGAGTTAAAAGGAAGAAATAGACTGGAAAATAAGCAAACAACAGAAAAAAATTCTGACCACAGTAGGTTACTGTGGTGACAAGGAAGATCAAAACACAAAATCAGAAGATAACAGAGTCAATGCTCCAACATCCAAAGCATCCAAGAAAAATATTGGTCTTACGCCATAGAAGAGCTTAAAAATGATTTTGAAAATCAAATAAGAGAAGTAGGAGAAAAGTTGGGAAGAGAAATGAAGAGTGATGCAAGAAAATCATGAAAAAAAGAGTCAACAGCTGATAAAGGAGACACAAAAAATACAGAAGAAACTAACGCCTTAAAAAACAGACTAGGCCAGATGGAAAAAGAAGTACAAAATACCAAAGGAGGAGAAGAATGCCTTAAAAAGCAGAATTGGTCAAATGGAAAAGGAGGTCACAAAGCTCACTGAAGAAAATGATTCCTCAAAAATTAGAATTGAGCAAATGGAAACTAGTGACTTTATGAGAAATCAAGAACTAAAGCAAAACAAAACCAATGACAAAATTGAAGACAACATGAGATATCCCTTTGGAAAAACAACTGACCTGGAAAATAGATTCAGAAAAGATAATTTAAAAATTATTGGACTATTTGAACACCATGATCAAAAAAAAATCACCTTTCAAGAAATTATCAAAGAAAACTGCCCTGATATTCTAGAACCATAGAATTAAATAGAAATTGAAAGAATCCACCAACGACCTCCTAGAAGAGATCCCAAAATGAAAACTACCAGGAATAATATAGCCAAGTTCCAGAGTTCCCAGGTCAAGGAGAGAATGTTGCAAGCAGCCAGAAAGAAACAATTCTAGTATTGTGGAGCCACAGTCAGTATAACACAAGATTTAGCACCTTCTACATCAAAGGGTCAGAGGGCTTGAAATATGATATTCTGTACTGCAAAGGAGTTAGGATTACAGCCCCAAATCACCTACCCAGCAAACTGAGTACATTCCTTCAGGGGTAAAATGGATATTCAATGAGTTAGACTTGCAAGCATACCTGATGAAAAGACCAGGGCTGAATAGAACATTTGAGTTTCAAAAATAAGACTCAAGAGAAGGCTAACAAGAACAGGAAATCATAAGGGACTTAATAAGGTTAAATTGTTTACATTCATTCCTACATGGGAAGATGATACTTGTAACTCATCAACAACTTTCTCATTTTTAGAGGAGTTAGTAATATCAATATATAGATATATACACACATAATATATATATATATATATATATATATATATACACATATATATGTGCATACACCCCCACCCCCCACATATATATGTATATGTACAGAGAGCATAGGTGTGAGTTAAATGTGAAAGGATATCTAAAAAAATTAAGTGGTAAGGAAGAGGAATGCACTGAAAAAAAGGAAAGGGATGGGATAAAATGGAGTAAATTATTGCACATAAGAGATGCATGAAAGAGCATTTACAGTGAAGGGGAAGATGGGGGAGGTAGGGGGAAGTGAGTGAACCTTACTCTTAGCAGAATTGGCTCAAAGAGGGAATAACTTACCCATGGAATTGGGAATAGAAATCTAATCTTACCCTACAGGAAAGTAGGAGGGGAAAGGGATAATAAAATGGAGAGATGATAGAAGGGAGTGCAAATTGGGGGAGGTGGTAGTCAAAAGCAAAACACTTTTGAGGAGAGACAGGGTGAAAGGAGATAGAGAATACAATGAACAGGGTGGGTAATAGGATATAATTAGCAATCATAACTGTGAAAAAATTTCTCAAGCATGTTTCTCTGATAAAGGCCTCATTTCTTAAATATATAGAAAACTGAGTCAAACTTATAATAATAGGAGCCATTCCCCAATTGATAAATGATCAAAAGATATGAACAGTTTTCAGAGAAATAATCAAAGTTATCCATATCCATATAAGTAGGTGCTCTAAATCAACACTTCTTAAACTGTGGGTTGTGACACCCCATATGGGGGTTGCAAAAATTGTCAACAGTAAAATGTTTCTGATAACTGGTGACCACAAATTATTAAAAATCAACTGTGTAATGAATCTGAGGTGTTTCTGGCAGCCCTTCCCATGTTGCATTAAGCAACTTCACTGTAGCCTTGGTTCTGAAAACAAAGCATGTGCAGTTTGCACTGCACATTCCCTTAGGTGAAGCAACATCAACCAACGTTGCTGAAAAATGCAAAGGGGTCACAAACAGAAAAAAAAAAAGGTTTAAGAAGCTCTGCTCTAAATCACTATTGACTGGTGGAATGAAAATTGAAACAATTCTGAGGTACTACCTCATACCTATTAGATTAGCTAACAGGACAGAAAAGGACAATAACAACTGTTGGCGGGTATGTGTGTGGGGGGGTGTGAGACATTAATGCACTGTTGGTGGAGTTGTGAACTGATTCAACCTTCTTTAGAGCAATTTGGAGCTATGCCCAAAGTGCTTTGAAATGTGCATATCCTTTGACCTAGCTGTTCCACTACTAAGTCTGTAAACAAAAAGAGATTTAAAAAGAAAGGGTGGAAAGGACCTATTTGTATGAAAATATTTATAGCAACTTTTTTTCTGGTGGCAGGGAATTGGAAATTGCTAGGATACTCATCAATTGGTGATTGGTTGAACAAATTGTGCCATCTGGTCGTGATGGAATACCATTGTGCTATGAGAAATGATGAGCAGACTTTTTAGAAAAATCTGGACAGACGAGCTGATTCAAAGTGAAATATTCTATGTGCAAAGTAACAGCAATATTGTAAGATGATCAGCTGTGAATGACTTAGCTATTCTCAGCAATACAATGATCCAAGACAACTCTGAAAGAATTATGATGAAAAATGTTGTCCATTCCCAGACGCTGAAGGTATATGAGTACAGACTGAAGTGTACTTTTTTTACTTTTTCTTGCTTTTTTTTGGTCCATGTTTTCCTTCACAACATGACTAATATGAAATATCTTTTGTATGAATATACATTTATACTCTATATCAAATTTCTTGCCTTCACAATGACGAATGCGAGGAGGTAGTAAGGGAGTTAATTTGGAACTCAGAGTTTTAAAAATGAATGTTAAAAATTGTTTTTACATGTAATTGGGAAATAAAATATTAAATAAAATTTAAAAATCAATCTAAAGTAAAAAGGGGATGTTCTCCTTTGATATGTATAGAATTCTTCTTTTCTTCTTCTTCTCCTCCTTCTCTTCTTCCTCCTCCTCCTTCTCCTCTTCCTCCTCCTCCTCCTTCTCCTTCTCCTCTTCTTCTTCCTCCTCCTCCTCTTCTCCCTCTTCCTCCTGCTCCTCCTTTCTCCTACTTCTCCTCCTCCATGTCCTCATAAATATTTAACAGTTTCCCAAAAATGTATGCCTGATGCACTTTTAAATTAAATCTACATTACTAACATTTATCATCACTTTTTAAAGTCCAGAAATCAACAAAACAGTAAATCACACGCAACATTTTTTTTAGAGTTTGTCCATTCCTGGGGTATAAATGCTAACATTTAAAACGTACCTATGGCTCCAGTGTGCTTCTTCTGCAAGCACACATTGTTAATTCCTATGATAAACTCAGTCCACCGGAACTCTCTTTTCTTTTTCTATGTCATGTACTTGTGCAATTTCTCTTTTCCTTCCTTGATTCCTTCCTTCCTCCCTTACTTCCATCCATCCTTCCTTCCTTCCTCCCTCTCTCCCTTTCTTTCTTTCATTCTTTCCTAGAATTTACATTTCTATTAGACTTCATGTTATTTTTTTCATTCTTCCCTCAATATAGCTTATTAAAAACTTTCTGCTTCCTTATCATTTTTTCAAAAGCACCTACTCTTTCTTCCATTTAGCTTTTGTGCTATTTTTCTTAAACATTCGTGTCACTCTTTTGTCTTCTGCTTATGTTTCTTCTCTCACTTCTCTCTACTTAAAATAATATTTCAAACTCTGAGTTCATGAGAGCATCCAAGGAGTAATGTCTCCCTATCTCCTTTTTCTCTTCATCAGTCATCAGCAATGATGTTATCATAATTACCTTCTTGGGAACATTTCTCCTTATCTGTCTTCTCTTCAGAATCCCAAACTATGAAATCTTAATCTTCTTTTCCCTGAGTTTTGAGAAACCTGCTCTCCTCCTCCTCCTTTTTCTACTCTTTTGCTTCCTCTTCCTCCTTCTCCTCCTCTTTTTTTTCTTTCCTTATAATTCATCAGTCAAAGACACTAATTAAGCACTTATGGTGTATTAAATACTGAGTTTAGAAATAGGCAAAAAGAGCCCTTGCTCTCAAGGAGCTCAAATTCTAATGAGTGAGACAACATATAAATAACTAGGTACATGTAACAGGTATACAGCCTTTACATCATTCTCATTTTACCTGTTGCTGCTTGGCTAAAAAGCTTGGAATGAGCAAGTGGAGTCTTGGGGAAGGATCTATAATGCTGGAGCCACTCTCTACCATCTGAAAAATCAGTCTCCACTCTATTAGGTCTAGCTTACTTGGCTTGGCATCTGTTTTACACATCAGCTCCACTGAAGGTCAAAGTCAAAAAAGGAATAAAACAAAATTTGCCCTTTCCTCATTTTTTCTTGTCTTGCATGCCCATCTATTCTTCCCCACAATCATTGTCTCACAGGCTGCTCATTCAGCACTTACTTTCAAATATAATGGCAAAAATGTGTTTTTGGAAGAACTTGAAAGAAGGTAAGGACTAGAAAGTAGTTCAGCTTTAAGGAAACCACATATTGAGCATTGTAATTTCACCTATTTGGACACCAGGGAAACTAAAAATAGAGGCAGCATACAGTTAGCATATAAAGAGCTAGCTAGCTTCAGTAAGACTTAGGTCTATGATCTTCCTCTGACACATATTGGCTATGTGACACTAGGCAAGTCACTAACAATATCAGTACTCTAGGCAATTCTTTAAGATTATATGTGGAAGAAAATTTTCTGGCCTGTGTTTGTGTTTTTGTATCCTGGGAGTTTCCCATATCAATGGAATCCCAGGTTTAGACCTGCTAGGTATCTAGGTGGCACAGTGGATTGAGTGAATTTTGGATAGATCACTGGCTCTTGAGTCAGGCTGATCTCAGTTTAAGTGTGACCTCAGTCACTAGTTGTCAGAACCTGGGCAAGTTATTTAACCTCGATCTTCCACGATTTCCTCAGCTATAAATTAAGGATTTTAGCATCAACCCTCCAGGGTTGTTGTGAGTATTAAATGAGATGATATTTGTAATCCATTAGCATAGTACCTGACACATAGTAGGCATTAATTAATTGTTTATCACCCCCACTCCCAATACCCAATCCCAAGGAAGGAGAGTTTAAAAATTAAATATTTTTTCCTTAGCTTGTATCAAAGTCAGTATGACCACATATGTCAAAGCTAAATCAATAATCCTGAAAGAATGCTCATTTTTCCTGGTACAATTCACCTGGGAATGCACATTGTGTTATTTTGCCTTTAAACTGTAACACAGCCTAATGGACTTTAAAAATAGACAAAATATCGATACTACAGCAAAACCCTCTCAGCAACATGCTGGTTAATGGCTAGATTATATTGTGTTTTCTGAGGAAGTTTGAATTTCTATCAAAAGGTAATATAACTGCTAGAAATGCAATGGGCCAGATCCCAATGGGTGAGGAAGTTACTCTTGAAGTAACCATTAAATATATTTAATGCAGCAACAAATGATTTTATAGAGTGGCCTAGTTTGACTGACAACAGGCCTCTCCTATAAAGTCTACGTAAAGCATTGTTAGGAAATGTTCAAGTATGACTATATAATGCTCAGAATTAGGCTATAAAATTCAATAGGAAATCTATCTTAGATTTATAGGATGTTAGATTTGGAAGAGATATTGATAATCCAAAATGTGGCACTAGAGTAATTAATAACTTGGTCTACTGATGGTATCTAGCTACCTAACCACCAGAACTGGAAAGAACCCAGAGCTTTCAGTTGGTCAGCTGACAAACATTTATTAAGTAGCAACTACGTTACTTACTATGCTTCAAGCTCTGGGCTAAGTTCTAAGAAAACAAGGAAAGGCAAAATGAAACACCAAATGAAAACAAAACCCAAAACACAGTCCCTGTCTCAAGCCAGTGTGAGAAACAATATGCAAAGAATTAAGTGCAAACAAGCTACACATACATATATACATGCGCACATACATGCACGTACACTCAGACACTCAATTTCCTAGCCTGCAACAAGATGATACATTTTGGATTACCGAGATCTCTTCCAACTCTAATATGCTATAAATCTAAGACAGAAGAGACTATTTCCAGAAGCCAAGATGGTGGAGTAAGCAGTAAATTGCTGTAACTTTCCCATACTAACCTCTGAAGAACCACTAAATAGAGCCCCCAAACAAATCCTGCAACAGTAGAATTAGCATAAAGATGGGGTGAAATAATCTTTAAGCTGAAGAAATTTGGAGGATTGGCAAGAAAAGTCCATCTCACTCAAGTGAAAGAGGAGCATAGTACAGGACAGGAAGTGTTCTAGAAAGCCAGCAAGAAGCTTCAACCAGTGGGAGATCCTGAACCCCAGTGTGGTGAAGCAGGCACACACCAACACCAAGACCCCCCACATGCCTTAGCATAGCCAGGGGAAGTGGTAGACTCCATGAGATCCACCACATCCTTCAGTGTGGCCCTGGGAGGACAGGCATCCTTGCGTGACTAGACCTCCACACGCATCAGCATAGTCCTGGGAAAACAGATAAACACTAACCCTTCAGGTATCTAAACAAACAGGCAGCTGCCAGCCCGAACCTGCCTGCTACCTTTGGTGTAGCCCCAGGCAAAGAGGCAACCTCCAGAGGCCAGACCCCCACTAGCCCCAGGGAAACATAGAAACACCCCACAAGGCTTCAGCATATGCCAGACAGAACCACTAGGATCCCATCTCAGCACTAGGTAAGCTGCTAAAACCAACAGCCACCAGCAGCACCAGTCAACCCTTACTTTACTCACTCAGTTCAGCACCCTGAGGGTCTCCCATGGGCCTCAGGGCAACATTAGTGCAGCACCAAGTAAATAGCTAGGGCCTGCAGCGATTAGCACAAGAAGCCAGAGACAGCGTTGCTTTCACTCTGGGAGCACAGATCAAATTTAAAAGAAAGGAAAAAGCCCCCCAAAAACATAAGTAAAAAACAACAAAAAAAAAATCTGACCATAGGGAGTTATTATGGTAAAAGAGAAGACCAAGACACAAACTCAGAAGAGAAGAGCAATATAAAAAAAAAAAACAAAACTATGGGCAAAACCTCAAAAAAATGGTCTTAAGACCATAAAGAACTCATGGAAGAGCTCAAAAAGGAGTTTACAAATTATATGTGAGAGGTAGATGAAAAATTGGGAAAAGGAATGACAATGATAAAAGGGGACTATGAAAAAAAGAGTCAAAAGCTTAGAAAACGGCTTAAAAAGTAGAATCGGCCAAATGGAAAATGAGGTAACAAAAATCCACTGAAGAAAACAACTCCTTAAAGAGTATAAATGAGGAAAACAACACCTTAAAGGTTAGAATTGGTCAAGTGGAAGGTAATGACTCTATAAGACATCATGAATCAATCAAATTCAAAAGAATGGAAAAAATGGAAGAAAATGCAAAAATATATCATGGGAAAAACAACTGACCTGGAAAATAGATCCAGGAGACTGTATTATTAGAGCCATTGGACTACCTGAAAGCCATAATCAAAAGGAGAACCTGGGCAGCATCTTTCAAGAAATTATCAAAGAAATCTGCACTGATGTTCTGGAACCAGAGGGGAAACTAGCCATTGAAATAATTCACTGATCACCTCAAGAAAGAGATCCCCAAATACAAACTCCAAGGAACATTATAGTCAAATATCAGAACTATCAGGTCAAAGAAAAACAATACAAGTGTCCAGAAAGAAACAATTCAAATATCAGGCAGTCACAATGAGGATTACCTAGGACTTGGTCGCTGCAACACTAAAGGATTGGTGGTCATGGAACATGACATTCTGGAGGGCAAAGGACCTAGGACTACAACCATGAATCTCTTACATGGCAAAAATTAAGCATAATGCATCATGGGAAAAAATAGTCATCCAAAAAAATAGAATTTCTAGCCTTCATAAGGAAAAGACCAGAAGTAAACCCAAGATTTGACCTCCAATATCAATACCTAAGGGAAGCATAAGCAGGTAAAGAGGGAAAAGAAAACAAAGGGATTCACAGTTTATATCCCTACATGGAAAGATGATACTTATAATTCTTAAAAATTGTATTACTAACATAGACAGAGGGTATGGGTATAAGGTGAGTTTGAGGGAACGATGTGAAAAAAAAACTAAGGGATGGAAAAGGAGTGCAATAGGAACAGAAAAAAAGGAAAGGTAGAATGGGGTATATTGTCTCAAAGAGTGAGAAAGACCTAATACAGTGGGAGGGTGGATGAAAGGTAATGCTTGAACCTTACTCTCATCAGTATAGGCTAAAGAGCGAATAATATTGTTTCAACAATCCAGCTAGCAGCTGCTGTGAAGGTATAAAGCCAACAACAACCAGGTCACAGAACGCTGCAAGCCCAGGTCCTTTTCATCTGCTTTACTAAGGAAAGCAACATTAAGGGGTTAACAATATTACTTTAATCCAGTATACAAATATCATTTACTTAGTTCAGGGGAAAAAAACCAGCACCCTGAATTACAGACCAAATACAATTTGTAGTTATCAACATCTAGGTCTTCAGCCGGGGAGCTCATTACAACATCTGGCCCAGAGTCATGCACCACTCCTGCTGTGGCTCAGAGCTCCAAAAGAGAATGCTAACCTCTGCACTTATATATCCTGTTCAGGGCTGTGATCTTACCTAGACTGAGCATGGAGAAGTTCCCCACCCCTAAGATCACATCAGATACAAATCAATGGCTCCCAATTGTCTCAGTGCTGAGAAATACAAAAACATCCCACTTTATCTGCCCCATTCAAACAAAGGCTACAATCATTAAAGGTCAACAGGAAAAAGTCCCACCTTAATTACTATTACAAATATACACAATCAGTTGAGTATAGAAATCTGTCTTACCTGACAGGGAAGAAGGAGGGGAGGAGATTAAATAAAGGGAGGGTGGGGATTGACAGACGGGAGGCCAGATCAGGGGACATGGTAGACAGAAGCAAAACAGTATTTAGCAGGGAAAGGATGAAAGGAGAGAGAAGACCAACAGGAGGAAGACCAGTATGGAGCAAAATACATAGGTAGTAATCATAACTGTGAATATGAATGGGATGAACTTTCCCATAAAACAGAAGTGGATAGCAGAGTGGATAAAAACCAGAATCTTACAATATGGTGTTTACAAGAAACAAACTTAAAACAGAGAGACACACACAGAGTAAAGGTAAGGGGTTGGAACAGAATCTATTATGCTTCAGCTGAAGCAAAAAAGAAGGGAGGGGTAGCAATCCTTATATCAGACAAAGTAAAAACAAAAAAAATAGACTTAATTAAAAGAGGTAAGGAAGGAAACTAAATCTTGCCAAAAGGTATCTTAGACAATGAACCAATCAAATTAGAAGAGCAAGGAATAGCCTACCTATCAGCTCTATAGGGATGGGAAGAATTCATGACCAAAGAAGAGATAGAGAGCATTATGAAATACAGAATAGATAATTTTTATTACAGTAAATTAAAAGCTTTGTACAAACATAGCCAATGCAAGTAAGATTAGGATGAAAGCAGAAAGCTGAGAAACAATCTTTATAGTAATTATCTCTGACAAAGCCTTCATTTCTCAATTATATAGAGAACTGAGTAAAATGTATGAGAATACAAGCCATTCTCCAACTGAAAAATGGCCAAAGGATATGAACAGACAGTTTTCAGATGAAGCAAATATATCTTTAGTCATCTCAATAGGTGCTCTAAATCACTTTGGATTAGAGAAATCCAAATTACAACTCTGAAATGCCACCTCACACCAATCAGATTGGCTAATGTGAGAAAAAAGGGAAAATGATAAATATTGGACAGGATGTGGGAAAATTGGGAACATAATGCATTATTGGTGGAGCTGTGAACTGATCCAACCATTCTGGAGAGCATTTTGGAACTATGCCCAAAGGGCAACCAAACTGTATATACACTTTTATCCAGCAATACCACTACTAAGTCTATCCCAGAGAGATCACAAAAAAGGGAAAAAGACCTATCTGTGCAAAAATATTTATCGCAGCCCTTATCATGGTGGCAAAATATTGGAAATTGAGGGGCTGCCCATCAATTGGGGAATGGCTGAACAAGCTGTGTGTATTAGAAGGGCAGAGTTTATAATTTCAAAGAGGATCATATATGTGTCTGAAAGGTTTGGAACCGCCAGATATAAGAAACTCTCAAAGTAGGAGGCAGAAGAATCAAAGCATATATTTAGGCTCCACAGTAACCAACCCATGAACCAGCATCCCCATTCTGATATATTGATCAAAAGCTTCCAGGCCCAAAAGTCCGCCTCACAAGAGTAACCAAGAGGCCACAGAGAAGCATGATGGTGTACAGCAAAATCATATACATGCTTCCCCTCTATGGTAAAAAGATTACCCACTGGCATCAAGTGCTTGTTCAGCTTCCTCCCATAGGTCAGCTCTGCTACCGGCAGCTCCTGCTTCAGCTTCGGCTGTGGCTATAGCTGTAGCAGGCTCTGGCGCCAAAGGAAGCTGTTTTTAACCATCCGGCTTCTGTGGGGGTGTAAGGTACACCGGAGAAAGCACAGGTTCTTTCAATCTGCTTAAGCAAGGGAAGCAAGGTGAAGGGGCTGACAAGTTTACTCCAATCCAACATACAAACAGCATTCAGTTCAGGGGAAAAAGCCAAACTAGTCAAGAGCACTTATTGACTAAGTGCTAAGGAGCCCATTTTTGGTTACCAACACACTGTGGTATATGAATTTAATGGAATACTATTGTGCTATAAAAAATGAACAAGCAGATTTCAGAAAAACATGGAAAGACTTGTACAAACTGATACAGAGTGAAATGAGCAGAACCACTAAAACATTGTACACAGTATCAGCAACATTATGTGATGATCAACTATGAATGACTCGAGCTCTTCTTAGAAACATAATGATCCAAGAAAAGTACAAAAGATGAAGGAAAATATGATCTATATCCAGATAAAGATCTGATGGACTCTGAATGTAGATCAAAGCATTTTTTTCACTTAATTTATTTTCGTGTTTTTTTTTCCTTTTTTTTATCCTTTTCTTCTTCCACAACTGTGACAACTATGGAAATATGTTTTACATGATAGCACATGTATCAACTATATCAAACTGCCTACCATTTTCAGAAGAGGGGAGGGAGAGAAGGGGAAAAATTTACAACTCAAAGCCTTGTAAAAATGAATGATAAAATTTTTCTTGATATGTAATTGGGGAAAAATGCTGTTTAAGGAGTGGCAGAAAAAGTAAAAACAAACAAACCAACCCCAAAAACCTAAAACAGATTTCCCACTCACCTATCTAGCCTAGGTCTGTGAATTATATGTTCACACATATTGATGAATGTAGATGGCTAGGTCTTTCTTTGGAGGGGGAAGAGTGGAATATACATTTATTAAGTGCTTACTATGTACCAAGCACTGCGCTAAGTAACCTCTTTACAAGGATTAAGTCATTTTAATCCTCACCACACTCTTGGGAGGTAGTTGCTATTATTTCCCCATTTCATAAATGAGTCAATTGAGGCAAAAATAGGTTAAGTGACTTGCCCAGCGTCACAGAGCTAGGAAGTATCTGAGGATTGATTTGAACTTGGGTTTTCCTGAATTCGGGTCCTGAGCTATATCCACTGCACAACCTAGCTGCTTCTATGTTGGTAATTGCTAGTAAGGAACAGCAATTTACATTGCACTATGTACATATCCTAGTCATTAGAAAAAATATTTTTTTCCATTATTTTTTTATTTTTAATTTATTTAACATATTTAGTTTTCAGCATTGATTTTCACAATAGTTTTATTTACAAATTTTCTCCCCATTTCTACCCTCCCACCCACTCCAAGATGGCATATGTTCTGGTTGCTCTGTTCCCCAGTCAGCCCTCCCCTCTGTCACCCCACTCCCCTCCCATCCCCTTTTCCCTTCCTTTCTTGTAGGGCAAGATCAATTTCTACACCCCATTGTCTATGTATCTTATTTTCTAGTTGCATGCAAAAACATTTTTGTTTGTTTTTGAACATCTGTTTTTAAAACTTTGAGTTTCAAATTCTCTCCCCTCTTCCCTTCCCACCCACCCTCCCTAAGAAGTCAAGCAATTCAACATAGGACACATGTGTATCATTATGTATAACCCTTCCACAATACTCATGTTGTGAAAGACTAACTATATTTTGTTCCTTCCCAACCCATCCCCCTTTATTGAATTTTCTCCCTTGACCCTGTCCCCTTTCGAAAGTGTTTGTTTTTGACTACCTCCACCCCCATCAGCCCTCCCCTCCATCATCCCCCCCATTTATTTTTATCTTCTTACCTCTTCTCTCCTGTGGGGTAAGATTCCCAATTGGGTATGTATGGTATTCCCTCCTTAGGCCAAATCTGATGAGAGAAATATTCACTCATTCCCCCCCCATCCGCCCTCTCCCCTCCTCCCACAGAACTGCTTGCTCTTGCCTCCTTTATGCAAGATAATCCACCCCATTCTATCTCTCCTTATCTCCTTCTCTCAGTATGTTCCTCTCTCATCCCTTAATTTGATTTTATTTCTTTTAGATATCTTCCCTTCATCTTCAACTCACCCTGTGTCCTCTCTCTCTCTCTCTCTCTGTGTATATATATATATATATATATATATATATATATATATATATATATATACACACACATACACATTCACCCATATATATACATAAACATATATGTATGCATATTCCCTTCAGCTACCCTAATACTGAGGTCTCATGAATCATACTCATCATCTTTCCATGTAGGAATGTCAACAAAACAGTTCACCTTTAGTAAGTTCCTTGCAATTTCTTTTTCTTGTTCTTTTTCTTGATTACCTTTTCATGCTTCTCTTGATTCTTGTGTTTGAAAGTCAAATTTTCTATTCAGTTCTGGTCTTTTCACTGAGAAAGCTTGAAAGTCCTCTATTTTATTGAAAATCCATATTTTGCCTTGGAACATGATACTCAGTTTTGCTGGGTAGGTGATTCTAGGTTTTAATCCTAGCTCCATTGACCTCCAGAATATCATATTCCAAGCCCTTCGATCTCTTAATGTAGAGGCTGCCAGATCTTGGGTTATTCTGATTGGGTTTCCACAATACTCAAATTGTTTCTTTCTGGCTGCTTGCAGTATTTTCTCCTTCATCTGGGAACTCTGGAATTTGGCGATAATATTCCTGGGAGATTTCTTTTTGGGATCTATTTGAGGAGGCGATCGATGGATTCTTTCAATTTCTATTTTCCCCTGTGGCTCTAGAATATCAGGGCAGTTCTCCTTGATAATTTCTTGAAAGGATATCTAGACTCTTTTTTGATCATGACTTTCAGGTAGTCCAATAATTTTTAAATTATCTCTGCTGGATCTATTTTCCAGGTCAGTGGTTTTTCCAATGAGATATTTCACATTGTCTTCCATTTTTTCATTCCTTTGGTTCTGTTTTATAATATCTTGATTTCTCATAAAGTCACTAGCTTCCACTTGCTCCAATCTAATTTTTAAGGTAGTATTTTCTTCAGTGGTCTTTTGGACCTCCTTTTCCATTTGGCTAATTCTGCCTTTCAAGGCATTCTTCTCCTCATTGGCTTTTTGGAGCTCTTTTGCCATTTGAGTTAGTCTATTTTTTAAGGTGTTGTTTTCTTCAGTGTATTTTTCAGTATTTTTTGGGGTCTCCTTTAGCAAGTCATTGACTTGTTTTTCATGGTTTTCTCGCATCCTTCTTATTTCTCTTCCCAATTTTTCTTCTACTTCTCTAACTTACTTTTCCAAATCCTTTTTGAGCTCTTCCATGGCCTGGGACCAGTTCATGTTTTTCTTGGAGGTTTCTGTTGTAGGCTCTTTGACTTTATTAATTTCTTCTGTCTGTATGTTTTGGTCTTCTTTGTCAGCAATGAAAGAATGCAAAGTCTGAGACTGACTCTTGGTGCGTTTTCGCTGCCTGGCCATATTCCCAGCCAACTAACTTGACCTTTGAGTTTTTCAGTTGGGTATGACTGCTTATGGACTACAGAGTTCTATGTTCCACGTTTGGGGGAGAGGTACTAGCTCTGTCAGACCCGCACTGCTCCTTCCCCAAGAACCCCCAACCCGAACTGGGCTTAGATCTTCAGCAGGCTGTGCACCCCTGTTCTGAGATCCTCCCATCAGGTGGGCCTGGAGCCGGAAGCGGCAACAGCAGTAGCTGCCCCACCTCCGCTGCCCCCGGGGCTGGAAGTCAAACCGCAAACTCCTTCCACTCCCGCAGCTTTTCCCACTAACCTTCTCCGCAGTCTTTGGTGTTTGTGGGTTGAGAAGTCTCATAACTGCCGCAGCTCACTGATTCAGGGCGCTAGGGCATGCTCTGCCAGGTTGCTGGTCTTGTTGGTCCACGCCGCTCAGGCTGGGCTCTGCTCCACTCCATTCCCAGCTCCGTGTGGGATAGATGTCACCCAGAGACCATCCAGGCTGTCCTGGGCTGGAGCCCTGCTTCCCTCTGCTGTTTTGTGGGTTCTGCCATTCTAGAATTGGTTCAGAGCCATTTTTTATAGGTTTTTGGAGGGACTAGGTACGGAGCTCATGCTATTCCCTGCTTACCAGCCGCCATCTTGGCTCCTATCTTCAGAATAAATATTTAGTAACATTTCACTAAGTACCTACTATGTGCCAGAATCTCTGCTAAGCTTCTGTGCAAGGACAAGAACAACAAAAAAATGGCAAAAGACTGTCTCAGAGATAACAAACAAAAATGAACAAACAAACAGGTTAAACAGAAAACAATTGAGAGGAAGGTAGTGCAATTAAGAGAGATTGGGAAAGGCTTCCTGTAGAAAATGGGATTTTTGGGACTCCCTCCCTATAGTTGGTTTACTTGATTCAGTTGCTATGTGGCTAAGACTTCACAGTAATTCTATTAAGGTTAGTAATACGTTAGATTTTATAAAAACCCTTACTGAACCATGCTCTGACAGTTTGGAAATTTTCTCTGATCCTTGCAAATTGTATAGAAATGATAACCACTTTCCTTACAGGCATTTTCTAAGGTAATGATTTGTCAGGGGATAAAGACACCTAGGAACATGGCCCAAGTTGGCAGGAAAATTATCCAAGAATTATAAGATAAGGATAGTTTGTATATGATGCACTGAAATGACATAAGATTCCCAACATGCCTTTAGTGTAATTTAATTTAATCACTGACTCTGACATACATAGCTAGAGTGTCATCAATCATCACAGATAATATTTTTTCTAAGTCACCAAAACTAATTATACTCACTAATCTCCAGTCACTGAAACTAATCACTGCACTGCATTAAAAATCAATCCTTTATGTGGTGCTATGAAGGTCTGTCAGGTGCAGTAATTCTTCATGATCCTCAAAATCCCACGTTAATTACATGAAAACTTGCATACACCCATTAAGAGCTGACTCCAATCTGTCTTCCCCACTGACAAGAAGCCAAGAACCACAGGGAACTGTCCAGTATTTGTACTATGCAGAGACAATTTTAGCTAGAAAACACCTCCTAATGTCAGGCTTGTTTGTTGCTCCAACAGTAATTGGCAAGGATTTTGAACCATTTTCTTTTTTAAGCGCTTAAAATCATGGAGGGGAATGAGCAGAAAACTGTTATCACCTTTGGCTCAGATTTGAACTACTCCTAGGAGAGGCAACAGCATAAATAAATTCTGGAAAGAGACTACTCTTGACTAGTACTGCTGCAAATGGCATGCAAAAACTCTGATGCTGGTTTATACTTAAAAGTAGACAATGGGTGCAAGCACATTTTCCCAAAACAAGTCAGAGATAAGGGAAATCCCACGCATATATGAACATACCTCTCCCAGGGAAATCAGAGGAGAAGGCTTAGTATAATAACTCTCATGTCCTATATTTGTATAATAGCTAGCATTTATATAGTGTTTTAATGTTTAAAAGTTTTTTTTATAAATATTCTAACATTTGATCCTCATAACAACCCATTTTACAGATGAAGACATTGAGGCAGAGAGAGGTTAAGTGACTTTCTCAGGGTTATATTGCTAGTTAGTGTCTGAAGCAGGATCTGAACTCAGGTCTTCCCATATCTAGGTACAACATTAGGAATATATCAACTATATTTGTCTCTTTCTCTCTTTCTTCTGCATAGTAGGTGGTTAGTAAGGACCAGTCTGAATCATATCTCTATTCAGTTGATTCTGAAATCTCTGTCTTCGGTCCTGATCTCTCTTCTTGATTTCAGACTCAAATTTCTTTCTTTTTTTAGGCTATACATCTAAAATCATATTAAACATATTTCTACATTAGTCACATTGTGAACGAAGAATCAGAACAAAAGGGGAAAACCACAAGAAAGAAAACAAGAACAACAAAACAGAAAATAGTAGTTTCGGTCTGCATTCAGACTGCATAGTTCTTTTTCAGGATGTGGATAACCTTTTCCTTCATGAGTCTTTTGGAATCTTCAGGTTCAAATTTCTTAACTGCCTACTTGATGACTTCATGTGAATATCACCTTACCACCTCAAATTCAACATACCCCAAATCCCACCACATCTCAACACCCACCAAATCTCTTTCTCTTTCTATCTTAACTATTTCTGTGATAAATTTCATTCAACCTGTCTCCTTCATCTTTCATATCCCATCAGCTACCAAGTCCTATCAGTTTTAGTTTTGCCATATCTCTGGCATTATCCTTCAGCCCCCATAATCCACTTAGAGTTAATCAATGCACATGCATTTATATGCCAGGTACAGTCATCTTAGTCCCTGAGGTTAAAAAGACAAATATGTAACAATTTCAGGTCTACTGGGGGAGACAATAGACATATAAGTAAATGTATCCGAAATATAGATGTTATCCATAAACCAGAAGGACCTTCTCCCAGAAAAAATCCTAATTTTGGTCTAAAGTGGGCCCAGATTCTGTTCTAGTGGATCCTGACCAAAAGAAAATTATATAGGTTCTTCTCATACTCTCTGACTCCTTACCCTGCACTGCAGAGTAGAACCTAAGGGAAACTCACATAAACAAAGTTAAAGTATGTCTCATGTCTAAAGTCCCTTCTAAAAGAGATTGATAGCTCCCCTTCTAGAAAAGTACTGACTTTACAAAGCAGTATATATCAGGCATAGGACAGCTATTTATTTCTTTAACCACAAATGAACTGCTTAAAAGAGAGAAAATATAGGCACACCAAAACAAATCCTTCAGACATGAAACACTTTGTGAAACTGCTTAACAATTGTTTATTCACTTTCTCTTCTGACTTGTACTTTTTGATCAATTTTCAATTGCAGATCTCCTGGCAAGCTAGGTACAGCTTGGGCATTAGAATTTCAGCTGAAGAGTCTTCCTAATGGTAGTGCTTATCACCCCAGAGAAATGCTACAGTTGAAGGAATCTTCCCTTCCTGATGTCATTCAGCACCTGACTCGGGAAGTCCCAAAATCAAATTCACAAGGGAGCTAATGAGTTGGAAAACATACATCCCTCAGAACTGCTGTACACACACACCCATCTCTGAAGACGTAGCCAGGGACTTCAGGCCCAGTGGCAATTTCACCTAGCCAAGGACAAAGTTTTACTGCTAAGTTTTCTTTAGCTGCCACAATTTCACTGGGGTTTGGGGGCAGTGAGGCAAGTTAGGAGACCAAAGGTGAATTGACAGAGTACTAAGTGATATGCTCTAAAGAGGGGAAGACAGAGAATACAAAAGCATTTTTTTCTTTTAAAGCCTCCTGAGTAGAAGCCTCTTTCTGGCTTAGTCCAAAATCATCTTTGACACATTCCTCCAAACCTCCACCTTGCATCCCTGTCACAGAGACCAAAGTACAATCCAAGAGCCAGTGGTTAATTATATCCTTTAGTAAAAGGCCAAAGCACATGTGGCACAGCAGAAGAGGCCAGAGCACATACTTGTCTCCATATATCTTTGTAGGATGGTACTAGGTAGTTTGGTAGTTTTGTGAGGGAGGGCATGAACAGTTGGAAGGTCAGTAGAGGGTTAGTGTAGAACAGAGGTGTCAAATGGGTTCTTCCACATAGGCCTACAACACTGCTTAGTACTACTTGAACCAGATTAAAATGTAATTGAGAACTATTTAACAAAATAAATTAAAATGAAACTTATATAATGTCAATACGTGATTTTCTAATCAATACACAGCCTGCAAAGGTTCCTCGTGTATGTTTTAGTGACCCCTATTTCTATTTGAGTTTAACACTACAGGTGTAGAAATTAGCAGCTGAACAATATTTTGAAAGAACTAAGGGATCCTATGAAACAGAGGTGAGGATGTAGTACATACTAGGCATCAGACCACTGATTACCTATGTAAGATAGAATGGGAAATCAAGTATTATACTCATGTCATGAGACCTATTGAGCAAAAGAATACTGCTAGTTTTAATGTATATAGAGTTTAGATGAGTAATGGGTTTTATGTGAAAGATAAATTAAATTCTAAATAAATTTGCCTTACCTATGGAACATCAAGTTTACAATATCCAATAGTCAGTTGGAATGTATGAAAGCTCAGGAGAGAGATTTGGCCTGGGTGTACCAATTTTCGAATCATCTGAATAGAGGTGATAATTGAATTCATGAGAGAGTATAGGTCTTTGAGGGATAGAATTTACAAGACCATAAAGAGGGCCTAACAAAGAGACTAGTGGAACATTTACAGTCAGAGATAGTCTTATATGGATAAGGAACTAGCAAAAGCAGCTAAGGAAACTTCATCAGACTCATCTTCAAAAATCATAATGGAAAGAGGATGTTCAAAAGACAAAAAAGAAGTAATTGTTTCTGAAGCAAGATGCTGCCACTCCAGGATGGCAGCAATAGGAAGAAGATAGATGCCAATGACAAATAGAATGCCCCCTTGCCCACTCTACACATCCAATTAATTAATTCAATAAACAGCACCTACTATGTGCTTACCACTGTGCTAAGCCCTGAAGAAACAATTTAATATTAATAATAATAAACAATCTCTGCCCTTGAGGAACTTATAATTTAACAGAAGAGAAAGCACACAAAAAGAGATAGGAAAGTGGGAGTTAGGGACGACCAGGGAGTACCCAGCACAGGGACATTTTGTTCCATGGAGTTGGACTAGGCAGAGCAGCAGATACAAAAGTGGAGTAAGCTGAGAATCCGGTTTCTTCCTTCTGCAAAGCAAGGCATTGAGAAGAATTTGTCCTCTAGGCCTCCAATCAAAGGGAGAGGAGGCTTAGGGAAGTCATGTCAAACAGATCTTGAGTTTGAAGTGTGGTGGTAAGTTTAGAAATGAAGAGCTTATCCTGGGAGAGACATCCTGTTCTATGGAATTGAAACAGGCAGAGCAGCAGACACAAAGTGAAGTATAGGTTATTGAAACAGAATAGGTTAGTTGCTTAGATGAAACAAACTGGAAAATCTGATCCCAGACCAAGAGCCATTAAGGGATCAAATTGTCATACTTAAACCAGAATAATTGACTCAAAAAATTTAACCTTCAGTTACTTACTAAGTAAAGGTTATAATTTTTTGGTTGGCATTTAAGGTTGTTCATCCTTATTTCATATCACTTCCTCCCCTCCAGACACTACATTCTAACCAAAATGGACCATCTATTTTACTCCTGCCGAAACACGACCTTCTTTCATGTCTCCAAATCTTTAATCATAGTTTTGCCTATGCCTGAGAAACATTCTTCAGCCCTTTAAGTTCTTACCCACCTTTTATTAATCCATCTCAAATTATATCCCTTCTAAGTAGTTTTCCCTGACATACAATATATTTATTTAGAGTATAGTATTTATTTTCCCCCCTGGCCTTTATGTAACATTTTGTTTTGCTCCTCTCAAATACATTTCCTACAGGAGTAGGAATCACAGAATTCATAAATTGGAGGGAAATTTAACATGTAATAATTTAACCTACTCATTTTGAAGATTAGAAAAATTAGGCCAAGAAATATTAAGTAGCTTGTCAATGTTCACACGAATAATAGATAATAGACATTAATTCCATTCTCTCAGTTCTAAATTGAGGACTCTTTTTATTACCTCATACTACCTCTCAATGGCAAAATTATCATCATCTAAGCATGTGGATTTGTTTTTCTTATCCCTTGTTACAATTTTTTTCTTCCTTCCTTTTCCGTTTTCTTTCCCTTCTCTTCTGCCTTTTCTTCCCTTCCCTTCTCTTCCCTCCCCTTTTAATATACGGAAAAGAATAGAAGGAAATTCAGAAGGAAGCACAGACAAATGTGACACCTTTGATGTAATGTGTAAGGCTCATTGTATGCTTTTAAAAAGCAGTAGTATAAAACGAAGGTTAAGGGTTTCATGGAGGATTCAGACAGATTTGCTAGAATTCAAAAGTATCGTCTTTGTGTGTATAAAAATATGAGTTTTTTGGGACGGTTTCAGTTCAAAACAAAATAAGAATGATAACAATGAGACTAGCAACAGCATCAGCAGCAACAACATCTTGGAATGGAATGTGGCAATGTTTAACATTAAAGGAGTAAGCAAGGTTAGGATCAAGAAGGGGCCATTGGAACAATCATGTGGCCAGAAAATATTATTCATTATTGATTTAAGGGTTTATCAAGTAATCAAAAACTTTGGCTTTACTGTGGCTCTAAAGGCAGTATTATAATTCATCTTATATTTGCTACTATTTGTTTGATTTATTAATTAGAACTTGAATCACATTGAAGAAAGTTTAGCAGTCCAACTTGTATCACTTTCACAAAAGCTTATTTTTGCTGCTCAGATACAAAAATGAAATAAGACTTCAGTTTGTAGTCTGCAATACTTTAATAATGCCCTGATACTTTTCTTAACTACTTTATATATTCCTTCTGCACATTCAATGTAAAATGTGCCAATGTTCCACAGGACAAAAAGCAAGTGTTTTTCTAAGTATTAAATGATCATTTTACTAAAATTGGTAAATCTACAATTGAAAATAATTTTATGGCTGGCATATAATGAGGTTTTATCTCTAGAAATAGGAGAAAAATATAATAATAGTAAGGGACGATTGCCTCAGTGTTACAAAGAAAGAGTTATTTTCAATTGCACACCATTATCAGCCAAAGAAAATGTGGGGACTGAAGTGGGAGGCACTATGTCTAGCAGTCTGAGCAGTGCCATTATTCCAGAGAAAGATCAATGCAAAAAGAAAAAAAAACAAATTATCTTAAAATGCTGTAGTATTAAAAAGCTTGGGTAGGGGGAAATGAAGCTACAATTTGATGAAAATTATATACTTAGAAAAAACCACAAAAGTAGTTATTGTCTACAAGTCAACAGTAAAATCCCAGAAGACTAAAGAAGTTACTTGTTTTTTACTTGTAATTTAGTATTAAGTAAAAAAAAGAAGTTGGTTTCCATTTTCGTAGCATTAAATAAACTGTATTCCTTTAAACTTTTTAAAGAAAGAGGGGGAAAAAACCTTCAACTTATTTTATGGAAATCATATTCTGTTATGAAAAATTGAAAAATATTATGCTAAAATTCAAAATTATATTCATACTTTTTTATTCTTTTATACATTTATGTTTTCTTATTCATTTCTCTCTTTCTTCCTTCTTTCTTTCTCTCTTCTTTCCTCTTTTCCTTCCTTCCTCCCTCTCTCCCTCCCTTCCATCCTTCCTTCCTTCCTTCCTCTATTTTTGCAGCTCATTTATGTGACACTAACAAAAATACTTTCAAGGAGAAAAATAAATGTTTAGGTATAGACCTCAGTAATGCTCTCTATCTCTTGTTTAGTCATAAATTCTTCCCTTCTCCATTCACAGGTAAACTATTCCCTTCTCTCCCAAATTGCTTATAATATAAGCCTTTATATCTAAATCATGAACCCATTTTGACATTATTTTGCTATATGGAGTAAGATATTGTTCTATGCCTAATTTCTGCCATACTATTTCCAGTTTTCCCAGCGGTTTTTGTGAAATGGTGAGTTCTTATGCCAGAAGCCGGATTCTTTGGGTTTATCGAAGAGTAGATTGCTATAGTCATTGACTACTGCATCTTGTGTACCTAACCTATTCCACTGATCCACCACTCTGTTTCTTAGCCAGTACCAAGTAGTTTTGATGAATGCTGCTTTATAATACAGTTTAATATCTGGTATGGCTAGGCCTCCTTCCCTATCATTTCTTTCCATTAATTCCCTTGATATTCTGGATCTTTTGTTCTTCCAGATGAATTTTGTTGTTATTTTATCTAGCTCTATAAAATAATTTTTGATACTTTGGTATGGCACTGAATAAGTAAATTGATTTAGGTAAAATTGTCATTTTTATTATATAAGCCCAGAGCTCTTTAAACATGTTTCAAGTAATTACTAAAAAAAGTTTTAATTCTAAACTGCTCACTTCAATTAGGTCTTCCATCAGGATTGCTTTGCTTATTTTAGTTTTTAAAATTTAATTTATTTTTTGTTACTTTTTAAAGTTGCACGCTTCTTCCTCCCTTGTCTCCCCCGCACAGTAGAGAAAGCCACCATTTGGCATGTATATGTATTTATGAATGTGTCTATATATATGTATGTAAAACCATACTATACATACTTCATCAATCTGTCATTTCTCTGTAGCAGGATGGCATCTTCCTTCATAGGTACTTTGTATTTGATTCTAGTATATATAATACTCAGAATAACTTAGTTGTTAACAATTGTTCTTTGAACAATATTGCTGTTGCTATGTGCAATGTTCTCTTGGTTCTGCTCATTTCACTCTTTATTATTTCATGCAAGTCTTTCTTTGTTTTTTTTTTTCTAAAATCAACCAGTTCATCATTTCTTACAACACAGTAGGGCTCCATCACAATTGTTTACCACAAGTTGTTTAGCCATTTCCCAATTGATGGGTATCTTCTCAATTTCTAGTTCTTTCTCAGCATAAAGAGAGTTGCTACAAATATTTTAGATCATAGAAGTCCTTTTCCTTTTATCACTTTGAGAAACTGACCTAGTAGTGGTATTGTGGGGTCAACGAGTATGCACAGTTTTGTAACTTTGGGCATAATTCCATATTGTTCTTGCTTATTTCCAATACACTAAGATATATAGACGAAATAATAATCATTTCTTAAAATTTTCTATTAACTAGTTTACCTATGAACAATGTGTATCCTGAAATTGCTTTTACTTATAGTTTTTGGATATAACAATGACTTGCCCACTGAGTATTTTCTATATAGTAAAAAAAAAAATCTCATAAATATTGAAAAGAGAATAAAAAAGAAGTGTAAGAACTTACATTTTCTATGAGCATCTATTAGATTTTAATGATATCAAGCTTTTCCCTGAATCAGAGGCCTATCTTTTTAATCTTAATATTCCTCTGATATCAATAAACCTAGTTCAACCCCCTTGTATGAGATCCAGAAAGATAAAGCCATTCACCCACAGACACAAAGCTAACAAGTAAGTCACTAAACATTTATTTTGTGCCTACTAACTGTCAGGCTAAGTGTTAGAGATAAAAGAAAGGCAAAAGATATTTGATGATCTCAAAGAGCTCATAATCTAATCGGGTAGATGACTAACACAAAAATATGTACAAGCAAGCTACATACAGAATAAATAGGAAGTAATTAAAAGAGAGAAGGAACTAGAATTAAGGAGAGATAGGGAAAGACTTCTTGCAGAAGGTGGAATTTTCATTGGTGCTTAAAGGAAGCCAGGGAAGCTAGGAAGCAGAGATGAAGAGGGAGAGCATTATGTTTGGACCTGAAAGATGAAGTGACTTATTCATAAAACAGCAAGAAAGCCAGAATCATTGGATCAAAGAATACTTGGTGAGGAGTAAGATATAAGAAGATTGGAAAAGTGGGAGGGAGCTAGGAGATGAAATGATTTGAATGCCATAGGATTTTGTATTTGATCCTGGAGGCAACATAGAGACACTGGAGTTTATTTAGTAGCAGATTAACATCGGGTCTGCCAGGAAAATTGCTTTGATGGCTGAATAGAGGATGCATTTGAGAGGATGCAAGGAGAGACTTGAGGCAGGCATTGGACTCCAGTTTTATGTCTTGAGTTGTAATATGGAAAAAAAAAATTATGTATGTATATATATTATATATGTGTGTATATAATTATATGTGGGATATACACACATGTAATTTACACACATGCAATATATACTTATGTATATATGTGCACATATATGTATACATATATGCATGTAATTTGTTTCTTCTAAATATTTGAAAGAGAAAACAATGGAGAACTTAGCCTAAGATTGTTCAGACAAATTACAATTTGACATGCATTCCAATCATGACAGACATTGGCTAGTCTGAATTTTCAAGGGCCATCCTAATGTTAGCTAAAGGTCAAGAAGGTCGATGGTAGGATTGATTATCTGAGATCTGGCAAATCAAACTTACCAAGGCCAGTTTAATGTCACTTTTCCTGTAACCTCCCTAGGAATACTACTTTCTTCCCAATATGACTGTTCATGCCACTTACGTGATTAGAGAGTCAGCTGTAATACTTCTGGTGAGGTGGGATTCTACTTGATCTTAATATCTACAATTTTGGGTGGATAACATCTGCCTTCTGGACCCCTTGGGCATCATCATTTGATGTATCATTGAATTTTAAAGATTAGTCCTGTCTGTTCCTAAACTTTAAGGATCAGTGAGCCTGTCTATCTACCCTACAGCTGAAAATCTATACATATTGTTTCTTCTCCTTCAAAAGAGAACATTTTGAAAGCAAGGCCTGTTACATAACCAACTTTTACCATAGTGCTTTGTACATATTAAGTGCTTTAATGCTTTTCCATTTTGCAAATGTCCTTTCCCTGTCCTCAATAGAAATAACCCTCGTGGTCACTGGATGTCACTGTTGATTCAAAGAGGTTGCTAAGGAAGAAGAATTCAAGTCATCATTGATTAAAAACTCAATTTATAATGACATTTGTCTCAGCATCACACTAAAAACAAGTGAGCTATGTAAAAAATTTAAAGAAATTTATTTTTAAGTATACATGAACCAAAGAAAATATGATAGGCTTATTTCAATTAAATAAGAAGAAATCAACACACATTCAAAAGTAATGATTTTAACATATGGTTTGTCAATAGGACAAAAAGCAAATATTAATTTTAAATTTTTTCTGATATTTTATAGATCATAAACTAAAGGATCTATAATTTCTGGTTTGATTTCTGCCTAAAGAATTTCAAAGAATGATATTCTCCTCTAATTTCTGATTTGGTGTCAGGCTATTTGATATTGAGTAAATTTTCATTTAATTAAGAAGGAGCTTATTGTGATCAAACTTAATAATGAATGAAATTGATAACACAATGTTTTTATTAAAGTGTTGGGCTTTTCAAAAATTTAGGCTTATGGTAGAACTTTGTTTTAAAAACCAATCAAAGTTTTCAAAATATCCTATGTTGTTTACCCACTTGTAAAATTCTTCTTTGAGAACAATCAGTATATAATATTATTGTCACATTCCTTATTACCCAGTGAACATCAGGATAGTTGGAGATCTCATTCTCTCCAATAACTTCTTTATATGTAGTTCTCATGGAAAAACTGCTTAGCAATTTCAACATTCAAGGAATTACCATTTTTAAAAATTATTTATTTTTCATTTTCAACATTCATTTCCACAAGATTTTCAGTTCCAAATTTTCTCCCCACCTCTCTTTACGAGCACCCCAATATGGCACACACTCTGATTACCACTTCCCTCAGTCTGCCCTCCCTTCTATCACCCCAGGCCCCCCTATCCCCTTCCCCATTACTTTCTTGTAGGGCAAGATAGATTTCTATACCCCCATTGCCTGTATATTTTATTTCCCAGTTGCATGTAAAAACAATTTTTAACATTTATTTTTTTCTTTTTTTCTGGTTTCAGTAGTTTGATCTTTATTCTTTTTTTAAAATTTATTTAATATATTTAGTTTTCATCATTGATTTTCACAAGAGCTTGAATTACAAATTTTCTCCCCATTTCTACCCTCCCCCCACTCCACATTGGCGTATATTCTGGTTGCCCTGTTCCCCAGTCAGCCCTCCCTTCTGTCACCCCACTCCCCTCCCATCCGCTTTTCCGTTCCCTTCTTGTAGGGCAAGAGAAATTTCTATGCCCCATTGCCTGTGTATCTTATTTTCTGGTTGCATGCAAAAACTTTTTTTGGTTGTTTTTGAACATCTGTTTTTAAAACTTTGAGTTCCAAATTCTCTCCCCTTTTCCCTTCCCACCCACCCTCCCTAAGAAGGCAAGCAATTCAACACAGGCCACATGTGTATGATTATGTATAACCCTTCCACAATACTCGTGTTGTGAAAGACTAACTATATTTTGCTCCTTCCTAACCTATCCCCTTTTATCCAATTTTCTCCCTTGACCCTGTCCCTTTTCAAAAGTGTTTGTTTTTGATTACCTCCTCCCCCCCATCTGCCCTCCCTTCTATCATCCCCCCTTTTTTATCTTCTTCCTCCTTCTTTCCTGTGGGGTAAGATACCCAACTGAGTGTGTATGGTATTCCCTCCTCAGGTCAAATCTGATGAGAGCAAGATTAACTCATTCCCCCTCACCTGCTCCCTCTTCCCTCCCAACAGAACTGCTTTTTCTTGCCACTTTTAAGAGAGATAATTTACCACATTCTATCTCTCCCTTTCTCCCTCTCTCAATACATTCCTCTCTGATCCCTTAATTTGATTTTATTTCTTTTAGATATCATCCCTTCATTTCACCTCACCCTCTGCCCTCTCTCTCTCTCCCTATATATATATATATATATATATATACACACACACACATACATATATACATACATACACACACACATACACATATACACACCCACTCACACATATGTGTGTATGTGTGTGTGTATGTACATATGCATATTCCCTTCAGCTACCCTAATACTGAGGTCTCATGAATCATACACATCATCTTTCCATGTAGGAATGTAAATAAAACAATTCAATTTTAGTAAGTCCCTTGTGATTTCTTTTTCTTGTTCTTTTTCTTGATTATGTTTTCATGCTTCTCTTGATTCTTGTGTTTGAAAGTCAAATTTTCTATTCAGTTCTGGTCTTTTCATTGAAAAAGCTTGAAAGTCCTCTATTTTATTGAAAGCCTATATTTTGCCTTGGAGCATGATACTCAGTTTTGCAGTGTACGTGATTCTTGGTTTTAATCCTAGCTCCATTGACCTCCGGAATATTGTATTCCAAGCCCTTCGATCTCTTAATGTAGAAGCTGCTAGATCTTGGGTTATTCTGATTGTGTTTCCACAGTATTCAAATTGTTTCTTTCTGGCAGCTTGTAGTATTTTCTCCTTGATCTAGGAGCTCTGGAATTTGGCAACAATATTCCTAGGAGATTTCTTTTTGGGATCTATTTGAGGAGGTGATCGGTGGATTCTTTCAGTTTTTATTTTGCCCTGTGGCTCTAGAATATCAGGGCAGTTCTCCTTGATAATATCTTGAAAGATGATATCTAGGCTCTTTTTTTGATCATGATTTTCATGTAGTCCAATAATTTTTAAATGATCTCTCCTGGATCTATATTCTACATCAGTGGTTTTTCCAATGAGATATTTCACATTGTCTTCCACTTTTTCATTCCTTTGGTTCTGTTTTATAACATCTTGATTTCTCATAAAGTCACTAGCTTCCACTTGTTCCAATCTAATTTTTAAGGTAGTATTTTCTTCAGTAGTCTTTTGGACCTCCTTTCCCATTTGGCTAATTCTGCCTTTCAAGGCATTCTTCTCCTCATTGGCTTTTTGGAGCTCTCTTACCATTTGAGTTAGTCTATTTTTTTTTAATTTAAATTTATTTATCTAACATATTTGGTTTTCAGCATTGATTTTCACAACAGTTTGAATTATAAATTTTCTCCCCATTTCTACCCTCCCCCCGACTCCAAGATGGCTTATATTCTGGTTTCCCTGTTCCCCAGTCAGCCCTCCCCTCTATCACCCCCCTCCCGTCTCATCCCCTTTTCCCTTCCTTTCTTGTAGGGCAAGATAAATTTCTACGCCCCATTGCCTGTGTATCTTGTTTTTTAGTTGCATACAAAAAGTTTTTTTGTTTTTGAACATCTGATTTTAAAACTTTGAGTTCCAAATTCTCTCCCCTCTTCCCTTCCCACCCACCCTCCCTAAGAAGCCGAGCAATTCAACCTAGGCCACACATGTATTATTATGTATAACCCTTCCACAATACTCATGTTGTGAAAGGCTAACTACATTTTGCTCCTTCCCAACCCATCCTGCTTTATTGAATTTTCTCCTTTGACCCTGTCCCCTTTCCAAAGTGTTTGTTTTGATTACCTCCACCCCCATCTGCCCTCCCCTCCATCATCCCCCCCCCCGCCTTTTATTTTTTTTATTTATCTTCCTCCCTCTTCTTTCCTGTGGGGTAAGATACCCAACTGAGTATGTATGGTATTCCCTCCTCAGGCCAAATCTGATGAGAGCAAGGTTCCCTCATTCCCCCCTCACCTGCCCTCTCCCCTCCTCCCATAGAACTGCTTCCTCTTGCCACCTTTATGCGAGATAATCCACCCCATTCTATCTCTCCCTATCTCCCTCTCTCAGTATGTTGCTCTCTCATCCCTTAATTTCATTTTATTTTTTTTTAGATATCTTCCCTTCATCTTCAACTCACCCTGTGTCTGCTCTCTCTCTTTTACACATATATATATATAAACACATATATATATACACATACATACACATACATACATATACACATAAATATATACATACGTACACATTCACATATATATATATATATATATATATGCATATTCCCTTCAACTACCCTAATACTGAGGTCTCATGAATCATACACATCATCTTTCCATGTAGGAATATAAACAAAACAGTTCAACTTTAGTAAGTCCCTTGCAATTTCCGTTTCTTGATTACCTTTTCATGCTTCTCTTGATTCTTGTGTTTGAAAGTCAAATTTTCTATTCAGTTCTGGTCTTTTCACTGAGAAAGCTTGAAAGTCCTCTATTTTATTGAAAATCCATATTTTGCCTTGGAACATGATACTCAGTTTTGCTGGGTAGGTGATTCTAGGTTTTAATCTTAGCTCCATTGACCTCCGGAATATCGCATTCCAAGCCCTTCGATCTCTTAATGTAGAAGCTGCCAGATCTTGGGTTATTCTGATTGGGTTTCCACAATACTCAAATTGTTTCTTTCTGGCTGCTTGCAGTATTTTCTCCTTCATCTGGGAACTCTGGAATTTGGCAACAATATTCCTAGGAGATTTCTTTTTGGGATCTATTTGCGGAGGCGATCGATGGATTCTTTCAATTTCTATTTTGCCCTGTGGCTCTAGAATATCAGGGCAGTTCTCCTTGATAATTTCTTGAAAGATGGTATCTAGGCTCTTTTTTTGATCATGGCTTTCAGGTAGTCCAATAATTTTTAAATTATCTCTCCTGGATCTATTTTCCAGGTCAGTGGTTTTTCCAAGGAGATATTTCACATTGTCTTCCATTTTTTCATTCCTTTGGTTCTGTTTTATAATATCCTGATTTCTCATAAAGTCGCTAGCTTCCACTTGCTCCAGTCTAATTTTTAAAGTAGTATTTTCTTCAGTGATCTTTTGGATCTCCTTTTCCATTTGGCTAATTCTGCCTTTCAAGGCATTCTTCTCCTCATTGGCTTTTTGGAGCTCTTTTGCCATTTGAGTTAGTCTGTTTTTTAAGGTGTTGTTTTCTTCAGTGTATTTTTCGGTATTTTTTTGGGTCTCCTTTAGCAAGTCATTGACTTGTTTTTCATGGTTTTCTCGCATCCTTCTCATTTCTCTTCCCAATTTTTCCTCTACTTCTCTAATTTGCTTTTCCAAATCCTTTTTGAGTTCTTCTATGGTCTGGGGCCAGTTCATGTTTTTCTTGGAGGCTTTTGTTGTAGGCTCTATGACTTTGTTGTCTTCTTTAGGCTGTATGTTTTGGTCTTCTTTGTCACCAAAGAAAGAATCCAAAGTCTGAGACTGAATCTGGGCACGTTTTCGCTGCCTGGCCATATTCCCAACCAAGTAACTTGACCCTTGAGTTTTTCAGTGGGGTATGACTGCTTGTAGACTAACGAGTTCTATGTTCTATGTTTGGGGGGGAGGTGCCAGCTCTGTCAGAGCCACACTCCTCCTTCCCCAAGGACCCCCAGTCCAGACTGGGCTTAGATGTTCAGCAGGCTGTTGCGCTCCTGCTCTGATCTGCCACTTAATTCCTCCCACCAGGTGGGCCTGGAGCAGGAAGTAACAACAGCTGTAGCTGCCCCACCTCCGCTGCCCCCGGGGCTGGAAGCCGAACCGCGAACTCCTTCCACTCCCACAGCTTTTCCCACTAACCTTCTCCGCAGTCTTTGGTGTTTGTGGGTCGAGGGGTCTGGTAACTGCCGCAGCTCACATATTCAGGGCGCTAGGGCCCCCTCCGCCCAGCTTCTGTTGTGGATGGTTCACGCCGCTTAGGCTGGGCTCTGCTCCACTCCGTTCCCAGATCCCAGCTCCGTGTGGGATAGATGTCACCCAGAGACCATCCAGGCTGTCCTGGGCTGGAGCCCTGCTTCCCTCTGCTGTTCTGTGGGTTCTGCCATTCTAGAATTGGTTCAGAGCCATTTTTTATAGGTTTTTGGAGGGACTTGGGTACGGAGCTCACTCTAGTCCGTGCTTACCAGCCGCCATCTTGGCTCTGCCCCCCTGAGTTAGTCTATTTTTAAGGTGTTGTTTTCTTAGTATATTTTTCAGTATTTTTTGAGTCTCCTTTAGCAAGTCATTGCCTTGTTTTTCGTGGTTTTCTTGCATCACTCTCATTTCTAGTCCCAATTTTTCCTCTGCTTCTCCTACTTGCTTTTCCAAATCCTTTTTGAGCTCTTCCCTGGCCTGAGACCAGTTCATGTTTTTCTTGGAGGCTTTTGTTGTAGGCTCTTTGACTTTGTTGACTTCTTCTGGCTGTATGTTTTGGTCTTCTTTGTCACAAAAGAAAGATTCCAAAGTCTGAGACTGAATCTGGGTGCGTTGTCGCTGCCTGGCCATGTTCCCAGCCAAGTTACTTGACCCTTGAGTTTTTCATCAGGGTATGACTGCTTGTAGAGTAAAGAGTACTATCTTCCAAGCTTTGGGGGATGTGCTGTTGACTTCAGAGCTATTACAGCCAGCTCTGCCACACCAGCACTCCTTCCCCAAGAACCCCCAACCCGGACTGGACTTGGATCTTCAGCAGGCTCTTCACTCCTGCTCTGATCTGCCACTTAATTCCTCCCACCATGTGGGCATGGGGCCAGAAGCAACTGCAGCTGTAGTTCTGTAGCTGCCCCATCTCCACTGCCCCTGGGCTGGTGGCTGAACAGCAAACTCTATCCTCCTGTCCCCAGCAGCTTTTCCCAGTAGCCTTCTCTGTTGTCTTTGGTGTTTGTGGGTTGAGAAGTCTGGTAACTGCTGCAGCTCACTGATTCAAGGCACTAGGGCCTGTTCTGCCTGGCTCCTGGTCTGGTTGGTCCACACCACCCATGCTGGGCTCTGATCCACTCCCAGCTCCATGCGTGAAAGACCTCACCCAGCAACCATCCAGGCTGGATCCCTGCTTCCCTCTGGTATTTTGTGGGTTCTGCCATTCTAGAATTGTTTCAGAGCCATTTTTATAGGTTTTTGGAGGGACTTGGCGGGGAGCTCATGCTAGTCCCTGCTTTCCAGCCACCATCTTGGCTTTGCCCCCCTTAACACTTATTTTTAAAATTTTGAGTTCCAGGTTCTCTCCCTTCTTCTCTCCCTAACCACCCTCCTTGAGAAGGCAAGCAATTCCAGATAGGTTATACATATGTAATTATGCAACATATTTCCAGAATAGTCATATTATGAAAGACTATATTTCCCTCTATCCTATCCCACCCCTCCCCATTTATTCAATTTTCTCCTTTGACCCTGTCCCTTTTCAAAAGTGTTTGCTTCTGACTACCCTCTGTCCCAAAATGCCCTCCCTTCTATCATCCCCCCTCTTATGCCCTTCCCCCCCCTCCTTTCCTGTAGTGTAAGATACCCAATTGAGTGTGTATGTTATTCCCTCCTTAAGCCAAATCCAATGAGAATAAGGTTGACTCATTCCCTTTCACCTCCCCCCCCTTCTCCTCCATTGTAACAGCTTTTTTCTTGCCTCTTTTATGTGACATAATTTACCCTATTCTATCTGTCCCCTTCTCCTCCTATTATATTCCTCTCTCACCCGTTAATTTTATTTTTTTTAAATATCATCCCTTCATATTCAACTCACCCTTTCTGTCTATATATATATCTATATCTATCTATCTATATATATGTATATATATATATATACATATATCTATATCTATCTATCTATCTATCTATATATATATATATATATATATATATACACACACACACATACACACACACACACACTCCCTAAAACTACCCTAATACTGAGAAATTAGACACATTATCTTTCCATATAGGAATATAAACAGTTCAACTTTAATAAAGCCGCTTATGATTTCTCTTTCCTGTTTGCCTTTCCATGCTTCTCTTGATTCTTGTATTAGAAAGTCAATTTTTTTTTTGTTCAGCTCTAGTCTTTTCATCAAGAATGCTTCAAAGTCCTCTATTTCATTGAGTATCCATTTTCCCCTGAAATATTATACTCAGTTTTGCTGGGTAGATGATTCTTGGTTTTAATTCTAGCTCCTTTGCCTCTGCAATAACATATTCCAAGCCCTTTGATCAGTTAATGTAGAAGCTGCTTGGTGTTGTGTTATCCTGATTGTGTTTCCACAATACTTAAATTGTTTTTTTTTTTTTTCTGGCTGCTTGCAATAATTTCTTCTTGACCTGGGAACTCTAGAATTTGGCTACAATTTTCCTAGGAGTTTTCTTTTTGGGATATTTTTAAAGAGGCAATCAGTGGATTCTTTCAAATTCTATTTTACCCTCTGGTTCTAAAATATCAGGGCAGTTTTCCTTGATAATTTCTTGAAAGATGATGTCTAGGCTCTTTTTTTTTTGATCATAACTTTCAGGTAGTTCAGTAATTTTTAAATCATCTCTCCTAGATCTGTTTTATGTGTCAGTAGTTTTTCCAGTGAGATATTTCACACTGTCTTCTATTTTTTCATTCTTTTCATTTTGCTTTATAATTTCTTGATTTCTTATAAAGGCATTAGCTTCCATTTGCCCATTCTAATTTTAAAGGAATTAGATCTCCTTTTCCATTTGGTTAATTCTGCTTATCATGATATTCTTCTTCTCATTGGCTTTTTGGACCTCTTTTGCCATTTGGGTAAGTCTGTTTTTAAGGTGTTATTTTCTTCAGTATTTTGAGGGGAGCTCCTTTAGCAAGCTGTTGACTTGTTTTTCAGGATTTTCTTGCCTCACTCTCATTTCTCTTCCCACTTTTTCCTCTGTTTCTCTTTTTTTATTAATTAATTAATTTTTTTAGTTTACAATACTCGGTTCCAAAGTTTTTGAGTTCCATGTTTTCTCTTCCTTCCTCTTCTCCCCTTCCATGTCATTCATATACCACAATTTTACTAGCCATTCCCCAATTGATTGGCCCTCTACGTGTCTTACTTGATTTTCAAACTCCTTCTTGAGTACTTCAATGGCCAGTGACCAATTCATATTTTTCTTGGAGGCTTTGGATGTAGGATCCTTGACTTTGTTGTCTTATTCTGGTTGTATGTTTAGATCTTATTTGTTACCAAAGTAAGGTTCTATAGTCTGATTTTTCATACTGTTTGCTCATTTTTCCAGTCAATTGCTTGACTTTTGAGCTATTTGTCAAGGTAAGACTCTGCTTCCAGAGTGAAGAATGCTCTGTCCCAAGTTTCAGGGGTTTTGAGCAGCTGTTCTCAGAGATACTTGTAGGCACCTGTAAATTTTCAGTTCTTCTAAGGTGGTATGATCAAAGGAAAAGTGTTTACTCCTTTCCTGGCCTGTGTTCTGGTGTGTGAGTGTCCACAAGTACTCCTTTCTGCCTTGGAACTATAAGGAGGATTCCCTCTCCACAGCCGCCACAAGCTCTGCCACTTCAGTGCCCCTCCTTACCCTAGCAACACCACCGAGGACTGTGACCCAGATCCAAGCTAGGCAAAACAAGAGAGTCCTGCCTCAGTGCCAGCAAAGAGATCTTGGCATTCTCCTTCTAATCAGCCAGTCAGTCCCCCTACTGTCTGTGGGCCTGAAGCTTCAAAAGCAGCTGCTGCTGATGCCACTTTGCCACCTCCACTACCTCAAACCTGGACTGTGCTTTTTTCTCACCCAGGTCCAACAGTTTCCCCACTGACCTTCTACATTGTCTTTGGCATTTGTGAATTGAGAAGTATGGAAAGTGCCACAGCTGCCAGTGATTCAATGCCCCAAGGCCTGCTCTGGCCACAGTCTGTGCTGGCACAGCCCTTGATAATCTGTGCTCCACTCTCACCCAGTGCAACAGACCCCTTCTGTCAGCCTTCCGATTTGTCTTGGGCTGGAGATCTGCTTCACTCTGTCACTTTGTAAGTTCTGTAGCTCTAGAATTTGATTAGAGTCAATTTTTATAGGTATTAGGAGGTGTTTTGGGGAAAAACCAAGCAAGTCCCTGCTTTTACTCTGCCACCTTGGCTCTGCCCTCCCATTTTTCTTTTATACTTTCAAAAGTTTAAGTGAATCGTGACTGACCATAGTCAGGAAAACGAGTGATAGATATATCATTTATTAATCATTTCTTTGGAAATGAAATGATTATATCAGTGACCTTTAATTTTATTGCTGTGAGAATTCTCTCCACCAATACAAATAATAATGTGGTTATAAGTTACAGATTTAGAAATGTATTGGACAATAAGACAGGTTGCTCATAATCACAGAGCTAATAAGGGCCCAGAGTAGTATCTGAAGCCCCATCTTCATGACTAAAAGGCCAAGTTTCTATTCATTAGGATATGCTGCCATGTAGGTTTATATGTATGTATATACACGTATATTATACACACCTGTTTATGTGTATACACACACACACACACACACACACACACACACACACATATATATATATATCACTGCTACTTTAGCTCTTATTTTTGCCTCTTTTAATAATGAAAATAATAACTCACGTTTATATGAAGTTGTAAGATTTACAAGTGTTCTGTGCTCCTCTCTTCCTTTTAACCTACTAGTAATAATACTCTGCTAATCTCTAAAATTATAACCTGCCAAATAGAAGCCAATCAAAATGGGAAGAGGGAGTTTCCTGATAATAAGTCCTCTATACCAATGAAATCACAAATTGGTAAAGAAATGTGAGATTATAGCATAAATTATTATAGATACTGATAGGGCAGTTAGGTGGCCCAGTGGATAGAGTGCCAGGCCAGGAGTTAGAAAGACTCGTTTTCATGAGTTCAAATTTGGCCTCAGACATATACTAGGTTTGTGATATTGAGCAGGTAATTTAACTGTTTGCCTCGGTTTCTTCAACTGTAAAATGAGCTGGAGAAGGAAATGGCAAAAGATTCCAATATCTTTGCCAAGAAAATCCCAAATGGGATTGCAAAGAGTTCAACATGACTGAAAAATGACTGAACAGCAACAAAAACTTATTGCTATTAAAATCTAATAAATGCAACTAGGAACTGGGATATTTTAATCTTCTAATAAAATTCATAGACTTATTATACTCCATCAAGTTTCTTCCAAGCCCAAAGTAAATACGGCAATAGCAAAGTAGTATTGATGCATTGCAGAGTTGTAACTTGGCTTTGGTCCACCATCTTTAGGATTCTGTCTTCCCGGAACCTCTTTTTCTGGGCCCATCTTTGTCCCAGTCACCCCTCATGAGGTTATAATTCAGATTATCTTGGGAACAAGGTACCTACATACATGTTCAATCACAACCATGCTTGGATTGTCCGTTGGGATGTACTCACTCATGCACCATGCCCCTGGTTGAAATCTTTTTGCGATGCACAAAAAATGTCCTAGTTATGGTTCTGGTGCACCCTAGATCTCTGTATGCTTTGTAAAACAGATTGACATTTATGTAGTTTATATTATATTTGGAATGATAGACTATTTCTAAATTAGATGGGTGAAGGAAATGTTTTGGAAATGTAATTGGAAAAGGCAGAGAAATTGAAATAAGTAGAACAATTTTATTTCAATGTTATTTATGTATTATACATATATTTTTTAAAAGGAAGAATTTTGGTTTCTTATGAAATGCATTCTTGTTCTTTGCATATTTAAATGTTTGTTTTTGTTGTTGATGCTTAAATTCATAATAAACTTTCATTTAAAAATGAAAAATAATGTTATTTCCATTTAAAAACATTAAACAAAAATGTACTTTTAAAAATAAATTTAGTCTAGAGAGAAACAGCTTTAGATTTATTTCTATTAAATAGGTAAAAATAATAATGGTAATATAACTTTAATATATGAGTACAATGCAGTGGTGATAAGTACTCAGATAGAGGACTTTGAAAATCAGTGTTTGGTTCTTGGTGAAGTGAAAGCCATAATATGTAATGTGTAAAACATCCCTAGGGGAAGAATCCTCCATTGCCTGTGTAGGAACTACCTAGTCATTCTATATTTGAGGACTTTTTCTCAGAACGTAGGGCCTCACCTTGAGAGAGAGAGAGATCGGTAACTCCCATGAATGTTGAAAAGCAAAAGGTAGAACAGAGTAGAACAGAAATATTGGACTATTATGATGATAGGGAGGAAATCTGCATTCCTACCCCCCCATACTTTACATATATGTGTGTGTGTGTACATACACACATGTGTATATATGTGTATATTATACACATACAAATACATACATATACACATATGTGTATAAATGCATATGCGTATATACATACATTATACATGTGTGTGTATGTATATATGTCTGATAATGAAGTTTTTGATGATAAAGGACTTTTTAGGGTATATCATCTTTATTCATAGAGAGAGCATATTGTATAATAATCATAGGAAGAAATTACTTTTAAAATCTACTGAAATAGAACTGTGCATTATAGGAGGGATATTTCTTTTGTTCATTTAATAAATAGACATTTTTGATTTAACTTTAGAAATAAATGATAAAAGAGCCAAGGAAGTCACCTCCCATTATTTCTGTTATTGGCCCATTCTCTTTCTTTGGCTTTGAGGGAGTGTACAATAATCACATCTGGTCCAGTCCCAAGATTATTCATTCTAGGCAATCTGCATGCAAATGGGTCATGCCTGTCATTTGTTAATTGGAACAGGATTTTGAAGAAAAAAAAAAGCTAAAGCTTAGGTTACTGTACACAAAATATTGATGGCATTAAATCTGGAATAGCATCTGTTTGTATTAAATGCTAAGAAACATGCCCCTTGCTAGTCTCTGGAAGTAAAATGAAGCTATCTGAGTGGATCATCAGCAGCCAATGTTATTCCAATGGGAATACAAAGCAAAATAAAATGACACCATATTTACCTTCTGGGGATTTGAGATTTATACAGTAAACCAAGTCTGCCACACATTGAGAGATACTGTTACGGCAAGCTTGTTTAATATAAGATTTTTAACAAGTCTTGCATCTGGCCACATTGAAACTGCAATAGGTAGAACAATACATGATTAGGAAGATCTCAGATAAAGATAAAAAGGACAATATTAGAGTTTTAAAATAATTTAAAATGAATTAAAATCAAACAAATGTATCTTTGTGAAAACTTTTAAAATACAATGATGGTCAATTTTCAACATTGCTCATTTCAGTTACTCATCTCTCTCTCTGTCTCTCTCTCTCTCTCTCTCTCTCTCTCTCTCTCTCCTCCTCTCCCCCCCTCCCCAGATCTCTTGCTTAAACATGTGTAGTGACTTACAGTTGTTGAAACTCCATTTGCAGATACAGACCATCGATTCACTAGGTCATAGGATCAGAACATTGCCTTATTATTTGGTCTTGAAAAGTTACTTGGGACATGGAGAGATTAAGTGACTTATGTTCATAAGTGACTCGTGTTCATACAGCTAGAGTCAGAGACAGGGCTTGAAGCCAGCTCTTCATAAGTTCAAGGCCCCTGCTTTATCCTTTCTGTCTCTCTTTTCTGAACAAATATGACACTCATAGAACTGGGTGCTGTAGTGAATAAAATGCTGGGCCTATAGCCCAGGAAGGCTCGTATTACTGAATTCAAATGTGGCCTCAGATATTAGCTGTGTGACCCTGGCTAAGTCATTTAACCCAGTTTTCCTCAGTTTCTGTCATCTGTAAAATGAGCTGGAGAAGGAAATCTTTGCCAAGAAAATCCTAAATAGTGTCATGAAGAGTCAGATACAACTAAAATGACTGAATAACAATGTAATTTTTACCCTACTATGTAGGTTGCATTGTGCTCAGTTAAGTGGACAACAATAGGTGAATAAGATAGATTCTATGTTATCCAGAAATTTTCTGCTACTTCCAATTTTTTGTATGCCTGAGGGATCTGTGTGCTGTCTGAAATTTTCTAATTATAATAGTGATTTAGTAATTTGTCTTCTTTGCTTGAATTATAAGTAATGGGGCACTATGGGGGGGCGGAGCCAAGATGGCGGCTGGTAAGCATGGACTAGAGTGAGCTCCGTACCCAAGTCCCTCCAAAAACCTATAAAAAAAAAAGTAATGGGGCACTATTCATTTTCATTTGTTTTCTTCTGTCTGGACTTGGTCTAAAGTCAGGAAAACCCAAGCTCAAATGCAGTCTCCAACATTTATTAGGTGTGTGACCTTGGTGAAGTCACAACCATCTTGCTAAATAGTTTCTTCAAATATAAAATGGGGGTAATAAATATACCATCAAGTATAAAATGGGGGTAATAAATATACATCACAGGATTGTTTGGAGCATCAAATGGTATAACATATTTGAAGTTTTTAGCACAGTGCCTAGCACATACTAGGCACCTAATAAATGCTTGTTCTCTCTATCTTTTGCATTTTGTAGTCTCAGAGAGTTCCACAGGACACTGAGTTGTTCAATGATTTTCTCAGGGTTCCATAGCTAGTATGGGTCAGTGGCAGCACTTGTACCTAAGTCAGCCTGACTCTTTTTTTAAAATTTTGAATTGCATAGAATTTAGTGTATCATAAGACCCTGGTCCCTGGGGAAGACATGAAGGGTGGAGGCTGAAGGTTCTCTAGAGGCCAAAGTAGTAGAATCATGATGGGCTGGTCAGTAACCCAGGATGGGATCAGTGAAAGAATGTCAAGAAGTCTGGATGATGGTCAACAAGCATGATGTGAAGAGCATAGAGGTCTTGAAGGTGGTCCATCAGCCCAGGTCATGAAGTTTTCTGGCAGTGATCTGGGGAAGGTGTTCCATGAAATTTTAAGTTGCCTTTTGCTCTTCAGGCATCATGGTGGAGTCCACACAGTCTTTGCTTTTCTCCACGGTGTCTATTGTTTCAGGATTTGAGGTGTAACTCTTCACTGCATTAATGTAGTCATCTTTATTCCCAGTTAAAAACAGTTCCATAACATTTAATAGTTTGGAGCAGTGAGGCTTGGAATCTGTAGTGAGGAGTAGGGCCAAGCAGATGTGTCCTAATGCTGTCACAGTTCTTTTTCTTTGGTTCCTACTTGCCATGGTCTTTCCTCTGGCAGTGAAGCTATTTCATATATGACTCTTCCCAGCCTGACTCTTAAGCCAGGTTTTTGTCTATTGATTTCTTTCATGGCCATTTGAAAAAAATAATTCAATGTCAAATCATAATAAATATTTAACTCATAAATGTTTTGTGACAGACAGAGTGCTGACTTTGAAATCAGGAAGAGCTAGGTGGCATAGTAGATAGAATGCTGGACCTGAAGTCCTGAAGACCTAAGTTCAAATATGCCCACAAACATTTATCAGTCATGTGACTCTGCAGAAGGCACTTATCCTCTTATTCAGTTTTCTCATTTATAAAATGCAGATAATAATAGCACCTATCTCCCATGGTTGTTGTGAGGATAAAAAACTATTTGTAAGGAAATTTTGGAAAAGTTAGAGCACTGTATTAATATTCATTATTTTTGTCTGGGTTCAAGATCTGTCCCTGACTTAATCTTTCAGTATCCTAGGCATCTCTTTAAGAGTGTCTTGCACATTGGTAGATATGCCAAACAGCATCTATACATTGGGAGAGAGAGTTTTCATACCAGCAGTTCCCCACAAGAATGAAGTAAAAAGCACAGACCAAATAATAATATCAACTACAACAACTGTGGGGAAGGCAATATATGTTATAGGGCATATTATCACAAGTTAAAATTAAGTTTAGTTAGAAATGAAAAGATTAGCTCTTGAACTACATAACTGCCAATGATCTCTTTCTACCTTCAGCACATCTACATGAGCTTCCACTTTTAGAGTAGAGATGACTCTGTCCAGCAAGACGAAGAATGACATCAGATTAGTGGTAAGTGAGACATAGTATATTAGGACATAGACATCTGTTTACACAGCCTCCACAGAATCATTTACTCTTTAAAACTAAATGCATCTAAAATAAAGAAAAATTTGCAATCTGGTTTTATGAATCTATTACAATTTATTTTAGGTATCACTTAATTTCAGGGGCAGCTACGTGGCCCAGTGAATAGAGTGTTGGGCTTAGAATTAGGAAAACTTGAATTCAAATCTAGTTTCATACTTCCTAAATATGTGACCCCGGGCAAGTCATTTAGCCCTGTTTGAATCTGTTTCCTCATTTGTAAAATGAGCTGGAAAAGGAAATGGCAAACAACTCCAGTGTCTTTTCCCAAGAAAATCTTACGTGGGGTCAAAAAGATTTGGACATGACTGAACCAACTGAACAACAATGATACCACTTATTTTCATAAGTGGATCATTTAACTATTCATTTAGTCATTCTTTTTTTTTACAAAGTCATGAATAACAAGACTGTAGGTTTGGAAAAACTCTTCAGATTTTATTCCTCCAAGTCTTCATTTTCTTATAGGACCACATAAACTATCCCTGATACCCAATTTTTATCTTTGCTCAGAGCCTTTAATTGTCAAGATTTTCTTAATCTCTTATAACTCTCCTCAGAAGTCTCTCCAAGATAACAAAATTATTGTTTACTGGTGAATATTTATAAGTAGCTTCAAAGAAATTAAACATGAATTTTAATAGCAATAATTTAAAAAATTAACCCAGTTATGAGAAAATCCTCCTACTTTTGGGGGGGCTATGATTTTATTGAAATTTGCTATGAAGTCATAAATAATGTAAAGAAATTAAAATATTGTAAGGTCATTTGGAGGTAAACCTCATTTTTGAAGTAGACTGTAAAATTGAGACTATTCACCATGAACTGCACCTTGACAAATAATGATGAAAAACCCCTAAAATGTAATTTGCAATCAGAGTTCTGATCCATTTTAAATTACTAAAAAGATAGACATATTTAATGTGTCATTTATTCTCTCTTACTACCTAAATCCTTGATAATTAGGAATAAGAGGATTGCCATACCCTGTCAGGCAAAATATTTTTTAGCAGTATAATGATGCCACCTCCTCAGCATCATTAGGCTCCTAGATGGGGAATATGATTAATGCACATAGTAGAGTCATTTACATCAGGGGGCCTGTTCAGAACAGTAGGAGCAGAATCTCGTTCCCTGATAAACAGAGCTGTAGTGATGAGCTATTAGTTTGGGGCTGCTAATGTTTTCGAATTACTGGAGTTATGAAGACATCTACTCTTGATAGGCAGTCATTATGTGCTCATGCACTCTAAGTAATTATTAGCCAGCTAGTTTATAATGCTATTATGCCAGTTAACACCTGAACCTATAGTCATCTGACAGGTAAGTTTAATTGCCAAAATTACAGTTATTCTCAAGGAAATTTTTAAAAATGATAATGAATAAAATAGAAGGATGAAATTAACATCTAAATATGATTACTGTTCTATTTGCTGAGATTTAGAGAAGTCAAGGAAATGATCAGCTGGGGCATTTGTGCAATGTATTTCTGCAAAATCTAAAGAAAAGAAAACCCTTCAAATTTGGTATGGTATCTTAATTCAATGAGTGTGAGATAATTTAATGTGATAGGTGGTAGGAATACAGAAACAAAGGTGAAATGATCCTTGCATTCAAAGAGCTTACATTCTATAGAAAGGGCTCAATATATATGAAAATAAGTTAGTTTGGAAAAACTGATTGGGGAAGGGGGTAAGGTACTAAAAATAGGGCAGAAAAAGGTTTCATAGATGAGGTAATGCTTAAAACCTTGAAAGAAATAAGGATTCTGAACTCGAGGTAAAGATGAAGAAGAGGTATATTTCAGATATGGGGAATCACGTGCAAATACTCAGGGGCAGAGGATGGGACATAGATGTCAGCCAAACACTAGTTGGATGGATTTGGCTGGAACATAGCGTGCATGAAGGAGAGAAGACTATACTAAGCCTGGAATGACATTTGACAATCTAAAGCAGGGATATTAATAATATTGGGTCTGTGAACTTATTTTTAATATATTGAAAATGGAATTTCATTTAAATTGGTTTCCTTTGCAATTCTTTATGGTTAAGAGGTACAGTGGATAGAGTGGACCTGGAGTCAGAAACACCCAAGTTCAAATTCTGCCTCAAACACTTACTGTGTGACCCTGGACAAGTTATTTTATCTCCATTTGTCTCAGTTTTCTGAATTATAAAATGGGAATTGTAAAACATACAAATTCCAGGGCTTTTCTGAGGATCAAATGAGATACTACTTTTAACATACTTAACACAGTTCCTAGCTCCTAGTAATTGCTTAATAAATCCCTCCTTCCTTCCCTTCCTTCCTTATTCCTATCCTTCCTTCCATTCTTCCTTCTTTTAAAAATTATTCTCAAAAGTGATCCATAGGTCTTATGATATTGTCAAAGGGTTCTTTAACACAAAAATTTAAAATATTTTCTAAAGGCATATTTTTAAGCTGTCTATCCAACCCCCTTTATTCAACATATCCACTATATATATATATTCATATTATATATATATATATACATATATATATACACATAAATCTTTAAAAAAAATATTTATTTTTAGTCTTCAACATTCACTTTTATAAGATTTTGAGTTCTGAATTTTTCATTTTCTCTCCTCTCCCCCTTCCCCAAGATGGCATGCAATTTGATAAAGGGTATACATGTATAATCATATTTCCACATTAGTCATGTTGTGAAGGAAAAATCAGAACAAAAGGGAAAAACCATGAGAAAAAAAGAGAAAATAGTATGCTTCCATGTGCATTCAACTCCATAGTTCTTTTTCTGGATGTGGATAGCATTTTCCGTCATGAGCATTTTGGAATTTTCTTATATCATTGTGTTGCTGAGAAGAACTAAGTCTATCAAAGTTAGTCATTGCACAATGTTGTTGTTACTATGTGCAATGTTGTGCTGGTTCTACTTACCTTACTCAACATCAGTTCATGTAAGTCTTTTCAGGTTTTTCTGAAATCTACCTGCTCATTATTTCTTATAAAAATAATATTCCATTATATCCATATATCATAATTTGTTTAGCCATTTCCCAATTGATGGGCATCCCCTCAATTTCCAATTCTTTGCCACCACAAACAGAGCTTCTATTAATATTTCACAAAAATTCATTGTGATATGTGAAGGATAAATAATTTAGATTCAATAAAATAATATTTTCTCCCCAAAATATTTGTTTTATACTAACTGGTGATTAAAAACACAGAAGCCACAGATTTTCCTTTGATACTGGGACTTAGCAGAAGTTATTCCTAATGAGTAATCTATTGAATAGAAGCCATAGTGCTGACTGTCCACCCATTAAGACCAGATCCATGTATAGGCAGAATAGCCTTCTTCATAATATGATTTACAAGGCCAGTAAAGGTCCTTTTGTTAACTCATTGGTCCTATTACTTCCTCATTACTCATGCTAAGAGTTAAATAATCAAAGGCTGGTAATTCAAATATAACTCAACTGAGAGGAATAATATATTAATATGTTATCATTCAATAACACCTTTGCTTGAATTAATTTTTCAGATTAGTTCTAGGGAACATCTGTCCTCTGAGGAAATAAGATATCTTTACAGTGCAGGGAATTGCAGATGTTCTCATGGTGCAAAAGAAGTAAACAAATGTTCAGCACAACAGTAGAATACCTGAATTTCAGTCTAATAAGAATCATTGAAGCTTTGGTAGGGAGGAGGACAATAGAGAACACTGAAGATCAACTTTTTCTACATCTAGACTTTGCCCTGGATCAGCCCTGGTTAAGGTGTTTACCAATCTCTTCTCCATACAATATGCAATATGGTGCTTAACTTCCTGTCCATTAATTTTTTCAATTGAGACATTAACCATAAAAAAGATATACCATTTAAAAAAAACACTTAAATAATCAGATGGGTCTGTGAGCTCAATTTAGTTCTCTCCATTTAGGTAAATCATAATCCATCCATACAAGTCCACCCTGGGTACCTTTTGTCTGCTGCCTCTGCAAAGATGATCACTGAGGCTATGTTGCTAGAAGCCTCCCTCTCTTTCTCCTAAAATGAAGTTATTGGTGGAATATTGAGAAGGTCTTAATGAAAATAGGCAGAGCAAAGTTAGCGGAGCCAAGAAATAATTTATATAATGATAACATTATAAAGTAAAAGAAAACAACTTTGAAAGACTTCATAACTGATCGGTGCAATGATAAATCAGCAGTCCAAAAGAAGATGAAATAAAGCTAATGTGCAATTTTGTTTTTTCTGGATCATACAGCTATATAGAGGGATTTTTCTGTTTTGTTTGCTTTTAAGTTTACTCACTTCAGGAGAAGGAGTAGTGAAGGGCCTTGATATTGCCACATGTAGCCCATCTTCTCTTCCTGTTTCTTTGAGTTTCTTACTGGTTATATCTTGAAACCTGATTGTCCTCAACCCCCATTGCCCCTTTTTGTAATACTCATATTTAAGTTTTAAGAGGCAGTGGTGTTCCTTATCACACCACCATACCAAAAAACATGTTTGTGCATAAACTGAAATTAATTTTCACCATGGTATTCCTAAAATATTTATCATAAGGGCTACAATGTATCATTATAAAATATTATAGGAAATAACATTTCCTCTTCCTTCTGGGTACACTATAAAATCCATTTAGCCGACTCTTTCCTTCCATTTTCTTCTTCAGTAAGAACCTATGAGTCATTTTCCCACTTAGATGTAATTTTTTCTCCTTTTTTCTCTTCCTTCTCCTCCATCTCTTCTTCTTCTTCTTCTTCTTCTTCTTCTTCTTCTTCTTCTTCTTCTTCTTCTTCTTCTTCTTCTTCTTCTTCTTCTTCTTCTCCTTCTCCTTCTCCTTCTCCTTCTCCTTCTCCTTCTCCTTCTCCTTCTCCTTCTCCTTCTCCTTCTCCTTCTCCTTCTCCTTCTCCTTCTCCTTCTCCTTCTCCATCTCTTCTTCTTCTTCTCCTTCTTCTCCTTCTTCTCCTTCTTCTCCTTCTTCTCCTTCTTCTTCTTCTTCTTCTTCTTCTTCTTCTTCTTCTTCTTCTTCTTCTTCTTCTTCTTCTTCTTCTTCTTCTTCTTCTTCTTCTTCTTCTTCTTCTCTTCCTTATCCACTTCCTCCTCCTCCTCCTTCTCCCTCTTCTTCCTCCTTCTTTTTCTTCTTCTTTTCTTTCTCTTCCTCTTATTCTCTCAAATTTCAGAGAGGAAAGAAGTTATACCCATGGAAAAATATATTAAATTTCAATTCAATATATGCTAAGAAAACTGAAGGAAACACAAAGTTAGGTAAGATAAGTGAAAATTGGACAAAATCATTGTTGAGTAACACAGAAACCAAAATAATATGAATTAAGGTTATACTTGTATAAACATCTCATTGTACTATCATAAAGTGATAACATAGTAATCTTTATATTGACTGATTACTATTTATTCTTTATTAATACCAAGAAAGACATAAAGTATGGAAATGTATGCTTGCCAAAGGTGCTTCCTGGCATCGTAGAGGATATCCTAGGTAAAGTCTAAATAGAAAAAATATTTTCTGTGGAAGGAAAGATCCTTTGGATTCTTCTTTTTGAAGATGATATTGTGATTACTCATAGGGCTTTTTAAATGAGGTCAAGGATTACTTTAAAGGGTTATTCTAAAGAGATTAGACAAGCAATTTATAAAGCAAAAAAAAAACCTAGGTGGATAATTAAAAATGCATTATGTTCCAGTATGTTTCTAACACTTTAATGGCCTATTGAGTTAGTACTTCAGGACAGGTAATGAGTTGGGTCTAGAATTGAAGACGAATATGAGAGCAGGCTGAAATTCACTTGGGATATTTTACTGTACTTTCAGCAATCCCAAGACACTCCCTAGGACAAAATCTTATCTTTTAACAAAATTCTTTTCAATCTTTATTTTTAATTGTAGAAAACAATAAATTACAAAAAATATAGTTGTAGATAATCCTGGCAAGAGTTGAGAGATTCATAGTGGGTGCAAAATGGCTGTAGCACAATTCTATGATGACCTAACTGCAAATAATTAAGAAGAGGGTCACAAAAGGAGGTAGCCTAGTCCTGTAACAAGATTAGCAGATTGCAGATATTTCAAGTCCTTCACTAGTATGAAAAAGGTCCAAAAAAGACTCAAAAGAATGTCCTCCAGTATCATGAAAGATCCTCTGTGGAGGACACATAGGAAAATATGGATGAATTACATTGAGGGCGAAGGGATGGATTGATTTGGATTGGCATTGATTGGTGAATAGCCACAGTTATGAGATCCCATATCCATTGATAGCTATGTGCCCCTAGACAGACAATTATAACATTTCTCTAATCCATGAATAGCTTATGGACAAGAAGGTTCAAAGCAGGAGAGGGGAAGTTCTGAACAGTAGTTTAAAAAAAAGAGAGCAAAAGAAAATGGTTTCCCAATAAATAGCAGGTAAAATAATAACTATAATTAATATTGTTGATAATAATGAAACTATTGTTAATAATAATGCTAATAACTTTTTACTTATATAGTGTTTTAATAATTGCAAAGTGCCTTACAAGTATTAAGTCATTTTATCTTTACAGAAACCTTGCAAGGTAGGTACTATCATTATCCCAATTTCACAAATGAGGAAACTGAGCCAAAAAGAGGTATAAGAATCCTAAACTTCATTTTCTAAACTTAGATTCAGGATCATGTGACAACCTGATAAAAGAGCAATTATATTTCGTAAATACATATAAAAAGAACATGCTAGAAAAACTATACCATTAAATCTTCCAAAGTATTTTAACTTATATTTGACTTATTTATTTCTTTATGTTACCACTTATTAACTTTGTGACTTTAAGCAAGTCAATTTTCCATTATTGGTTTCAATTTTTCCATCTATAAAATTGAAGGGTAAAACCAGACAATGTTTAAAGGCCCTCTGAAATCTAAATCTTTAATCCTCTGTTTAAATCTATGACATATTATAAAATTTAAATGAATAAAAGTTCTAAAAATTAATAAAAATGGATGATAGATTGTTAGCTCATATGACTAAATTCTTTAATTGTTAACGGGGTAACCAAAGGCAATATAAGTTTCAGACATCGGGTAAAGCTCTGTGCAATAAACAAGATAATATGTAATAAATAGTACTTTTCCTATGTTAAGAGAATGTCTTGATCAGTGTAACGGAAAAACTGTGAATTTGATGTTTTAGTAGCTGGGTTCAAATCTCCACTTTCACATGTACTATTATGTGATGTTAGGCAAATAAGTTAATCTCTTTAGCCCTCATTTGTTTCAGTGGTCACATTAAAGTGTTGGACTACATGATTACTGAATAGATTTCCAGCTCTAACTGTATCAGTTTTATTTGTGTATTTTCCCTCCTTTGTAATGCCAATGTTTTTTGAAACATTTTGAAAAGTAACCTGGAAAACTGTTTTCTCTGACTTTCCCCAAATTTCCCACTTATTTACTATTTGAAAATGACCATAGTATCTTTGAGGAGGCATCTCTGAACAGAGCATGCTTTTACATGGTAGGGAAGTGAAAGGGTTAAAGAATCAGCCAGTTGCCTGCTGTAGCTGAGACACAGAGGAACTAATCAACACTCTTCTGTTCCTTCTTGTTTTCTATTGGCTCTTCTATCCCTATCTTCATTTCCCTACTGATTCCTCTAGGCTAAGGGTGCAAGTTAGCCCAATTCACCTTCAAAAATGCAAGGAGACCAAAATAATGAACCTACACTGAACCTACTGGCTGATCCTCCTTCTTCTGAATCTGAGATGTTTTAATAATCAAACAAGAGACTTAGAAGGAAATGAAATCCTTAGGGCAAACATAATGCTTTAATCAATTGAAGAAATGTCTTTTTTTTTGTCTGTGTTTCTCCCTCACCTCATACTTTGTCTCTGTTTATCTATGTGACTCATTCTCCTTCTAAGTTACCCCCATGTCAGCATCATATCTTAGGGCAGCCTTTTTGCTCTAAATATTAAGGAATTACTAAAGAACGAGAGGTTTTAAGTGCTTTAGATTCTATTTAACATCATTTCAAATTCCTATGTAACTTTTTGAGTGACTTATTTGCATTAACTAGATTGTGAACATCAAAGATTAATGGGACCATTGAAAGTGGTGGTAAACATGAGCAAGAATGCTTTCATAGACATATTCATGATAACCTTGGCAAAAGCAAGGCAGTTCTATTTTTTACCCCGATCATTGTAGGCAACTGAGTCAGTGATCTGTTATACTTTTAATAAATTTAAAATCAGAAGTAATATTCCTGGTGTGGGAAATGGAGCAACTCTTTGGAAGAGTATATACTTTGAATCAATAAGATACAATTTAGAGAAGGAAGAATATGCATAGAAAAGACCAAAGTTAGGCTTACTGAACTGCAAAGAAATGGACACATGAAAATATGAAAATAATCATCCATAAAATCTGAAGCAAAAGAAATGATTTTCATCCAATTATAGAAGACATGCTGTCACAGCAGAATGGATAGGAGCCGAGAAATAATCTGGCAAGTGTCAGTCCACTAAAGCATTTGTAAAGCCTTGGGGCATATTCAATACTAAGGAAATTTCTGTGACAACCATGAGATACCTTTGCAAGATAACCTTAAAATAACATCTGCAATATATGTTGCTACTTACATGTCAGATGGAAGATGAAAGATGATTACTTAGAGAATTGTTATTTTAGTCTTGTTTGGAATATATACACACACCAAGATGATATTTCCTAGTAGGTAAAATGTAGAGTTCTTGAGTCCAATTTGCATTCCTAGCTTTGACTGTAATATAATAATGGAAACGAAATGTGTTTCGTTGAAAGGGCATTAACCTTGGAGCCAGAACACTTGGATTTGATCCTGTGTTCAATATTCTTTCCACTATACCACACTGAATATATCATTGTATTCTAGTCATAAGCAGGACTATCAATTGTATTTAAGAATTTCATATGAGATCCACTAGACAATATCATCTTGTAAGTGTTTATGGTTTTCAAGCAAGACTTAAACAATTTACCTTTTTGAGCCTCAGTTTCCTCATATCTAAAATGAAGATATTAATACTTAGCTTCTGTAACTCACAGGGTTTCAGGGAGACATGTTCTTTGTGGAAAGAGAGCAATGTAGAGAATGACCACCTCCCAAATGAACCTCTTTTCCTTTCACCTGCTGGACAGGGACACATTCTATTCCCCAGAGCTGAGCACGTACTTTGACTCCTTCTAGATGGCCAGCCTCATCTTATGGGATTTGCAAAAAACAGTGGCTTCTGGTTCTAATATGCATACCTCCAGCATCATCAGGGAGCTGATTATATTTCCTCCTCAGACTTCTCCTAGAGGGGAAGAAGGTGAGGGTATTAGAAGCAGCAAGGACAGTCACTTGCATATAGTAATATAAGCATGTGCTTATATGGGTGCACCTAGTCCTGGATCTTTAAGACCTATGACTTCTAATTTGTATTTGCTTGCCCGATCATAGGTGACCGAACTAATCTTGAGAGTTGATTGTTTTTGAGCTTAGTGATTGCTTTGGGAATTTAGGAGTTGCTAATTTCCTTATTTAGTGTTTGCTGCCCTCTGGGAGGTATCCTCCTCCCACATAAACTAATAAAATGTTTCTCAAAGGAGATCATCGCTAACCAGAGGATGAGCCTAAGTCATACCTTGGTTTGCCAAAAGATATTGACATTGACTAGATTGCTTAGATAGAGGGACTGGAGTAAAAGTGAAATGCCTGTTGATGCTTTATTATTTTTAAACAAAGTGTATTTATGAGTCTTTTCTTTTTTTATGCTTTTCTTTTGATGTGGAGGAAAGAAATAGCTTTCTTATACTTGATTTACTTTGTTATTTGAGTAATTATAAGACTTTAGACATGAGTTAAATCTGAATTTTCTTCAAAAGATTGTCTCAAAATTCTGCTTTGGGATAGAAGCATAATGAACAAAAGAAATAAATGTATCTCGAAGTCTGAATGAGTCCACAGATGAGGCCTTTTAGTAGGAGAGAGAAGCTAGGCCAATGCGTCTGTTACATTTGTATATAAGAAAACTAAAAGTAAGGGTGAGTTATTGCAATGTTAATATTTTTTGTCTTCTGTTATCTTTCTAGAGGTCAAAAAAAAACAATCTCACTTGCCATACTCTTTTTAACCTTAGTAAAATTCTGGGGAAAATATTTTTATAACATTTTTGAAGAACTATAGCAAAGTTATTGAAAATGATATAAAGCCAAATATTTTTTAATGAAAGGCATTTGAGTAATGGGGGAATAGTGATTGAACTGGAAGAATTTCTTTCATCTTTGGAGAACATTTTTCACTCGTGAAATCACTTCAAGTTTGATCCTTGAGAACGTCTTTCTCCTCGTTTTCCTTACATTCTTGCAGTTTGAGAAAACCTAAAGGTTAATAAAGGCAATGAATAGATTGGCTGAACAAAAGCATGTCCTCTGTGACATGCTTCTAAATAAGAGAAACACAAAACTGAATACCGCAAAAAAGAAAGAAGGAGAGAAAAAATATTAATATCCCCAAGGAATATTGCCATAATGTTTTGAAAATGCTTAATTTTAAAGTAAATCTATTTTGAAAATCATGTTTTTCTACAGCAGAGAAATAACCAAGGGAGGGATAAGAATGGGAATGGGAGGGGATGATGAAGGGAATAAACATTTATATAATACCTTTCAAGTCACAGGGATAAATGTCTAACAAATATAATCTCATTTGATCCCTACAGGAATGTTATTATTATCTCCACTTTATAATAAATGAAATTGAGGCAAACAGTGGTTGGTTAAGTGATTTGCCAAAGTCACACAACTTCCAAGTGTCTTAAACTGACTAGGTCTGTACCCAAAAGAAATCAAAGAAAAAGGAAAAGGGACACACATACACACACACACACACACACACACACACACATATAAAATATTTATAGTAGCTGTCTTCGTGGTGACAAAGAATTGGAAGATAAGGGCAGTTCTACAAACTGGGGAATGGCTGAACAAATTATGGTATATAATTGTGATGGAATGTACTATTGTGCTATAAGTTATGACCACGATGCTTTCAGAAAATTGTGAGAAGACTTATGTAAACTGATTAAAAGTGAAATAAGCAGAACCAGGAAAACATTGTATGCAGTAATAGCAATATTGTACAATGATCAACTGTGAATGATTCAGTTGTTCTCAGCAATGCAATGATCCCAGACTATTCTCAAGTACTTAGAATGAAAAATGTAATTCATCTCCAAAGAAAGAATTGATTCAATCTGAAGGCAGATTGATGCATACTTTTTCTTTCTTCCTTCCTTGCTTCCTTCCTTCCCTCCCTCCCTCTTTTCCTCCTTCCTTCCTTCCTTTCTATTTATTTACTTATTTAATTGTTTTGGTCTACATTTTTTTGCAACATAGCTAATATGGAACTGTTTTGTATGTCTGCACATGTGTAATCTATAACAAATTGCTTGTCTTTTCAAGGAAGGAGGAAAAGGTTGGAGGTGAGGAGAAAATATGGAAATCAAAATTTTTTTTGTTTGCATGTAATTGAGAAAAATGAAGTGAAAGTTACATGTTTAAAAAGTGTCTTAAGCTGAATTTGAATCATTTCTTCCTGACTCCAGACCCAGATCTCTATCCACTGTGTCACCTTGAGTGTTCCAGTGGTATCCATAAACTGTCGAGATATGTAGAGGAAGACTGCTACCATGTTGGGTGGATGATCTGTGGGGAATTTATGGGAGGACATGGGTAACAGTGGCAAAAGCTAAATCATTCAATCAAGCAGTCAGCATGCATTTTAATCTACATATGATAGTGCCAGACCCTATGGTAGTGGAATTGTGAAGTACATGAGTGTGATGCATATAAATGACTTGCTGTGTGATTGCCATGCAGTATTTTCTTCATGCTTTTAGTTAATGGATTGCACTTTTCTCTGAACTTCTCAATTTCTAAGCCTAGTATATTTTTTATCTTATGCTTGCCAAAAGCCAAAAGCACCTTACTTGGGCCAAATGAAAACCAAATTAATTAACTATACATGTAAAAAAAATCCATCTCATGGTACCTCAATTTTTCCCAAAGATATTTTAAAATATTTTTCAGCATCTAACGATTTCTAATGGCCAGTACTACATCCTCTGAGGTTATAATGGTACTAAAGCCTTCCCTAGAAAGCTGATGCTACCATCTTTGTGGCACAAAGTCATCATCATAGAACACTTACTATTCCCTGAACCCAGAACATCATACAACTCGGCATAGGACCTGACACATAAGATTTTTCTAGGGACTCATTTAAACAATACAGGCAATACCATCTAGGCCTCCATAGTCTGATTGTAACCTATGGGAAATAGCTTTCCCCTGCTTTCTCCCTCTTCTTCAAGGACACACAGATCTGGTAGCAATAGGACAGTGGATTGCATTAGAACTGCAGCCAGGAAACTTACTTCTCCCACTTTTATGAGCTGGCTGTAGGCTATCCCAGCATGGAAGAGTGCCTGGTGCCTTCATCAAAGTCATTGGCAGGAGTTGCTGATGAGCCATCCCCCAGCTCGGTTGTCCTATCTTCTTTACTGTGCTAAAACATTTCCCAGAACAGAAAACTTCCATCTTATGCTGTTTACATTGTGGCTCATTAATACAATTCATAGTGGCTCAAGTCTTACCCAGCTGTCGACTGAGACAGATACCAAACAGAGATGTCCTGGGGCTGAGAGTATAGGCCTGGCAGGAATTAAACAGACACACATATACTCAGTAGGAGCCATGCCAATCAAGAAATTTCAAAAAGGTATCACTGTCACAGCTGAAAAACCAGTAGCATGAGAAATATAGGAGGGTGGCAGGTTAAGTGCAGCTCTCCATGCAGTGCAGTTGGAAGTAGGCTCTCATCGGTTGCTGTCCATAGCAGACATAGTTAACCTGGGGCTATGTTTGCCAGTGGTCTGGATTTTTCAGTTCTATGATCTGTCCCACTGTCTCCCTTATTATCCCTTTGTATCTTCTGAAATAAAATATATAAGTGGAGGAAAATTTACATCTAAAATCATGATTTATAATAAAATTCTATTAAAATATCTAAAATGAGAGGAGAAAATGTTCGAAAAAAGCCCTACCCTTTTTTTACAAAAAAGAAGCAAATCTTTTATACAAATACCAAATGAAATTAGAAGGTAGAACAAAATTTGCTATACATTGGGTGAACAATTTTTTAAAGCAGGAGTTGCAATCATGCTAAAAAAAAGCAAAAAAAATCACATCATTAAGAGAGATAAGGAAATTCTGTTGTGCCTAAGAAACCATAAGATGGTGAGATAATGTTAAATAGCCTTCTCTTTTGGGTGTAATGTATAAATTTACAAAATAAAAGTTGACAGAATTGCAAAACACATCATTGATTAAGGAATTATAAGAGACTAATTTTTCTTGTATCTGGACAAATTTAACAGAAAGTTAAGGAAAAAGAAAAATACAAAAAAATGAACAAGTTGTTAGGAAACTTTATCAGAGTAAATTATGACTCCTTCAGAAAAGGAGAAATATAGAATATGCATATTTTCAGCACCAAATGGCATCTTTAAAAAATTGATCATTTGCTTAAGAACTGATAAATTTTAAGTAAATATTAAGAAAGAAATTCTAAGCACACAATTTAAACATTATTTCACAATGAAATTGTGACTAAGAAAGGTAATATAAGCAAAACATATAGACCTAAGTTATGATTTAATAATTATATTCTTAAAAAATATTTGGATTCCATAGCCCATGTCAGTGCATTTGTAAACACTGTTCTCCACTACTGGAAATGAACCTCTCATTTATATTTTTCAGATTTCTTATCTTCATTCAAATATCAGCTTACATATCACCTTCTTTTTGAAAATGTCCCTAATCTCCCTCATTGCTTCATAATTCTCTCCTCAAATGACCATGTATTTATTTATCTTCCCTTGAATTTTATCCCCTTTATGCAATGTCAGTATTTGGACTCTGGAACTGTTAAATTTTGTCTTTGTAACCCCATTGCTTTACATATAAATGCTTATTTAATGAAAGAACAAACTTCCCATAAGAGCAGTTTCAAATCTTCTCTCATCTTCATTTGTATTTTACCCCTTTTCTTTTTTCTTTGAGCAAGGAAGGTACCACCTTCAGTTGAGGCAAATCTTTTCATATTGAATTCTTGTTCATATCCTCTTTTATCTCTCTTGGATCTTTTCTTCCATAATTATGACCCCTTTTTATTTCCTCCATTAATTCTTGCCTTTATTCCTAAATAGATTTTTGAATCTCTTCTGACCTCAAAAAGCTTTCCTTTGACTCTCCTTTCTAAACTAAGCTACCACCTCATTGTGGTGGATGGAATGTTCAGGAAGAACTAGTAAGTCTGGTGAGAATGCTTACTTACCCCTTTTTATGGCTGCTAACCCACCTTTGGTGTCCGTGTGTCAACTAACTCTTACCTGTGGCTCCAATAAGCTGTGATATATACAGCAGCCACACTCCAGTAAAACATCTCAACAGATGGGCTCAATCAGGTTGAGGATTGCTGACAGGTGTTAAACCCATCAGTGAATTAGGGGGATGCCTACCTTAAGCATATGATGACTTTTTGAGTGGAATAGATGAATGAGAACAATTTTTTTCCAACATCCATAAAAGCAGTTTAAACAAATGCTGTGGAACACTTGGAGCTTGAAAAGACATAGAGGACACTGAGGTCATCCATTAAATCCCAGGCTATCACCAGTTGTTCTGACTTGTCACGCCACTGGACTTAGGTAACTCTGGAAGAAGGAGTAAAGATGATGATTTATGGAACTCTTTCTCACTTAAATCCAATTTGGGAGCAAGTCAAGCTATCCTTCCTTTTGGGGGCAGAACCAAGATGGTGGCAGGAAAGCAGGGACTTGTTTAACTTTCCCCCAAAATCCCTCCAAACACCTGTAAAAATATCTCTGAACAAATTCTAGAGCTGCGGAACCCACGGAATAGCAGAGGGAAACAGATCTCCAGTCCAGGAAAGCCTGGATGGTCACCAGGAAGGGTATATCCCATGATACTGAGAGTGGAGGACAGCTCAGCATGGGCCATGCTGGGATAGACCAGACCCAGAGTCAGATAGCCAGAAGAGGCCTTGCGACCATGAAACAGTGAACTGCTGCACTTACCAGACTTCTCAACCCACAAACACCAAAGAGCAGGTTAGAGGGAAACTGCGGGATTGAGTTCAGAGTGGTCTGGCCACTACCTCTGAGGATGGAGGAGCTTGTGCAGTGGTGGTGGTAGCAGCAGCAGAAAGCTCCTGAGGCTGCCTCCAGAACAACAGAGTCAGCAGCTTCCCAAGTCCCTGGCTCACATGGTGGGAGGAATGTAGCGCAGATCAGAGCAGTAATGCAAGGAGCACTTTGTGGGCATAAAGGTAGATTCTCTTGCTGTGCCCTGCTTGAATCTGAATTGCGGTCCTGGTTGGCAGTTCTTAGGGAAGGAGGAGAAATGCTGAGACAGAGCCTGGGGTGATGGTGGAGTAGAAGTAACTCTGAAAACAGCAGTGCTTGGACCCTAAAGCTTGGGGCAAAATGCTCTCTACTCTACAAGCAGTCATATCCTGACAAAAAGTTCAAGGGTCAAGTAGTTGGCTTGGGACTTGGCCAGGCAGTGAAAAACAAGCTCACATTTAAACTCAGACTCAAACTCAAACTCTAGATTCCTTTTTTGGTGACAAAGAAGATCAAATCATACAGCCAGAAGAGGTCTACAAAGTCAAAGAGCCTATAGCAAAAGCCTCCAAGAAAGATATGAATTGGGCTCAGGCCATGGAAGAGGTCAAAAAGGATTTGGAAAAGCAAGTAAGAGAAGTAGAGGAAAAATTGGGAAGAGAAATGAGAAGGATGGGAGAAAATCATGAAAAACAAGTCAATGACTTGCTAAAAGGAGACCCAAAAAATACTGAAGAAAATAACACCTTAAAAAATAGACTAACCCAAATGGCAAAAGAGCTCCAAAAAGCCAATGAGGAGAAGAATGCCTTAAAAGGCAGAATTACCCAAATGGAAAAGGAGGTCCAAAAGACCACTGAAGAAAATACCACCTTGAAAATTAGATTGGAGCAAGTGGAACCTAGTGACTTTATGAGAAATCAAGAAATTATAAAACAGAACCAAAAGAGTGAAAAAAATGGAAGATAATATGAAATATCTTATTGGAAAAACCACTGACCCGGAGAGTAGATTCAGAAGAGATAATTTAAAAATTATTGGACTACCTGAAAGCCATGATCAAAAAAAGAGCCTAGATATCATCTTTTCAAGAAATTATCAAGGAAAACTGCCCTGATATTCTAGAAGCAGAAAGTAAAATAGAAATTGAAAAAATCCACCAATTGCTTCTTGAAAAAGATCCCAAAAAGAAAACTCCTAAGAATATTGTCACCAAATTCCAGAGTTTCCAGGTCAAGGAGAAAATATTGCAAGCAGCCAGAAAGAAACAATTTGAGTATTGTGGAAACACAATCAGAATAATACAAGATTTAGCAGCTTCTACATCAAGGGATCAAAGGTCTTGGAATATGATATTCCGGAGGTCAAAGGAGCTAAGATTAAAATCAAGTATCACCTACCCAGCAAAACTGAGTATCATGTTCCAAGGCAAAATATGGATTTTCAATAAAATAGAGGACTTTCAAGCTTTCTCAGTGAACAGACCAGAGCTGAATAGAAAATTTCACTTTCAAACACAAGAATCAAGAGAAGTATGAAAAGGTAATCAAGAAAGAGAATTCATATGGGACTTACTAAAGTTGAATTGTTTTGTTTACATTCCTACATGGAAAGTTGATGTGTGTAATTCAGGAGACCTTTCTCAGTATTAGGGGAGTTGAAGGGAATATAGACAGAGGGCAGAGGATGAGTTGAATATGAAGGGATGATATCTAAAAAAATGAAATATCTTTAAGGGGTGAGAGAGGAATATATTGAGAGAGGGAGAACAGGAAAGATAGAATGGGTTAAATTATCTCACATGAAAATGGCAACAAAAAGCAGTTCTGTTGGAGGGGAAGAGGGGGCAGATGAGGGGGAATGAGTGAATCTTACTCTCATCAGATTCAAATTGAAGAGGGAATAACATATACACTCAATTGGGTATTTTACTTCACAGGAAAGAAGGAGAAAGGCAATATAAAAGGGGGGATTATAGAAGGGAAGGCAGATAGGGGCAGGAGGTAATCAAAAGCAAACACATTTGAAAAGGGACAGGGTCAAGGGAGAAAATTGAATAAAGGGGGACAGGATAGGATGGAAAGAAATACAGGTAGCCTTTCACAACATGACCATTGTAGATGTGTTTTGCAGAATGATACATGTGTGATCTATGTTGAATTTCTTGCCTTCCTAGGGAGGGTGGGTGGGAAGGGAAGAGGGGAGAGAATTTGGAACTCAAAGTTTTAAAAGCAGATGCTTAAAAAAATTAAATAAAAATTTTTTTTGCATGCAGCTGAGAAAAAAGATATATAGGGAATTGGGCATAGAAATCTATCCTACCCTACAAGAAAATAAGGAGAAAGGGGATGTGGGGAGGAATGGAGTGAAAGAGGGGAGGGCTGACTGGGAAACAAGGCAATCAGAATATATGCCATCTTGGAATAGGGGGGTGGATAGAAATGGGGAAAAAATTTGTAATTCCAAATCTTGTGGAAATCAATATTGAAAACTAAAATATTAAATAAAATATATACGGAAAAAAGATATCCCTCATTTGAGACCTCATTGGTGTTCAACAACAAAGGACTAACAACAACAACAATAAATGATTTCATCTCTGCCCTTTTATAACTAATTATATGAGGGAATAATATGTACTAGCTATTTCCACACCCTAATTACTTTCTCCTTAATAACTTAAAATCTGACTTTTGTCCCATTCACTCTAATGACATTAAAAAACTCTAATGACCTCCATATCACTAATTACCACCTTTCTCTGATCATTCCCATTTTGCTATAGCTGACATTCTCGACTTTCTCCTTGAAATTTTTTGCTTCCTTCATTTTTATGACAATGTACTATTTTGGTTCTCCTGAAATCTTTATGATGACTTGTTCTTCTCAACTGGATCTTCTTCCTTTATACAGTAAGTACATTATTCTCATTAGATAAGCCTCAGAAGAAAACATGCACTATTCTAGTGTTTGATAAACACAAGAATCAACTATCCATCAAGAACTTGAAAACAGTTTATCACAAAACAGGGTTTGAATAATATCATATATAATGTGCAGTAAGTATCAGAGTTGGAATTTGATCCCATTTCTTCTTTAACTCTACAGCCAAAACATTTTCTTCTATATTCCATGGCCCCCTTTGCAAATGGTAGAATTGAAATGAAAACCACTGTTTTGTGACTAGAAGTCTAATTTAATTAATCCATGCTTTTCTAATCTGACTCAGTGTTGAAGGCTTTTTTTTTTTAAATCAAGATACAGATATTTAAATATTCTACTTCCTCTTTTGTTAATCTGGACAGTACATTTTTATAAATATCCATCCACTTCAGTAAGATTGTCAGATTTATTGGCATATAATTGGTCAAAATAACTCCTGATAATTGCTTTAATTTCCACTTCATTGATGGTGAATTCACCCTTTTCATTTTTGACACTGGTAATTTAGTTACCATCACTTTTTTAAAATTCAAATTAACCAGTGGTTTATTTATTTTGTTGTTTTTTCATAAAACCAACTCCTAGTTTTACTTATTAGTTCCATGGTTTTCTTACTTTCACTTTTATTAATCTCTCCTTTGAGTTTCAGGATTTCCAACATGGGTGTTTAATTGGAGATTTTTAATTGGTTCTCTTTCTCATTTTTTTTAGGTTACATGTCTTATTCATTCATCTCTTCTTTCTCTATTTTGAGATGTAAAATTTCCCCTAAGTGCTGCTTGGGCTACATCCCATAATTTTTGTAAGACATCTCATTGTTGTCATTTTTTAATGAAATTATTTATTTTTCTTTGATGCATACATTCTTTAGGATTAAATAATTTAGTTTAATTTTTTTTAATCCATGATTCTGTGTTCTTTTATTGCATATATTTTTATTGCATTATTTCCAGAAATAGTGCATTTAATATTTTTGTTTTTCTTCATTTGTTTTTTAGGTTTTTATACCCTCATACATTGGCCTTTTTCATTTCTAAAGCTGTCATGTAGAGCTGATGAAATAGTATGCTTCTTTCTATTGCCACTCAAATTTCTCTGGAGGTCTGTCATATCTAACTTTTCTAAAATTATATTCACCTTCTTAACTTTTGTCTTTTTTTTTTCTTTTTTGATGAAATTTATCTTGTTCTTAGAAGGGAAATTTGAGGTCACTTACTAGTATAGTGTTACTTTCTATTTCCTTTTGTAATTCTTTTAAATTTCCCTTTCAAATTTTGGGTGCCATGCTATTTAGTGCATACAAATTTAGTATTAATTTTACTTCATTTTCTATGCTGCCTTTTAACAAGGTATAGTTCCCCTGTTTATATCTTTCAATAGGATCTGTTTTTGGTTTTGCTTTATCTGAATTCATGATTGCTATCCCTGTCTACTTTACTTTACCTGAAGCACAGTAAGTGCTGCTGCAGCCCTCCCCACCCTTTTTTAACTCTGTCTCTTTTTTTCAAGTGTGTTTTTTGTAAACAACAGACTGTTGCATTCTGGTTTCTAATCCATTCTTTTATCAGCAACTTTTTTATGGGTGAATTCTTCCAATTCCCATTTGAAGCTATGATTACTAACT